>NC_069786.1:92118214-92771964 GCF_027406575.1 Nycticebus coucang | reverse complement strand
TCAGCTAATTTTTACTTTTCTGAATTGGGTAGATTTTTCATAGTAATAGTAAACAGAATAATCAGAGTAAATCAGAAAAAAGTATTTGTATTGTGATGAGTTACATATCATTATCAACTAAATGTGACACAGACTTCTCCAAAAGAAATTTCTGAATGAAGTTACCACAATTCTCCTCCCTGCATTTAAAAAACCATTCAATTTGAATGGTGCATTTTCTTTTTCTCTCAAAATATGTCCAGATTTTTCATAAACTTTGGCCCAGACTGAAAGAAAATGAAAGTATTCAATGCCCAGTCTCGCAGGCTCATCCACTCAGTAACTCGAGTGTATACAATTATCCCTCTTCTGTGAGAAGTTCTTCAGTGTAATTGATTTCTAACCTCCTGACTTCCTGTCATTCATCTTTGCAGCACAAAAGCTACATTGAGTACACAAAGACTCTGCCACTGACCCCAGCACCAGAAATCTTTGGGATGAATGCCAATGCTGATATCACCAAGGATCAGTCAGAAACTCAACTGCTATTTGATAACATTCTTCTCACACAGGTGAGTGAGCTGTTCAGGAGCCACCAGCTTCTCAGCCTGTGAGTCACACTCCCCAGCAGCACCTGCCAGCTCTGTAGAGCCTTCCTTACACGATTCTGGAAAAATGGAGACGCATGTAAAGGAAAAGACAAGAATACATGCAAGGGCTGTCCAGAAAGTATGTAGCTATGTCATAGAAAATAGACATGCATGCTGGATGCTTTCCAGACAGCCCTCAGACGTGTCTTAAATATGGATTGAAACACAAAGTACGTGAACGTATGGGTTTTTCCATCATTTTTTTGTTTTGGAGCCAAGAACTTGACCTATTGAGTATCATTCTGTTGCTAGGAGTTCCTTTTTGCCTTTCTTGCATAAACCATGCCCCAATACATTATACAGGGTGTCCCTAAAGTTCATTGCACACTATTTTAAATTGCACACAAACTCTATGCTCACCCTGTATATTATGCCTCTTTTTAATTTCTTTTTTTTTTGGCCGGGGCTGGGTTTGAACCCGCCACCTCCGGCATATGGGACCGGCGCCCAACTCCTTGAGCCACAGGCGCCGCCCATTAATTTCTTTAAAGTAGAGGAAGAAAGACACTTGGGAGCAGTTTGGTAAGAAAATCTGTCTAGAATTGTACCTCTTTTATTTCCCATTCCCTTATTAATTTAACAGCAGCTTTTCAAAATGACTCATTGTAATAAAATATTCCAGAGCATTTAATCTAATTTACATAGCAACATTTCCTTTCACACTAATATTTTATCAGATTACACAGTATTTAAAGTATACAGTTTCAATGTTAAGTAAAAAATGAGCAGAAAGATTTAGGAGAAGAACACAACTGATTCTGGGTAGACGTGCAGCTCTACTGGTGAGTGCCTAAGAGCACTGGAATGTATGAGAAAGTCATCTAAAGCACCAGAATTTAGCATGCTGTGGGCATAAGTCAGTACAGTTGAATGTAAAACGTTTGTTGGGCGGCACCTGTGGCTCAGTCGGTAGGGTGCCAGCCCCATATACCGAGGGTGGCGGGTTCAAACCCAGCCCCGGCCAAACTGCAAAAACAAAAACAAAAAAAAATAGCCGGGTGTTGTGGCGGGCACCTGTAGTCCCAGCTACTCGGGAGGCTGAGGCAAGAGAATCGCTCAAGCCCAAGAGTTGGAGGTTGCTGTGAGCTATGTGAGGCCACGGCACTCTACCTAGGGCCATAAAGTGAAACTCTGTCTCTACAAAAAAAAAAGGTTTGTTAATCTTTTTGTCTATTAAGAGATCTTTTCTTGTGTCCTTTTCCCTTTAAAAGATGTGTTTAGTTGTTTATTTGGTTTTAAAAAAAATTTTGAAAGTAAGTTAGTTCAAATGGCAATAGTTCCCATAGTGACTAAATGAAATTTTAATACATTAAAGCTGAATAATCAGTCAAGCAAATTATCCTACTAACTGAATTCCAACTGATCTTTTTATTTTTATGGACTCTCAGAGTAAAAATATTGACGTTAATAACTTACATAGTGCTTACTGCATGCTAGCGCTATTCTGAGTGGTTTACTCTAACAATGCAATGCTATGACAATCCAATTATTACAGATAGGAGCTATTATTATTCCCATTTTATAGCTAGAAAGCTGAAGTACAGAGAGATCAAGGAGTTTGCCCAAAGTCAGAGGTATAATTTCAAGCCAGGATTCAAAGTCAAGCAGTCTAGTTCCTAGTACTTTGTCCCAGAACTTGTGTTCCGAACTACAATGCAATAGTACCTTTCTAGATTCTAAAAACGGGTTAAGACCTAAAAAGTAGATATCCAGATATGCTGAAAAAGCTAAAAAGGAGGGTAATGTTGGGTGTTATCACTGATGAAGAGTCCATGGAACCCCCATCTCTGGTCTACTCTCTAACGACATTTTCTAATAAGGCAAAAAAGAGACACTATTCTTATATCCATTTTACATGTTGAAAGCACTAAAATCGTTATTGCCTGGGCATGAAAGCATATGTACAAACATAAATGAGTATATTTTTTAGAAACATTAGATGTGTGTAACACATGACAGTCCAACAAGAGGACATTTGCAGTGGCTGTTGGCTTTATTTAAACTTGATGGGGCGTGCCACATTACAGAATACATAAAACAGCAGGCTCGTTCCAACAGAAAATGACTCAGAACCAAACAAATGAGTTTAAATACACAAGGGGCATCTTTTCAGTATGTAATTAAACAACCTCTTTTAATATTCTCAAACTCAGATTGGCAAGTACAATTATAGTAATGGGTAAGCAGTAGTTCATTGGTTCTAGATTGAGTTTGTCTCAATTCAGAGGCCAAGAGATCGGAACTACAGAGCTAGGAGAATAAGTTAACCATGGCAGGACTAATAGATTAAGTATTTAACTCATTTATTTTAGAAAAAATAAAAAAGAAGCTACAGGAGTTGGAAATGATACTTTTACACCATTCCCTTGCCTATGCTTAACTGCCACACTTCATTTTGAGTAGGAAAATTTTTTTCAACTTAAAATATTATAAAACTAGATATGGTCTATTGGCTCTGAAAAAGCTGAGCTCTGTAATGTCTCCTTGAAAATGGATTCTGGTTATCTTATTTGTTTAATAAAAAGAAAATAACCCTTAGGAGATTCCAAGTGGTATTTGTGGAGACTCTGAGGAAAAGTAGTAAAAAGAAAAAAGCTAAGATAAGCAATTACAAGTAAGTAGCAACCCAATTGTTCTCAAGTCTCATTATCACTTGGGTGTTAACTTTTACAACAGCTATCACTCCAAGATTGGTGTCACTGACATATTTTTAGTGTGTGAGAAATAGATAAGGGGAATGTTTGTGTTACTAAAATTATTTTCTTACATTTTTTTTTTTATTAAATCATAGCTGTATACATTAGTATGATCATGGGGCACCATACACTTGGTTCATAAGGTCTGCGGGTCTAGCATTTGTTTTTCTGTAGGGGACAGCTATTGTTAGAAAATAGAAAAAATTTTAATGAGTTTAAATTATCTTGAATACACATCAAAATACAAACAGAAATCAGCATATGATTATTTAAATGCAGTGGAAATAGACATTTTCCCTTGTTTGGGCCAAATATTCACCATCCTTTTTATTCTCTATGAAGTGTTTTATGTATTTAGCAGTAAACTCAGTACATTGAGATCATAACAAAAGATTATTATATGTGCATAGCTCTTGTTTACTAGCACATAATTATAACTGACCAACACTTAATTATTTTATTGTACAACTTTATAGGATAACCCTATGATAGTGTGTGGCAAGCAGCATTAAAAAGTCATGATAGAACTTAGGTAAATATAGTTAATATTTATAGAATAGATTATAGAGTATTTAATATTTATAGTATTGAAAACAGGAAACAAAAGAAGACAAAACACAGTTTCCTTGGAATGGAAAAACATGAGATATATTCATTTGTATTTTAATAGTACTTGTTCTCCCTCAGTAAGTATACTACAGACACACATACACACATGCATTTGTTCTAAGGATTTAAAAGATTTTTCTAGAAAATGTAGATTCATTTATACAGTGTTGCTATAAATATAAAAAAAAAAATTGAAATTCTCCTTTGCTTCCAGTGTGAATCACTAGTCTGTCATTTCTCTATAACTCTTCCAACTGCTTAGTTGGAGATGAGCTTATTTTCTCTGCCCTCCTGGTTCAAGGGGAAATCTATATCTCTGCTTTTGGCACCCAGTAGGCCCCAGAGTTATTAGCAAATACATCTTGTGGCATGCTTTCTCAAAGCAACGTGAGATTTCCTCCTGGGTTTAATGCCCATCATCACTTGGCCGCTCCACCAATGTAAATGCTTTTTCTTCCTTCATCTGCAGCATCTGGTCCTCCCCCCACATGAAGGCAGCAAAATGTACAGCCTATTTGCTTTCACTAGACCCTCTTTTACCTCTGAACACGTTCACATGCCCTTCATCCTCCTGTCTCACAATCATTTTCCACTGAAAAATTCATCCCCAGTCCTGTTGCCATCACTTTAATAAATCTTGTGTGGAGAAGGATCATGGACAAAATAGCAGAGCACTGTTCTTTCTTATAAAGATTTACCTTAGGATTTTTTTCTGTTCAGCTATTCTTGGAACTTTATGAGGATTATTAGTTATAGTTTGGATTCTTCACAGTCTCGTTCAGCAGGAGCTGGTGCAAAATCATCCGATGAAGTAGTAAATGAGGTCGCTGGTGACATCTTGGGCAAACTTCCACACAACTTTGACATTGAAGCTGCCATGAGGAGATACCCAACAACTTACACTCAGAGCATGAACACAGTACTTGTCCAAGAAATGGGCCGGTTTAATAAGTTGTTGCAGACCATGAGAGATTCGTGCATTAATATTCAAAAAGCAATCAAGGTAAGGTAAAATACATTCCCAACTAATTGAATTATAAACAGCATTCATTTATTTAGCAAATATTTCTTGGCCACAGATACTGTGTAAGGACTTTCCTTGCTTCTGTAGATAGAAAAGAGAGAAAATAATGCCGGCCCTTGAGGAGCTCATGGAATGAGAGTTAATAAAGGGGTGAGCAAGGATAAAGTGTGCTCCACCATGACAGCATGCCAGATAGGACGTGTGATGCGTGCTCAGGGGACACAGCATGGGGAGGACCAGGAAAGGCAAAGGCCTCTGACCTCACAGAGCTCACATTTATTTATTTATTTATTTATTTATTTATTTATTTTTTGGCCAGGGCTGGGTTTGAACCCACCACCTCTGGCATATGGGACAGGCGCCCTACTCCTTGAGCCACAGGCGCCACCCAGAGCTCACATTTATTGATGGGGAGCAGGAGGGGAAGCAATTTAAAAATGAACAAAGAGAAAAAAGGGGAAAAGAGCACTCAGAGATCTTGGTATCTAATATCCACTCATTCATTTAATCCCTCTGACTTCAGTATAGTAACTTTGACCCCACTGGGCCTGGAATTTCCCATTCTAGAGATATCTGCATTTCCTTTCCAGGTTACATTCCAGGTAGGCAACATGCAGTTTTGCAGGAGATGACCTAAGAATGTCTTTTTTAAAGGAGGTTTCAAAATCCGTTTCATTCAACACCCTCCTCTCCTCACTTTCAGAAGTATAAAGGGGCTTTAATTCACAAGATTTGGGGGGGTATTCTGCAGTGTATATCTGGTTGATTCTTAGCTATCCCCTCTGCCAATTTAGGTTTCTCCTGATCACTAAATCAACCACCAATAGCCCACATGCTTTCTAGCTCCCAAAATTGTGTTGTCATTGTCCCTTTCCCTATTTTTTTTTCTGTACTTGTAGGCTTATGCCTTTAAAAATAAATTCTTTTACTGTTGTTTTAGTGGAGATTTGGGAAGGAGGCAAATGAAATGTGTAATCAAATTTACTCCAAAATCTTCTCCACTTATCAGTTGGAATATTTACTTATGGGAATAAAAATGACAATAACAGTGGCCCAATTGAAAGATCAAATAGCCAGGAATTTTCAAGGGTCTCAAAATTTTAACACTTGTTAAAAGATTTTACAATAAAATTCTAGGATATCTTAACCTTTAAAAGCATTTCATATAATTTTTTAACTCCATATTCATCACCACCCTTCTAAGAAGGCATAAAAACCAGCCTGGAAATGTAGCAAGACCCTATCTCTACAAAATATAGAAAAATTAGTCATGTGTGGTGATGTGCCCTTGTATTTCTAGCTACTTGGGAGATTGACACAGGAGAATGACTCATACTCTATACCTCACAAGCTCAGGAGTGCGAGTTTCTAGTGAGCTATGATGATATCACTGCACTCTACTCTGCATTATAGAGGGAGACAATGTCTTAAAAAAAAAAAAGGCAGGAGGGAGATACATTACTTAATAGACTCTGATTTAAAAGCTAGTGAATAATCAAATATCAAGAAGATTTTCTGTTAAAATTTGGTTAGATTAAAACTGTTAAAATTTTAGTTTAAAGAATTCATGACATGAATTTCTTGTCAGCAAAAGCAAATACCTTCACTTTTTCTCTTTTTGCCATATGACCCAATCTTAATTACAATTATAACAAAGGATAATTGTGAAGAAGGCGTTTTAAAAAGGGGGCTGTTCATAATCTATACGTCATGTTAACCAAAGTTAAATGTGTTTCAGGGGCTTGTAGTGATGTCTACAGATCTTGAAGAAGTGGTTAGTAGCATTTTGAATGTCAAAATTCCAGGAATGTGGATGGGTAAATCTTACCCGAGTCTTAAACCACTTGGCAGCTATGTGAATGACTTCCTTGCAAGGCTAAAATTCTTACAGGTGAGTTCATCCAAATAATCTGAAATTGTTAAGTTTTATTTTCTTCATCAGAATGCCTAATGCAATGAGTTGTGCTCTACAGTTTCTCTCCGCATCCTAGGCACAAGTGGCTACTACTAAATATTTCACATAGTGTATAGAACTGTTACCTGTCAAAAGTCTAGTATTGGAAGTAAATCTCTGAAAGCTTCTTTCTGAGTAAGCATTCGTGTTCAAGAAAGCCAGACATTCAAATCAGTGACATTTGAAGGGAGAAAGTATCTAGCTATGTTGATTTTTCCGTTAAATATTTACCATTAAAATAGATGCCTAAGGCAAACATCTTAGAAAGCCAGTCAGGCTACTAGTGAGGACTATTATTTCTTCATTGCCCAGCATTTTTCTGGATCATGAAATCACTAGATTGCTGTTTCAGCCCAAGTAAGTAACCATCACAGTGGCTAATCGTCTTGGAAATGTCGAGTGGGTAGAAGCCTATCTCTTAATTATCTGCTAATATTGGTGTTTAACTATGTTCTTATTAACAGTTATGTAATTAGAAGTATCAATTAATTTCCTAGATACTATACATAATTCGTCAAAAACTATCTGTTAGGAAATTTCTGCAGGGATAAAATGACTAAACTACCTTTTCATAATATAGACCTTCCATTGGCCTAGAGTTGATACTAATGAATTAAGATTGTTGTTGAAAGATGAGGTTTTTGGGGGGCTCTGACAGGGAAAAGCTTTCAAATTCATTTCTTCAGACTGATTTCTGTAATTCACTATTTAGTTAAAGTCAGTTTTTAACTACCTTTCCACTAGAATCTATGATCTGAACAGAGAGTTAAGGTATCTGACATTACTAAAGAATTTAATCTCTCTTTTCCCTGCTTGTTCCAGGAGTTCCTTATACAAGATTTTGTTCCCATATGTTGGATTTTATTGTATTTTAGTGAAGTAGGAGAAGAACCCTCCAGAGCAATATTCTACTATGTACTAATGGCCAATTAGAAAAAAAAGTGAAAAATATTATCATCTGACTAGACTTTATAGGATCACTTATTCTAATCAACTATATGATACATTGTGTAACAATATATATTAGATGTTCATTATCGTACATCTGAAAGAACCATTGGGCGTGAATAGACATTTACATCTGTGTTCATGCTCGTTGTAAATCGAAAGCTGATACGATGGACATGAAGTTGAAGTCAAAAAAGCACTGAATATGTTACTTATTTTTATTTTTTTATTGTTAAATCATAGCTGTGCACATTAGTGAAATCAAGGGGCACAATGTGCTGGTTTCATATACAATCTGAAACATTCTCATCAAACTGTTCAACGCATTTTCTTAGTTATTGTATGTAGACATTTGTATTCTGTATTCTGCCTTTAGTAAGTTTCGCCTGTACCCATTCTGTTACTTATTTTTAAATCTTGAGAGTATGGCCTGTTACTCCACAGAGATCTTTTATTAGTTTACCTAAAAAATATAAGTGTATTTGGACAAATTGTATGAAGCAATGTTGTAGGCTCTGTGTTAGGATGCTTGTGCTTTGCACCATAGCAATGGTACGAGGTCGGCCCTCCCCCTGTCTTCTGGCTGTCTGGCTTCTTCTTCACACAAGCCTTCCTGACTGGTGCCCAGCAGAACTATGCCAGGAGACACACTATTCCCATTGATCTTCTTGGGTTTGACTATGAAGTGATGGAGGACAAAGAGTATAAGAATGCTCCTGATGATGGTAAGTACAGCGACAGAATGAGTTGGAAGATAACTGGGCCCTGAACGAAAACAACGTTCTTGCTTACTTTCCTCAGCTGTTAAAAAAAAGTAGTAACTGTATATGCAACTACACTCAAATTATTGAGAAAAATTTATGGAGAGACAGAGTGAATGAGAGAGCCAGTGGCCAGTGAGAGAGAGAGAAAGAAAGGGAGAGAGACAGAGAGAGGAGAGGAGAGGAGAGGAGAGGAGAGGAGAGAAAGAGAGATGAGAGAGAGAGAATGAGTGCAAATGGGGGAAGAAAATGGTAACACAAGGTAAATCTGGATAAATAGTATACGTCCTTTGTACTGCTGTTTTTGTTTGTTTGTTTGCAAAATCTTATAAGTTAGCAATTATTTCCAATAAGCTAAGAAGAAAATAATCCTCAAATTAATGGCACATGGGATAATCAACTATAATCTTATGTTAGTCTTGGGGAATCAAGATGCTGTAACACTGAAAAGAAGGCAGTTTCTCTGGGGCCCTTGAAAGATGCACCTTTGCAGGCTTCATAAAATATGTGTCCTTTCCTGTGATGTACATCATTCCAAAACTCACAGCTAATAAGAAAATTTGTTTGGTGATTGTGAGGGAACATTTATTTTATTTATTTATTTATTTTTGAGACAGAATCTCACTATGTCACCCTGGGTAGAGTGCCATGGTGTCACAGCTCACAGCAACCTCAAACTCTTGGGCTTAAGTGATTCTCTTGCCACAGCTCCCAAGTAGCTGGGACTACAGGAGCCCACAACAACGCCCAGCTATTTGTTTTGTTGCAGTTGTCATTGTTGTTTTAGCTGGCCTGGGCCAGGTTCAAACTCACCAGCCTCCGTGTATGTGGCCAGCGCCCTGCCCACTGAGCTACTGGCACTGCCAGGAATCTATTTTTTTAACGGATTGTTTGTCTTTCAATACTTTGTGGCTACCCTGATGTTTTATTTCAAAGTTAGTGGACAGGGCCACTATTTTAAACAAGTGTTATTTTTAAATGCTACATATTCCAGAATTTTATTAAAATGGTACTGTCTTTAAGAAAATGAATTTCCTCTTCAATGACTGTTAATGAGTACTGCTTATTAACGTGTCAAAGACAACTCTGCTTCCTCACTCCTCACTGACTGATGGACTCCCTGGCTCACTCTATCAGGCATTGGAGATAGCACCAGAGAACCATTTAGAGCCCTGTCCCTCAGCTAGTGTATACTCCTACTAGAGTATACACTAGAGTAGTCATATAATCGCAGCGGTGTGCGATGGTCACATTACTGTGCCAGTGGTTTTACTTTAAATTGATTGTCATGAAAATCAAGGAGGTTGGTAACACTATGGAGCAACCCAACTACTATTCCCTGAGATATTTGCTTTCCTACTTTCAAAAAGAGCACTTTGCCTTCTTGGCCCCTCCTTCTGCCTTCACATCTCACCTCTCATTCTTCATGAAAAAATAAAAATCTGTCAGAAGGGAGCTCTTAGTACTACTCCATCCTTAATTGCACCATTGAGAAATCTGATCCCATGTTCTCCTTCTCAAGGGTTTTACTCTTTAACTGTGTAAATCAGATGTCTTTCCAGAATCAACGATGTTTCTCTCATTAGTGGACAGTTCCTATCAACATGCAACATGCTCTAGAATCTCTCCTCTTAAAACAAACCAGTGAACAATTCCAGTTGTCTTAATATCCATGTCCGTCTAGCTACGGTTCCCTCTCGTAGCAAAATTTCTCAAAAGAACTGTCTTTACAGTTCTCCGGGCTGTTTCCAGATTCTCACGTCCTATTTTCTGTGTATCCTCTCTAATCAACTGTCTGTTCTTTTCAGTTACTAACAACTTCATGTTGACAAATCCACAAATTCTCTTCTGTCTTCATCTTTACATCTTAGAGATTTTTACCAATTGCCAACACCGTCTTTCTTCTCCCTTTGTTTCTAGGAGATCCCACTCTTGATTTTCTCTTTCTCTCTGGCCACATCCATTCTTCTTGGCTGGCTTAGGCTCCTTTACATATTGGAGTTTGCAAAGATTTAGTCCCTGGACTGTTTCTCTTTTCTAATTGCATCTTCTCCCCACATGGCGGCTTCCTGATTTTTATCTTTAAACGTTATCTCCTTGCTGATATCAATCTCCAATGTCCATCTTTCCTCCAAGGTCCAGATGTCTATATCCAACTATCAATATGACATCTCCTCTTTAGTATGTCCTGGATATGTACAACTAAAGTAATTTCAATAAGTGACACCATCCAGCTGGAAACCCGTGAGTTCTTTCTTCTTCATTAAGCTGCTGCTTATGCTGTCATCAAGAGCACTTGCTCACCCACAGTCCTCCCTACAGCCACTGCCACAGATACAGTATTCCTTAATTTGTACAGAAGCCACAGAAATGTTTTCAAAAATGTAGACAGATTATGGCAGTCCTTAGCCTCCATTGAAAATTCAGACAGCTAAACAAGTTAAAATAAATGTCATTTTTCCCTTTGTAGTTTGAATAAAATCCAGCCCCTTCCCATGACTGGGGAAAGGCTCCTCCTAGTCTCTCCTGTACAAGCCTATCATGTGCCACTACGCTCGGGGCATGCTGACCTCCAGCCCCAGAACACCTCAGTCTTTCCCTCCAGGGGCTGTTTGTACACGCTGTTCCTAAGCCCAGACTTGGCATGGTGCACAATTCCCAACCTTCAGGTCATCAGAAGGAACCTCCGTGAACATTCTATCTGTTGAGCCCACACACACTCCACTTCCTCGTTCTCTCCTACAACTCTCCTTATTAACTTTAACACATTAGTCACACTCTGTAATTAGTTTGTGTGTTTCCTTCTTTATTGTTTCTTCCCCCAACTACAAGACAAATGCCAAGAGAGTGATGAACGGGTCTGGACCCCTTCCTTCCTCAGTGCCTCTCAGTGAGTCTAGCGCACATCCAGTGCTGCTGTAGAAATTCCCAAAGTCATGCTGCTTGAATTCATTAGGAGTTCATGGAATCTAATCCAAACTCGTTAAGCTACATTTTATTCCAATCTTTAATACTTAAACAGTTTTGTTGCAGAAACACATTTAAGAACAATAAATGAAAGGGGTAAAGGATCATTGGGACATGAGATATTAATATCTTAAAACTATTTTTGTCCCAGCCATAGGTGCCTGACCCATCATTAATCTGGCCATTTGTTCAGGATCCCTTTATTCTTAGCACTTAGAATGGGCATCTTTCTGAATAGCTCAGGGAAATTTAACTACTTTCTGCTAAGTTGTTTATTTTTTCCTTAATAAGTTCTTTTTAAATTCTTCCCCATATAGCTGATTATAAAGTCATAAAATATATTGATAAAAAACGTTTACACCCTGCCCTCTTAAAACTTAAAATATAGTTAGATAACTTTAGGACATACCAAGATGGATAAATAATTTGGTTCAAACTAAATATTTGAGAAGGGAGAAGGAAAGGAGTGTGTCAGTTGGGCAAAGGCAAACCAAGGGAAGGGAGTGGACACCAGCTGTGGCTTGCTCTGTGCGCTGCTGGGTTTCAGAAACATCTCAGTCCTGACCTTTAATCCCCACAGTAACCTTGTGCTGCTATTATCCACATCATACAGACATGGAAACTAAGGCTCGGAAAGGCTGAGTAATGTGCCCAAGGTCTCATAGCCGGCAGTAGACATGAGAGTCAACCCCAGGCCATCTGGCTGTCATGCCTAGCTGCTTTCTCAATGGTCTACTGAGGATGTTGGTAGAAGTAGACGTTTGAAAACATATTTCTCAAGGAAATTTTTCTGGAAGAAGCTAGGGTTAATTCTCAAGTATTTAATTCAGATGCAAGAAGCCTTTTCTAATTTTTTTCATATCATTAGAAGGCAGAAGTGGCATTTAGATTGAAGTCTGAGTAGGATTAAAGATGTCTCTTAGAGTTTGTATGTTTTTGAACTCAGCTAAAAGATTTTTTAAAAGCATTGCCCATAGTTTATAAACTAGCTAATACCCAAGATCAAACTACTGAATTGCCCATCATCAAACCATGAACCTTAGACTTTGCACAGATTGACATTTTTTACTAATTTAGCCCACAAAATCTATTAAAGGAGGTCAGCTATTGAAAACCCCAAATTATCTTGAAAATAATAGAAAATAAACCATTTAACTGACTACCAAAGTGTTGATCCAGGCTTAACTTACAATAGCTGACTAGAAATAGATTTTCACTAAATTGTAAATTGTATTATTTTATACACAAACCCATATACACATTTTCACCAATAAACACATATCCACAAGTTAGCCTTTTGTTCATTCCAATTTATTTTCTTTTCAACTTAGCTAGTTACCAAGAAAAAAAGAAGTAAGAATCAATGAAAAATAAATGAGATTTTCCCCCAAGGAATCGTTTTCTTCTGGGATAATAGGAGGTACATAGATGCCACTTGGGTACAGCTTACGTTAGAACCCAAGTTTCTTCCTTTCCAGGCTCTGCCCTTCACCAGTCTCTCTATACACACTTTAGTGTGTGCTTGCTGCTAGGTTCTGGGGCTCACAGATGTCACCCTTATATACCTAACATTACATTAAAGGTTACGTTAAGACTACAGAGCCATTGGAAGTTTACTTGGTATTTGGCATTGAATATTCTAGATCTGTGTCCATCACACCCGTCTACAGACAGGCACGTGGCCTTTAGGAATGGGGCCGCTCAGCAGGGGAGCAATGAGTGAGTGAGCAAAGCTGCAGCTGTGCTTACGGCTGCTCCTCATCACTGCGTCGCCACCTGAGCTCCGGGCCCGTCTGATCAGCAGCTGCATTAGATCTCACAGCAGCACATGCGAGGAATCCAGGCTGCACTATCCTTATGAGAATTCAATGCGTACCCCACAACCGGCCATAGGAAAATCATCTTCCATGAAACCGATCCCCGGTGCCTAAAGGTTGGGCACCTCTGTTCTAGATGTATTTATCTAAGATTCCTCTTACCTGAATTGCTGGCTACTACAGGTGATGTAAATTAAGAGCATTGTATAGCATGAAGGGAGGCAGAAAATAGTGAACCAAACAGGGCTGGAGAACCTGTAGCCGACACTGTGCAGACCACCTCACAGATGCCAAAAGGTGTGACTCACAGAGCTGGGGCAGCAGTGAACAAGACCCAGTTAACATCTCCCTGTCATGTTATAGATCTTGTGTTTTCGTTATGACCCTTACTGACCACAAGAAATAGAAGTGTATTTGAACACCTGCATCATATTTCCTATGTAAGTGTTAGATTGGAAGGAAGTTTTGTCCCTGTCACCACTTTCCTAGGTGTTGAAATCAACTCTTCTGTTTACGCTCATTGATGTTATTGTTCTTTCCAAGTGAGTAATAAATACGTGTCTGGTTAGAGGCAGAGATTTATTGAACCATGCTGACAAGATATTAGAGCTCACGTGGACTTGTGTGAGGGCTCTCGTCTTTCCCCATTTCTGTTTAGTATTGTAAAGTTTCCCCACTTTCCCTCTTCTGTGACTGGTGGGCAGGACTTAGAGCTAGCCAGAGAGGTCGGGATGCAGAATGTGTTCTGCGGACTGATCTCTCCCTCAGGCAGTTACACCCCTCACATCACCCCAAGCCGGAGGTGCATTTTGCAATTGAATTTTATCAGAGTTATACACTGGTAGTTATTGGGCAAGTACTTTATTAATTACTAAGCCCAATATTTTACTCCAACTTATTCTTTCCATCAGTTAAAACCTAGAGAGGACAAAGGGTAAGTCTTCCCCCTAATACCCATGACTGAACTATGCACATGGGGCTGTTTACAGTCAACTATGATTAAAATAAAATTTAGAACTTGAATTTCAAGTGTTTGATAGCCACATGTAGCTACTGGCTCCATATTGGAAAACACAGATACAGAACCTTTCCATCACTGCAAAAAGTCCTATTGGACAGCACTGCTCAAAGGACTTTTATCTTCTCTACAAGGCACTTTCAGAGTCAGCTTACAGCTGATCTGAGTCTAAAAACTCTACAGGGCAGGCAAAGCAAGTATTATTGTTTTACAAGCGTTTTTCAGGTTCTACAGATGACACAACTGGTTCTGAGGTTAAATGAATTGCTTAAGGTCACTTAAGGTGTAAGGCAGGCGTCCTCAAACTTTTTAAACAGGGGGCCAGTTCATTTACTAACCTCAGACCATTAGAGGGCCGGACTATAGTTTAAAAAAAAAAAAAAACAACTAAAAGCAAATTCCTATGCACACTGCATGTATCTTATTTTGAAGCAAAAAAACAAAACGTGAACAAATACAATCACACTGCCTCATGTGGCCTGCAGGCCACAGTTTGAGGACCCCTGGTTTAAGGCCTAAGTTCCACATTGCTTCTCTTGATATCTGTACAATAATTACAATAAATTTTTCTGTGCAGATACCTATATTCAATCCCTGAGGCTTATCGACATGTAGAGCCAAATTTCTTTAATGTCCTGATTTGTGCTTTTCTCCAGCTGTTAGGCTACATCACATTCGTCTACTTGCCCTTTCCTTATACAGACTCGGAGGTCATGGAAGTGAGTAAATTCTAAAAGGCTAGGAGAATTTTAACTTTAATCATATTTGCAATTTGCAGAAGAGTATTTTGTTCATATGCTGCCTACTAGCCACTGGATCCCTATAATTAGCAAAGGTTTTGTTTTTGGCTTTTTTTTTTTTTTTTAGATTTCATGTTTTCTGACAACATAGCATAATCACTGTCCAATTAAAAATATAAATTTGATAATGTTCCCACACACTGAGGACTTCCCATAGACTATTTTAAAATTCCTTTCCATTTTTGTCTTCCACACCTGATTTTACTGATTTGCATTACTTTACTAAGCAGTGTATGGATGTTCTGGATATATGGATGTTAAAATAAAACACTCAGGAGACTGCTTTCATTTTAGAACAAGCCTTAGGATGCTAATCTAGTTATCACTGCCATAGTATTCACATATAGGAATTTCAGTTTTAAAATTCAATCAATATGCATGTTTAAAGTACATTAACCTGTTTCTTTTATATTTAGGTGTTTTCATTCATGGATTATTTCTAGATGGAGCCTCCTGGAATAGAAAGATCAAGAAACTTGCAGAATCATACCCCAAAATTCTTTATGATACAGTACCTGTGGTTAGTAAATTCTAATGATACATATATGGGAGACCACTTTCTTTCATATGCAAAGTAGCCCATGTGTATTCCTATATACGTACATGTGCAGTCAATTCTTGTTACTCATGGTTAAGTATGTTCTATTAGGTTGCTGCTGACACTGGATTAGTAACACTAAACCGTTGCTCCTAGAGGAAATACGGGGTTGAGTTTTCTTCAGTCACATTTTTGTTAGCTGACTGATACATGACCTTGTTTTACCCTATTTAAATACATCTTATTCATTAACTCATAGCCAAAATACCATGGGCTTCATTGAGGCATGACCTAGTATTTTTCTCCACAAGGCACATCAGCCTTTCTGCATGTAGAACACCAACCAGCACTGCCACATTACACTCGGGAGCCATTTTAAACAGTGAAATCACAAACAAAAAGCACAGCAATGTGAAAAACTTGGCACTAAATAGACCATGAAAAAGGACTTGTTTACAGTTATGAGAGGAAACAAGAAAGCAGAGCCTCACTTGGTTCAGCCCTAGCTGGGAACACATGGGTCACATGACTCAAGCCTTTTTGACGCTCTGTCAGCGTTTGCCAAGGACCATGAGAGTGCTGCGAGCAATTTTAGGATTAGAAGTAAATTTTGGTGAGTAGACAAATCTGCAAATATGGAATACACCAATAAAATCAACTGCATATATGTATACACATGCACACACATGTGAGTATATATTTTTCTTATATATACTTGGCCCTAAAAATCTGGAGTTTGCAGATTAAAAGATTACTATATGAAAACTGTCTGTGACAAAAGCTCTATTTACTAGGCACGGATCTTTAGGACAGACAGATTAAACTATGTAATTGTTTCCCTCTGTAACTACATCCTGAGAAAATAGCTCGAGATATTCTTAGACAATTTGAAGGATAGGTCTCAGATGGTGTGATAAAATTTGTTTGTGGGACTTGGGGAGCAGATCAGACAGGGAAAAAGTCCTTCAGAGTAGCTGTAACCTGTTACAAAGTGAAAGACCCGCTGACAGCCAGCTGTGAGAAACCTGTCACATATACTAAAATACTGTGGGCAGAAAATGGCTAAAATACAAAACCCAAAGGACAGCCACAAGGGCAAATAAATGTTTCCAATCTGGGAATTGATTGGGATTTAGGTGTTTTTTTTTTTTTTTTAACCGTCCACATGAAAACTCTTAAGTAGGTTGCAGTGAGTAAAAGAAGAAATTTATAAATGGATAATGAGTCACCTGAATAAGGAAGTCAGATGGTAAGAAATAAAAATTTCCCCAAAAGGAACAAAAATTCTCATTAGAAAATCTATTGGATTCAAGTGCTCTGAATCCCAAAATTGTAGCTAATATCTATAAAACTCCTTTATGTATCTTATGACAATCTGGATCCCACTACTTACGTGGGAGCAAGAGACAAAACCGTATCCTCATAAACTCATTCATACAATTTGTGTTTTGACCTAACAAATACAAAAGAGAGCTGTGAACAATGCAGCCAGAAAATCCTACCTGTCACCTCAGGGACTGCTTTTACTACTACTAGAAAAATGAATTAATTCTAAAACAACTTTCTAATCAGTTGTATTTGCAAAGACTAACTTGCTACAAAGTGCTAGTAAGGTTCAATGATAATCTGTATGCTTAACATTCTAGAAACTTAATGACTCTAGGATAAATTGAGTATATTATAGTTATAAAAGGAATAAAAAGATGTTTCAAAACAGCATAATAATAGTATGTTTTTTTTTTTTTGAGGCAAAGTCTCACTTTATCGCCCTCAGTAGAGTGCCATGGCGTCACAGCGCACAGCAACTTCAAACTCTTGGGCTTAAGTGATTCCTTTGCCTCAGCCTCCCAAATAGCTGGGACTACAGGCACCTGCCACAATGCTCGGCTATTTTTTGTTGTTGCAGTTGTCATTGTCGTTTTAGCAGGCCCAGGCCATGTTCGAACCTGCCAGCCTCGGTGTATGTGGGTGGTGCCGTAACCACTGTGCTACGACGCCAAGCCAAATAGCTTTTAAAATAGTCTCCTAAAATGGGAAGGTGCTCTAGTTACATTGCTGTTACTAAAAATCCCTCCAGATTTTTTCTGAGACTGGCTTTCACAATTAATGCAGCACAAGAATCTGAGTATCAGTGGTGGTCATCCTCTCCTTTGAAAGTACACCTGATTAGTTGTTGTAACAAGCACCAAAAATCATCCTCAGATAAGTATAGTGGAGAGGTGATAAACAGGTTAGGTGGATAAGGTTTTTTTTTTTTTTTTTTTATTTAAGAGACAGTCTCACTTTATCGTTTTCGGTAGTGTCGTGGCGTCATAGCTCACAGCAACCTCTAACTCCTGGAACTCCTGGGCTTAGGCAATTCTCTTGCCTCAGCCTCCTGGGTAGCTGGGACTACAGGCATCCACTACAACGCCTATTTTTTTGTTGCAGTTTGGTCAGGGCCGGGTTTGAACCCGCCACCCTCGGTATATGGGGCTGGAGCCGTATTCATTGAGCCACAGGCACCGCCCTGGATAATGGTTTTTGATAGAGTAGGTGAATTTTTTCTCATTTAGTTTCTAAACTGATGCTGAAGTTAGTTATGAGAGCTCTAAAATAAGTTTTGAGCGATTACAGCACTGCTGACAAAAATAAAATCTACTTGGGCAACAGAAATTCAGACATAACGGACCTTACTCTGAGAATACCACAGTTGGCTCAGATGCATAGTACACGTAAGTGTAACAGCCTTGAATTAAAGAGGTATTACGCACTTTCTTGTAGATGTGGCTAAAGCCCTGTAAGAAGGCAGACATACCAAAACGACCAAGTTACGTTGCTCCATTGTATAAGACAAGTGAACGAAGAGGAACTTTATCCACTACTGGCCATTCTACGAATTTTGTGATTGCCATGACTCTTCCCTCTGACCAACCCAAGGAACACTGGATTGGACGGGGCGTAGCACTGTTATGTCAACTTAATTCATAATCAGGCAATGCCACTTCCTTGTTCCTATTTCTTGTTAGATGGTTGAGTAGAAAGTATATTTTACTGTTTAAACAATTTCTTTGGTTTAAATAAATTTGACTAAAGTTACACTTAATTATGAATTTACTTATGTGAAAATGCCGATAATTTTAAATGATTCACACTTCAATGTAAGAAAATATTCTGAAATAAAGACTAAAGAAAACACATTGGTATATTTGCTTACAGTTTTTGAGTAACTTTATTTTGGGAGAGTTCCATAAGCATTAGGAACATACATAAAATGACACACCACTGTTGACAATGAAAAAAAAAAACCAGCATTTGATCATTTCCAGCTTTATAAATTTTTAAAAAATGATTCAGTTACAACAAAAAAAAGTTTAGATATTTCAGCAAGTATCACCTTGCAGGACCATAATCACATTTAAGCCACTGACTTACTGTTAATGGAAAAAATTCACACTGTATCTAGTTACTATAGTATTTCTAAGCATAATCACAGCTGATTGAATGCAATGTGATATACACCAAAATTCATATGGATGTCACACAGTGACAGCATTGTACAAATAACATTAATGATCTCCAACAAACACATGTTAAATTAGACTGGTCAAGCTAAATGGAATGTTGGAGCCAAACAGAAATGTAGTGGAATTCAGATTGTCTATTAAGACTTGAAACTATACATTAGAATGATGTGAAAACTAAATACTGGTGGAACCCTAAGAAAATACTAGCAGCAACTGGTACAGCCCTCTTAAAAGATTAAAAAAATCTAACAAATAAAGATAATACCATTTTTCAGAGAACATAAAAACTTTATATAGTTCAGCATAACCCATTTGCTTTAAAGTAGGCCTTTATTTTGCAACTGGTAGTATATTCCAGCTGTTGGTTTTATAAAGTTTTTAAATGAAGATTTAATGCTAGAATGCAGAATTCTCCTTGGGTATAAAAACCAAAAATGAAGTATAAATATATCTTGTTTCAGAAATAAAGACATTTGAATCACTTAAAATTGGCAGTACTAAATAAAATATCAGCACCTTTTACCTAGGTTGCTTGTAGGGCCAAGCAATGAGATGAGGACTGTCCTAATTCAGTGCCCAATGCTGAAAATAATCCATGTATAAAACTGCTACTAATTACCCGGAGGCCACAGAGAAGTCAGAAATAATTTTTCAAATTCAAACATAAAGAAATAACAACACCTAGGCTCCCTTGCATACAGCGTAAAGAAGAAACACTGGCAATAATCTATTAACACCTGGGTGCATGTGCTGCCCTCAAAGTTCTGTTCTGTTTTGTTTTAAAGTTCATAGAGTAAGAGGAAAGCAACAGGAGAAAAGAGGACAACTAAATGAAATATTTTAAATGGAATGGAAAAGAGTTTGGCTCTTATATATTTGAACAAGATTTTTGAAGCAGCTACAAGCAGATGAAAACAAAGCTAGCTGCACACAGTTCAAATACAGTTCACCTGGCATGAATGAAGACCTATGGCACAAGATACAAACAGAAAGCTACATGCATATGACTAATACTACGAATTATTAAGTCAAAATTCAGGATAAACACAGCTTGCACTTCTCACAAATCATTCACAACTATGGTAGGAAAACAGGGCACCTAAAAAAGAGACTAATCCTTGCCAGGCACCAAAAGCATATCTTGGCACAAAATGATCAAGTGATTCCAGCTTAGTCATTTAAATGTATGTTCCAAGTCACTTGGTACCATGATGACCACGGTATCAAGGGAGTTTACTCTAGTAACTGTTTTGACACTACATGTACGCCACATGGTAAACTTGGATTTTCTGCCTTACCGCCTTTCTGTCAGTCACAGCAGGTGCTCTTGGTGCTAATGCCAAACTGGTAAACCAGAGTGAACACCCAGAACTTAAATTTCCCAATTAACTAGTTGGTACTGTTAAAGTAAGAAAATCTACTATTTAGACCACATTTGGGTTGATTTCTTTGATATGAGGGTTACAATTAAAAAAAAAAAAGACATTTTGACCTCATGCTTGACTCTGCCCCACCCCCCAAAACCCTAAACAAAAACAAAGTTAACAAAAGGAAAAAAAAAACCCAAACACCAAGTATTATAATAATACAAAGAACCATTATGAATCTTTCATTAAACTGAAGCTCACATAAACATACAATCACAAATTTCAGTAGTTTAGGCTACAAGTTTAAACACTATGCAAATATATACAAAAATAGTAACTCTAGATTCAAGAATAAGGGCTTTTCCCAATGCTAAATCATACTCTAATGCAGCCTGAGCTTTCCTCTAGTTCTATTCTACTTTATGTAGTTTCAAAATCGTGTCAAGTTGATCCCTATCACCATATGTATATACAAAGGGGAATTAAAGGGCACTACAATTCATTCTCAGCACACACAAAAATGTCTGCCCGAAGTCCATTTAAAATATTTTTAAGGTTTAAATGATTTTTTTTGGTTCAATTTCTATTTCTGCATAGCCACAGAAGTTCCTACTAATAAAGAGACTACTTTAGTGTTTTATATGATTATTTTTTAAAAAGTCTTAATCAAACCTACATCAACATTAGTTCAAGGAGTCCCATCTTCTCCTCCCTTTATCACAAGTTTTATATTTTTAAAAGACCCTTTCATGCAGGGAAAACAGTACTGAGCACCAGTCTTTTGTGGTTAGGCTCAAATCTATGCAACTTGTAAGCAGTGCAAGCCACTGACTTTTCTTTGAGCAATGTGCATACAGTACAAGGAGCAGATGCAAAGCTGCATGGGAACATTCTTGCGATCGGCAGCGATTACTAGGAATGGTCAAAACTGGATGTCAAACACAATTTTGTCTTCATACAGGGCAATCACCAGCATGATGGCAAAGCCAAACAGCAATCCTAAATTCTGAAGAATGAACTGTCCCACTGGACAAAAGCCATGTTCTTCATTGTCACCATCACCATGCAGCATTTCTGGAAGCTGGAGCAAAAAAAATAATTATTTTATTGAACACAATGCTATGCATAAGACATATTTTAGTCAAATATTAAAGAAACTTTATGCTTTTGCTATTAAATACTCTGTTCCCTCCTCACCACCCTCCCCAAAACATTCGAAATATGTGCTTTAGTCATTTTCCAGTTACTATTCTCTGACCTTATCAATTCTGACATTTTACTTTATGCTAAAATAGAAGACAATTTACTATTACCAATAAAACTCTCAGAAAAGATCATCACAATTCCCACATTTATTAACATATCTTAAACTCACCGAGAAAAGGAAGAATCTTTCAGGAAATAAAACTAATTCAAAATTGTATCACTTCTTCGCCTCTTTCCATATGAAATTCTCACTTCCCATTGTGCATGACACTTGAAGAGAGTTCCAAACTGGCCTCTCTATACCCTTAAGCCAAAGCTTTCTTTATAACAGACAAAGAGAATAACCTAACAAAGCTATTCAGCATTAACTAGTGCCAAGTCATGCACACTGCTCTCACAGTGTACTCTATTCTTTTAATATTGATAATTTTCTCTTTTTTTTTTTGAGACAGAGTCTTACTTTGTCACACTTGGTACAGTACGATTACATCATAGCTCACAGCAACCTTGGAGACTCTTGGACTCAAGCGATCTCCTTGCTTCAGCCTCCTGAGCAGCTGGGACTATAGGTGCCTGCCACAACACCTGGCTATTTTTAGAGACAGGGTCTCGCTCTTGCTCAGGCTGGTCTGGAACTCTTAAGCTCAACCAATCCACCTGCCTTGGCCTCCCAGAATGCTAGAATCATAGATGTTAGCCACCATGAACAGCCAATATTGATAAAATTTTAAAAATTGGAAAATTGTCATTATCTGTAAAGATGCAGTACTTTGAGAAGTTTATACTATTGTATTTAAGAATAATCAATAGATTCAATCAGAATCAACAGAATTCAACAGAATCAATAAATGAAAATTAAACCTTTATGTAACTAAGATTTATGGAAGAAATACATTTGCATTATTATAAGCATTAATTCTTCCTACCCAAACCTAGTCAAAACCATGAAAGAATTGCTACTTCTAATTTTTGCTTTCACTTTTCTGCAAATGTAATTCAAGATGGCAATCAGTATCTACAGAAAGATGACACTGATACGCTAGTCATTTAGACACTACATTTTACTCCAAATAGTACCATTGTGCTTTTGGGTTAAAAAGGAGAAATGTAGTGTTAGTTATATAATTCTTAATTCATAATTCTTCCTGCCTGGGAATAAATATCATTATTCATTATCAAATAATGAGTACACTTAATCCAACCACCATATTCTGACAGTAGTACAGTATATTTAACAATTTCCTAAGGGACCTTTAAGAATTTCTTCATTCTAGTCATATATTCTGTCTAAAAATCTATGCAAGTGGTGTATATTGGCTAATAAAGGCTATTTTCTTCTCTAAACCTTATACTAAATTACTTTGTCAAATCGACTAATGGTCTAAGACAAGGGCTGGCACACACTGCTGAATCTGGCCATGCCTGTTCATTTACACATTGTCTACGACTTCTTTTATGGTACAACAGCAGAGCTAAGTAGCTGTGGCAGAAACCACTACAATGGCAGAACTGATTATGACAGAGACTATATGGTCCACAAAGCCTAAAATATTTACTACCTGGACAATTTACAGGAAATTTGCCAACCCCTGGATTAAGACTAAAACTGGTAAGATTATATCCTACTACATCTTTTCTCTCCCCTTTCCTCATGCTTTTATTGTTACAGAAGTTTTTCATTCTGACATTCCATAACATTTAAGCATAAACAATATGCAGGATGTTTCACAGAAACAGTCCCTCTTAAACATATATACATACCAATTAGAATAGCAGTATGGCTTTGCCACAGTCAACTCTACTGTGAATGCCAATACCCATACTGTTTATCATAATCATGGCTAACAGCCAACCAGTACCTACTGATATGGCCATACTTATTAAAACTAAATGGGCCAGACACAGTGACTTGCATCTGTAATCCCAGACCTTTGGGAGGCTGAGTTGGGTGGATCGCTTAAAGTCAGGATTTTGCTGGTAACAGTAATATACCATCTCTATGAAAACATTTTTAAAAAGCAAATCAATGTTGTGGTGTGCAACCGTAGTCCCAGCTACTCAGAAGGTTGAGGACAAGATGATCACTTAAGTCCAGGAGTTTGAGGTTTTTATGAGTTATGATGATGGTAGTGTACTCTAGCCCGGGCAATAGAGCAAGGCCCTATGAAGAAGATGGGAGGGGAGGATAAAAGAGAAAAGAAGGAGAAAGAAAAAGGAAAAGGGAAAGAAAAAAAAAGAAAGAAAACAAAAATGCTTTCATATTGGTTGAAATAGAACTGGCCACATCCCCTAAACCAGGTATTTCTACCAGTATGTCTTATAAGTGACTCAAACTAAAACCTCTGATACTGCTGATATCTTATTGAATGGCCTTAAAAATCAATAAAAACCTTCCTTCCTACAGCCAAAGTGGTCTAAAACAAAAATGTGATCATGACATCCTACTGCTTAAACACTCCCCAAAATTCACAAGATAAACTCTATAAACTTTTTAGTATGGTATGTTTATTGTGTGACTATTATAATCTGGCCAATATACCTGATAACAATATGGATATAACTTTTAGTCCATTATTTTTCTGCTAAGCATTAAAAAAACATAATACTGGTGTCATTAAAATCTTAAAAAATGTATGTGGACATTTATCTCCTTTTTCTTGAATATTTAGAGACCATTCCCAATATAATTGTGACATTATAAATGTTACCAAAAAGAACACATTAGTAAGGTCTTGTTTTTGTTCACCTGCTTGTTTTATCAGTAGTTGTCATTTTAGGTTATTTCCTCCGAATATAGTCACAGGCATGTCAAAGGAATGATGCTAATAATCATTTTCCTTTTGCCTCTACTAAACTTCATTCTTTAAGATTCTGCTCAGATATCCTGTTACAAAAAAATTCCCTAATTCTCTTCTCCAGTTTTTAAGTCAGCTTCTCTGTAGTTTCACAAAGATGGTGCACCACTCTATTATGACATATTAAGTCAGACAATTAAGTTCATGAACTTGACCTAGAAAAAGTGCTACATATCTCACTGCTGCTTATCACTAGACACCTCTGAAGTACTCCCCTTGGCCATCTGGTGACCATAGTGATATTCAACAATGATGCATGCAGCACTTTTTCTAGGATGAGTTCCCAAACTTTAAATGTCAGAACTTACATATCAAAAGATTTCAATTATTGGCTACTTTTCTTCATTGAACTATAAATCCTTACTGTAAATGAAGACTCTCTCTTTCACACCTCTAGCTTCTCAGTACAAGAATTTAGTTCATTCATTCTTCATTGACACTAATTGTGAACTACATTTCCTTTAGTACTCGAAATAAGAAAAAAAAAATGCCTGCCTTCCCAGAGCTAACATCCCAGTGCGGAAGACAAAGAATTTGATACGTTGAGAAAATATCTGGTATTTTATTTAACAGATTGAGATACAAGTGCAAAAAAAAGAGAGAAAGGTAAAGCAGGGATACAGGATATGGAATGTGGTGGAGGTGTGGGAATGATATTTAAACAGGATGCCTCATAGAAGGGAAGGAGCCAGCAGTGACAATGTCTGCAGGAAAGGCATTCTATGAAGAGTGGTCAGGAAGAGCCACAGCCACAGCAGAGTGTGTCTCATGGGGGAGAATGGGAGGAGACAGGAAATGCTGGGAAAATTAAGAGGAGAAGGGAGTGAAAATGTTCACTGATGATGAAAAGTCCTATAAGTCAAAGTAAAAACCTTGAGGCTTTTACTGTAAATGAGATGGAAAGCCACTGAAAGATCAAGGGTCTGAAGCATACAAGTGGCATCTCATCTCTGAAAGGATCCCTCTGGCTGAGCTGGATGTCAGATCAAGGGCAGAAGCAGGAGAGCAGCTCAAAAGAGAAAGGATGGTGGCTTAGATGAGGGTGCTGGGTGGTACAGGGCTTAAGATAGGCTGGATGTGGGGAGGACAGAAAAAATGGAGACAAAAGGTGACACCCAGGCTTTTTGAGCAACCAGAGGAATAGAGTTACACCCACTGACAAAAAAAGCACTTCCAAGAGGAGAGAATGATCAGCTGTCAAATGCTGCTGCTGTAACAAGAAAAATGAAGACTAAACAATGTTGTGATCAATGGTAAATTTGACAAAAGCAGTTCTGGCAAGACAGAGAGAAAAGCTGATAAGATTAGACTTAGAAAAATACTGAAAGATAAACATTGTGCAGAGGCTGAGCAGGAGGATTGCTTCAACCCAGGAGTTCAAGGTTGCAGAGAGCTGTAACCGTGCCACTGCACTCATGCCTGGGCAACAGAGGAGACCCTGTCTCTTAAAAAAAAAAATTTGGTAACAGAGTAGCAATAGGGTGATAGCTAAAAGGAAAAGTGGAGGTAAGAGAGATCTCTCTCTCTCTCCTACCTTTTTAAGAAGAGAGAAGTGTATACAAAGGCTACTGACTTGTGGACATTGATTTTATATCCTGAAACATTACTGTATTTTTTGATGACTTCTAGGAGAATTGTGGTTGAGTCTTTGGGATTCTCTAAGTATAAGATCATGTCATCAGCAAAGAGGGAGAGTTTGACTTCCTCTGCTCCCATTTGGATTCCCTTTACTTCCTTGTCTTGCCTAATTGTATTGGCTAGAACTTCCAGCACTATGTTGAATAGTAAAGGTGACAGAGGACAACCTTGTCTGGTTCCAGTTCTAAGAGGAAAAGCTTTGAGTTTTACTCCATTCAGTAAAATATTGGCTGTGGGTTTGTCATAGATAGCTTCAATCAGTTTTAGAAATGTGCCACCTATGCCTATACTCTTCAGTGTTCTAATTAGAAAAGGATGCTGGATTTTATCAAATGCTTATTCTGCATCTATTCAGAGGATCATATGATCTTTATATTTGCCTCTGTTAATATGGTGGATAATGTTTATGGATTTGCGTATGTTAAACCATCCTTGCATCCCTGGGATGAAGCCTACTTGATCATGATGAATGACTTTTTTGATGATAAGCTGTAAATCTTATTGGCTAGGATTTTGTTGAGAATTTTTGCAACTATATTCATGAGTGAGATTGGTCTGAAATTCTCCTTTTTGTTTGGGTCTTTTCCTGGTTTTGGTATCAGGGTGATGTTTGCTTCATAGAATGTGTTGGGGAAGATTCCTTCTTCCTCAATTTTTGGGAATAATTTCGGCAGTACAGGAATAAGCTCTTCTTTGAAGGTTTGATAGAATTCTGGTATGAAGCCATCTGGACCAGGACATTTTTTGGTTGGAAGATTTTTTTATTGTTTCTTTGATCTCAGTGCTTGAAATTGGTCTGTTCAGGAGCTCTATTTCTTCCTGGCTAAGTCTAGGGAGAGGATGTGATTCCTCTTAGTGGAATATTGATCAAAAAATACAGTAATGTTTCAGGATATAAAATCAATGTCCACAAGTCAGTAGCCTTTGTATACACCAATAATAGTCAAGATGAGAAGCTAATTAAGGACACAACTCCCTTCACCATAGTTTCAAAGAAAATGAAATACCTAGGAATATACCTAACGAAGGAGGTGAAGGACCTCTATAAAGAAAACTATGAAATCCTTAGAAAGGAAATAGCAGAGGATATTAACAAATGGAAGAACATACCATGCTCATAGATGGGAAGAATCAACATTGTTAAAATGTCTATACTTCCCAAAGCAATCTACCTATTCAATGCCATTCCTATCAAAATACCAACATCGTACTTTTAAGATTTGGAGAAAATGATTCTGCGTTTTGTATGGAACCGGAAAAAATGCCGTATAGCTAAGGCAGTTCTTAGTAATAAAAATAAAGCTGGGGGCATCAGCATACCAGATTTTAGTCTGTACTACAAAGCCATAGTGGTCAAGACAGCATGGTACTGGAACAAAAACAGAGACATAGACACTTGGAATCGAATTGAAAACCAAGAAATGAAACTAACATCTTACAACCATCTAATTTTGATAAACCAAACAAGAACATACCTTGGGGGAAAGACTCCCTATTCAATAAATGGTGTTGGGAGAACTGGATGTCTACATGTAAAAGACTGAAACTGGACCCACACCTTTCCCCACTCACAAAAATTGATTCGAGATGGATAAAGGACTTAAATTTAAGGCATGAAACAATAAAAATCCTCCAAGAAAGCATAGGAAAAAAACACTGGAAGATATTGGCCTGGGGAAAGACTTCATGAAGAAGATTGCCATGGCAATTCCAACAACAACAAAAATAAACAAATGGGACTTCATTAAACTGAAAAGCTTCTGTACAGTTAAGGAGACAATAACCAAAGCAAAGAGACAACCTACACAATGGGAAAGGATATTTGCATATTTTCAATCAAACAAAAGCTTGATAACTAGGATCTATAGACAACTCAAATTAATCCACATGAAAAAAGCCAACAATCCCATACATCAATGGGCAAGAGACATGAATAGAACCTTCTCTATAGAAGACAGACGAATGGCGAACAAACACATGAGAAAATGTTCATCATCTCTATATATTAGAGAAATGCAAATCAAAACAACCCTGAGATATCATCTAACCCCAGTGAGAATGGCCCACATCACAAAATCTCAAAACTGCAGATGCTGGCGTGGATGTGAAGAGAAGGGAACACTTTTACACTGCTGGTGGGACTGCAAACTAGTACAACCTTTTTGGAAGGAAGTATGGAGAAACCTCAAAGCACTCAAGCTAGACCTCCCATTTGATCCTGCAATCCCATTACTGGGCATCTATCCAGAAGGAAAAAAATCCTTTTATCGTAAGGACATTTGTACTAGACTGTTTATTGCAGCTCAATTTACAATCGCCAAAATGTGGAAACAGCCTAAATGCCCACCAACCCAGGAACGGATTAACAAGCTGTGGTATATGTATACCATGGAATACTATTCAGCTATCAAAAAAAAAATGGAGACTTTACATCCTTCGTATTAACCTGGATGGAAGTGGAAGACATTATTCTTAGTAAAGCATCACAAGAATGGAGAAGCATGAATCCTATGTACTCAATTTTGATATGAGGACAATTAATGACAATTAAGGTTATGGGGGGGAGGAAAAGCAGAAAGAGGGACGGAGGGAGGGAGGTGGGGCCTTGGTGTGTGTCACACTTTATGGGGGCAAGACATGATTGCAAGAGGGACTTTACCTAACAATTGCAATCAGTGTAACCTGGCTTATTGTACCCTCAATGAATCCCCAACAATAAAAAATTAAAAAAAAAAAGAAGAGAGAAGTAATATAAGGTTTTTATGTTGACAGGAATGATCCAGCAGAGAGGGGATAAATGATGCAAGAAAGAAAGAATTTAAGAGAGTCAGCAAGAGAGGATAAGTTCTAGGGAATAGTTTGAAGTAGGTGGCCTTAGTTAGGAACACGGAAGTTTCTTCACAGTAACAGGAAAGAAAGTAAAAAGGCACAGATACAGCAAGGTGTATACAAGCAGGGATGGGAACGGGTGGACGGTGTCTTGATCGCTTCGGTGCTCCCCAGGAAACAAGAAGCAAGGTTACCAGCTGAGGGTGAGAACAGGAAAAGAGATTTTGGAGGTTGGAGGGTGGGCAGTGATGGCTACCTCCAGGGAACAGAATATAAACGTTTTATTTCTTCTTTTTGTTTATGTTGTCTAAACTTTCTACAATAAATAGGCATCAGTTCTGTGATTCCAAGCTTAAGCTTTGTAATTTTGAAATGAGACTATGTGATGATGTTCACAGGAAAAACAGTAAATGTATTATCTAGCTAAAAAGACCAAAACCAAAAGCTAACTAAATTGTTAGTTCTGTAAGTACACTAACGTATTTGAGGTATTAAGGTAAAATTAAAATAAAATTGTTAATGTTTAGATTTAAAAATAAATTATATACATCCATGGAACAGACACCATCTCCTGTAGAAATCTGGCTTACCTAACAGATACTTTCCTACTTGTTTGCGATAAAGCTCAATAAATTATTTTTGTTAACAACAAAAATAAAACACTTCCACTCCAGTACTGCAAAATCTTCAAAGTGTATAAAATACAGTATCTCTCCAAATATCATTAATGATTATGCAAGTAACATTATTTGATTATTAATTTTCAGGATCTCAACTAGTTTCCATAAAAGAAATCCTCCTACTTAACTATTTTTCACTACATTATTTACAATATCACCTCTTTAAAATGGGTTACATATATATGTGTACACATGTATATGTGTGTGTATATACATATGTATATATGGGTTTGTTTTTGAGACAGAATCTTACTTTGTTGACCTTGGTAGAGTGCCATGGTGTCATAGCTCATAGCAACATCAAAGGCCTGGGTTCAAGCGACCCTCTTGCCTCAGGCTGCTCTCCAACTCCTGAGCTCAAGCAATCCACCCACCTCAACCTCCCAGAGTGCTAGGATTACAGGTGTGAGCTACTGTGCCTGGCCCTAAAATGGGTAATATTTTCAAAAACAGTTCAGCTTCAAACCACTTCTAAAGATTTCTCCCATTTTTGAAAGCTGGATTCTATTTTCAGTTTTAGTACAAAAATAAAAAAAAAAAAAATCTTACCATATCCACCAAGGCTACATACAGGAACATGCCTGCAGTAATTGCAAAGATCCAGAGTGTGATGTTGTTGGCATACTGACCAACAGCGGTGCCTATGAGCATGCCTATGTAAGCCATCATGGCAGAGAGGAGGTTGTATACAATGGCTTGCTTTACAGTCATGCCTGCCTTAAGAAGAACTGCAAAATCACCTGCAATTAAGACACAATGGTAAAGTTTTAAAACCACAGAATATGAAATACAAATGTAAATGGAGAAAACCAATTAAAAAAAATTAAGAATAGCATAAAAAAGATATACCTTTAATAACTGTTATTTTATTACATAAGATTTATTTTTTACTTATTAATTATACCATAGTATGTGCAAAAACTTAGATGAATCTCAAAGGCATGATACTGAAAAAAGATGGTCTGCAAGTTACAAACACATTCTTAAACAGACTGCAGTGATGAAGAACCATCAGTGGTTGCTGGGGACCGGGAAGGTGGAGAGATGAGTGGAAAGGAGCAGCACAGCGCATACGCTGTTGAGTGTCAAAACTTTACTATCCTGAGGGTGATCATGGGGCTTGCCCATTCCATATAAATGTCAAAATTCAAAGAACTATACACACCACAAAAGTCAATTTTATTATGTGATAATTTAAAATGTAAATTTTTTACAGAAGAAATGAAGAAAATACCAAAAAGAAAAAAAAAAACAACAATTACTCCTCTCTTTCTTTATAAGTAACAATTAAGAGCTCTCTGCTCTGATTTCTACCCTTCCTTCAAAGGAAAATGGCCTAAGTAAAAACAGAGGTAACAGGTGCTTTCCATATACTTTATTATGTTTACATTTTTCCCCTAGGTAAAAAATTAAACTTTAATTCTAAATATCTTGAAAATGTTAAGAAGAATAAAGAGCTTTTCCCACCGCCTCCACATGCTGCCATAATGGTGGATGTAAATAGCCTCGCTGATGCTCTCAAGACCAGCAACAATGCTGACGACAGAGCAAACACCCAGATCTGTGATCCTGGAACACAGGTTCCTCCACGATCCCAGAACTGACATAAAGGAGAAGGAAGAAGGGGGGAAGTGGAACAAGGAGGTGAGGAGGAAGGGGAACACGGACGGGGAGAAGACTGTTCTTACTCATCTATCTAGAATTGGAACATTAGGGAAAAAGACAATTATTGCTTAGAGAAATGTTAAAATGCCAAAGTGTCAAAAATAATAGCTTTATCTACCATGATTATTTTAGTTACTAAATGCACAAACATCCAATAAATTACTGAACACTTAGTATATGCAAGGTGCTGTACAGAAACTGACTGGGCTTGTTTCTTTCCATTAAGAAAGCATCTCAACATCTACGTATCTAAAAATACATGATTCTGTTATCACTCTCATGATTTCAAGGTCCTAGTCTATAGCAGGTAAGTAAAAGTTAACAACAAAGCAATTAGTGCAAGGCATTATTTTTCCATATTCCAACAGATTCCCAAAAACTACATAATGCAACATTATTTTGGAAAATTAAGATAATGAATCTAAGGAGATTATCTACCAAAGGCTTCTAAATTGTCACTCTCCAGATTCCACATAATACTATGCTCCTTACATCTTTTCCCTTCTGATTCTAAATACCTTAATTCTCCTGCTGAGAACTGGATTTAATATCAGCTTTTATCTCTTCTCTCTCCTGGAGTTTTGTTTAATTTTCTCCGGTCTTTTTGTCTCAGCTGTATAAGGAGAGTTCCCTAACAAATTTCTCTTCCTTATTTTCAATAATTCACCCACCAACTGTGCTAAAGGGGCAATTTCATTTAGCAGGAGGTTAGGTAATACAAAATGAAACCACAGAAGTGTCTTTTAGGTTGTAAAATACATTGCTGTCTTTCATAATTTCATTATAAGTGGTTTTAAAAAGGAGCGTTATTTAATCCTCAGTGAACTACAGTGTCATAGGCACAAATTACATGAACTTTGCTATCTTCTCTAATATTTCTGGATAGCAAGATAATTTAGCTCATTTGTAAGTAACAACCAAACTGCATTAATTAAATAATCAAGATTTGAAATGAATTATTTTTAAGAATTAAAAAGTGCCTTCATTGTCTTCATGGTTCATTAAAACAACCTGGGGTGTAACTTGGGGTTTTTTGATGTAGAGGTCAATGAATTCTGATAAACATATGTAAATATACATTTGCTTAAGTCCCTCACAACTAGACAACTAATGACCTGCTTTCTGTTCCTATAGTTTTGTCTTTTCGAGAATGTCACATAAATGGAATTATACAGTATAGTCTTTTGAGTCTATACTTTTTTCACTTAGCATAATGCACGTAAGATTCATCCACATTGTATGTATATCAGAAAGTTATTTTATTGTTCAGTAATATTCCATAGATGAACCATTTGTTTATCCATTTGCCAGTGAAGAAAATTTAGGTTGTTCCCATTTGGGGGCAATTATGAAGAAAGCCACTATACACATTCATAAATAGGCTTTTCTGTCAATGTAAGTTCTTATTTCTCTCGGGTAGATACTTACAAAGGGACTACTGGGTCACACAGTAAGTGTATTTCTAATATTATAAGAAATTGTATTCCTACCAGCAATGTATGTAAAGTTCTAGTTGTTCCACATCCTTGCCAGCTCATAATCACAAATCCAGTATCTGAGATTTCGTGTGTTTATTTGCCATCTGTATACCTGTTTCAGTGAAATGTCTGTTCCAATCTTTTGCCTACTTTTTTGTTATTGTTGGGTTGTTTTTCTATTTTATTATTTTATTTTTTTTGAGACATAGTCTTATTATCTCGCCCTCGGTAGAGTGCCATGGCATTGCAGCTCACAGCAACTTCCAACTCTTGTTAAGGAATTCTCTTGTCTCAGCCTCCCAAATAGCTGGGACTACAGGCGCCCACCACAATGCCTGGCTATTTTGGGGTTGTAGTTGTCAGTGCTGTTTGGCAGGGCCAGGCTGAATTTGAACCCACCAGCTCCAGTGTATGTGGCTGGCACCATAGCCGCTGAGCTATGGGCACCATGCCTATTTTCCTATTATTGAATTAAGAGGTTTTTGAAATATTCTGGTCTAAAAAGACCTTTGACAGATAGGTATTTTCCTAATATTTTGCCCCACCTGTGGATAGCCTTTTCCTTCTCTTAACACGGTGTTGTCTTTTGTGAAGAATGCTATAATTTGTATACAGTCCACTTTATTATTTTTTTCTTTAATGAATCATGCCCTAGTGCTGTATCTAAGAATGATTTGCCTAATCCAAAGACACAAAGGTATCCCCCTACATTTTCTTTCTAGAAGTTGTATGCTTTCAATTCTCCATTTAGATCAATGATATATATTTTGAGGGTGTTTTTTCTTTGATGTGAAGTGGAGTCAAAAGGTTTTTTTTTCTTTTTCACCAAAAGTAGATATCAATTGTTATAGCATCACTTGTTAAAAGACTACCTTTTCTACGTGGAATTTGCTTTGTACTTTTGTTAAAATAAAATATATATAAGGACTCTGTGCTCTGTTCCATTGATTTATGTGTCCGTTCTTTCACTAATAACAACTGTTTATAGTACAGTGGCTTTACACTAATTTTTTTTTTGGGGGGGGTGTTTTTCTTTTATTTCAATAAATTTAGGGAAACAGGTGTTTTTTTTTTTTTTTTAGTTGCATGGATAAATTTCATAGTGGTTACTGTCTTGGCTTTCAGTGTACTTGTGACCCCAACAGTGAACACTGTACCCAATAGGTAATTTCCTTCCCTCACCCCACCCCCACATGTCCTGCTTCTGAGTCTCCAACGTCCAGTATACCACTCTGTATGCCCCTGACACATCCACAGTTTAGCTCCCACTAATAAGTGAAAACATGCAGTATTTAGTTTTCTATTCTTGAACTGTACACTAAGTCTTAAAATCAACTGTGCTTTCCTTTTTCAAAATTCTTCTGGCTATTCAAGTTACTTTCCCTTTTTACATTAAATGTTTTAAAAACCTGATGGATTTTCAATTAAGAAGGCATTGTAAACATAGAATTAACATAGAAATAATATCATAGTGAGTCTTCTGGTCCCTGAAACTGACCTATCTTTTCATTTAAGTCTCCTCTAATTTGTTCTGCTGGTGATTTACAGTTTTCAGCATACACATTCTACATATATTGTTAGATTAAAACTAAGTAATTAATGGTTTGGTGCTATTATAAATAGTACCTTTTCGAAATTTCAATTTCCAATTGTAGATTACTAGCATATAACAGTACAAATGGCTTATGTATAATAATCTTTGTAACAAGTGAATTCTTTCATTTAAAATTTATCACGGGGTGGGGGATGGAGCAAGACAGCAGACTAGAGACAGTTTCTTTGCAGCCGTGCATTGTGAGACTGGGGAGAAAAAACTCCAGGCACCTCTGGCTCGTGGGCTCTGCCCAGAAATAACCGCTGGGGACACAGGGTGGAAGCAGACTTCAGGACCCCAAGAGAATGGAAGCAGTGGAGAAGCAGCAAGTATTTCCGTGTGGGCAGAGGCCGGCTGGTGTGGCTGGTACTGCTGTGCAGACAGTCTGCAAACAGAGAAGGCCTGCCCAAAGGTGTTTTTTTCCTTTGGACCTGGGCACTTGGTTAAGTTACCTTGGGGTAGCTTGGGAGCAAGTGATTTTGAACAGCTCCCAGGAGCTGGGACTGAGCCAGCAAGCGGAGCGGAGCTTTCATTGTTCAGCTGTAGGCCAGGCACAGCCATTGTGGGAAAGGTGCCTTGCACGCTCGGCCTATGGGGTCCTAGAGTGAGGCCGGTTCTAGTGTACTTGATAAGCAGGGCAGCCACTTCTGGAGAGGTTCAAGTGACACACTCTCTCCTGGGAAAGCCACTATGTAGCCAAGAGAGATGGTTTGGAAAGGTCAAGGTTTATCTATTAAGCAAGCTGAGGAGAGCTTCAGGCTCCCAACCCTGTGGGGATTGAGGGCAAAGAAGTCAGGAAGATAGGAACAGGTCCCCTCAGCAAGACAGAGGCCTTTAGTCTCCATCTTATACAGTTGTATCAGCGATATGATTAGCATCTCATACTCCAGGAGATCACCTGCTGCCCAGGCAATATACAGCAAGAGATATATATAAATGTGTGTGTGTGTGGTATGTATATATAGTTCTTTTTCTTTTTAAAAATTGTTTTTTCAATATTTTGCCCCCTAGATTTTTCTTTTTCTTCTTTTTTCTCATGTAATTATAATTTTTCTTTCTTTTTTTTTTTTTGAGACAGAGTGTCACTATGTCACCCTCGGTACAGTGCCGTGATGTCACAGCTCACAGCAATCTCCAACTCTTGGGCTTGATTCTTTTGCCTCAGCCTCCCAAGTAGCTGGGACTACAGGTGCCTGCCACAACACCTGGGTATTTTTTTATTGCAATTGTCATTATTGTTTGGCAGGCCGGGGCCGGATTCAAACCCACCAGCTCTGGTGTATGTGGCTGGCACCCTACCCGCTGAGCCAAGCTATAATTATAATTTTTCACTGTTTCCTTCTTTAATAATAAAGGCTTCATTTTTGCTAGTTTTTCTGCCTCTGTTATTCTTTCCCCCCCCCTCAATTTTATCCCTTAAAGTTTTTTGTTTTGTTTTGAATTATATTATTTTTGTTTTTCTTTTCTATTTAGTGGAGATGGGATACTATGTCTGCTCAGGCTGGCAAAGAGGTCCAGACTTCCAGGGACCCACGGAACCCGGCCCCCAAGAAGTTGGGATTTGTGGGTCAAGTACCCTATTTTATACCAGTATTACTCCGGTCTCTCTTTCTGTGTTCTCTTCTTTTTGTCAGCCTTCCTTTTTACTCCTCCCACCCCTTTCTTTTCCTTTTCTCTCTCTTTTTTATCTTTTATCCCTTCTTGCTCTTCACTCTTCTCTTCCTTTTAGTCCTTCACCAAAAGGACACTTCAACACCTTAGATCAGAGGCACAGTAAATTAAAGAGTAGGAGGAAGTGAAAGGAAAAAGTAGGGCAAGGAAATAGACAAAAAGAAAACACTCATGAGGAAGAAACAGCAGAAAAATCTTGGCAACATGAAAACCCAGAGCAGAGTAACCCTCTAAGGGATCATGAAGTAGTTACTACAAAGGATTCCATTTATAAAGAAATGTTAGATATGACAGAAAGGGAATTTAAAATATGGATGGTTAAAATGTATTTTTTTATAAAAACAAAATTGTAAAAACAGAAAGGATATAGCAGAGCTTAAGGAATTGAAGCAGTCAATTAGAGAACGTAAAGATGTAGTAGCAGTATCACTAACAGATTAGATCATGCAGAAGAAAGAACCTCAGAGGTAGAAGATAAAGCTCTTGAGCTAACACAGGCAGTTAAAGAGACAGAAAAAAAGAAAGAAAAACAGAATGTTCACTGAGAGAATTGTGGGATTGCAAGAAGTGTTCAAAAATATAAGTTATAGTTATCCCAGAAAGGGAAGAAGAATGCCCCAGAGGAATGGAAGCCCTCTCGATGGATATCATAAATGAAAATTTCCCAAGTATCGCCAAAGATTTTGACACACACCTTTCAGAGGGATATCAAAACCCAGGTTGTCTCAACTCAAACAGAGCTTCTCCAAGACGTATTGTCATGAACCTGTCCAAAGGTAAGACAAATGAGAATGTTCTGCAAGCAGCAAGGAGTAAGCACCAATTGCCCTACAGGGGCAAATCCATTAGAATGATGGACTTCATTTGAGAAGTCTGCTGTCATTTCAGCCCAGAAGACAATCATCTATCTTTAACCTACTTAAAACAATTTTCAGCCCAGAATTCTATATCCTACTAAGCTAAGTTTTAAAATTGATGGAGAAATCAAATCATTTACTGATACACAAATACTGAGGAAGTTTGCCAGAAGACCAGCTCTATAGGAAATACTCAGACCTACTCTACACGCTGACCAACACAATGGACCACCAGCAAGCTAAACATCCAGAAGCTGAAGAAGACAATACCTAGCTTCCATAATGATATAAAACATACAACTAAGCAATGAACTTTCACAAAATAAGATGAATACAACTCCACCACACTTATCAATTATCTCAATAAATGTTAATGGCTTGAATTACCCACTGAAGAGGCATAGACTGTCTGACTGAATAAAAAAGCACTGCCTGTAGGAAATATACCTAGCCTTGAAGGACAAATTAAAGCTCAGGGTTAAGGTATGGAAAACAATTTTTCAGGCAAATGAAAATCAGAAGAAAGGAGGGATTGCAATCTTATTTTCACAGACAAGTGGATTTAAAGCAACTAAAGTCAAAAAAGACAAAGATGGACACTTCATATTGGTCAAGGGAACAAACAACAAGAAGACATTTTAGGGAGGCGCCTGTGGCTCAGTGAGTAGGGCGCTGGCCCCATATGCCGAGGGTGGCGGGTTCAAACACAGCCCTGGCCAAACTGCAACAAAAAAAAAAATAGCCGGGCGTTGTGGCAGGTGCCTGTAGTCCCAGCTGCTGGGGAGGCTGAGGCAAAAGAATCGCGTAAGCCCAAGAGTTAGAGGTTGCTGTGAGCCGTGTGACGCCACGGCACTCTACCCGAGGGTGATACAGTGAGACTCTGTCTCTACAAAAAGAAAAAAAAAAAAAAGAAGACATTTTAATTCTAAATTTTTATGGACCCAACTTAAATGCTCCCAGATTCTTGAAACAGACCTTAATTAGTCTGAGCATTATGGTATCTTATACTACCATAATAGCAAGGGACTTCAACACTCCACTTACAGAGCTGGACAGATCCTCTAAACAGAAACTAAACAGGACTTAAACGTGACCCTAGAACTACTGTGCTTAATAGATGTATATAGAATGCTCCATCCCAAAGCTAAAGAATATATGTTTTTCTCATCGGCCCATGGAACATTCTCTAAAATAGATCATACCCTAGGACACAAATCAAACCTCAATAAAACCAAAAGAATTGAAATTATACCTTATATCTTCTCAGACCACAAGGAAATAAAGGTGGAACTCAACTCCAATAAAAATTTTCATCCCCTCTCAAAGGCATGGATAGTAAGTAACCTTATGCTGAATAACAGTCGGGTCAAGGAAGAGAGAAAAAAGGAAATCATCACCTTCCTTGAGCATAACAACAATGAAGACACAACTGCCAAAGCCTATGGGACCCTGCAAAAGCAGTCCTAAGAGGGAAATTGATCGCATTAGCTGCCTACATTTGAAAAACAGAAAGAGGGAACAATAATCTAATGAATCATCCTAAAGAAATGGAATAGGAAGAGCTATCCAATTCTAAACCTAGAAGAAAAGAAATAACCAAAATTAAATCAGAAATAAATGAAATTTAAAATAAAAGAATCATTCAGAATATTAATGAAACAAGAAGTTGGTTCTTTGAAAAGATAAATAAAATTGATAAACCACTGGCTAACCAGAAATAGAAAAGTAAAATCTTTAATAACCTTAATCAGAAAACAAAAGGGGGAAATAACAAGTGATACCATAGAGATACAAGAGATTATTTCTGACAGAAATTAGACAATGTGGAGGAAATGGATCAATATATCAAATCACATCCTCTCCCTAGACTTAAACAGGAAGAAACAGATCTTTGAATAGACCCGAATATCAAGTACTAAGATTGAAGAAACAATAAAAAAGCAACAACAGCAACAAAAAAAAGCCCAGGACCAGATGGCTTCACATCATAATTCTATCACACCTTCAAAGATGAGCTTGTACCGGCTCGGCACTCATAGCACAGTGGTTACAGTACTAGCCACATACATCGAGGCTGGTGGGTTCGAACCCTGCCTGGGCCAGCTAAACAACAATGACAACTGCAACAAAAAATAGCCAGGCATTGTGGAGGGTGCCTGTAGTCCCAGCAACTTGGGATGTTGGGTTACTTGAGGCAAGTAATGGCTTAAGCCCAAGAGTTTGAGGTTGCTGTTATCTGTGATGCCGCAGCACTCTACCGAGGGCCACATGGTGGGACTCTGTCTCAAAAAAAAAAAAAAGATGAGCTTGTACCTATACCGCAGAACCTATTCCAAAACACTGAAAAGGAAGGAATCTTCCTCAACATTTTCTATGAAGCAAATATTACCTTGATTCCAAAACCAGGAAAGGATCCAACTCAAAAGGAAAACTACAGACCAATTTCATTAATGAATATTGATTCAAAAAATACTCAACAAAATCTTAGCTAACAGATTGCAGCTACACATTAAAAAAAATTATACAGGTTTGGCGCCTGTGGCTCAAGTGGCTAAGGCACCAGCCACATACACCTGAGCTGGCGGGTTCGAATCCAGCCAGGGCCTGCCAAACAACAATGACGGCTGCAACCAAAAAATAGCCGGGCGTTGTGGTGGGCGCCCAAAGTCCCAGCTACTTGGGAGGTGGAGGCAGAAGAATCACTTGAGCCCAAGAGTTGGAGGTTGCTGTGAGCTGTGATGCCACAGCACTCTACCCAGGGCAACAGCTCGAGGCTCTGTCTCAAAAAAACAAACAAAAAACAATTATACAAGTAGGCTTTATTCAAGGGATGGAAGGCTCTTTTAACATATGCAAATCCATAAATGTAATACACCATACCAACAGAAGCAAAAACAAAGACCATATGATCATCCTCCTCCCAAAAGATGGAGAAAAAGCATTTGACAAAATTGAACATCCTTTTCTAACAAAAACACTTAAGAAAATAGGGATAGGTGGCATATTTCTTAAGCTAATTGAAGCCATCTATGACAAACTCACAGTTAACATCATACTGAACGCTGTAAACCTGAAAGCTTTTTGACTTATACCTGGAACCAGACAAGTTCTGGAAGTTCTAGCTAATGCAATCAGGCAAGAGAAGGATAAAAAGGGCATCCAAATGGGGACAGAGGAGGTCAAACTCTCCTTCCTTGCTGATGATATGATCTTATACTTAGTCTCTCCCCAGAGACTCAACCACAAAACTTCTGGAAGTCATCAGGAAATACAGTAATGTCTCAGGGTATAAAATCAATGTCCACAAATCACCAGCATTTGTTTATGTCAATAACAGTCAAGTTGAGAAACAAATCAAGGACACAATTCCCTTCACAGTAACTTCAAAGAAAATGAAATACTTAGAAATATACCTTACAAAAGAGGTGAAAGATATTTTCAAAGAGAATTATGAAACCCTAAGAAAATAAACTGTAGAAGAAACTAACAAATAGAAGAACATACTATGCTCACAGCTGGGAATAATCAACATTGGCAAAATGTCTATCCCACTCAAAGCAATCTACAGATTCAATGCAATCCCCATTAAAATACCAACATCATATTTTGAAGAACTGGAAAAAATAGTGTTTAGTTTTATAACCAGAAACAAAACAAAACATATAGCTAAGGCTATCTTTAGTAATAAAAACAAATTTGGAGGCATAAATGTACCAGACTTCAGGCTATATTACAAGTTCACAGTAATCAAAAAAGCATGGTACTGGCACAAAAATAGAGACATAGACATATGGAACAGAACAGAAAACCAAGAGATGAAATCAGTCTCTACTTGCCATATGATCTTTGATAAACCAAACAAAAGCAAACAGTGGGGAAAAGAATCCCTATACAACAAATGATGCTGGAAGAAGTACATAACCATATTCAAAAGACTGAAGTTCGACTCATACCTTTTACCACTTAAAAAATTGACTCAAGATGTTTTAAATCTAAGACACAAAACAATAAAAATCTTAGAAGTATGGGAAAAACTCTTGATGATGTTGGACGAGGGAAAGATTTTATGACAAAGACTTCAGCAGCCATCACAACGACAAAAATTAACAAATGGGACTTAATTAAGCTGAAAAGCTTCTGCACAGCTAAGGATACAACAAGTAAAGCAAAAAGACAACCTTCAGAATGGGAAAAGATATTTTCAGGGTATGAATCTGACAAAGGGTTGATAACAGGAATATACAAAGAACTCAAATTAATCAACAACAACAACAAAAAAAAAAATCAAACAATCCCGTCTACCACTGGGCAAGAGATATAAACAGGACCTTCTCTGATGAAGACAGATGAATGGCCAACAAACATTTGAAAAAATGCTCATAGTCCCTGATCATCAGAGAAATGCAAATCAAAAGCACCCTGAGATATCGCCTGTTGCCAATGAGAAGGGCCCACATCACCAAGTCTCAAAGCTGCAGGTGCTGGCGTGGATGTGGAGAGAGGGGAACACTTTTACAATGCTGGAGGGACTAATACAAACTAATACAACCTTTATAAGGAAGTATAGAGAAGCCTCAAAGAACTCAAATTAGACCTCCCATTTAATCCTGCAATACCGTTACTAGGCATCTATCCAGAAGGAAAAAAAACCCTTTTATCATAAGGACATTTACACTAGACTGTTTATCACAGATTAATTTACAATCACCAAAATGTGGAAACAACCTAAATGCCCACCAACCCAGGAATGTATTAACAAACTGTGTATGCCAGGGAATATTATTCAGCCATTAAAAAGATGGAGACTGTACATCTTTTGTGTTAACCTGGATGGAAGTGGAACACATTCTTCTTAGTAAAGCAGCACAAGAATGGAGAAGAATCCAATGTACTCAATTCTCATATGAAGGCAGTAGAGCATCTAATACAAGATGGGGGACGGGGGAGGTAGGGGAATGAAGGTATGGGGAGAGGGGAAAGGGGAGGGGGCTGGGGGCCCCTGGTGTATGTCACACCTCTTGGGGGTGGGACACAATTATAAGAGGGACTTTACCTAACAAAATACTATCAGTGTAACCTAATTCTTTGTATCCTCAATGAATACCAAACAATAAAAATAAAATTAAAATTCTTTATTTAATTTAAATATGTAATGTAATTCAATCTTACTTTAATCAAAATAACTGAAAGTTGAACTTAAAGACTGAATTTCACATTTTTTTGTTTTTTTAATTTAATTTAAAAAATAAATACAATGTATCTTTATCTTAGTCTTATTTTGGGTTATAAATTCTCAAGGGTGTCTGCATATTTTCTCTCTTTTTCTGTATCTCCCCTTATCAGTAAGAATCTGTAAATATTTTAAAAATAAGTCACAGGAGTCTTCACAGTCGGGATTTTTATACTGAACATGCAGATCTATTCATCTTTTATAAATCAATATTCTTTCCTTCCCACTAACAAAGGATATCATTACTGCAACAAATGAGGTAGGCCTGCCAAAGCTATTAATTAACATGAGCCAATGCTATAGTTATGTTAACATCTGGTAACACCAACTATTAAGTTCTTTCTAAAACAAAAAATGTTTATGGACCCAACTTAAATGTTCCCATATTTTTGAAATAGAACTTAATCGGTCTGAGCAATATATTTTAAGGTTCTTTACTCTTGTCTTAATGCTCACATACACATTAAAATTCTGTGTAAATCTATATAATGAATAGTCAATCTTCGACAATTTACCACATTACAGAAATCTTACTTTGGATTTCTATGCAATCCTGAATTCACTGAAAAGAAAAGAGAATTATACAACATAATTTCTTTGAGCTGAATGTTAATAATATTTATCAAAATGTTTTATCTTTAAAGCTAAAAAATACGACTCAGCATCAAGAAGAGAGTTTGGCAAAGGGTGGTAGACCAAGATGGTGAACTATTATAGAAAAGAACCTGCTCACATCCCCCCAAATAAGAACTCTGTACACACCCACAGGCAAAAGTCTCTGTAGGAGTCACAGACAGAGAAGTCTGTGAATGCTGGTGGAATCCAAGACCTTGTAGGGTTGTTTTGAAAGAACAGACTGACACCCAGGTGGCTGATCCACTCCTGGGTTCATGCCCAGAGACAGTCCAGTCCTCCATCTGCCCTTCTGGATTATCCCCAACCTTATTTCCTCTTTATGTCCTTCTACTGGTTTTCTTTTTCTTTTTGCGACAAAGTCTTACTATGTCACCCTAGAGTGCCGTAGTGTCACAACTCACAGCAACCTCAAACTCTTGAGGTTAAGTGATTCGCTTGCCTCAGCCTCTCAAGTAGTCTACATGTAGTCCCTCTCAAGTAGCTGGGACTACAGGCACCTGCCACAACACCCGGCTATTTTTTTTGTTGTAGTTGTCATTGTTGTTTGGTAGGCATGGCCGGGTTTGAACCCACCAGCCCCGGTGTATATGGCCGGCACCCTAGCCACTGAGTTACAGGCACCAAGACCTTCCACTGGTTTTCTTATAAATTATTTTTCAAATGTTTGCACAGTTTTTTATTGAGAAAAAAGTAGAGAGAACACAACCAAATAATACTGTAACTTAAGTTCAGCAAAAAACAGAAAAGGGGTTGGGGTGGCGCCTGTGGCTCAGTCGGTAAGGCGCCGGCCCCATATGCCGAGGGTGGCGGGTTCAAACCCGCCCCGGCCAGACTGCAACCAAAAAATAGCCGGGCGTTGTGGCGGGCGCCTGTGGTCCCAGCTGCTCGGGAGGCTGAGGCAGGAGAATCGCTTAAGCCCAGGAGTTGGAGGTTGCTGTGAGCTGCGTGAGGCCACGGCACTCTGCTGAGGGCCATAAAGTGAGACTCTGTCTCTACAAAAAAAAAAAAAAAAAAAAAAAAAACAGAAAAGGGAGAGTAGTGACTTAATAATTTAGGCAATTTTATCCATTACCACATCCCAGAGCAAATAAGAAATTAGAGATGTAGGTTTGCTATTTTCTTGAATGGTTTCCATTTCTTTGTGCCTCTTGGAAAGAAACTCCCTAAGCTGCGTATCATTCTAATTTTTCACATCACATGCGTAACTCAAATGAAAACGCACCTGTTATACCATCAAAGAAACAGCAATCTGTTCATTAAAGGAACATGAAAAGTTGGAATTAATGATCACATTGGTCTCCAAAGTACTGCATGTAATTTAAAAACAAGTTTTTCTCCTGGGTGGTGCCAGTGGCTCAAACAAGTAGAGCACTGGCCCCATATACCAGAGGTGGTGGGTTCAGACCCAGACCAGGCCAAAAAAAAAAAAGCATGTTTTTCTCCTTAAGGTTTGGTATCGGTATGGAAATCCCAGAATCTGAGTTTCAATATACATAATAAAAATATGTAAGTAGAACAAAAATGTTTTAGAGCAAATAAACCATACTTAAATGTCATGTACTATGCTGCTCTACCAACATATTAAGCTGTTGAGTTGGGGGAGGACTTCTCCTTTATCCATCTACCATATTTTTTCCTATCTCAGCCTACAGAGCAATGACTTTCCCTGTGCATAGGAGTCCTGACCTCTACATCCTGCTCCTCTCCAAATTGAGTAAGAGTATGGACAGTCACTTGGGCTTTTTTACCAAAGTGCCCACTACTGTGCATTAAGGCAAAATAGTACAATGATATTTTTACCTCCTTTATTTTGGTCTGTAGACTACTTCCAATCTTGATGATTGACACAAGGGCCAAAACCTTTTGTACCATCTCCAGGAAAGGAAGCTGGGTCATTTATGTTCTTTCCTAGTATCTTATCCAGCTAGAGTATGGGACAGTTTAAGTTAATTTAGCACTAGACATTGGGGGAAAATGCAGTCAAACTCCTTTCACTATGACAAAGTTCAGTATACTTTCAATGAATGTTTCCTCTCACAGCAAAAGTAATATTCCAACCTTTTATTTGGGGGATAAAATAGACATTTGAGGTCAGAATGACTCATTGAGGGCTGCTAATTCAAGCAGAGTTCTTCCATCCAGCTTTTTATATGAGCTCGAGATTGGGTATCAAGGGCTTACAGTTATTAATATATGCAATGCATTTATTCTACATGTTTATAAGTCCCTGTGTATCACTCTTTCAGTGAGAAACTACAGAGAGAAAAAGGAGTAAGTCGTAAGAAGGCAACTCTGCCTAATCTCCAGAATCCTTTTCAATTCTGTGAATCATCCAAGGTCAGGGCAATTCAACAAAATCACAAATAATACAGGTGCCTGATATTACATTTAAGGGGTACTGGGTAGATTAGTAGCAGGGAAATTGGAGGTTTTTCTCGTATATTAAGGATGTGTGCGTGAGTGAGAGAGAGATAATGTAACTCTATTAATAAGAAATTTTTTTTTAACCCCTTCACTGCGAAGCATGCAGAAACTAAATGTGCCAATTGAGGTGGGGAGCAACTGCAACAACCATTATAATACACAGTGTGCTACTGGACAGTCTTTGCTTTCTTAGTAATCAAATACTTCTCCCAAGTTGGTCTCAGTTTCTACTATTTGTACAAATTATTTCAGGCACAACTCTGAAAAATGTTGGGACGGAAGCAAAGCATATGATACTTACAGACTCAAGTCAGGCAACATAATCGTAACATGTGTCACCAAGTTTTTGTTTGTAAAATGAACAACACCTACAGGCATCATTTGCACCAAACCAACATCTTGTTTGTACGCCTACAGGTATTGTTTGCAGGCAAAAGGTAAAACAGTGAAAGATTACAATATAAGGCAGGGGCCGGGTGCTGTGGCTCGAGCTTGTAATGTTAGTATCCTGGGTGGCCAAGGTGGGAGGATCACCTAAGGACAGGAGTTTGAGACCAGGCTGAGCAAGACTGAGTCCCCAGCTCTACTAAAAATAGAAAACTTAAGCTAGGTGTGGTGGTGCACACTCATATAGTCCTGGCTACTTGGGGGGCTGAGGCAGGAGGATCACTGGAGCCCAGGAGTTTGAGGCTGCAATGAGCTAGGCTGATGCCACCCTACTGCACACACTCTATAGCTGGGGTAACAGAGTGAGACTCCTTAACAAAAAAAAAAAAGGCAGTACGTTACTCGTTACTCAGACTTGTGCATACAAACCGATAGAATGCGTGATTTGTATTGCTACAGAACTGGGCTAAAGGCAATATCCGGTAGTTAGAGAAGAATATATGTGTATGGTGTCTGCATATAAGTAAACTACAGTTCAAGAAATAAGACATCTAAAAAGAAAATGTACCAAGTACCAAAAGAAGGACCCAGCGAAAGTTAAGTGGTAAAATTTAGAGAAAAGGGTAAGCCAAGCAAGCGAGTAGTGGAGGACCGTAACAAACCTGATAAAGATTCTTCACAGGATAAAGTAGGGACAGAGGTATTCCAACAAGCTCAGTAGGAGAATGGTATAAACAAAGCAACAGGTTCAGGTACCAACACTGTGTGTTTGGTGAATTGTTTTAAGTGAAGTGGAAAACATGTAATAGGGTGTGCTGTAAGGTAAGACTGAAAAGGTAGGTAGAGGAAAAAAATAGGGTCACTGAATGTAGGACTAATCTAGTTTTTTTTTAACACATTAAAAAAAAGGTACTGGAAGATTGATTATGTAAACATACCACTTTTAAGAGGACATATCTGGGAGGGTGATTGGTGGGATTACACCTGTGGTGCATCTTACAAGGGTATATGTGAAACTTAGTAAATGTAGAATGTAAATGTCTTAACACAATAACTAAGAAAATGCCAGGAAGGCCATGTTAACCAGGGTGATGAAAATGTGTCAAACGGTCTATAAAACCAGTGTATGGTACCCCATGGTCGCATTAATGTACACAGCTATGATTTAATAAAAAAATTAAAATTAAAAAAAAAAAAAGAAGAAGACATATCTGGCAAGAAGGTATATGAGATGAACTGGAACATGAGAGATATAAAGACTATGGGAATGGTCCAAGTAAAACGTGACAAAACAATGAAGACTTGGTCAGGGTAAAAGATTGTGGAGCATGAACAAGATATAAGATTATATGTCCAGGCCAGGCACAGTGGCCCATGTCTATAATCCAGCAATCTGGGAGGCTGAGGCAGGTAGACTACTCAAGCTCAGGAATTCAAGACCATCCTGAGCAAGAGCAAGACCCTCACCTCTACTAAAAATAGAAAAACTTTCCAGTGTTGTAATGCACACCTGTGGTCCCAGCTACTTGGGAGGCTGTGGCAAGAAGTATTGCCATATGAAAATTACAATAGCTTAGCCATTGTGGATAGTGATATGGTATTTTTAGGCACATATATTCAAGACCTGTTAATTCTGTTCCTGGGTATACACCTAAAAGATGTTCTCACAGGGGTTGGTAACTGCTAAGTCTATAGATGTTTAATACACCATTATTTGTGGAGGCAGAAAATTAAAAGCTACATAGCATGTCCAATACTAGGTACAGTTGCTAAATACGTAAAATGTGGTGAATGCATACCTCTGAGAACTGGGTAAAAGCAACAGATAATAAATCATGGTAACCTGTACAGATTTTAAAACATAGTGGCTAGTAACATTAAGGTAAGAAACAACTATAAAATAAATATAAGACAATTGTTGTCTGTATCAGGGAGAGAAATAGATGTAAGCAGAAAGATTAAAGAAAAGAAGAAAGTCCAATCTAAAAAGAAATGTTTTACATATTATTATTACAGTGGAAAATCTATCAATAAGAACACAAAACCTCTAAAACAGTTTAAATTATTTGGAGCACTTAGCTCCACTCTATTAAAATCACATTAGAAGCTAACACAAGACCTTTAGATGTTAAGATTATAAACTATTAAAATAAATATTTATATTAAAATATATATATAACTATATAATAGTAAAAGAAATACATCCAACCCTCTTACTCTAATAGATGAAATAAAAGCTTTTAGAAATGAATGACTATTCCAAAACCTTAGTGCTGGTGAGTGACAGAAACAAGAATGCATTGCAATTTCTTTAATAACTGCCCAATTCATTTTTTTGAACATCAATATTATCTTTCCATTATGAAGTATTATGAAGAAAGACTATCTTAGGTACATGTAGGACAACCTTCAATTATGTGCAAACTTTACCCTTATTCATTAAAAAATATAAATAGTTTACATGCTATATGAAATACAATTAAAATAGGTTAATAGCAAAATATGACATTTAAGAAATAATATTTCTTTTTCAAAGTTATACTTAGAGAATTAGTCATAACCCATAATGCTTCATCATGATAGCATAATTGTATTAATGAATTCAAAGAAAAGCATATAAAAAATAACATTTCATCAATCTTAAGAAGCACATATTTTCTCTATGTTTTAAGATATCTTAAAATTAATGAACTTTATACTTGCCATTACCCGTTTTTTGTTTTAACATCTCTGAAATTTGGATGTATTTATGATTGAGGAAGTCTCAGACAAAATTATTTTAAGGTTATATTACCTAATTCATGTGGCAGTTCATGACAGAAGACAGCTATAGAGGTACTGAGTCCTCCTGTCATCCCAGCACTGAAAGCTGCTCCTGAAGAGGGTAAGAAAAAATAAGTCATGTTTACTGATGTTCTGTTTTTACATTTTCATTAATAATGACAGATAAAGCCTCTTTTGTCAATCTAAATTTTTTATAATATATGATTAATGCATCTATCTTATACACTATAGTTTTTGAACATACAGTAGAGTACAACAGGTGTGTGACAATATAGAAAAGGCTATTCAATGAAAGCAACAGTGCATATTTAATTGAGTTCTCTCTCCTGTAGAGACTTCTAATTCACTAATAGCTTGGGAATAAGAGCAATTTTCATTTTTTCAATCTCTGAGTAAGTAGCCTGATGCTCAATCTGAGTCTTATAAGTCTATAATTGCACCTGCTCTCTCACACTGGTATTTATAGATGTTTAAATGGCTCGCATCCTTATCTAAACTTCCCTAGGTCTGCAGCTCAAGCCCAAGAGTTTGAGGTTGCTGTGAGCTGTGACACTACAGCACTCTACGACGACAACATAGTGAGACTCTGTCTCAAAATAAATAAATAAAATGTATTAAACTTAAGGTGTAAACTAAACTGTTCTTTTTCAAGAAAACGTAAATGTGTTTGAAAATACAATGTTAAGAAAGTTCTTCCAATATGGCGATTGTACTTTGAATGAAATAATCAAGTTACGTGCATTAAAGAAGTATATAATAGACATTTGTGTGTATGTTTAAAAAAACAATAGACTACCTTTATACCTCCTAATTAACCTATCAAACACAAAAGTATAGACTTTGGAAAAATCAAATGACAAGAGTAATATATAATAGTGTATTTGTTAGCTCTGGACAAATTTTAATCTTACATATTGTCATTCATAAAATTAAATGAAGTGGAAGAAGAAAAACAGTCTCAAAGAACAAATTATCACCCATGTTTCAAGTCTACTCACCAATTGCTAGCCCATCACTGAAGTTGTGGATGCCATCCCCCATGATTACCATCCACGCTATGTTAGCTATTCCTGTTTCTTTCAGATCGGATCCGGAATGACAGGGACCGTGTGAATGATGAGAATGTTTGTGGTGCCACTGATGATTATGCTTCCTCAGCACAGTTTTGTTCTCATCGTGGTGGTTATGTGCAGTAGCGTTGAGATCGTGCTCATGGATGGTATGTAATCCATCAGTGTGAGAATGGTCCATGATTTTCTCCTCTTCTATACAAAGGTAATTTTTAGGAGGGGATTCTTGTTGGCCTTCTAAATCTGTCAGTTCAGTTTCATTAAGTCGGTCTTCAGAAATAACCGAGTCATCAGTTCCTATATATTTATAGCAAAGAATATGCTTTATCAGGAAGTAAACACATGAATATTTGCTAATTTAAACCCAGAGAAAATAGTGCAATAAACTTTTGTTAAGTGAATGTCTTTAAAAATTCTTTAAAAACTATATTTCCCTTAAATTATTCAGAAGCCATTCTAATTGAAAAATGTTTTCTGCAGTCTGATCAATCAACCAATAAAAACATGAACATGCACACACCAAAAACAACTGGGGTTTGAAGGGTTCAAAAGATGATCCAGATGAGGTGAATGGAAGGGAACTGAAATCAAAAGCAGGCAAAGTGAGGAGAAAAGTTGGAAAATATGAAGATATTATGAAAGTTAAGGCGCAACTCATGGAATAATTAATGAAAATCAAAGGGTAGAGTGTTACTGAAGCATTTACAAATAACAAAAGGCAACCCATTATTTTTTCAGAGAAAGAAGGAATCTTAGTGTTTATTCACTCTTACCTTTTTCATTTTAGAAAACAAAGACAAAATTTAAATAATTTCCCCAAGTCACAGGGTCAGCTGATGTCAAACTTCTTTACCTCCCTCAATGGCCCACCACTTGATAATGCTACTCAGAGATCACTGGAAGATGAAGTTCAGAAACCCCTTTAAGTTTCTGATAAGCAGTATTTAAAAAAAAAAATTAATGTTGGCCTTTCACTAGTTTTCCAAAGCTGTTTGTTAATGTAACAAAGTTTCCTATAATTCCCAAATTGTATTTAGGGGCAGAGTTCTACAGTTAAAAGTTTAGGCTGTCCTTCTTCTGCAGAACATCATTGGTGGATTCAGGGGATTTACAAGTTTAAACATAAAGGGAAAAAAATTAGGTTAAAATTTTTTCCCATGTTTCCTGAAAATTATAAGCTACCTCATTACATCTATCAGGCAAAAAATAGATGAATGGATAAGCAGAGATTTTACATATAAATGCTAAGCCAATTCTCCCTTTTCCATTAGAAACCATTCATACCGGGAGGAGATATGCACTGTCAAGAAACCAAACTAACATTAATCAATGACTTTCAACGTCATTTTCTTTGTTTCACTTATTTTTTCCTGTAAACCATAAGTGCATGTTTCTTCCCTGCTCCCTAGTATACTGGTGCCACATTCCAGCATAAATAAGGCTGAAAATAACAAAAGTAACTAACAAATAAAAGCACAATTAAGACACATTCACATTTAAGGAAATACATGTTAGAAACTAACATTAGGGAAGTCATAAAAATAAAACATTTCAAACAACACAGGCATAGTTTAGAAGCAAGATTTCAAGTTGTATATCTTAAAAGTTTCTCTTTAGTCAGAATTGTTGTCTACCGGCAAGAGGCTTGAGTTGAAGCCAGTCAGCATCTGGTGTATTGTTTAACTTATGATCTGACAGCTTTCTTCCAATAGTTGATTCTTCTGTGCTCTGCTTCATAAACCATTTCTGTTTTCCCTAAAAAAGGCATCTGATATTAGTATAAAACCTGTAGCCACAATCATCAACAAAAGTCACTTGTTAATGCCTCTGGGAAAAACTGTTAACTTCATACATAAGTTAATTAGAAAGAGTGAGAAAATTTTTCAAAAAGTTTTTCAACGAATCTACCAGATAAAAACTCCAACTAAATTAGTATTGTCTTTTAATCCTCAACTAAGAGGTTCGATTCATCTGCTTTAAAGTTAAGAACTAAATTATTATATGCAACCAAAATAAAATGAGTAAAATATGTGCAATCTCTCTTATTTAATAGTGTAAGATAATAGGAAGTTCCAAAAAATTAAAGTTAATTCTTTTGAATTTGTGCAATTAATGTAATCTCAACATTTCCCTGAATGTGACATAACAGAGTCAAATATGAGTTAGAATCCTAAATATGGGGCGCCAGCCACATACACCCAGGCTGGTGAGTTCAAATTGGCTCAGGCCTCATATGGCAATTGCAACAACAAAAAAATAGCCACACGTTGTGGCAGGTGCCTGTGGTCCCAGCCACTTGGGCAGCTGAGGCAAGAGAATCACTTAAGCCCAAGAGTTTGAGGTTGCTGTGAGCTGTGACACTACAGCACTTTACCAAGGGCGATATAGTGAGACTCTGTCTCAAAAAACAAACAAAAAAATGAATATATAAATAACCAAGAATCCTAAATTTGGAGTTTACAGCTGAGACTTTAATAAATTTAACAAAACTGGTCAATCAAGAATGACTCATCTGAAAAAAAAAAAAGAATGGCTCATCTGTCCAATGAAAATAAGATTTTTATGAGGATTAAATGAGATGGTATGTGAACATGACCTATCACAGGAACAGATAAGCATTCTTTTTCTTACCACTTTATAATCAGAAAGTAAACATAATTTAATTTGTCCTCAATAACTTATAAATTACTGTATTTCATTGTTTAGGTTTGACTTCTTCCTATTGTATGTTTTAATAGTCTAGCTTTTTAGTACTTTCTTCTTTTATCCATGTAACCACTAATAACTCTTCCAACTTAAATTGTGGCTTTTAATATATGTTAACTTAAGAAACCAAATGTAAAAATAGAAATCATTGTTCTCTGGGAGATGTTTACTGACCAGCATCTCATTTTCTTGTTGGTTTTATTTATAGGCTGTACCACATTTCAGATGTTAAGTCTTCTATGTGCTACCTAAGTAATCTTGTACAGCTAGTTGAGAGTATGGTAACCTCAAAATGACCCCCATCAATTTCCTCCCTCCCAGAATAAGCATTCTGCTGCACCTATAAAAAGGTAGGATCTGCTCCCTGCCTAGAATTTTGGATGGCTTCTTGACTTGTTGTGACCAATACAATGTAGCAAAAATGATTCTGTGCCAGTTCCAGCACTAGTCTTATAAAAAGCCAGCAGCTTTTACTTTTGCTCAGGGAAACTAGCCATTATCCTACCAAGAAGCTCAGTCTTGACTGTAAAGACAGGCCTTGTGGAAGAGCATCAGGATACAGACAGGGAGGGAAGTATTTTGGGGCTATGCAGCCCAGCCCATCCTAGGCCAGTAGCCAGATGAATATGAATGGAGTAGTGTAACTTTAGCAAATGCTAGGTAGAACAAAAGAACTGCCGTCTGAATCACGCCTCAACTACTGACACGTAGAGTTCTGAATAATAACGATAAATAGTGGAAGTAAGCCAGTAGGAGAAACTGAGGAAATACAAAATATTGAAAAGAAAATAATATGGAGATACCCTAAAGAAACAGTAACCATTAGTCAAGAGGAAAAAAAAAGAAAGAGGATCCAATAGTCAATAGCACAAAAGTCAATGAGAAGAATATAGAAATTAAAGAAAATGCAAGCACCAGATGGAATTTATATTAATTACTTAATATAAATTAATTAATATAATTAATTAATTAGTGGATTCTAATTATCCACTTTCTTAGAAATCATTCCTCTCAAGGCCTCTAAAGTGCTGAAACAAGTCAACAACTGGGATATTATTTAACTTATGGTCTGACAGCTCCCTTCTAAAAGTTGATTTTTCTACATACACTGCCAAATGTCTGTTCTATTCAAATACTAATTTGCTTTCTTCTTCTTTTTTTTTTTTTTTTTTTTTTTTTAAAGCCTTATCCTTTTTATCTTACTAATTGTCCTATTTCTCATAAAGGAGATGCTCTGACTTATCTGGTCAGATATACTTTGATACACTTGAAGAATTTCTTACTATTAGATTTACAGCCCAACCCACCATCACCAGCACCAAAAGTGCTCCTTTCACAGTTTTTTACTTCCTACAACTTGAAAAAAGTTGCAATGTTTTGGAAATCAGTTATCATTACAAAAATAAATGTGTTTCAGTTTAGATTCAAAATGAAATCAAGAAGATTAAATTCTAAAAAAACCAAAATCTTGACTATTTTGACCTATGGCTTGAAGGGCTACATTTTATACTTATCTGTAAATTACACAGTCTCTAATGTTTTGAACATAGGAAGCACTTAATGTCTGGTCCCTCCATGTTAGTAGACAGACAATTGTTAATTCCTCTATTGGAATCTCTCTATTGGAGCAGTTCAGAGTTTAGATTTTCGGGTTAGTGAAGCTCAACTAGTAATTGTCAAACTGCTTTACATATTTTGTAATATGTTATTGTAGTGATGAACCATTAAATACTTGTATTTCTTATAGCTAATCAACTATCACATCCTCTTATTTATACTCTCACTTAATTCTCTTAATCGCCTTTTCTTCCCCCATTCCTTCTGCCATGACCCTACTTCAAGCCCCTGTTACGTCTCTTCCACATCATCCTGCAGGAATCTCCTTCATCAACTCTTACTCTCCTCTAGCCAGTTCTGCTTCCCCCCCAAATTTTATTCGCCAACCACTGGCCCTTCAAAGTCCAAATGGCATTAGATTTCTTTCACTTTTCTCTATGTTGAACCTTCCCGGTGCCTTTCACCATTCCTCAGACACTACTTCACTGGGTTCACCATCTTAATCACCTCCCTCCCCTGCCCCCCAAGAAGGCAATAAAATGTGTACTAACTAAAATATGAATTATGATATGAAAATACAGATAAGAAGATTTCCTTCCCATGATTTAGACAGCTACTGGAAATCATAGGGAATGAGTCATATTCATACAGCTAGTTGTGTATTCAAGTTCAGCACTTGTTCCAAAACAAAGCACATTTTTGTCTCAAGGGGATATATACAAAACATATACATAGGCAAACAAAATATACACGTAAAAAAATAGCATAAAATTATATCTTAAGAGTAGACTGTACATATTAAGATCATGATTTTCCTGAGTTTTTGAGGGGAGAGAAAATGATATTTGAAGGAAACTAACAAAATATAAGGGTTTTCTAATTTCTAACTAACTTTCTGTGTGGACAGCTTTACTTCAACAGAATAGACTGAAGATTATCCGTGTTAGTAACTCAAACGTGTTAGTGAGATGTGTTCAGGACAAAGCTTTAAAGTAGACATGAAAGGGTATGAATAGGGAGGGCTGTTAACCACAGTGAACGACAGAGGCCCTGAATTTACATTCTTGGGGGGAAATTCTTTTTAAATATGTGTCATATTCTCATAAATGCGAAGTGAAACACAGACAACTGCATGACAGTCAGGATATTCAATCAATAGTCCAATCAAGCATTCTCTCCCAAGTGGTGAGTCGCTCTTGGGGAAAAAATAAGAAAAAAATCACCATTTCCATCATTTCATCACAATTTCTTCCCACAAAGCCCCTGTAAGCTGGGAACCACACACCTCTAATACTTCTACCATTGGCAAGGTGTTTCTGATAAAGAGAAGTGCTGTGTATAAAGATTTTCATTAAAAGATATTACAATAAAATCTACTTATAAAAAAATATTACCTAAGGTTGATGAGACTTACTTTTATTTATATATTTTTACATTTTTATAATACACATAAACTGGCCTACAGCCTTCTCTATCCTAAGTCAATTAGGTATGATGCAACACAAATAAATAAACTGAAACTTCTATATCTTAATTATAAATGCCAAAATAAATATAATAAAAAATGGCAAAGGTCAAAGACAGCTTTTTCTCTAAAGATTAGCTTTTAAAAAACAGATATTTAATACACACCAATATCATAACTTTTTAAGAGATAAGATAAATTTTTTCTCAGAAAATGAAATAAACAATTTAAAAATGCTTACTCTTTGTTGTTTGTAGTGCTTAAACATTCTAATACAGTGTTCAATGATAAATAGCAAATAAATGCCTCCTAGAGCGACAAGTCCTTTCAAAACAGCATCGTATTCTTCCAAAAACTTCTTAGATTCATGTCCGTGAGAATGTCCATGCCCGTGTGCATGTTGATGACTGTGATCATGTCCACCCTGAGACTGTTAATAAGAATAAGGAAAACTTCTAAGCAAGTAAAGTGCTATTTTAAATTTGAGATTTTAATTTCCTACAGAAAATACCTTTTAATTATTAAAGTGGTCCCCTAGATATTATCTCACTTAAAGTAGTCTACCATATAATTTGCTTTACTCACTTGTCCATACATATATATGTGTTATATATAAAACGAAGATCAGACTCAAATACCTATGAGGGTAAGATATATACTACAGTAAGATAAACAAGCTACAAGTAATAATGGGGGGTGATGGGTTCTTTGTAAATCAAAGTGAACAAGACCCACTTAAATGCCAAATATTTAGTAAAAACAAAACACACAAACTAATTCACAGCAGGTCACTATTTATGACTCCCTATAATCTAACTCTTTCTCAAACTGATAGTATTTTTATAAGATTCTTCTCCTATAAATTATTTCAAAGAGGTGATGAGATTGTTACCCTTGCACATACTGAGTAATATTAATAAGAGTATATACTTAAGCTGAGGCAACAGAATCGCTTAAGCCCAGGAGTTGGAGGTTGCTGTGAGCTGTGTGAGGCCACGGTACTCTACCGAGGGCCATAAAGTGAGACCCTGTCTCTACAAAAAAAAAAAAAAGAGTATATACTTAAATGTGTGTGTAATTTGCCATATTTTAAAGCTTTAGCAAAAATAAACATGTGTATAGAAAAAGTTATATTTCAACACTGTAAAATATATAGGCATCACAATATTAATCTTAAGAGAATTTAAGTTAGGTAACTAGGCTTAAGTATTTTTCTTCCTTGTAATTTATTTATCTTCTTTCTCTGATTTCTAAACCTTTCAAAGGAGGTTAGAGCACCCAACAAGGCAATAGTTAAGTTTACTTAACCCTCCTTACTAGAAAAAACAACTTAAGTGGCCCTTAACTATCACATCAACTGCCCTTATTAGGCTTAGTTCTAAGATTGTTGTTGTTCCTACTGGTTGGTAGAAAGGACGAAACAAAAAAATTCATATCCACAGTCTTAAGATTCATTAATCCATTTATAAATGGATCAATTAGCCTGGCATTAGCCTGTAATGCCATACATTATTCTTAGATTAGAATTCTGGAATTCTGAACCAAGAGTACAGAAGGGGAGAAGAGTTATACACAATACACAAATACAATCCTGTCTCCCAAATACTACAAAAGGGAAATATTAAACATTGCAATTTTAGATTTGGAAAAGAGGAGTATTATTTTCATAGTTTAAAGTAAAAACAGTGAAAGTAAAACAAATACTTTCAGCTGGTGAAAGATAGCTACCTATCTCCCCATTAATAGGTTATAGATAGATAGCAATCTTTTAAAAAAAATTGATAAGCTTGGCTAGGAGTACAGCTTATGATCATATCATTACAAGTAGCAAAGAAAAGAACACAAATGGTACGCCAGGTGAAAAGATCAACGCCCTCCATGTATAATGAGCTAAAAGACTAAAGTAATTACCGAAGCATGTCTGCCTACTACTGCTCAAAGATGCTGGCGGCATCCTGGCTACCTGTGTGATCAATTACAACACTCCTTATACATGTCTTCTAAAGGCTTACTTAATACACTACCTAGGTTAAAAGATGACTCAATGTTTAAGTATCCATTTTCAGAATTTCTAATACAGTAAATTTTAATCCAATGAGTATTTTTAAAGACTGGTAGAAAGTAAAACTGCCATTACCAGTCTTTGCTGCTATTTAAAAACCTATGATTAAATTGATTTCAAAAACATTGCTATTAAAACTGTAAAAATGGAAAACATACTTCATCCTATAAGCAAATAAAACATCACAACTACTAGATGAGTGTGCTATAGCATGCTAATGAAGGACCCTTTTAGCTTAAATATCTTTCACTTTTAATTTTTTAAAAGATTAAAAATGTTACTTACATGGGGCAGTAGATGAAGAAGAGCATCTCCACTCATTGTTCCTACGGCCAGTGCAACAAGGAATGTGAGAAGGAATTTGAAGCATCCTTGGTTAATGATGGGAACCAAGATCACGCCTAGCAAGGAAAGCAGGCTAATGACAGTGATAGAAATGATTCCACAAATCCATGCTGTAGGAAAGAAATTAATAGTCAACATTAGTATCACAACAGAAACCAAAAAAGCTCCAAAGAAGAATAAACTTAAGATAAGCCAGTCATGGAAGACAGATTATCTTATTCACACTGTGCTTTTTAAGAAGCTTTAGGACACTGCTACAAAAATGACATATAACCCATTTGAACACTTAATTATACTTAAAATAACAAAAAGAGTAGAAATGGAATGTTTCTAACCAAAGAAATGATAAATGCTTAAGGTGATGTATGCCTGTATCAAAACATCATACGTACTCTATTGTAAATATATATAACTATTATATACCCATAATCAAAAATTTAAAAAACTTTTTAAAAAATGCCTTCAATGGGGGCGGCGCCTGTGGCTCAGTCAGTAAAGGCGCCGGCCCCATATACCGAGGGTGGCGGGTTCAAACCCGGCCCCGGCTGAACTGCAACCAAAAAATAGCCGGGCGTTGTGGCGGGCGCCTGTAGTCCCAGCTACTTGGGAGGCTGAGGCAAGAGAATCGCTGAAGCCCAGGAGTTGGAGGTTGCTGTGAGCTGTGTGATGCCACAGCACTTTACCAAGGGCTATAAAGTGAGACTCTGTCTCTACAAAAAAAAAAAAAAAAAATGCCTTCAATGGCACACTATACATATTAGAAACAGTAACTTAAAATGGTTTAAGGGTTTGTTTCACTCTTAAACTCTACACCAGTGGTTCTCAACCTTCCTAATGCCGTGGCCCTTTAATACAGCTCCTGTGGATCGCAACCCACAGGTTAAGACTGCTGCTCTAGACTGTAAATAAAAATTCCCCAATGTCTAAAGGAAGAGCCAAAACAAGATAACTATTTAAAGAAATAATCATAAAACTTACACAAGAGCATTTTAAAAAGCCAATTATTTACCTAATGCATTATAATACCTTCATATCTTTCTAATACAAAGTTTAAGAAACATATCAAACCAAAATGGAAATATATTCATATGACCAGATAACAGAAAGGCCTTTACAGGTACTTTACTATAACAAATGATAATTCAGTCCTATATTCCTTCTCACCTCCACTCCTGATTTCAAACTCTCACTATATAATTTTAACTGGCTTGGAACACAAAATAAATGTTTTCACAATATGACTTGTAAGAAACATTAAGTGTGGTGGGCAAGAGGAATTCTGCATGTTTCTTTACCCACATCATTCATGAACATATAAGACACCAAAAATAAAGGCCTGTGATTCCTGAGATGGACCAATTCGTTATAATTTCTATTACTGGCCTAAACTAAAATAAAAATTACTTTTTAAAATTCTGCCTATTTTAGGCTGGGCAGAGTGGCTCATTCTTGTAGTCCTAACACTGGGGGAGGCTGAGGCAGGTGAATTTCTTGAGCTCAGAAGTTCAAGACCAGTCTAAGCAAAAACAAGATTCCGTCTTTAAAAATAGCCAGTGTTGTGGTGGATGCAGGTAGTCCCAGTTACTCAGGAAGCTGAGGCAAGAGATGGCTTAAGCCCATGAGTTTGAGGTTGCTGTGAGCTATGATGTTACAGCACTCTACCAAGGGTGATAAAATAAGACTCTGCCTCCCCACCACAAAAAAAATTTCTGCATGTTATAATGTTTAGCTACAGGAAATCTCACTGAAGAGTGATAATTTTATAGTGGTTTTAATCTAAAATGCTATTTTTCTAATCAAATCTAATAGGACTATAAATTTGCTAAAATATTTTACTTTTAAGTCTATGATAAGTGAACAAAGGAAAAATACATCTCTTCATGAAAATAACTGAAAATTTTCAAAACCAAAGTGGAGAAAAGTAAGGCAATGACACTAACCCAATAAATGCTGTACTTTACTTGATCCTGGCTGGGCACAGTGGCTCACGCCTGTAGCATCACCACTTGGGGAGGACAAGTTGGGAGGATTGCTTGAGACAAGAGGCTGAGACCAGCCTCAGCAAAAAAGAGACCTCGTCTCTACTAAAAATAGAAAAATGAGCCAGGTGTTGTGGCAGGTGTACGTCATCCCGGCTACTCAGGAGGCTGAAGTAGGAGGATCATTTGAGCCCAAGATTGTGAGGTTGTTGTTACTATTGTCTGACCACTGTACGACTACTGTGTGGCACTCTGCCACTACTCTTCCCCTTAGATGTGTTAAGTGTACAGGACCTTCTGTCTGTGCAGACTTTCCATGCCTCATCACTGCCACTGTGGTCTGAACAAAGGTGTATCATACCTGCCCTCTGCTCCTCAGCTCTTCTTTGGTCTCAACACATCTAATGTGAACCTATGGGGCATCGGCCTCTTGCATTACAGATTTGAAGAAGAGTCTAGGAAAGATTCTTTGAAGCCAAAAACACTTTGCAATGTTCCGAGATGATTCATAATCTCACATGGCTTTTGGTAAATTAGCCAAAAACCAAGTTACCAAATAATCAACTGATCAGAATCTAATTCAATAAAAATCAATGTCAATATGCTAATGGAAGAGCTAAATACATTATAATCGAAGGCTAATCACTGGCAGATTGACACACATGAACTAGCCAAGTGCTTACATCTACAATTGCGGGTGATCCCTGTGGGAGTTCGTGTGTGCAGCAATCAGTACATGTCATATGTGTTACACACTCTCATGTACAATTTCCTGTGTATCAGCTGTGAGGACTTTCTCTTTCTCACCCACTTTAGAAAGCAAATCTGTAAACTAACAGAAAAAAATGCTTTGAAAGAGAAATGGCCACCTATTGATTAAAAAAACTTTCGCTGGTTGGCTTGGCACCTGTAGCACCAGGTTACGGCACCAACCACATACATCGAGGCTGGCAGGTTCGAACCTGGCCCAGGCCAGCTAAACAACAATGACAACTGCAACAAAAAATAGCCAGGCTTTGTGGTGAGTGCCTGTAGCCCCAGCTACTTGGAGGCTGAGGCAAGAGAATCGCTTAAGCCCAAGAGTTTGCTGAAAGCTGTGACGCCATGGCACTCTACCAAGGGCAATATAGTGAGACTCTGTCTCGAAAAAAAAAAAAAGAAAAAAAAAAACCTTCACTTCACTGGCATGTTATTTTTGACAACTTAAATGCAGAAAATATCATAATCCCCAAAAGGAGAAAACCTAAATAAATCAATCTAGGGCTATAACACTGCCTAACTTTCAAGGCACCATTCTTAATGCATCTTTTAGGAAGTGTCATTTACTTAGAATACAATGTAAATGATACACCCTTTAGTAGTTCAATGAAATGCTGTTTGGTAAATTTCCCATCCAAAATGATTTGATATGTACATGAATATGTATGCACACACACATATTTTAAAGAATTAATACACATTTTTAGTTTCTTATTTATATAGTAAAATGCATCTCATTAAACTGATTATAAAAAGTAAAAAGCCAGATGACTATGCTCATCTTCAAATTAAATAATATCTATAAGCCATATGCAGGGGCTCACACCTTTAATTCCAACACCCTGGGAGGCCAAGGTAGGAGGATGGCTAGAACTTAGGGGTTGAAGATCAGCTTGAGCAAGAGCAAGACCCCATTTCTACTAAAAATAGAAAAATGAGCTGAGCATTATGGCCAGCACCTGTTGTCCCACCTACTCAGGAGGTTGGCAAGTCTGTTTAAAAAATCCAGAACTCTACTGGGGAAGAAGTGGAATTATGGGGTAGGTACATTTGTCCCAAAGTACATGACAATCTCTAATGTCCAGCCTGAGCAAAAGTCCGACCCTGTCTCTACTCAAAATAGAAAACACTAGCCAGACGTTGTGGTGGGTGCCTGTGATCCCAGCTACTTTGAAAGCTGAGGCAAGAGGCTTGAGCCCAAGAATTTGAGGTTGCTGTATTTAAAACTCAAAAAAAAAGGAAAATCTCAAATGGTTGAATTCCCTTTCTCCTATTTCTTTTTGTTTTTGAGACAGTTTCTGGTACCTAGGCTAGAATGCCGTGGAATCGGCCTAGCTCACAGCTACCTCAAACTCCTGGGTTTAAGTGATCCTCCTACCTCAGCCTCCCAACCAGCTGGGACTACAGGTGACTACCATGATGCCCGGCTAATTTTTCCATTTTTAGTAGAGACAGGGTCTCACTCTTGCTCAATTCAGTCTCCTCCCACTTCAGACTTCAGAGGGGTTAAGATTACAGGTGTGAGCCATCGCCACATATCTGGCCTTTATACATAAAACACAGAAGGCATAACTGAGACTATTACAACCGACAAATCACTCCTTCATATACACATTGCCTTGCCTGACACAGATGGGAATTTAAAAGTATTTTCAAAGATGCCAATTATTCTGCCCCTTTAAAAAGACAACTTTTCTTAATTCCTTGTTTACTAGTAACTATCTGAACTGGCAACATACTAGCTATTGTCATATAGGTAGAAAGAACTTTAATAATCTACACTAGCATTATCAAACTGTGCTCATTAGTTCTATGGGATAGAGTATTTCAAAGGGGAGAGAGGAGAGACTTAATACTCAATTAACGTTTGGTAGTACCAAATTAAATAGGTTCCTTCAGAGCCTCTAAGAGTTTAGCAAGGAATGTGAAATTCTGAATGGAGAATAGTACAATTTGCAGCATTTTCCCAACTTATATGATCATGGAACCTAGTAAGTAGTACTACATATAGGTGGGGGTCTTCAAGAAGTTTATGGAAAAAACATACTTCGAAAATACAACTAATTTTGTAACCTAACTGAAGTGTTTTCTCAAGTAAATGGAAACAGCACAAAGAACAGCCAACACAACAGACATGTCAATTGATTCAGCTTGTACAATTCTTTTTTCTTTTTTTTTTTTTTGTTGCAGTTTGGCCAGGGCTGGGTTTGAACCCACCACCCTCGGCATATGGGGCCGGCACCCTACTCACTGAGCCACAGGCGCTGCCCAGCTTGTACAATTCTAACTGAAAAATTAAAGTTGAGCAAATATCCCGCAAAGCAGATAAACAAGGAAATGGAGGACTTAGCACAATAAACCTAATAGATATACAGAATACTCTACCCAATAACAAAAGCACAAACATTCTTTAGTGCACATGAAATATTTTTCAGGATAGACCACATGTTAAGGACACAACTGAAGTCTCGATAAATTTAAAAAGATAAATATAACACAAATTGTCATTTCTTACCACAAAGGAATGAAGTTAGACATTAACTACAAAAGTAAAACCACAATCAAAACAACCCTGAGATATCATCTAACCCCAGTGACAATGGCCCACATCACAAAATCTCAAAACTGCAGATGCTGGCGTGGATGTGGAGAGAAGGGAACACTTTTACACTGCTGGTGGGACTGCAAACTAGTACAACCTTTCTGGAAGGAAGTATGGAGAAACCTCAAAGCACTCAAGCTAGACCTCCCATTTGATCCTGCAATCCCATTACTGGGCATCTATCCAGAAGGATAAAAATCCTTTTATCATAAGGACACTTGTACTAGACTGTTTACTGCAGCTCAATTTACAATCGCCAAAACGTGGAAACAGCCTAAATGCCCACCAACCCAGGAATGGATTAACAAGCTGTGGTATATGTATACCATGGAATACTATTCAGCCATTAAAAAAAATGGAGACTTTACATCCTTCGTATTAACCTGGATGGAAGTGGAAGACATTATTCTTAGTAAAGCATCACAAGAATGGAGAAGCATGAATCCTATGTACTCAATTTTGATATGAGGACAATTAATGACAATTAAGGTTATGGGGGGGAGGAAAAGCAGAAAGAGGGATGGGGGGGTGGGGCCTTGGTGTGTGTCACACTTTATGGGGGCAAGACATGATTGCAAGAGGGACTTTGCCTAACAATTGCAATCAGTGTAACCTGGCTTATTGTACCCTCAATGAATCCCCAACAATAAAAAAAAGTAAACCGCAAATTCCCAAATCTGTAGAAATTTATATACTCTCAACTACTGGATTAAAATATATATATACAGAAATCAAAATATATATCAAAATATATATATACAAAATATATATATACAGAAAACTAGAACATACTTAAGAGACAAATGAAAACAAAAATACAACCAAAAACACATGGGATATATCTGAAAGCAGTGCTAAAAATCTCCCAAAAAAGAAAACTCCTGGACCCAGTGGCTTCACTGATAAATTCTACCTAAGAATTTCTACCTAAGAACCTTTAAGAACTAATGTCAACCCTTTTCCAATTTTTCCAAAAAACTGGGGAATACTCCCTAACACATTGTGAGGTCAGCAATACCTTGATATCAAAGTTTACAAAAAGACACTATAAGAAAACTACAGACCAATATCCCTTATATACACAGATGCAAAAATTCTCAGCAACATACTAGCAAACCAAATCTAGCAGCTATTAAGAGGATTATAAACTATGACTATGTGGGATTTATACCTGAAATATAAGAAAGATTCAACATGCAAAAATGAATGTCAGATGCCACATCAACACAGTAAAAGATAAAAAAGATGATCATATCAACTGATGCAAAAAAGCATGTGACAAAATTCAGTACCTTTTCATGATTAAAAAAACACTTAACAAACCAGGAATAGAAAGAAACTTCAACATAATAAGTACCATATATAAAAACCCATTAGCATGGCAGGCTCATGCCTATAATCCTAGCATTCTGGGAGGCTGAGGGTGGAGTGCTTGAAGGAGTTCAAGAACAGCCTAAGCAAAAGTAAGAACCCTTCTCTACTAAAAATAGAAAAAACTAGCTAGGCATTATGGTGGGTGCCTATAGTCCCAGCTACCCAAAAGACTGAGGCAAGAAGATTTCTTAAGCCTAAGAGTTTGAGGTTGCTGTGAGCTCCGATGGTGCCACGGCATTCTGAGACTCTGTCTCTAGGAAATAAACAAACAAAAAAAACCATAGCAAACATCATACTCCATGGTGAAAGACTGAAAGCTTTTTGCCTGAGATGAGGAAAAGGCAGGGATACTTGCTTTCACCACTTTTATTTAACATAATACCAGAAGTTCTAGCCAAAGCAATTAGGCAAGAAAAAGTAATAAAGAGCATCCAAATTGGAAATAAGTAAATTTACATCTGTTTACAGATGACATGATCTTATATGTAAAAAGTCCTAAAAATTCAACATAAAAGTGTTTACAATATTTTAAGAAATGAATTCATCAAAATAGCAGGATCCAAAGTCAGCTGCATTTTTATATATATTAACAGTCAATAGGGTGACGCCTGTGGCTCAAGGAGCAGGGCATGGCCCCATATGCCAGAGATGGTAGGTTCGAACCCAGCCCCCGCCAAAAAACAAACAAACAGAAAAACCTGCAACAACAAAAAAAAGTAAACCCCTATTAAAAAAACAAAACAGTGGCTCAGTGCCTGTGGCTCAAGCGGCTAAGGCGCCAGCCACATATGCCCTAGCTGGTGGGTGCGAATCCAGCCCAGGCCTGCCAAACAACGACGGCTGCAACCAAAAAATAGCCAGGCATTGTGGCCGGTGCCTGTAGTCCCAGCTACTTGGGATGTAGAGGCAGGAAAATCACTTGAGCCCAGGAGTTGGAGTTGCTGTGAGAAAACAAACAAACAGAGGAGGCGCCTTTGGCTCAAAGGAGTAGGGCGCCAGCCCCATATGCAGGAGGTGGCAGGTTCAAACCCAGCTCTGGCCAAAAACTGCAAAAAAAAAAAAAAAAACATAACAGCCAATAATCTGAAAAGCAAATTACAAAACAATTGTAATAGCATTAAAAATATCAAAATACTTAGGAATTACCCAAGGAGGTTAAGGACCTGTACAATAAAAACTACAAAACATTGCTCAGAGAAATTAAAGACAACAAATAAATAGAAATGCATCTCGTTCATGGAATGGAAGACTTAATACATTTCTTCCTCGGTATCTGCAGGGATTAGTTCCAGTACCCCCTGCAAATACCAAACTCTGTAGATACTCAAGTGCTTAAAAGGCGTAGTATTTGCATATAACCTAAGCGCATCCTTGAACAACACAGGTTTGAACTGAACAGGTCTACTCACACACAGACTTCTTCTGCCTCTGCTACTGCCCACTAGATACCAAAATTAACTTCTTCCACAGCCTACTCAACATGAAGATGATGCAGATATTTATGATGATCTACTTCCACTTAATGAGTCCAGTTCTCTTCCTGATTATCTTTTTCTTTTTTTTTTTGAGACAGTGATGCCATAGCACTGGCATACCGAGGGCGACATGGTGAGCCTCTGTCTCAAAAAAAAAAAAAAAAAGTATTTGTATCTCATCTAACGAAATCAACATGCATTCCTGCCAGTCCCAAGGAATAAGGAGGAAAGAGCTAGATTTCCCTTTTCCGATACATTTCTGAATTTTCATCTCTTTTTCTGTGGTTTGCTACTATTCTTTGACAATAGAATAACATTTAATAACTAAATAAAATTTGACAACTGAGGATTCAATCAGAAGGCCACATTTTCCCCTTCAGGCCACAGATTCCCCTTGGTGTACACTATTAGAAAAACATTTTTTAATTCTCAGTTATTGTTAATTTTTTAAAAAGTAATTTCAGCTTTCTAGCACTGCAAATGGAAATGACAATTTATTCTTCTAACAACCTATAAATCTCCAAGGAATATAACAATCTCTTTGACCTGTGAGAAGAAATATGAAGTTGTTTTGATATTGTACTTAAAATACTTTCCCATGCTATTTAAATACTTATCTTTAGCATTTATAACATTTAAATTTAAGCTTACATAAACTCTATACTAATTCTCTAAGAGTAGGGGAAAAAAGCAATGCTGATAATAAAAATATTTTGCTTTCTAACCATTGTGCTTTTCAATCACAATTTATTTGGCACAAAGCAGAAACAAAACAAATAAAAGACATCTTTTAAAAATCTTATATCAAACTAACATGTAAACTATTAAATACAACTAGCAAATGTTCCCTTTATTTGTACCCAAGATACCATATGCAATAAAAAGTGCTAAATGTCTAAAATAAGCTTCACTTATTCTGCAAATTAGGTCGCTTAAAACGTTAAAGGTCTTCAAGCTTAGTTATTCACCAACTCCCTCTCTCATTATCTAGAGAGAAAATGCATTCTTTTAAAAAGAAGCGCTCATCTGTGGAAACTTTCTAATTAACTTGGTTCAAAGCATGTACAAGATGGCAGTTTTCTACACCGTTTCAGCATTTTAATTGGCGGAAAATGCTTAGCAGTCTATTCACAACCCCCCTTGGTAATTATGCTAGGGTCAACTCTATGACTAAATGAGCCAATCTAGTGAAACAAACGATTTCTACCATACACAGTATATAGTATATTAGGTTTACAGCAGTCTTTGAACAAAGTTAATGAGGTAGTAGCTGTGTCACTATGGGAGATTTATACAGAACAAGTTAACCTTTCTTAATGGTGCAGTAGTCATTAAAACTAATTACTAGCAAGGCATTATCTCTAACAATTATTAACATCTATCAGGACATAATTAATTCAAGCTACATTTCTGACAAAGCTAATAACCACCTGCAAACGACCAATCAATATTCACTATTAGTAAAATACTTGTTTTCAAAGCCAAATGCCATTTCCTCGAAGGCTTTTCTGATTGAATAAGCTATAACTTTCAGTATTACTATTATCGAGCAGGTCTGCCAACAGCCTCATTACAATATATCAATTATAGCAATACTACAACATAAGACAACTCTAATTAAAAGTCATAATCCAAAATTGAACTGAAAACAAAGAACAAGAATCTTTAAGAAGCAGCCTTCTTCCCCCTTTCTCCAGCAATGGTGAGAATTTACAGACATCTGAGAGGGCCTGCACCACCTTTAGGTGTTTACTCATCTCTCAAGAGCAATAAGGGAAAAGGACAAATTTTATCTATTCTAAGATCAGAATTCAAATCTAGTTCATAAGTGCATTTCTTTCTTTTTTTTTTTTATCTTTAGTGATCTTACCAGATTGAACCCAACTTGTCCACCTAGAAGAGCAATTCAGATTTTTTTAAACCAATTTATGCATACTTACAACAGTACTTACACAAATACTTACTCTCTACCACTTTCCTGCCTATGTCTGTATTAACCATCAAAATGGTACTAAATAAATTATCTAAAACTCCCATTCCTCCGCCACTTACATTCTAGTTAAGCACTCTTAAAAACCTTTTCAGCAGGAAGCAGTAAAGCAGGAAACAGCAATAGAGCACAGGGGTTATGACTAGAAGCTTTAGGTGGAGAACACTACAGCTCCTCTCCTACCTCTGCTACATGACAGCTGTGTGACCTTAGACAAGCCCCTACTCCCTTTCCTCAACAAATCGAAATACAAGTGTCCATCTCACGGGTTTAATAAATTAAATGAAATATTCTTCTAAATGTTTAGTACCGCAGATGGTAAGATCCCAATAAATACAGGCTATTATGATTAATGTATTATTCTAAAGTCATTTTCCTATCATAAAGAAATTAGCCAGAAATACAAATGTAGTTGACTAGGAGACTTAACTTTCTATGCAATAACAGCATTTCCTTTTATTACTCTTTAAGTTTTAAGACATACCTCTATCTCAAATAAAATTCTTATTTACCAGACATGTCTACCTTATTGCTACATTACGAAATTTTTTAAAATTCTGTCTTTTCAACCCTTTATTCAGAATTCAGTTTTTAGTCCATATTCATAGATATCATTTTAGTCATTTTGTTTTTATTTATTTAGACACAGAGTCTCACTTTGTCACCCTCAGTAATTTATTTATGTATTTATTTAGAGACAGAGTCTCACTTTGTCACCCTCAGTAGAGTGCCATGGGGTCACAGCTCGTAGCAATCTCAATCTCATGGGCTCAAATGTTTCCCTTGTCCCTGCCTCCTGAGTAGGCGAGACTACAATCATACCACAATACCTGGCTATTATTAGAGACAAGGTCTTGCTCTTGTTCAGGCTGGTCTGGAACCTGTGAGCTCAGGTAATCCACATGCCTCAACCTCCCAGTGTTTTAGTCACTTTAATTACTATCTGCATATCTTAGGTATGTCAACCAGACCTGCATTTATTAGTCTAAAAGTTAGCAATAATTCCATCACGGTTTTGCATATGATGAAGAAGTCCGTGAAAATTCTACTTATTTTGAGAATATTGTCAAAGTATACCAGGCTGATTGATATATTCATATAATGATATTCAAAAATATTTTTTCAACAAGTATCTTTTCCAGACCATAACTAAACGTCTATGGACACTAAACAATTTGTTCATGCACTAAACATGAGTGTTTGCTTTTTATCCAACTGGTAGCCCATCACATACTGATTTTAAGAGGAATTTTTTTCAGAGAGGGAAGAAGGGAGGGGGATGAAGCCTTGGTGTGTGCCACACCTTCTGGGGGCAAGACATGATTGCAAGAGGGACTTTACCTAACAAATGCAATCAGTGTAACCTGGCTTATTGTACCCTCAATGAATCCCCAACAATAAAAAAAAAGAGGAATTTTTTGCCAAAATCCGGTGGTAGATAAATGCATGGACTTTTATTTTGTTTTGCTAATCAGCTGTCATTACTGTTTGTGTTTAATGTGTGGCCCACGACAACTCTTATTCTTCCAAAGCGCAGCAGAGTAAAAGAAAGGCTGGACCCCTTAATCGAAGCAGAGTTTCTTCACCTTAGGCACTAGAGATAACAGATGAAAGATTTAGTCACTGCCTTTAAGCAACTGAAGTCCAACAAAAACAGATTTATTGAATTATAAAGATTCCCCAAGATCTATACTATGATGGAAACATCAAAGAAGCAAACTTAATTTAGCTTGGGATGGTCAATAGTTCACCCAGAGGAGCTAAGCGAATCTGTGAGTCAGTTAGTAGTTAGTCAGGTAGAGAAACTTAGAGTATGAAAAGGCAGAGAAGGATAAGAAAAAAATGGTACAATCTGTTATCATTTTGTTATGGTTAGAACTAAGAAAAGACAACAGAAAAGAATGGTGAAGGGAATAATGATACCAGGTAAGTAGGGAAGAGATATTACTGAAAGCCTTGTGGGCTAGGTAACGGACTGAACTTTAAGACAACAGAACATGTGCAGTTTCCTACAATGTATGAAAAAAAAAAGTCACTAGCTCACCACATCAAAACTATGTTCTCAGGGACATAAAGAAAAATATTACGCCAGGCACAGCAGTCAATGCCTGTTATCCTAGCACTTTGGGTAGTCAAAGGGGGAGGATCCCTTGAGGCCAGGAGTTTGACAGCAGCCTAAGCAACACACTGAGACCTCCCATCTGTTTAAAAAAAAAATTAGCTGGGCATGGTTAGTACTTCTCTGTAGTTCTAGCTGCTCAGGAAGCTGAAGCAGGAGGATCTCTTGAGTCAAGGAGTTTGAGGTTGCTGTGAGCTATGAACATCAAGGTAGAGAGCTCTCTAGTCAACCTGGATATGGTGGGGAAAGAGCTTAAGAGAAGTTTAACAATAGTTTTTATCCTAGTTGAAGCTCTCTAATAATACAATAAAGTTCATGTGCCAAGTACATCTTGTATTTCTTAAGACATTTCTGGAATTAAACACTATTTCCCTTCCTTTTTTACTTCTTTAAAAAGTCAATTATCTTTGCTTTTCACCAGAGGCCCCCAATCTTGCTAAATGTTTAGTAATTACAACACCAATTAATCAGAGGCCCTGTTATTAACATTTGCTCATCAAGAAGAACCAATTTATCAATAATCTATATTTCCTTTTTAATCTAGTTCTCCATCCATAGCAAAATATTCCTTCATAATGCAGAAGAGATAAATTAAATTTACTGAGTCTCCAGTCTTCCTCTAATTTCTTTTAAAAGTGTATATCTAAACCTGATTAAAATATATTTAAAGTCTGACACCAAAAGAAAGTCAATACAATTTAGAATTACTTTATAATTCAAATATAGTTTAAAAAATAAATACAGGTACTATTTTAAAGAAGAAAAAACTGAAATCTCTCTCTTACCTGATGCCCTTATATCTGCCTTATCTTCAGAACCCGTATTTTTATCCTTACTCAAGTCTTCAACTATAAGTTTCTCAAAATGCTCAATACAAAGTCTGCTGTCAATTTGATATAACAGTGCAGGACAAAGGTATGTAAACAGATCAATTGAGATGGGAGTGTTGGCGCCATGACCATAGTATTTTAATAACTGAGTGACGTTCAAACACTGCAAGGAAATTGATAAAACAAATTAAATACAGTAGTATCTTTAAGAATGCAGAAAAATAACTGTATAATCTAAAATATCCTAATTATTTGAAAATAATTTGTCATATAGATACTATTAAAAATAAAGCTTTTTAATAAGATCTTATAGAAATACATTTAACTAGATTACCCAAGATTATTTTTTATGGATTTTAATCATTTTCAACTCTAACACATGAAAGATAACTTTCTGTTATCAATAAAAATCTCTCATTCCAAGATCAAGGAGTCAAAAAAAAAAAAAAAAAAAAAGGCAGGTGTGGGGAGGGAAGGAGAATGACTCATCATTATACTCCCAATATTCTCATGGGATGAGAAGAAAAACCACTTCCCTATCACACTGCAATCATCGGTGACTCAAGATCCTTATTTGTGAAACACTATTAAACAGAGTACTTTAATAACTTACATTAAAATATATAATAGAGACATTTTCATTGCTAAAGGCACTAGAAAACAATATCATATTGAGAAATTCTAGCCCAGTGTCCATTGAAGACAAAACCAGAAGATTAAAAAAAAAAAAAAAATTTCATTCATTGGTACTTTAATAAGCAGAAAAGAAATAGCAAACAAGTTTGGATCCATTATATAGGAAAAATAAGTAATATAAAATTAAGCCAAAAGAGATGGCACTGCCCCTTTTCACATACACCCAGTCTAGTTACATGATTATTTACTAACGTGCTACCTCACAATGTTTATGATACAAAAAACCCACCAAAACCCAGAATCTATAAAGACACAAAAATGGTTCTTCTGAGGTGTTAATTACCATGTGGTACTACCCTGTTCAATGCATAGAATGTTTTCAGGAATCACAGATTTCCTAGTGTGGCTCAGACCTTGTCAAAATACCAATAACAAGCCTGAAAATAAGAGATCTAAGAGGTCTGATACAAAAAAGAAACATGAATAAGATCTAGTTATCACCAACAAAAGATTCTAAGATATTACCCATAGTGATAAATGCATAATTTAAAAACAAACTAAGATTATTATTTTACAATCATTGCTTAAAATACTAACAGTCAAATGTCTGATGATGTATTCAGGGAAGAAACAAAAACATATCTACTTAGATGCAAAACTTATCTCAATGATAATAACAGAAAAAGATGGGGTCATTTTCCACATCTAATGGTATTTACTGACTTCTATACACATGAACAAGCAATATAACAAATGTTTCCAAACCTTAAGTGCTACAAATCAGAAGGGTATTGATCTACCTTTAATGAAGCAAAAAATGTGCTTCAGTTGAATAGCTTAAAAAGCAAAAAAAAAACAAAAAAACGAAAAATCAAGAAAGAGCCAAATATGAAAGTACCCAAAAATATAAAAATTCAAAGGAAAACAGGACCATCCCACTACTACTGATGTTCCATATTATTTTATCTTTTAGCATTCAGCCCTGAATCTGTTAAAAGGCCTGAGAAAAGATCAATATCATGAGAGAGTAGGCCTTAACAAAAATGACATAAACAAAACAAGCCAATCACATGTGCAAAAAATACCTAACTTTGGAGCTAGATCAATAAGTAGGAACTACTTAATAGTTATTTCAATAAATAAATGTGAAAATGCAACTGTCCTAGTGACTTCCCAAAAGGACAGGGTGAACAACAACAAAACACACATACAAAAAGATTCTAATTTTAAAATACCTAAAAAGCAGCTAACACTTAACAACAGTGAAAATTAGCTTAGAAAACCAAACATTTCATACACGTTTAAAAATATTTAAATATTGATTAAAGAAACCCAAATTTGAGAACCCAAGAAACAAATAATACAAGTGAAAATCCAGACAAAAATATCTTTATACTGATTTTGATTCCTTAATGTATTTTATTCAAGAATGTTACCTGATGTTCCACATGTCCACATATGGAAATAACGTTTAGATACATCATTCCACTGTTATCCTGTCTTTAAAATGCACCACAATTACCTAAGAATTTTGAAGAAACCATCAGACACCATGCCATACTTACTTCATGTTGACGGTCATCTTCATTATGATCTTTGTGACTAGCAGCTGAATAAATTGCACTTTTTTTAACATGTGGTGCTTCTCTCTTTCTAGTATGTCGAAGTTCACCATCATTATCAGGATCAAGATCTTGGTGTCCATGACCAGGATCATGACCATTATGTTCTGGAAGATGTACATGAGAATGACCTGGGTTATGTACGCGATCAGGTTTGTGGACCCGATTATGCTCATACTGTTCACCCTGACCATGGTTAGGGGGAAAACCTGGTGTAATAACCTCAGAATTTTCATTACTTTTCTTCCCTTTTTTCTTCCTCTTTCCTTTCGGTAGCTTAACATCAGATTGTTCCTGTGTTTTATTGGTCTCTGTTGAAGGTTCATGACTAGGCTCCCCACGCTCACTGGGAGTAATGGAATCATTATGAACATGGTGAGTTGTGTTATGATCAAGGCGATGATGCAAACGATGGTGATGACGTAGGCGATGATTATGGTCATGTGTATGTTTATCATCAGATTTTACAGATACTTCAACTGTCTCTTTCTCTGGATCACATTTATGGTTTCTTTTTGTTGATACACTGGTCACAGTTTGATTTTCTGAATTTAAATGATTATGGGAATGCTGGTGGTTATGTGAGTGAAAATGCTTTCCCTCTTGAACTGCCAAAATATCTAAGTGAGAAACATGATCGTGGCCAAGATCCTCATGATTAATCTCAACTACTTTTATCTCTCCAAGACCCAAGTTTGTTAAAAGTTTCTCCAGACCAAAAAAAGATAATCTTCCATTTTCACCATAGCGGTCAAAAAGTTTTTCGATATAGTATTTTTTTTCATTTTCAGCAGCCAGCACTGAAAATTTGCTTGGCTCCAATTCTGTCATTCCTCGATGGTGTCTGTGAAGCTCCTCAGGGCCATGGTCATGTTCTTCATGACAATGGTTGCAATGATGGAAAATAAATGTCAGCAAACAAATGAGGCAAAATTTTGTGTGCATATGTACCTTCATTTCTATTTTTCCTAAAAGGATTTAAAAGAGAGAAGCATTAGTTTATACCTAGGCACATTCAAAATAATCACAAACTCTCTAGCAGTTGCCAACTCACTAAGCAAATATTTTATTCCATTTCTTTCAAGGCTATAAAACAATCTTTTTCTTTCTAATGCCCTATAAAAACAGCTCCTTTTAAATACCCAAAATAGAGTATAGCCCTTCAAATTACGACAAATTGTCATCCTCAAGACACTCTGGCTCCCTTTAAGCAAACATTAAAGAGCCTACCCCTTCAAACAGGAATTGCTGGCTTCCTTCCTATCTAGTCCTTTACAAATACATTTGCCCTCCTGCCTTTGAAGTCCTGGTCAGTGCAATAAGGCCAAGAAGTAAAATGGTAAAATATGTAAGAATTGGAAAAAAATAAGGCTGTCTTTATTTATTTAAAAATGGCAGAATTAAATATGCAGAAAACCTAAAAAGAATCTATAAAAATTAATAAAACAGTACAGCTGCTAAATATTAAGACAATCTAAATTAGAAAATGAAATCAGAAAATACCCTTTACAGCAGCAAATAATGTGGAATAAACCTAACGAAAGTATTTTTATATAGAAAAGGATCACATATTGCTGAGAAAAATTAAAGACTTAAATAAATATATAGCTATAAAATGTTTATGACTGGGGCGGCGCCTGTGGCTCAGTCGGTAAGGCGCCGGCCCCATATACCGAGTGTGGTGGGTTCAAACCCAGCCCCGGCCAAACTGCAACCAAAAAATAGCCGGGCGTTGTGGCGGGCGCCTGTAGTCCCAGCTGCTCGGGAGGCTGAGGCAAGAGAATCGCTTAAGCCCAGGAGTTGGAGGTTGCTGTGAGCCGTGTGACGCCACGGCACTCTACCAAGGGCCATAAAGTGAGACTCTGTCTCTACAAAAAAAAAAAAAAAAATGTTTATGACTGAATGAGCTACAGGTCCAATATAACCCCAACCAAAACCCCAGAAGTTATTTTGAGAAAACTGACAAGTTATTTTTAATATTTATGTAGAAAGGGCCATCTTGAGGAACAAAATAGGAACATTTACTCTACCATTTATTAAAGACAAGCCAGGGTGGCACCTGTGGCTCAAGGAATAGGGCGCCAGCCCCATATACTGGAGGTGGCAGATTCAAACCCAGCCCCGACCAAAAACTGCAAAAAATAAACAAACAAACAAACAAGGTGGGTATTGTGTGGCTCACACCTATAATCCTAGCACTGTAATCCAGGCAGGTGGACTGCCTGAGCTCACAGGTTCAAGACCAGTCTGAGCTAGAGTGAGACCTTGTCTCTAAAAAAAAAAAAAAATAGCCAGGCCTTTTAGTGGGCGCCTGTAGTCCCAGCTACTCAGGAGGCTGAAGCAAGAGAATCACTTGAGCCCAAGTGTTAGAGGTTGTTGTGAGCTATGACGCCAGAGCACTCTAGGGGGAATCACTGGGAAAAGACCAGAGTGGAGGGGATACCAAAATGTGGCATTGTTCTCTTTCTTGACCTGAGCAATAGTTACACAAAGAAGTTTACTTTGTGGTAATTCGTGGTGCTTAGGCCTTCTGTGTTTTCTGAACACATACTCTATTTCGATGAAAAGTTGTTTAAAAATCAAATTTTCTTCAGTAAAAACCAATTAGAAAATGTAATTATAAACAAAAGCATTTGGCTTCTAGAAATAAGTAGAACACAACATACAAACCATTAAAAGAAAAAAATTTATAGCATATTATTGAAAGCTGGGTGTGGTAACTGTCACCTGTAGTCTCAGCTACTTAGGAGGACTGCATGAGCCTAGGAGACAACACAGCAAGACCCCAACTTGTAAAAAAAGAAAAGGGTAAGAAAAAAAATTAAACCAGACACAGTGGCATATGCATGTAGTCCCAAGTACTTGGGAGGCTGTGGTGGGAGAATCTTTAGAGCCCAGGAGCTCAAGTCCAAGTGTCCAAGTCCAGCCTGGGTGATTGACAGTGAAACTCTGTATCAAAAAAAAAAAAAAAAAAAAAGACAGTAAAGAACTGCAAAAACTGGAGAGACACCATCTACATGAAGGTGTGGAATATACTACATAAGATATACAAAAATATCCCCAAGTGTATGTACAAATTTAATTCAATGTCAATTAAAATCTTGGTACCTGGATGACAGACTAAGAATGTCTCAAAAAACAAAAACGAGGCTCGGTGCCTGTAGCTCAGCAGCTAGGGCACCAGCCACATACACCGGAGCTGGTGGCTTCAAATCCAGCCCAGCCCTGCCAAACAACAATGACAACTACAACCAAAAAATAGCTGGGCATTGTGGGGGGCACCTGTAGTCCCAGCTGCTTGGAAAGCTGAGGCAAGAGAATTGCTTGAGCCCAAGAGTTTGAGGTTGCTGTGTGCTGTGACACCGTGGCACTCTATTGAAGGGACATGGTAAGACTCGTCTCCAAAAAAAATGCTGAGATTACAGGTATGAGGCACCACACCCAGCCTCATGTCTCTCTTTTTATCCAAGGAGAAAAATTTTTCCCTCAAGTCCTTCCCAAATTTTTCCAAAGCAAATCGCTGGTAAAGAAAGAATAAAGTCTACAGCAGTGTACAGTAACTAAGATCCTAGCTTCTCACATTCACTTAGTTGCTTCCTGACCTCGCTGACTCACACACAGCAACTTCCAGTCCTGCCAGTTCCATTCATTTTTATACTGGTATATCATTTTTAGATCTTTAATAGTGTATTTTTACTGTACCTTTCTATGTTTAGATAAACAAATACCATTGTATTACAATTGCTTATAATATTCAATGCAGCAACAGGTTTGTAGCTTAGGAGCAATAGGCTATACAACGTAGCCTAGGTGTATAGTAGGTTATGCATCTAAGTTTGTTTAAGTACATTTTATGTTTACACAACAACAAAACCATCGAACAGTGCATTTCTCAGACATAGCCTCATCATTAAGAAATACATGACTACGTATGGGACAGGGAATGTTCACAGAACATGGGGGACTAAAAGTCTCCAAGGAAAAAGAAGGTAAAAAAAGAAAGAAAAAGAAGGTAAGAGCGGCGCCTGTGGCTCAAGGAGTAGGGCGCGGGTCCCATATGCCGTAGGTGGCGGGTTCAAACCCAGCCCCGGCCAAAAACCACAAAAAAAAAAGGAAAAAGAAGGTAAACAAAGAATAGCAGTCAATTATATAACCATTAATTTGCCCACCACAACCTAAATGCCTATGAGTAGAATGAATAAAATATATGTTATATTTATGTAATTAAAGATTACAATGCAGTTATAAGTGTGACTATAAAGGAACACATATTAACATCAAAAAAGATCTCAGAAACATAACTTTAAGAGTTATGCAGTTTAAGAGTAAACTGCAAAAAGATAAATGCCTTATCATTTATAGACAACTGAAAAACATGCAAAATGCCTTACTTTGGGGTATAAGTATACAAGTAATAAGAGACCATAGGAATCATTACTTTCTGGAGAGTAGTTATCTTCCCAGGAAGGGAAGGAGAGAAGTCATCTAGTAGAGGAGGTATACATATTTAACTGCATCTGTGAAAGTGTTCTGTTTCTTTAAAAATAAAAGGGGATCTGAAGCAATGTGACAAAACATTTAACATTTGTTAAAGCAGGATATGGGATTCAGGGGCATGTTATATTCTTCTATGTATTTTTCTGTAAATTTGCAAAGAAATTACATAACCTATATTCAGTGATTAAACAAAGAAGTATGTTTACCAGAGAAGCAGAAGTCTTTGAACATTAGAAATAAAGACCTGGTGGCACCTATAGCTCAGTGGGTTGGGCATCAGCCACATACACCAAGGCTGATGGGTTTGAGCCTGGCCCAGGCCTGCTAAAACAACAATGACAACTGCAACAAAAAAATAGCCGGGTGTTGTGAGGGGCACCTGTAGTCCCAGCCACCTGGGAGACTGAGGCAAGAGAATCACTTAAGCCAGAAAGTTTGAGGTTGCTGTGAGCTGTGACTCCACAGCACTCTACCCAGGGCAACAGCTTAAGACTCTATTTCAAAAAAAAAGGAAAGAAAAGAAAAGAAAAAGAAATGAAGACTACTGAAACAGAAACCCTGGGGGTTAAGGCCCAGCAATAATTTATATAGCTTTGCTAGTAAGTTTGAGAATGATTATCTATACATTACCAAACACTCACATTTATTTAAAATGATACTTTAGTCAACTAAATGCTATTAGGTAGGTCTAAATAATCCAGGTTGAATTATCATATGCAGTATATATGAGTTTCCAAAGCTACATAAAGTTTGAGATTTGTTTTTTAATCCACACACAAGAATTCTTTATAATCTCATGAATAAACTCACCATTTAAAATATATTAATTTCACTTATACACGAATGAAGATGGAAAGGGTGATTAAGGCAAATCACCATTAAGCAAAAAAGGACACAAGGGTACATATTGTTTTAGCTCCTAATGTGACACTCCCTGCAGTTACCTTGGTTTTCCACTAGAAGACGCATACTCTGAGCGAGTGTGGCTCCATTTATGCCATGAGGTTTCTTCAGCACGTCATCACACTGTCAAATGAATAGGGACCAGCCGTGGAAAGAAAACATCCATATATAGACCAGACAATGTCAAATAACTGACTCCATGAAACAGAAAAACTATGGATGGTCCATATGAGCTTTAAACTGTCACTTGTCACTTCTATTTTTTCAAACACTTAGTACTCAATTTACTGCAAAGTTTCTAAATTATCTTGAGTAGTATACTCATTGACATTCAAGAGAATATCATAGAAATGCAAGGACATCAGTGACATCACAGATATTATTAAACCGGTGGTAAGCTTTTTTAAAAAGCAAATCATTCATAGATTTTGCAACTTCATGGAGATCTGCTATAGCAGATACAGGTATATACATAAATCATTCATGGGCATCCAACCATGGCCTGCAGCTGGCTATGAATGCTTATTTATGATGGTGGATACCATCAAAATTATGCATGAACCTTTTTTGTTCATCAGCTTTCCTTAGCGTTTGTGTGTTTAATGTATGGCCCACAACCAGCTGCAGGCCACAGCTGAACAGCCCTGTGGGAGCTCTGGCAAAAAATCTCTCACAAAAGGCAGTGGCTTAAGAAATAAGCAAGTTTTTCCACTTAAAAACAGCCCAGGATGACTGCCCCAGGTCTGAGGGCAGCTATGCTCCAGACATTCCAACTTAACAGCACACTATTCCAGCCAATGGGAAAAGAGAAAGAATGGAAATATAATTCAGAAATTTCTTCCTCAACAGAAAGAAGCAGCAGAAAGTTGCACATTATCATTTCTCCTCACTTTCTACCATAGGAGCTTAGTCACATGACCTCAATCAGCTAGGAGGTCACATCTACAACTTACAGAGCTTCCCAAACATTCCAAGGGAAATTAAGAATCCTTTTCAACCCACAATACAAAGAGGATCACTGAGGCAGAGGCAGAAATAAGCAAAATACTTAAGTCCATTTACCACTCAGCCCTAAATACAGGCCCTTACAGGAATCAGCTTTGCTCTATGAAAAATATTCTCTCTCTTGTGTTTCTCAGTTTTCCAAGTTTTCTACATTGAAAATGCATTAGTTGTAGGCCAGACACAGTGGCTAAGGCCTGTAATCCCAGCACTCTGGGAAGGCCAAGGCAGGTGGATCATCTGAAATCAGGAGTTCAAGAGCAACCTGAGCAAGAGCAAGATCCTGTCTCTACCCCAAAAAAGTAGAAAAACTAACTAGTCACTATGGCAGGTGCCTGTAGTCCCAGCTGCTTGAGAGGCTGAGGCAAGAGGATCACTTAAGCCTAAGATTTCCTAAGGTTCCTGTGAGCTGTGACACCATGGCACTCTAGCTCAAAAAAAAAAAAAAAAAAAAAAAAAGAATATGTTAGTTGTATAATTGAAAATATTTTTTCAAATCAGGTGAGTTATCTACCCAAAACTTCTACTAGGTGCTGTAAAAATTAATGTATAATCCCACTGACAAGAAATGGAAGGATAGATTCTGATAAATAGCAAGTGGCCACAATTTATTTTCATCTATTTCAAATGTATCATCACAGCTAAAAGGCTATTTCATCGTTGTATAATTTCCACATTAAGAGTGGTATTGAGTCAGGAGAGGTGGCTCACACCTTTACTACCAGCATTCTAGGAGGCTGAGGTGAGAAGATCACTTGAGCTCAGGAGTCTAAAATCAGCCTCAGCAAGAGTGAAACCCCATTTCTACAAAAAATAGAAAAATTAGCCTGGCATGGTAGTATATCTCTAGTCTCAGCTACTCAGGAGGCTGAGGCAGGAGTATGGTATGAGTCCAGGAGTTTGAGGTTGCAGTGAGCTATGATTACACCAATGCACTTTAGAGACAACAAGATTCTGTTTCAAAAATAAAGGGCTGATATTCTCCATAGCAAATTTCTCTATAAAATCTTTAATTACTGGCTATCTATTGTAGTTTTTACTATATAAAACTCCAAGTCATAAATTTTAAAATTTTCAAATAAAATTAAATACCTTAAGTCAAAAATAACTTCAAGAATACACATTAATGGTTAACATTACAAAATTCTCCTAGAGATGTTGTCACAAGAAAGATGACTATCTTTCATTTCATACAGATCAACATAATAAAAATACAAAAAGTTTAAGATAAAAACATCCTTAAGTATATATAGCTAACATAATCTTATTTTATAAACAAGAAATCTGAAGCCCAAGGAAAGTATCCAGTATGATCAAGGTGACATTTCAAGCCTGTAGCAGTTGCCTGACTTCAAAGTAAGGGGCTTTTTCTATATGCCAGCATACTTGTAGATCTTAAAACCCACAATACTGTGTGTGTGAGCTATACTAAAGTAACCCATCGAAAATACAATACAAATACTTTTTTTTTTTTGAGACAAAGTCTCACTCTGTTGCCCTTGGTAGAGTGCCATGGCATGGTAACTCACAGTCACTCCAAACTCTTGGGCCTGAGCTATCCTTTTGCCCCAGTCTCCCAAGTAACTAGGACTTATAAGCATCCACTACAATGCCCAGCTAGTTTTTCTACTGTTAATAGAGACAGGGTCTTGCTCGTACTTAACTCCTTAGCTCAAGCAATCCCCCCACCTTGGCCTCCCGACTGCCAGGATTACAGGCGTGGGCCAACAAGCCTGGACAACAAAGAAATTGTCTCTTAATACTATTTAGTCAATACAAAAAGTCATTATAAATACCATTATTTAAGAAAATAACTGGTTGACATAAAAAAGACAATAGACAAATACTAAAATAATCCTATCTCCAACACTAGCTTCCTATTTCTAAAGAGCTCAATCAACTTTTCTAGGGTGTTATGTTTTCAAGGGTTTTATTTATTTATTTATTTATTTTTTGGAGTTTTTGTCTTGGGGGTTAGGGGGGTTGGGGCTGAGTTTGAACCCGCCCTATTCTGTTGAGCCACAGGCTCCGCCCAAGCTTTTTTTTTTTTTTTTTTTAAGGAAAATGAAGACTAAAAGAACTAGAAGTTAGTGTAACTGGTTCTATGAACAAATTTCAATAACCTCTACGTATAACTTTTTATAATCCTTTCCCTTACCTAACTACTTGACCATTTTGAGCAGTTTCCCAGAAATGATGGGTTATTTGTTAAGACAAAGAAGGCGAAGTTCTGAAAGCCACTGGACAGACTTTCTGAAGCCCAGACTCACCATCCCTCAGTAACATATTCCAGACATACAGCCCCTTGTAATTTCAACACAACCAGTTAAAAGGAGGTAAGCCCTGGTTAATTTTCTCTCTTTGAAAAGCCCAAGCTTCTCCTAGTCTCCACAAGATGTCTATTAAATTTCCTTTTTTCCTTGGTAATTCTCTTTTCCACATTAGTTATTCTGTGCTTCCATCAACCAGATCTAGGCCAAACTCCCCAACCCCCCACTGCGGTTTCAATAACATTAGTACCTGTACTTCAATTCTCTTTCTCGCACACAATATGCTAATAATCATAGGAAAAAATACTACTACCCCATTTCCCCGAAAATAAGATCTACTTACAGGAAAGATAAGACGTCCCCTGAAAATAAGACCTAGCACATCTTTGGGAGCACACCTTAAAATAAGACACTGTCTTATTTTCGGGGAAACAGGGTAGGTTGCTTAGCAAAGTTTTAGGAGAAGCCTCGCCAATGCTCCAGATTCTATTTCACAGGTTAATTAGGTAGCAACCAAAAGAGAAATCACTAAAACTCTCATTCTAGATTATGTAAGTATATCATGTTTTAAGTAAACTTAATGTGAAAATCCATACCAGCTTACTTGTGTATCTTAAAACCACAACACTGTGAATGCATATATTCAATAAATGTATACAGCTTCCTAATTTTATGAAGGACTTCATTTATAAAAGTTTCATTACAGGACTTCTTCAAATAATGGTAGCAATCAGTTTTATTTACCTCCTCAGTCATATAAACGTGGCTGGCATTTATGTCATGAATGGTTTCATCAATCTTAATCTTGATAGGAATGTAGGCAGTCAGGTTATCAATCTAGTTTCCATCTATGATTCAATAATGGTACACACAGAATAAGAAAGGCAAAGCAGTGAGATTGTGCGCATCCTGAAGAAACATCAGGAGTCAAAGATCTCAGAGACCTGATTCTACTGTAATAGGCAATACTGCTAATAAGTCTCTGGACAAATGCCTAATCTCCTTAAGTCTTATTAGTACTTGAGTGGGAGTGTTAATCTCTGTTCTATTTTACATTAACTATGAAAACCAAATAAAATAATGTACATATTTTTAAGTACTAAAAGATTTAAATGCTTATTTTCCTGCATTATTTGTAGTATTTAAATGTTAGTTAAGTGCAAATTCTTGTAACTCCATCCCCATTTCTTTCTTTTTTTCTTTTTTTTTTTTTTGAGACAGAGTCTCACTCTGTCGCCCTGGGTAGACCACCATAGCATCATCATAGCTCACAGCAACCTCAAACTCTTGGCTCAAGCCATTCTCTTGCTTCGCCTCCCACATAGCTGGGACTGCCACAACGCCCAGCTAGTTTTTCTATTTTTAGTAAAGATAGGGTCTTGAGCTCAAGCAATCCACCAGACTTGGCCTCTGAGAGAGTGCTGGGATTACAGGCGTGAGCCACTGTGCCCAGTGCCCAGCCCAGCCCCATTTCTTATATATCCACTAAACATAGTATTTCATATACATTATATAGAACCAGGAATCAGAAACCCTTGTCTTTCTTCCCAGCACTGCCACGGTCTTCTCTCTATATAATAGGGGAAATAAAACCTACACTTATCCACCAATTTAACTAATGTGTATGAAACTGCTGTGTAAAGCAATTAAGTACATTTAACCTAAGGTATTACCATTATTAGATGTGGTATTATGTATCTTTCAATTGAATTACAAAAAATATACAGCCAGACGAGGTAAGTCTCTTTATTGTGGCTCCTTTGAAAGAATGCTACCAAAATATTCTGAGAACACACGCAGCATTAGCACATCCAAGACCAGCTCTAGAGTACAGGGGGGCACACAAGTCACTGGAATCTGAGAGATTAGAAAGATTCACCACAATGTTTCACTGACATTATAAAATTCTTCAAGGGATAAAAGTATTGCAGTAATGAGTTCTCAGCAGGAATCACAAAATCCTCTTAGAGCGTCATGGTTTACTTTTTTGTCTCCCCGTCCCCCAACTTCACCAGCTATCTAATCTACTAAAGTCATATTTACAGTTTGGAATGCTAATACAGCGCTACAACACTTACAAAAAAAAAAAAAGGGCACAGTTCAGGCTATCTCTAATCTTTCTGCTGAGTTTCATTCATATAAAAACATTAAATGCATGCTAATCAAGCTTGGGTATAATTTAGTGGTTCTCCCGTTTCACTAACTTTAAAAAAGGGAAAGAAAATAAACATCTATGCCTTGACTTCAGGTACCAAATCAATCAACAACACATCATATCTGTTTTTGCTGACATTTTCTCATAAAATGTCAAAATAACTAGTTGGCTTTCTGCTTTTCAACCTTTCATTACAGGGCTCCTAGAACCATATAGAAAGCTTCCTATAATATTGCTATTTCTGTTCTGCTACTTGTGAATACAAAGAACATCTGGGATTAGTAAACATACTGGTCAGGATGCTTTTATCTGTCACTAAATATTGAAATGCCTTTTGAAGCTATTAAAATGTTTACAATTTGGGCGGCGCCTGTGGCTCAAGGAGTAGGGCGCTGGTCTCATATGCCGGAGGTGGCAAGTTCAAACCCAGCCCCAGCAAAAAAAAAAAAAAAAAAAAAAAAAAAAGAAAATGTTTACAATTTTAGGTGGCACCTGTGGCTCAGTAAGTAGGGTGCCAGCCCCATATACCAAGAGTGGTGGGTTCAAACCTGGCCCCAGCCAAACTCCAACAAAAAATAGCCGGGCGCCTGTAGTCCCAGCTACTCTGGAGGCTGAGGCAAGAGAATTGCCTAAGCCCAAGAGCTGGAGGTTGCTGTGAGCTGTGATGCCATGGCACTCTACCAAAGGTGAAAAAGTGAGACTCTATCTCTAAAAATAAAAAAACTTAAATGTTTACAATTTTACTTTTTCAATAAATGGGCTTCAAAGTCTTTCTATTCCACATGCATAAAACCTACAGAACATGCATCATGAAGAGAACTAAGAAAACCAACCTTAGGACCTGAATCACACGCACGCCCCTTCTCCCTTCAAACCTGCAGAGCGGTGTTCTCCTTCCATGCATCACTGGCAGGTGCCTTCACTCTAAAAATATTAACAGCTACTGTCCCACTGCCTCAATTTTTATCACTCCACTCATCTTCACTCTTCCCTTTGTGCTTTCTTTATTCAGATCTTGTCACTGGTCCTGATTCTGTACCAGCTTGCCATTCAAAAGAACTACCATTTAAAATAACTTTCTTGCCTATGAGGTCAGGGGGAAAAAAAATAATCACAGAATCTCCAAGATAATCTTTTCATACTGACATTTTCTGATGTCATTGACAACACACAGGCTACTTTCTTTCCCACCAGGGAAGCTTTCTATCCAATTAATTTTGGTTTTCCTTATAATTATTTTAAGCCATCAAGGTCCTGTTAATTGTTGAACAAACTAGTATGACTCAGTTCAGTCATTTAGCTGACTCTCATAAAAGTATAATTGAAATGTCAAAGCTACTTAATTCTTACTAGCATGCTACCAATGTGACTATTAATTACCAATCCATTAACAGCTTAATTATCAAGTTTAGCAACGTCCAATGTATAAGAAAATTATTTCTTATATATTTGCATATCAAAATCCACCCAAGATCTATATTGACCAATTACTACATTGGCCAGGCGCAGTAGCTCATGCCTATAGTTCTAACACTTTAGGTGGGAGAATTGCTCAAGCCCAGGAACACAAGGCTGCAGTGAGCTAAGATGACACCAGTGCACTACAGTGTGTGCAAAAGAGCCAGACCCTGTTTCTTTTTATTTTTTTTTTTGTAGAGACAGAGTCTCACTGTACTGCCCTCGGGTAGAGTGCCGTGGCATCACACGGCTCACAGCAACCTCTAACTCTTGGGCTTACGCGATTCTCTTGCCTCAGCCTCCCGAGTAGCTGGGACTACAGGCGCCCACCACAACGCCCGGCTATTTTTTTGTTGCAGTGTGGCCGGGGCTGGGTTTGAACCCGCCACCCTCGGCATATGGGGCCGGTGCCCTACTCACTGAGCCACAGGCGCCAGACCCTGTTTCTTAAAAAAGAAAATTATATACACTGTCGAACACTGAGTTTTGACTGTATTCTCCTTCTTTGCAGAGTTACATTCAGCAAGACAGAGCTTGGGTGGATAATGCCACGAAGGAAAAGCTGTGTAGGAAAGGAAAAGTAATACCTTATTACATACAATGGCTCAGTTGTAAATAACATTTACGGCACCTATGGCTCAAGGAGTAGGGCGCCGGTCCCATATGCCGTAGGTGGCAAGTTCAAACCCAGCCCCAGCCAAAAACCACACACACACACAAAAAAATATATATATAACACACTAAATACTATTCTAAAACAAAATTAACTATAACATTGTACTGAGAAGCTAGACTACAGGCATTCTCTAGGTTAAAAACTAGAAGGTTTTATAGGTTTGTTCTTAAGTTGATTTGTATATAAGTTGAAACAGGGTATATTTATCTATTACCTGTAACAGCCACCATTTGTAAGTGTGAATTGTACGTCAGTGGAATATTTGTCACTTAGGGATTTCCTATAATAACCTCTGTTCCTAAGTGTGAGTTGTATGTAAGCCAGACCTTTGTAACTTGGGGACTGGCTGTATAGGAAAAGGGCAGGTATGCAGACAAGTGGGAAAAGCATTAAATCATTCTTCATTAACTGGATAATGTGTAAAACTGAAAATCAAAACTGGGTAATGAACATGTTATCTGGAGACCTTGTGATGAACGGTAAAATAATCAACTGGAGGACCAAAAGGGCTCCTTCTATCTCAGGCAGAATATGAAAGGCAGAGACAGGACTGTTTTTTTTTTTTTTTCTTTTCCCTAAGAAACATCATGGAAATACTATTTGATTCTTTAAACTATACTCATGTATAACTTTAAAAAAAACAAACTGAAAGTTAGCAATTATAAATTTAAAAAACTATAGTTGACAAGCCAATAAAATCTTATTAAATCATGTGTGAAAGGAAATGAATTACTTCTAATTTAAAGATTTTCACAAGAATTTGTTTGCAATTTTAATCATAGTATGCAAACATTTTCATTCAAATTTGTGGTATTATTTTTAGTTACTTGCTTGGAATTAATTCCAAGATGTGGGCAAAGACTACAAAAAATTTAACACTTTTCGGCTCTTATCACACACTTACTTTCCAAATCGTTGTCTACAGAAATTAAGCTTGGTTATACTGCCACCAACAGTATGATCATAGCGCTCTGATTAGCACTAGGTATTACCAATTTTGAAATAAATTCTTGCCTTATGCAAGAGGGACTTTATCTAACAATTGCAATCAGTGTAACCTGGCTTATTGTATACTCAATGAATCCCCAACAATAAAAAAAAAAAACTTGCCTTATTTTTATACACATTTTTAAAAGTATTCTTGATGTCTCAATATTTATTCTATGTATGTGAGCTTTTGTATAACATAACTTGGTCATATTTTCTGCAAAATACCTTCATTTCTGTTACATGCCTTTTTATTGTGATTATAATCTTTTCCCTCTCATGTACATGCAATGAAACCTATTAATTTGTGATTATAATCTTTTCCCTCTCATGTACATGCAATGAAACCTATTAATTTCTTTGCAACTTACTTTATGATGTCTAAATATAATCCCCCCATACTTTATATTTTCTTCTTTAAATTAAAAATAATATGGGGCGGCGCCTGTGGCTCAAGGAGTAGGGCGCTGGTCCCATATGCCGGAGGTGGCGGGTTCAAACCCAGCCCCGGCCAAAAACCACCAAAAAAAAAAAAAAAAAAATTAAAAATAATATGATCTCTAAAGAACCAAAATCCCTCACATCCCTTTCTTTATAGGAAAAACAAAAATGTCCATTAAATTAATATCTGACACTTTTAAATATTTAATCAGTTAACTTAAAAAAAATTATGTTTTAGCCTTAATAATATTTTCAAGTAGTTGTGTTTAGGCAAAAATCTTCATAGGAAAAGCTTTAACATTTATTTTATAAATTACATGATATGAAATTATATTTACAATGGATTTAAAGAACATTTTTCTTAATGTATTTTTTTCAGTGATTTGATTTTAGCAAACCTTTCTAATTTTCTTCCTTGGTTTTTTATTTTTTTGTAGAGACAGAGTTTCACTTTATTGCCCTCGGTAGAGTGCCGTGGCATCACACGGCTCACAGCAACCTCCAACTCCTGGGCTTAGGCGATTCTCCTGCCTCAGCCTCCCGAGTGGCTGGGACTACAGGCGCCCGCCACAACGCCCGGCTATTTTTTTGTTGCAGTTTGGCCGGGGCTGGGTTTGAACCCGCCACCCTCGGTATATGGGGCTGGCGCCCTGCTCACTGAGCCACAGGCGCCACCCTCTTCCTTGGTTTTTAAAAACTAGTGTGATTATTTTCTTGAAAATAAACTTTATAGGGCGGCGCCTGTGGCTCAGTGAGCAGGGCACCGGCCCCATATACCGAGGGTGGAGGGTTCAAGCCCAGCACCGGCCAAACTGCAACAAAAAAATAGCCGGTGCCTGTGGCTCAAGGAGTAGGGCGCCGGTCCCATATGCCAAAGGTGGCGGGTTCAAACCCAGCCACGGCCAAAAAAAAAAAAAAAAAACACACACACACAAAAAAAAAATAGCCGGGCGTTGGGGTGGGCGCCTGTAGTCCCAGCTGCTTGGGAGGCTGAAGCAAGAGAATTACTTAAGTCCAGGAGTTGGAGGTTGCTGTGAGCTGTGTGGCACTCTACCCAGAGCCATAAAGTGAAACTCTGTCTCTACAAAAAAAAAAAAAAAAAGAAAAGAAACTTTATATTTATACTGGCCATATACACTGAATTCTTTATTTGAAAAAAACTAGAATATCCTAATGTACATCTAAGATCTTGTAAAGAAAAAAGTATATTTCAAATATTAAAAAGTTATGAATTCAAGAGATGGCATATGCTAAAAAAAGGTCCATGGGAATAGAAAATATGATCTCACTGCTTTATTATATATTACATATAATACATAAAACAATTATTATATATAATTTTATATGTAGCTATATTAAATACTATCTTATAATTACCTAAGATGTTTCTAATTATATTATTTTACTAGTCTCACTTTACAATGTAATAAAAAATGACGTATTATTCCATTTTATATTGAAAAGCATATAAATCAAACTTTTCATAGCCTCCTTCATCAAGAGGCTATGTTCCTGCATAAAAGAGTGCAAAGTATACTTCTTCATATGCAAACAAAATAGTTTTCAGGGTTTATCTTCGGTAGAGGTGGACTGAGAATTAACATACCAAAACATTTGTTTAAAGGTTTGCAGTTATGAACTGCTTTATGAGGCATGGGAGAAGAGAAAAAAAGACAGGGAAAGAGGAAGGCAAAGAGGACAGAGACAAGCAGGAAGCATTATAAATAGGATACATTTTCTCTCTGAGAAGATTACAAGGAAGATATATCAGCTTTTCAAATAGGGAAGGTAAACCGTGAGAGGTACTACCTAAGTAGACAGACACAGTGAGACAGAGTTAGGTGGTAAGCCAAGGTTGAAAGCCAAGAGCTTCATATTCTTTTTCCAACTACAAGCGTAATAAAAGTGCTACTGATGAGGCTTGGTGGCTCATGCCACCTTTCCCAGCAATTTTCAAGGTCACGACAGTAAGATTTCTTGAGGCTGGAGTTCCTGACCAGCCTGAGGAAGAGACCTCATCTCTACAAAACCAGAAAAATTAGCCAGCCATGGTGGCAAGCACCTGCAGTACCACACAGGAAGCTGAGGCAGGAGGATCAGCTGAGCCCAGAAGTTTGAGGTTGTAGTGAGTTATAAAGATCCCACTGCATTCTAGCCCGGGCTACAAGAGTAAGGCCCTGTCTCAAAAAAAATAAAATAAAAAAAGCACAATTTTTTAAAATGATTGAAAAAGAATAAAAACAAAGATGCTATTCCTCCCTGCAGAGGAAAAATGGAAAGGGGAGACAAAAACTATTTAGATGAAAAAAACCTGAGAACTCACATTACCTACACATTGATCATGACTGAAGATTTTTCTACTAAACTATTTTACAAAAGCGGCTATAGACAAGACCTAATGAATGAGAAAGCAATGTTCTAATAATAATTTACAAAAGCAGGCATATAGCCTAAGTGCCATAGTTTGCTGAACCCTGACTTAAACTACACATTAAAAAATATATATAGGCCAGGCGCGGTGGCTTACATCTGTAATCCCAGCACTTGGGAGGCCAAGGTGAGTGGATTGCCTGAGCTCACAGGTTTGAGACCAGCCAAACCAGAGTGAGACCACGTCTCTAAAAAATAGCCGGCTTTGTGGCGGAGCCCCTGTAGTCCCAGCTACTTGGGAAGCCGAGGCAAGAGGATCACTATATATATATATATATATATATATTCAACAGATAATTCTAGGGGAAACCACTATTTTAAAACTCAAAAATTCACAGAATCCAGTCCAACTAGGACAACAGAAAGAGATGGTTTTCTAAAAAAAAAAATAAAAAATCAGTGTACAAAACTGAATTCAGAAACTATTTAGATGTGTTAAGGCACATCTGAAATGGCTTCTTTTTATGTAGAGATTAAAGTAATAAAACAAAAGGGTATGTATCTTTATGACCTCACTACATCGAAAGTAACTGAGATTCTCTACTTTTTTTTTTTTAATTTTTTTATTAAATCATAACTGTATACAATGATATGATTATGGGGCATCATACACTCACTTCATAAACCATTTGACACATTTTTATCACAGTGGTTAACATATCCTTTCCGGCGTTATCTCAGTTACTGTGCCAAAACATTTACATTCTACATTTACCAAGTTTCGCAATCTACTTTTCATACTGAATGAAAATAAATTTAAACCTACAGTGATCACTGATAAGTCTTAGATAATTGTAGAGAATTAAAATTAACCTCTTTCACAGTTCACAATAGTTCTTAACAACAATACTTCTGGCCCTATGAAAATACACCATTTTTAATTAGGGACATTTCATATGATATTCTTACTTTCCAAACCCCTAAAAACCTTTTCTGTGTATATGAAACCAGCACATTGTACCCCTTGATAGCACTAATGTACACAGCTATGATTTAACAATAAAAAAAATTATTTTAAAAAAAGCCTTTTAAAAATAAATAAATAAATAAAGCCTTTTCTGAATGGGCTGGGTGGTCCTCATAATTAGGGTACATATTAGAGGTAAAATGATGTCTGTTAGAAATGTCAATACAAGAGTAAGTATTACCTAATACCTCCCTTTAAGCTGTTAATATCTAAAAAAAAATTATAAAATATAAAATGGTATTATAAAATTATATACCATTTTGAACTGTGAAAATGATTTAAGTATTACTTGAACCAGGATTTGGATTTTATCCTTATATACCTGTGAAACCTATAACCACCATCTACAAAATCATCACCACCAGCATCCTATTCTAACATCTTTTAACAAGAAAAATCTAACATTAAAAACCTATTATAGAATCCTTGTATCTGGCAATCCAAAAAACCCTTAGTACATTCTGTTAACAGAAAAAAACAGCACTTGACAATGAATTTATATGATATAATAAATTATGTTGTTTCAACACATCTGAACATTATGTGTGGTCTACTATGCAGGTTAGAAATAATTTCAAAAATACTATTGTTATTTTAAACTTTAAATTTTCAGTTGTGTATTGCTTCATTCTACTGAAAATACTTGTGAAATTCTAGTAAATTGTTTGAGAATATATTTGGTTCTTTTAGAAAAATCTAAATGTTTGTGTGATACCCCCAGAACTTATGAAGAGAACACCAAAAAGGAAAAAAATAGTTTACAAAAGTGATATTTGGTACAATGTGAATGAAACCTTAAAGAGTTTACATAAAAGACTATAGGAAATTGTGTGGGTTATGAAGAGGTCCTTGAGACTATTTTTCGAAACTTGTTATATAAAAGTCATAGTTTAAAACAAACTTGAATTAATAAAAAAGCCCACAATGTGAATTTAACATTTTCAAACTTTATTATCAGTACAAAACAATACAGAGTTATATGGAACTGAACTAAGTCAGGAAGCAGATTTTTATATCACTCTTGCCAAGACGAGGAGACACCCAGATTAAATAAATAAAACTACTGTTATTCACAAGCACAGTTAACTTCAAAGACACTCTTAACATACTACCCTCTTCCTGTTTGAAGAAAAAAAAATTCAACATAAACCTTTGTGAGGTAACTTGGAAACATTATCCTATTCTATCTCCACCCCAAAATTCACCCTGAATTTGGCAATCTAAGGGATTGAAGCAATCAAAACTAACCAATTCAAAAAGAGTTATGTCGGCTCCGCGCCTGTGGCTCAAGCGGCTAAGGCGCCAGCCACATACAACCTGAGCTGGTGGGTTCGAATGCAGCCCAGGCCGCCAAACAACAATGACGGCTGCAACCAAAAAACAGCCGGGTGTTGTGGGGGACGCATGCAGTCCCAGCTACTTGGGAGGCTGAGGCAAGAGAATCACTTAAGCCCAGGAGTTGGAGGTTGCTGGGAGCTATGATGCCATGGCCCTCTACCCAGGGCAACAGCTTGAGGCTCTGCCTCAAAAAAAAAAAAAAAAGAGTTATGTCCATCTTATCAGTAACACTAACCCATTGGAGGAAAACCTAAAATAGACCAGATTTATAGCACTAAGAAGTCTAATTGTAATTTAAACAGTATCTTGTTTTAGGAAAAGGTAAAGACGACTTCAAGGAGAATCAAACAGTAGGGGGCAGCATCAAACAACTGACGTTTAAACTGGGCAGTTTTCTGACTTGCAAGCTTTATAAGCATTTGTGTATTTATTTTTACTATTACAAAGGAAACTTCTGTTTTGACTGCCTTCATTTCTCTACCACTTCCTACAGTGCACTTTCTTTTGCATCTTGAGAATATCAGTGTACAATGCACTAGTAATAATGTGCCTTTGATATATAAAACAAAACTCGAGGCATTTCCATTCTTGAGGTAGGCACTATATAAATAAGGGCTGACATTTTTATACACAGCATTTCCTTTACATTAATGGTAAATTTTTGTTTCACTCAGCATTTTAAACTTGATTATGGAGGCTGACAAACAAGCTTTGCACATTCATTGAATAATGTTTCATAAGTAGTATGTGACCAAAAGCTATGGAGTATGTCCCCTCTCGAGAAATTTAGTTTGGCAGAGAAAACAAGAGGCACATATGTAATCATAAATTATGAAATGCAATAGAAACAAAAAAAATATCTGAGTAACAGTACAAAAACAGTAGGATAACTATGCCCCTCAAAGGCCCAGTTTAGAGACCACCTCACCTCATTCTGAGGATAATCAAGTATCAGGGGAAAATAAAAAGAGAAATCAAGCTCTTCAACAACTTATTAAAGAAGTGAAATGTGGCTCGGCACTCTTTGAACAGGTGTTACAGCGACAGCCACATACACTGAAGTTGGCGGATTCGAACCCAGCCCGGACCAGCTAACCAACAATGACAACTGCAACAAAAAAGTCGGGCTTGTGGTGGGCGCCTGTAGTCCCAGGTACTTGAGAGGCTGAGATAAGAGAATCGCTTCAGAGGCTGAGATAAGAGAATCGCTGAAGCCCAAGAGTTTGAGGTTGCTGTGATCTGTGACGACACAGCACTTTACCAAGGGTGACATAGTGAGACCCTGTCTCGGAAAAAAAAAAAAAAGTGAAACGTGTGCATATACAGGACAGACATGGTGGCTTACTACTATAATACCAGCACTTTGGAAGGCTGAGGTGGGAGAAGCACTTCAGCACAAGAGTTTGGGGTTACAGTGGTCTATGATTGGGTCACTAAACTCCAAGTTGTTTAACAGAGACACTGACTCTATTTAAAAGAAAGGTAAAATGAATTAAGTATTTGTAACACTTTGGTTCACTATGTCATTTAATGGTCACAGTAGTAAACCCCATGGAAGTAGGTTTAGTATTTCAAGTTCACAGATAAAAGGCCAAGATAAAGCAACCAAAGTAACTAAACTAGGTAACAGTACTTTAAAGTTTTGAAACTTATTCCAAAGCCCTAAATTCTTTCCAACACTAAGGGCAGAGGAGGGGAGGGGGCAATATTAACAAGGTAAATTGCTCGAATTAAAAGAAAATGATCATCTCAGCTGCTGAATAATTTCTCCTGCCGTAATGTCGATAGTCTATCTTCTCCATAAACCACTTCAAAAGACACACTCCCTTAGAGTACTTGGTACTGAATTTGAGGCCTCAGTGTACTTCAAATCAGGTGCTAAAAAAAGGGACTGAACCATGGTTACCTTTTAAGCTATCAGTGGAATATAAATTGGTAGAAGGAAAAACTAGTATGGATTATCAAGCAATATATTACTGATGTCACCTCATAAGGTCTTTCCTAACCACTTCTTTTAAAGTAGCACCAAAGTCATTCCTGCAATCTTATCAAGGGAACTGTGGATAGACTTCTGTTTGTGAATATGATATGGATGGGGGAAAAAAGGTAAATCTTAAATTGACTTCTAACATTTAGTTATTCTATCAGCACAAGAGTTAAAGAATGTAAGCAAAAATCAACATTAGCATTAAGTACAGGAGTTTCAAATTAACTTTAAAATTCTTTTAAAAATTTAAAATAAGTTCAAAATTCTTTAAAGAGTTTAAAATAAGTTTAAATTCTTTGAAGCCATTAATCCTCACTAGCTTGAAATTAGTCACTATGAAACTACCTCTGGATTGCTTCATCATAAATATTTAGTATCTTGAGAGCTACCTCAGTATGACTGGTTTCTGTTGCCATTTTAATGTATTTCCTACATTTAAAACTATCATTCTGAGGTTCCTCACACAGAAAAGTTGAAAACTCCTGACAGATTACTGTTTTATTTCCTTCACAGGAGTTATCACTGATATTATGTATTTGTTTCTCTCCCTACAGGAATATCCAGTGCATGCAGGATGTGGATTTTTGTGGTATTTGGGTAGTCTGCCATGGATTCCCAAGGTCTAGAAAAAGTGACTGACTTACAGTAAGCTACACCAGTGTTTGCATAAGAGGGAGTCCTCCTATAAAACAGTACACAGGAGGCTTCAGATAAGGCCTTCAACTGCACGCTACAATTAACTAAATTCTAACTCTACAGCTTTTAAATATATCACTTGCTTGTTCCTAATTATGCAAAATTTAGGTACACATCTAAAAAGAAAACACAAATGAAATGTAGACCTACAGACTCCAAGAATGACTCAGTTCCAAGGTAAAACGAGAGGACTTACCAGCAAAAGACAAAGTTAAAAAAAGTATATCCTGTGGTCTTTTCTAAGTTAATGTGCTTTGTGTTGTTACTATTGCTTAAAACTGGTACAATACTTGAAAGGACCGATCGTTCCGACTGAGGGCTAAGGCTCTGCGGTGGTCTTTCATCCTCGCGCCCCGCTCCTTAAAGACAGCCCATGTGGACCGGCGCCCACGTGAATGTTTCTTTACAGAAGCCACAGGAAGACCTTCCACGTCATGCCGCCCGCGCCCTCGCAAGGCCCCCTTCCCCGCTGGGGTGTTAGGGGGAATCCCAAGGGACAGGGTAGGCGCTCGGCAGATTCCTAAACCCAGAGAGAGGGATCTGCAAAGGTTCCCCTTCGCAACCCCCCAGCCGCGCCCCACATGGCTCTCCACCTAAGGGCTCTCGGAAACAAAGCAGGGTGGCCGCGCCACCTCCGACCCACCCGGCCTCCCCCACCGACCCAGCCCCACCCTGGGTCTCCGCGGACTGAAACGTTAACTCCCCCGCGCTCCGCCTGGGCTTTTCGGACGGTCCGGGAGAAAACAAGTAGGAGCTCAGGCGCCGTTAGCCTCCAGGTGCCGAAACAGCGGCATCAAGCCTCCATCCCAGGTCCCCTCACCGACCCCATTATAGACCAGAGGGAGACCACGAGAGGGAGAAGCGGGGGCGTTCGTCGCCAAGCCCCCCGCAGACCTGCCTACAGATCCTCCCACTCTCGGGCCACAGGGTCCCCGCTTCTGTCGGCTACGCCAACCGCGGCCCGCGTGCAGCCCCCCAACCGCTGCCGCCCGCCCAGCGGTCACTCCCCCACCCCGGCACGGTCCGCGCGGCTCCCTCAGCCTCCGCAGGACTCTGAGCGCGGCGCGGGGTCCCGCACGCGTTGTGGGCGCCGCCGGGCCGCCCGCCCTACGGCCCGCAGCAGCCCAGAGCGCACACGAGGAGCCGCGGCGCCTCACGCGCTGCCCACCACGCGCTCTGCTTCGGCTCGCCGCCGCCGACTGCAGCAGCTGCGGAAACCTCAGAGCCCGCATCCCCGAGGGACCCAGCCCCGACTCCCCGGTTCTATTCTCCCTTTCAACCCCACCCCGCCGTCCCGGGACTCGTAGTCTCCGCCGCGCATGGGGCCGGTTCTGGGGGAGGGAATGTAAACAAATCGGGGTTTTATAGTTACCTCACACTCGAGTGCCGTGTGCATCTCCTCTCCGCTCGGTACCAAACCCCGGCTGCACCAAATCGTGTATTCTCTAAAGCCGGCTGCGCTAACTTCGTCGCGGAGGACCGCGCGTCAGACACCAAGATACGCTAGCGGCGTACAAGGCCCACTCAGCTCCCTGCGCAGCCGCACCCGGTCCGCCTATGGGTGCTACGCTACAGGCGTACACGCACCACCTAGCCATTCGCTTCGGATAACGCTTGCGTAAGGGAACTGCACCACTGGCAGATTCCACACGGATAGTCCGAGCAATGAGAAAATCCAGTCTACGCAAACTGCGGAGCTCTGTGGCTCCGCGCTAGTTTTGTTCCAAGAAAGGACGCCGCGGGGGAGTTGGGGCGGCTTCTGACGCATGCGTGGAGCGCTCTCTACCGCTCGCCTTTTCTCCCGGCTTTGCCCTGTTGGTTGCTGAGGCCTTGGGCCGGCGGATGAGTAATGGGAGCTCTAAACGCAAACGCGAAAAGGCTTCAGAGTGATAGATTAGCATGTTTATCTGTACACGTGTTAAACATCTACAACGAATTAAACCCTCTTCCTTTGTTAAAGTAACCTTTTCGGTCTCGTAGGGCAAAAGTGAATTTGTACAGCTCACTCCTCCCACCCCAATTATTGTAAAGCACACTTACTTAAGGTTTCCAAGTCTAAAAGAAAAAGTTAAGTCTTGAGAGCATGTCACAAGACATTCAGAGTAATTCTTTTGCAACTTTCTAAGGTCTTCCACCACCTCCTATTCTCAATTGATCGTTCATTTCTTAACCCTCAACGGCAACCCCCCACCCCCATGCAGCCAAGCAATTCCATGAACTCCTACCTACATCTTGTTCATTCTTGCCCCCATTCCTTCCCTTCACACCATACCTCCCAACTGAGTGCTCTCCTCCTCTCTGCTTAAGCAACCAACAGCCCACATTTTCTTAAAAGGTGGATCTGGACATCTTCCCTTTGCTTCGTTACTCTGCTTCCTGGCTCTTACTTAATCGACACGTTGAGGGTTATCTGTGTGTGGCCCGGGTGCCTGTGTTTCTGTATCTGACCAGAAACTGTAACCGGCCCCATAACCAAAAATTAATAGTTAATAGCGAGAACCAGTTGGGGGAGGGAGAGCGCCTGAGCGCAGGCTAGCAGAATGCATAAAACCATGATCAATAGTAACAGCAAGCTTTGTTATGTGTCAGGAACTTTCAAAGTGCTTTACATATACTGTATATTAATTTAATCCCTGTAACGTATCGAGGTTGAAATTATCCAGGAAACTGAGACAAAAAACAGACATTTAATAACTTGCCTAAGATCACAGAGCAGGTAGGTACGGAGCAGAGTTGAGATCCAGACCCATTCATTATGGCTAAGTAGTCCTGCTCTTCCGCACATTATACCATCATGGAAGAAGATTACTTTGGTTTTGTTTTTTATGTCTTCTAACAACATCTTTTAGGTGCTTAATAAATGTCTGAGGATTGCCAGAACACTAAAGCTACTCATATCCTCTTTCTCTTGTTTGGGAAAAACAATCCATAGACTTCACTCCAGCTGACAAAGGGAGAAATCTTGAAGTGTGGAGGTAGGAGGTAAAATCTGAGTCCTAATATTAAATTTTGCTATTGACACTAAATGTGGGAGACAACGCTTCTGGTTTTCAGATTCATAGATAAGTTAAAGGGATTGTTTTAAATGAATTCTAAGATTCATTCTAGAACTAAAGTCCTTATGGTTCATAAAATCACTATACTACATCCTCTGTACTGTAAAAAAAAAAAAAAAGGCATCCAAATTACCCTGCTATTTTAAGGTTCATAATTATTTTATTAAATACATTATTATCAGCACTCTTAAAATAATGTATAACTTTCTTTCACGTATCAATAAGATATAGCTCTTGCATTCCTTATTTTAGGATAAGGAATGATTTAGGATAAACACTGCTTTTTTAGTTATGTATACATAAGCCTAAGGTTCAGCTGGTACACACAGGTACAGATATTGATCAAATATTGAAATATTTCCATATAAGTTGGTCAAAGCTGCAATTATAACTGGTATCCCCCCTTGCTTCCCAATGCTACCCTCAGTTCCTTCCTTCAAGTTTCTCCAGACCTTCTCATTTTAGGAACTAAAGAATGCCTGGCAAGGATGGACCCAGCTCTTATTAGTCTCTCCTAATTGATCGGTGCTTATTCTGTATTGTCATGTATTTTTACTATCATCCCTACATAAGACTATATGGCAAGCTACTTGAAAATAGAAACCATGCTCCTACCACTTTAGAAATTGACCCACGCATTCATGTACATTCCAGTATACACACACAGATTTAGGTGGGGCTTAGAGCAAATTATCAGACAGGATAAGTAATTAAATTACAAACTAGCATGTAAATTTTCCTACTGGGAAAAAGAATCTCAGAAAATGTCTTAAAGGCTTATACAAAATCACCTGCTGAGATAAATAATGGACAGTGCTCCCAAAATACATAGTATCACTGTAACATATAAATTATGTTTTATATTTACTCATTTTATATACAACTAGTATGTTAGTAAGGTGTAATGGAACTTTCTGAAAGAGTAAGACAGTTTTTACAGCAACGTCATTTGCTTCATGAAGAAGCTCATCTCAACTATAAAAATAGTATTAATGATTTTCAGTGCCTGAGAGAAAGAGGGAGTATTTAATTGCATGTGAATGGTTCGCCTTTCATTGTTTAGCTTATTCCCACTGCTTCAGTTACAGTATCATTTCGCATAGCTAAAATTTTAAATGTGACCAGTCTACTTCTGTGAACCATGATACAATAATGGGATGGTCTTTTTGCCCCTCAGAGGATTAGAAAAGAACCAACAACAAAAGAGGAAAGGAAGAGCCCCGTGTAGTGAGTGGCTCATGCCTATAATCCTCACACTCTGGGAGGCTGAGGTCAGTGGATTGCCTGAACTCAGGAGTTCAAGACCAGCCTGAGCAAGAGTGAGACTCCGACTGTAAAACTAGCCCGGCATTGCGGGGGACGCCTGTGACTCTGAGGCAAGAGGATCACTTGAGCCCAAGAGTTTGAGATTGCTGTGAGCTATGATGCCACGGCATTCTACCAAGGGTGACAAAGTGAGTCTCTGTCTCAAAAAAGAAAAAAAAAGGAGGACAGAGCCCTGCTTTATACCTCAGTCTTTAGCTATAACTGAAGGAAATCCATGTCATACATGTGACTTTCTCTCCTATAGAGGAGAACATAGTCATCATACAGAATGAAGTTAAGAATCTTCAATGAGGGCAGCGCCTGTGGCTCAAAGGAGTAGGGTATTGGCCCCATATACTGGAGGTGGTAGATTCAAACCCAGCCCCCATCAAAACTGCAAAAAAGAATCTTTAATGAGGGCAACGCCTGTGGCTCCAAGGAGTAGGGCATCAGCCCCATATACAGCAGGTGACAGGTTCAAACCCAGCCCTGGCCAAAAAAAAAAAAAAACCTCTTTAATGAAATCTATATAGAGCATTACTAATTCTAAGAAATCAGACCTTTTAGACTTAATCAGACTTTTCATTATTCAAAGTTATTCATAACCAGAGATAAACCTCCTTAAATTCAAATTTGGTTTAAAGTCTGACTTTTACATGGCCAAAAAGTTTGGTTCAGACTCCCATTTTTACTAAAAACAGAAAAATTAGCTGGGCGTGGTGGTATGTACCTGTCATCCCAACTACTCACCTGTTGTCCAAGCTACTCAGGAGGCTGAAGCAGAAGAATTGTTTGAAGCCAGAGTGGGAGGTGGTTGTGAGCTAGGCTGACCCCACAGCACTCTAGCCTGGGGCAGCAGAGTGAGACTATGCCTGAAAAAAAAATTTTTAAAGGAAAAAAAAAAAAAAAACAATAGGCCAGGAGCAATGGCTCACACCTGTAATCCTAGGAGGCTAAAGCCGGTGGATTGCTTGTGCTCAGGAATTCAAGACCAGCCTGAGTAAGAACGAGACCCCATACCTCCTAAAATAGAAAAACAAACCCGGTGTTGTGGCAGATGCCTGTATTCCAAGCTACTTGGAAGGGAGAAGCAAGAGGATCTCTTGCGTCCAAGACTTTGAGGTTGCTGTGAGCTATGATGCCATAGCACTCTACCATTTGAGACAGAATGAGACTCTGTCTCAAAAAATAAATTTATTAATAAAGTTATGCCTAGAGAGACCATTAATCAAGAGTACAAGAAAGACTAAATCATGTTGCTGTATCAGTGTGGTGTGGTGTGGTGTGGTGTGGTGTGGGAGTGATAAGCACCAGGATAGGTTTTAAGATCTGGGAAAGGATTATGTCAGCAACATGTAGGTAAACTTCTAAACCTAGGCCTCAAAATTAGTAACTACCTATTAATTTTTAGAGACTATGTATTTCATCCTGGGTATTGAAGCTTCCGCTTTGGATCTAAAATCAAGAGATATGTGTGATCCATATCTCCAAAGATCCGTATCATTCCCGTTCTTTGAGAATCGTGGTAGTGCATAACATCTAACAAGACAAGACCCCTGTAAAGACAGGGAGGTAGGGCCCAGGGGTAGGGGGAGAGTCTTTTTCTGATCCCTTGAGAAATTATGGCTCTATTATTTCACTTTTTGCAGACTCTAAAAATTTAACATTCCAAAAGTTAAGATAAGTGGGCTTTGAAGGGTCCTTGGAAGTTCTCACTTATGTCCCATTTTAAAGAACAACACTGGGAAAGAAAACAACAACAACACTGGGCCAGGCAGGGTAGCTCACACCTATAATCCTAGCACTCTGGAAGTCCAAGGCGGGTGGATTGCTTGAAGTCAGGAGTTCAAGACCAGCCTGAGCAAGAACAAGACCCCCGTCTTTGAAAATATTGTCAGGTTTTGTGACGGGCACTTGTAGTCCCAGCCACTGGGGAGGCTGAGGTAAGATGATCTCTTGAGCCCACGTGTTTGAGGTTGCTGTGAACTATGACACCACAGCATGCAAACACAGGGTGACTGAGTGAGACTCTGTCTCAAACAAAATAAATAAAATAAAGAGCAACGCTTGTGTATCTGGGAAAGCCACCCCTTTCCACAGAGCCTGCCACTTTGAGATGGTTATTCAAAGGCAGGGAAGAGAGATAAACCAACACAAACCCTGGTAAGAGACAAATTGTGCCTGTCAAGTGAGATATTCTGAACTGGTAGACTTATGCAAGGAAACTGAGTTTCAGGCTATCTGCAGAGACAAAAATAGATTGGAGAAATGAAACAATTAACACTAAAATTTAAGCAGCTCCCCACCCAGAGAAGAAAAAATAACTTTGTTATGATTTGCCTAGATGATCTAATATTAGACTAGCCAGATTCCTTAGCTTTAAACCATGGCAATATAAAAGACTTAAACATCAGGCAGCTCTCCTGGAAGAGAGATAGTAACAGAGAGTTTTACAGCTTCTAATTTGCCATGTCAAGACCTTTCAAAAATAAAGAGAAAGAGGAAGACCTACTCAGAAGAACGAACAAAAGCAAAAAGCAAGGCTGGGCACCCATAGCACAGTGGTTATGGCGCCGGCCATATAACACCAAGGCTGGTGGGTTCGAACCCGGCCCAGGCCAGCTAAACAACAATGACAAATGCAACAAATAATAGCCGGGCGTTCGTGGTGGGTGCCTGTAGTCCCAGCTACTTGGGAGGCTGAGGCAAGAGAATCTCTTAAGCCCAAGAGTTTGAGATTGCTATGAGTTGTGATGCTACGGCACTCTACCGAGGGTGACTTACTGAGACTATCTCAAAAAAAAAAAAAAAAGCAAAAAGCTCAGAGCAAGAGCCAGATTAACACAGCAGACCACACATGATAATGCCAAGAAGCCTTCTTACCCTAAGCCTACTCTTATTATACCCCCCAATTACTGGAAGTCCACATTTAGTATTTCATTCTTAAGCCTTGAAACCAAAGAGAACTTTGCTACCATTTTATTACTTATTTATACTACTATGAGTGGGAATATGTACATTTTTCAGACTTTTCTGAAGTGTAAATTCTAAGAAAAGATAAAACAAAGTTATCTAGGGATTCCTAAAGATAGTGTGATGCAAAGGGAAAGAAGGAAAGCTGTAAACCAATTGCCAACCTCTCTATCTTGTTTCTAGCTAGCCTCATTCGCTCACAGAATACTAAGTAAGATGAATAAAAACGGTAGGCTTGCTAGATAGCCATTTCAGCTAGTTTGGAACTGTAGCAGTACTGGAGAAATACTTCCCAAAACTTTACTCCAGTTGGTCTAAAAGTTGTGTGTTATAGTTAAGTGATTTAACATTGTCTCCTCCAAAATCATGATTGAGTAGCTTTGTTAAAAAAGTAAAAAACAAAAAACAAAAAACTCCTAGTCCATAGGAATTAGAAAAAAGTGGCATCAATATCCTTATTGCAAATATGACAAATTTTGAAAAGTAAGTGTGGATGGTTACACTTCAACTTAAGAATAATTATCAACATGGAAATGAGGCAGCAATAAGCTATCATGTAAATACATTTAAATGTTCCTTTGTTAAACTGGGTTGAGATTAATAAATCCATTTAGAAATTCATTTTTCTTTTTTGTTTTTGTTTTTGGCCGGGGCTGGGTTTGAACCCACCACCTCCACCATATGGGGCCGGCGCCCTACCCCTTTGAGCCACAGGTGCCACCCTTGAAATTCATTTTTAAATAAGAGAAAATTTCAACTCTTTCCTAGGGTATCTAAGATAATAAGGAGACACATTTTACAACTGACATTTATGAAAATAACCCATAACATCTTTTAAAATCAAGACATACTTGTTTTATCTTCGCAAATATTGCTTACTCTTCTTTATCAAAAATTTTGACAAGAATGCAGCAAAATTCTACACATTAGAGAAGGCAGTAAATGATTTGCCGAAACAAATGTAGCTTATAGAGATTTCCAAGTTTTTGTACTATCTCTAAGTAAAGCTTGAATCATGTTATTTTTTTATAGAATAAGTAGCATTTCCATTTTCATAGACTCCCATAAACTAACTTTTCATTCCAGCACACATCTTTAATAAGTTTTTAAAATGTCCTAATGTTTTGTGAGAAACGTTTTTGGTAGTGCCAATAGTTAGCGACCCATCACGCATGTGGCGTGGTTGCTTTCTCCAAGGTGATCTCACCTACAGCCTCCTATGATTTTAACACACCCAAGTTTCATTCTAATTAGAATGGCAGTTGCTTTCTCTAAGCAGTTATGTTTTACAGTCTGTCTTCCCACCCTAAACACATAAAACTGTACAGTTTAAAATGTGCCAGGCACCCTTTAAATGCTTTAAATAGAACTCATTTAATTCCTACACTAACTCTCTGAGTTAGACAGACCCATTTTACAGATTTAGAAAACCAAGGTGCTTATATAGCATATGGGAGAGCAAGGATCTCAGTCCAGGCAGTCTAGCTCTAGAGCCTGCACTTTTAACCCTTGCATTACCCCACCTCTCATGTTTGGACTGGTTGTTATGTTCCTGTTTTTGCAAGGACAGCTATACTACATTCTCTGAAAATGTTGGCAATTAAAGAAAGGAAGAGGCTTGGTGCCCATAGCTCAGCAAGTAGGGCACCGGCCACATGCACTGAAGCTGGCAGATTTGAGCCCAGCCTTGGCCTGCTAAACAATAATGACAACTGCAACCAAAAAAAAAAAAAAAATAGCCGGGCACTGTGGCAGGCACCTGTAATCCCAGCAGCTACCTGGGAGGCTGAAGCAAGAGAATTGCTTAAGCCCAAGAGTTTGAGGTTACTGTGAGCTGTGATGCCATAGCACTCTACCGAGGGTGACATAGGGAGACTCTGTGTCAAAAAAAGAAAGGAAGAAAGAAAAAAACAAAAAAGGAAATCAAGAGAATCATAAACTGGTAGATTTCCCACTCTGTAAAAGCTATAGGTCAATGAAAATTTTAAATGTAATGTTAAATAGAATAAAGAATAAAATAGACTGGACATAATAGTTCACACCTGTAATCTCAGCACTTTGGAAGGCAGAAGTGGGAGGATCCCTATGGTTGAGGGTCACTACAACATGAGGAATTGTATTAAAGGGTCATGGCATTAGGAAAGTTGAGAACTACTGCCCTAGAAGAAATATAGCCCTGTAATAATAAGTTTTTATTGTCTTAAGCCACCAGATTTTTGGTAATGTGTTACAGCAGCCATGGAAAACTAAAACAATCAGGATGCTGTTGCAGGAATAACGCATCTGAGAAGTGATGACTGATAAAGAGAAATTATTGAATTTGAGAAGTATCAAGGTAATAGAATCAAACTTGAACACCAGCCAAACTTGAACACCGGCTCTTCTAACTTAATACCTATGGCCTCAACCCATAGCTTCTTCTTTTTTTGGGGGGGGGGAGAGAACAGTCTCATTTTATCACCCTCACTAGAGTGCTGTGACATCACAACTCACAGCAACCTCCAATTCCTGGGCTTAGGCAATTCTCTTGCCTCAGCATCCCAAGTAGCTGGGACTACAGGCACCCACCACAAGGCCCAGCTAAGCTTCATTTTCTTTTTTTGTTTTTGTTTTTTCTGAGACAGAGTCTCACGATGTCACCCTCGGTAGAGTGCTCTGGCATCACAGCTCACAGAAACCTCAAACTCTCAGGCTTATGCAATTCTCTTGCCTCAGCCTCCCAAGTAGCTGGGACTATAGGCGCCCGCCACAACACCTGGCTATTTTTTGGTTGTAGTTGTCATTGTTGTTTGACAGGCCCAGGCTGGATTCAAACCTACCACCTCCAGTGTAGGTGGCTGGCACCCTAGCCACTGAACTACAGGCAGCCACCGAGCCACAGTTTCATTTCCAATACCTGTACAATGGGCAGTACTTGGCAGAGTTTTGTTTGGTTAATATCTATTTTTTATCAAAGTTACATATTAACATTAGCTTTAGAATTTGATAGAAATATATGCTACTGGTTGGGCACCTGCAGCTCAAGTGGCTAAAGTGCCAGCCACATACAACAAGGCTGGCGGGTTCAAATCCAGCCTGGCCTGTCAAACAACAATGACAACTGCAACCAAAAAATAGCTGGGCATTGTGGTGGGTGCATAAGGAAATTGAGACCCAGAACTCTTTTATTTTTTATTTTTTTGCTGGGATTGGGTTCGAGCCTGCCACCCTCAGTATATGGGGCTGGTGTCCTATCCAATTAAGCCACAGGTGCCACCCCAAGACCCGGAACTCTTAAGATGTTTGTCTGGAGGCCAGGCACGGTGGCTCACATCTGTAATGCTAGCACTATGGGAGTCCGAGCCCAGTTGATTGCCTGAGCTCACAGGTTCCAGACCAGCCTGAACCACAGCAATATCTTGTCTCTAAAAATAGCTGGGTCTTGTGGTGGACACCTGGTAATCCCAGCTACTTGGGAGGCTGAGACAAGAGAATTGCTTAAGCCCAGGAGTTGGAGGTTGCTGTGAGCTATGACACTACAGCTTAAGGCTCTGTCTCAAAAAAAAAAAAGAAGAAGAAGAAGAAGAAATATATGCTACAAAATGAATGAGCCTTGAAAACCCTATGCTGAGTGAAATAAGCCAGATCCCAAAACACAAATATTGAACGATTTCACTTCTTGAGGTACCTAGAATAGGAAAACTCATAGAGACAAAAAGTAGAATAGCAGTTACCAGACGCTGGAGGCTGGGAAGTGGAAAGAGAGAATGGAGATTAAAGTGTAATTGGTACAGAGTTTGTTTGGAATATTAAAAAATAAAAAAGCAAATAGTAAATAAAGCATTATAATAAATAATGTTTATAAATAAACATTAAACAAATATACTACTAGAGTTTATACTGTTCAAGAAATGAAACCATATTACAACATACAAATGACTTTTTTTGTTTGTTCGAGACAGAGTCTCACTATGTCGCCCTTGGTAGAGTGCCATGGCGTCAGCAACCTCAAACTCTTGGGCTCAAGCAATTCTCTTGCCTCAGCCTCCCAAGTAGCTGGGACTACAGGCACCCGCCACAGCACCCGGCTATTTTATTTGTTGTTGTTGGCATTGTTGTTTAGCAGGCCTGGGCTGGGTTGAAACCCACCAGCCCCAGTGTATGTGGCCAGTGCCCTAACCACGCTACAGGCACCAATCCAACATATAAATGATTTTTAAATATAACTTGGGGAATATGATTTCAGAAGTAGTTTGTAATTTTCCCCTATTTTTTAAGTAAGAATTTCAAACACAAAACAATAGCTTTGTAGCTGGAGCTTTTCTGAGATAATCTAAATGTATAGGTAGTGACCTATGAGCCAGTACAATGCTGGTATACCTCTGCCCAGTAATATTTTTTAAATATAGTTAGATTGGGGGAGGCAATTGGGCAAACCTTGAATGTGATACGTATGTGATTTTAAAATTAATTGGCTTCATTTCAAAATAGATCCACTCTTTTAGGAGAAAATAAAAAATAGCTAATTTACATTTAACCTAGTTAAGCTTTTAGCTATGCTTAGAAAGGAAGTTCAAGGGCGGCGCCTGTGGCTCAGTCAGTAAGGTGCCGGCCCCATATACGGAGGGTGGCGGGTTCAAACCCGGCCCCGGCCAAACTGCAACCAAAAAATAGCCAGGCGTTGTGGCAGGCGCCTGTAGTCCCAGCTACTTGGGAGGCTGAGGCAAGAGAATCGCTTAAGCCCAGGAGTTGGAGGTTGCTGCGAGCTGTGTGAGGCCACAGCACTCTACCCGAGGGCCATAAAGTGAGACTCTGTCTCTACAAAAAAAAAAAGAAAGGAAGCTCAAATACTCCTATTTAATAACTCCTTTCATTGGAGTTTTTATACTTTGCAGCACTACACATTTATACTGAATGCAAAGCACATCTTTTAAGTATTTACCGCATTTGTGCAATTAATCTAAGGTAGTACTCAACAATGTCAAGTAAGTTTGGTGGCTGATATTTAGCCAATTCTAGATTAACCGGATAATGGAGGTGGTATTAAAAGGTAGAGAAGAGATAATAGCAAACAAAATATTTTAACAATGAAGTTCTGATAGCCTTTTATTTAGTAGAGATACATAAACTGGCTTGTAGGCTCACCATGATTGAATGATGATAGGATTTTACCAGTCTGGGGGCAGGGAGGAATGTTCTGCCAATTATAGATGGTTGGCCAGTAGAGGGTAGGTAAAAAGGTAACTGAAAAATTCAGGTTCAAGGTTCTAGCTTCTCCTCCTTTCTCATCTCCCTCATCTAGGCCCCAACTGACCGCAACTAGGCACTTTGTCAAGCCATCAGCAATCAACTGTCACTGTTTTGCAAAATGGTTTATTCATTCCAATTAATTCATTCCAATCAGTCCAGTTGACTGATTTGAATGTATAAACTTAAATTATTTAGTAGCTATACTCCCTGAAACATGGACAGAGATTCTATGGTTGTACAGTATTGAATCAACATGTGTAATGGAAATGAAATAGGATGAACAGACTCAGAAAAAGAGCATGTATCCCTTAGCATTCCCCAAGTGAACGCCCTTGAATGCGTTCTGCCTCTTTCCTCCATGTCACTGTGACAACACTGAAACAGATTTTTCTAAATTTATTTGACCCATTTGTTCAACTTATCTATTGAAGTTGGGTTCCCATGCCTAATAGGTTATTTGAATTGCCACCAATGATTTCAGTTACTCAATCCAATTGTCACTTTGAACTGGTGACATCCTGTTTGATTTCCTTGTTATTTTGGAGGTAATTCCCACTTCCTCCAAATCCACCAGGAATTTGATGAGTTTGGTTATAGGGTGAAACAACATCCCCGAGACAGACACCTTGAGTGGCAATTTGGTGCCTCTTTGTGTCCCTCAATAAGGTACTTGCCTAGATGTTCCATCTTCACCCTCACTCCCCTTTGGTCAAAACTCTGGCACCCTCTTCTACTTTAATCGCAGACAGCACTCTTCTGCTTTCTCATTAACCTCTCTAGTGGCTCATTTTCTTAGCTTCTTCCAAGGGCTTTTGTTCTCTAACCTTCCATACATGTAGGCAATGTCTTCTAGGTCCTCTTACTTATCATCATACACCAGTGTGTAAGAGTATTTTAAGAACCACTGGCATCAGAGTGGGCCAAAGTTTCTAAGTGCTCTTATTAAAAATGCAATTTCAGGGGAGGAGTAAAAACCCTAATGGATACAATGACCACAATTGGGGTACAATGAACACTATTAGGGCGATGACATACTAATAGCCCCGACTCAAGCATTGCAAAAGCTATCCATGTAACAAAAATATGTTTCCCCTTAATATTTTGAAGTAAAATTTTATTTATGTATTTATTTATTTTTTATTTTTGAGACAGAATCTCACTGGGTAGAGTGAGATGTCTCCCTGGGTAGAGTGCTGTGGTATCACAGCTCACAGCAACCTCCAACTCTTGGGCTTAAGCGATTCTCTTGCCTCAGCCTCCCAAGTAGATGGGACCACAGGCTGCTACAATGCCCGGCTATTCTTGTTGTTGTTAATATTGTTGTTTGGCAGGCCCGGGCTGGGTTCCAAGCTGCCAGTCCTGGTGTATGTGGCCAGTGCCCTAGCTATAAGCTACAAGCACTGAGCTACAAGCACTGAGCTACAAGCAACGAGCCAAAATTTTTTTTTAAAGTTGCAATTTCTGGCCAGTCACAGTGTCTTATGCCTATAATCCTAACACTCTGGGAAGTGGAGGCTGGTGGATCGCCTGAATTCAGGAGTTCAAGACCAGCCTCAACAAGAGTGAGATCCTGTCTCTAAAAACAAAATAGCCAGGTATTGTTGACGGGCACCTGAAGTCCCAGCTATTTGGGAGACTGAGGCCAGAGAATTTCTTGAGCCCAAGAGTGAGGTTGCTGTGAACTATGACGCCAGGGCACTCTACCAAGGGTGACAAAGTGAAACTCTATCTCAAAAAAACAAAACAAAACAAAAAAAGAATCTGCATTTTGAATTAACTCCCAGGTAATTATTTTTAAAAATTCAGGTTTGAGGGCAGCACCTGTGGCTCAGCGAGTAGGGTGCTGGCCCCATATACCAAGGGTGGTGGATTTGAACCCAGCCCCGGCCAAGCTGCGATAAAAAAATAGCATGGCGTTGTGGTTGGCACCTGTAGTCCCAGCTCCTCAGGAGGCTGAGGCAAGAGAATCGCCTAAGCCCAAGAGCTTGAGGTTGCTGTGAGGTGTGATGCCACAGCACTCTACCAAGGGCAATAAAGTGAGACTCTGTCACTAAAAAAAAAAAAAAAAAAAAAAATTCGGGTTTGAGAATTACTGTTTAACACACTCTTTTATCCAGTAGCTTGGTTCCAGTTACTATCTCTATGCTGGTGACATCCATCTCTCTGTTTCACAAATAAACATTACACCTGGATGTCTCGCAGGCAACTCATAATGTAAGACGTCCCAGGCTGAATACGTTGTTTCTCAATTCTGCCATTCTTCCTAGTTTCCCCTACTTCTCAGACTGGTTCTTCTCAATGCCCTAGGAAATGGTGGAGGGAAAGCAGAAGTGAAGTGATCATTCTTGTCTCCTCTTCTCAGCACACTATCAAAACCTATAAAGTCTCTCTCCAAAGGACCAGACTTCCACTTCTCACCACACCCACATCACTCCATGGCCTAGAGCTAGTTGGCTCCAGATCAAGACCTCCTCCAAACCATCCTCCACAGTGAAAGTTGGAATCCATCACTAATGTGATCAGTCACTCCCATGCACAAACCTTTCAAAGCCTCCAATACCCCGTGGGTTAATCATTTAGCTCACAAGCAGTATGTGACCTAATCTGCTCTCATTTTATCTCCATATATTTATCTCTCATTACTTCACACTAGAACTTCACTGTTCAGCATGGCAGCTACTAGCCACATGTAGCTATTGAGCACATGAAATGTGGCTAGTCTAAATTGAGACATGATATAAATGTAAAATGCACATTGGATTTATAAAATTTAGTACAAAAAAGTAAAAATATCTCATTAATAATTTTTCATATCGATTACACACTGAGATGATAAGTTTTTAAGTACATTGTGCTAAAAAAGATGATTAAAATTTCTCCTGATTCTTTTTACTTTGTTAATGTGACTACTAAAAACTTTTTAATTGCTGGGTGTGGTGACTCATCCCCATAATCCTAGCACGCTGGGAGGCTGAGGTAGGAGGACTGCTTGAGCTCAGGAGTCCAAGACTAGCCTGAGCAACAGTAAGACCCCTACTAAAAACAGAAAAATTAGCTAGACGTGGTGTCACGTGCCTATAGTCCCTGCTAGCTGGGAGCCTGAGGCAAGAAGATCCCTTGATATCAGAACTTTGTGGTTGCTGTGAGCTGTGATAATGCCACCATCGCACTCCTTTGGATGACAGAGTGAGACTTATAAGATAAGAGAAGATAATAGCTGGGCATTGTTGACAGGCGCCTGTAGTCCCAGCTACTTGGGAGGCTGAGGCAAGAGAATTGCTTAAGCCCAAGAGTTGGAGGTTGCTGTGAGCTGGGACGCCACAGCACTCTACCCAGGGCGACACAGTGAGACTTGGCCTCAAAAAAAAGAGAGAAGATAAGGTAAGAGAAGATAGGATATGATAAAGTAAGTTAAATTTTAAATTGCACATGTGGTTTGCTTTTCTGCTTCTATTGGGCAATGTTAACTCCAGGACTCCATGACCCAACCCCTACTGAAAGACTAGCTGCGTCCTCAGTAGTCATACTTTCCCTTACTTAGAGTGCTTCCTCTCCTCTGCATCTTTTGCTTTTCCTTCACTTGATTACCTCCTACTTGTCCTTCAGGATTCAGTTCAGGTATCAGTAGGAGCTTCCCTACCCACCTCTGGATCAGGTATCCTCCTATAGGCTGGTGCCTGTACCTCCCACGTGGTTTGCACTGTATGGCACATGTGGTTTACTTGCCCACTCCCTCCCTGTACAAGGACGTTTCTTGTACTCACCGACTTTGCAAGTAAGGACGGTGCTCTGTTTAATGTAGTGTCCTCAGCATTTGGTGCATTGCTTGATGTGAAGTACGTAGTGAGTAAATCCTACGAGAATGGCTGCTGGAAATTCTTTCCCTGGACCCAAAGCATGAAACGTGGCTGACAAAAGTATGTGTGGGAGGAGTTATAAATTAACATGTTATTCCTCATCTTTAATCTGTCCACAATCTATCAAGCATACCCTCAAATCTCAATTCCTTTGCCCCTGGTAAAATTTTAAAACTTTAGTCATTTGGACTGAGGAAATGATCAGAGAACAAAATAAACACAACCTCTGTCTTCTAAATATTTTTAAATTGTTTTACTGCTAGAGGACTGTGAGAAAAATTACCTATTCTTTAGAAGACATTTTTATAGCATTTCTGAAGATCAAGTCCTTGCAAGAATTAAATGAGACCTAAAAATCAAATCACTTTCTCTATAATCCTGCACTGTTGGCATTCACAGAGAAGTTTTGAGTGCATCAAAAATTCTGGCACATTCACATTATAATTAGTGTTTACCACATTACTCCCTGTTTAAAAAAAAAATCATTTAAGCCAAATATAAAAGCAGTAAGAACATATAGTAACTATTTTCTTTCCTCAGCTTCATCAGATATAAATTTTTAGTGGCATCCTCAGTATTCATCCAATTTAATCGCTCTGGGGTTTTTAGATTGCCTTTTATTTTTAATGCTTTGGGGATTTTCACTTCGTAACCAAGACTTTCATCTGTTTATGTTTTTATGAGATTAAGATAGTTTAAGGACTTTTGAAGACAAATAATAAGCCTCACTTTGATTTGAGGTGCTACTTAACTGTCTTTGTGCTTACACTGCTTCATTGCTTATTTACTACTCAGCACACTGTGTTCACCATTCCGGTGAAATAGCTTACTCAAAACGACATCAATGGGCCAGGCATGGTGGCTCACGCCTGTAATCCTAGCACTCTGGGAGGCTGAGGCAGGTGCATCACCTAAGCTCAGGAGTTCGAGACCAGCCTAAGCAGAGTGAGACCCTGTCTCTACTAAAAAAATTTAAAAAACAGCCAGGTATTGTGGCAGGTGCCTGGAGTCCCAGCAGCTTGGAAGGCTGAGGCAAGAGGATCACTTATGCCCAAGACTATGAGGTTGCTATGAGCTGTGATGCCATGGCACTCTACCCAGGGTGACAGAGTGAGACTCTGTCTCAAAAAATAAACAAACAAATAAATACACAACTTCTCACTCATTAAGTGTAGGCTGTATACATAGGAACTTCTTTACAAAGAGTACAGTCTGGAAAAGAGGGAGAAGAACAACTTACAGTGCAGACATTTGACAAAGGCTGACTTAGCCAAATGATCCAGCTCAACATCAACAAACATAAATCATACTGACAATATTTACGTATGATAAGATGGGATGAAAATGGCACTTTACCTCTATGGTTGTCCTCCCCAAAACCCTTAAATCGAGTCTGATCACAAGAAAAACCTGAGAGCCATTCTACAAACTACCTTACCAGTACTCTTAGAACTGTTAAGAACATCAGAAAAACAAGGGAAATCTGAGAAACCATCACCATAATCAAGAGGAACCTAAGGATTCGTGATGACTAAAGGTAACGTGGCAACTTGGATAGGACTCTAAAACAGGGGGATAAGGTAAAAACCATGAAATCTGAATAAACCATGGCCTTTAGTTAGTAAGACTGTATCAGTATTGGTTCACTGCAACAAATAGTGTAATATAAGATGTTTATAATAGGGGAAACTGAATGTGAAGCCTATAGAACTGCCTGGACTTTCTTTTTCTATAATTCTGGAACTGTTTTTAAAAGTTTATTCATTTTTTTTAAAGTCATTATTGACTTCCTACTTGCCAAATTGTATTGACTTTTTACAATCTTCATCCTGCACTGTTGGAATACTCTTGTGGAAACTCTTCTTTTAGCATCTTCAATAACACTTCCTCTTTGTTCTCTTCTCTAATACCCTTTTTTCCAGTCTCCAATACTAGATTGCTCTTCTTCCCATCTGATAAGTGGTAGTTCTTAAGTTTCTAACTTCTATTGCCTTATCTTACTGCTTCATATTAACTCTTGGAGGAAAGAAATCTCACCAACTCCTGAAGCTTCAACTATGACCTTTATGTGACCATTCCAATATTCTAAACTTAATTTCTCTTTTAAAGGTCAGACAATATTTCCAACTACCTACTGGGCATCTCTACCTACACAGACCTTCAAGGATATTAAACTCAGTTATGTCCAAAGAAAAAACTCTTGTTTTAAATTCTAATCCCCTGGCGCCTATTGTGTCCCCAGTCATGGTTAAGGGTAAGCATTATAGGCGGGGTGTGGTGGTTCACGCCTGTAATCCTAGCATTCTGGGGGTGAGGAGGCAGGAGAATCCTTCCAGCTGAGGAACTCAAGATCAGACTGAGGAAGAGGGAGACCACACGTCTACTAAAAATAGAAAAATTAGGTGAATGTTGGGAAGAGCACCTGTCGTCCCAGCTGCTCAGGAGGCTGAGGGAGGAGGATTGCTTGAGTCAAGAATTTTGAGGTTGCTGTGAGCTAGGCTGATGCCACAGCACTCTAGCCTGGGTGACAGAGTTAAGACTCTGTCTCAAAAAAAGGAGAGGAATGATCATTCTAATTTCCCCAGTCATCCAACAGGATCATTATATATACCTATGACTGTTTTCTTTAACACCATTTTTCCTTCTGATCTCATAAAATCTTATTTGACTCTATTTCTACATACTCCCTTTATTGTCACTGGTTTGATTTTCTTGACTAACTACCAATCCATCATTCAAAACATCTTTGTCTTGTGGAAGCTGGAGATGAGCCCCAGTACAGCTGAGATCTATGGTATGGAACAGATATATGAGATGTTCTTGTTTTGCATTCCCGGGGGAAGAAACAAAACACTCTCAGCTCTGGGCAAAGACCACCATTGTTTCAGGGGCCAGGAGACTCAGGTTGATCCACAATGGGCATGAAAACAACTAACTGCTTCTGTCCCCTTTTTGTGTCTAGTTTATGGAGAAAGCTTTCCCTCAAAATCGGGCAGTCTAGGAACATTACACTGTCTCTAAGACCTAAGAATCTTGTCAATATTTCTCAAAAGATGTCACAGCTTGCTGACCGCCATAAGCCACTGGAACAATTCTCCTTCACCTTATCTGGACAGATTTTTGTTGTCTTATCAAGCCATTAGCTACCTGCTCTCACTTTTTCCTAGTTAACAGAATCCTGCTTTTATTGAAACAACAACAGAGACTCGCATACACAGGAAGGCCAAAGCCAAGTCCCAAATGGTAAATCTTTGATTAATTCACACGAGGTGATTCTCTAATTTTTGGTTGCAGGATGCCTTTATATTCTCCAAAACTACTAAGGATCAAAGTGCATTTGATGTTGTAAGTCATGTCTATTAATATTTACCATTTTAGAAACTAAAAACAAAATTTTTTAAAACATGTACTAACCTACTTAAAAATAATATACCCCTTACATATAATATTTTTACAGAAATTAACTACAGTTTTCAAAATTTGAGAAGCCTAGCTTAAAAGAAGACGTGGGTTCCCATATCTGCTTCTTCATTCACTCTGTTTTGTTTGAAGCATATATATAGAGTCTCATACAAATATGTAGTTGGAAAAGAAGTTTTGTTTGTTTGTTTTGAGACAGAGTCTCAAGCTATCGCCCTAGGTAGAGTACCATGGCGTCATGGCACACAGCACCCTCCAACTCTTGGGCTCAAGAGATCCTCTTGTCTCATTTTTTTCTATTTTTAGTAGATACAGAGTCTTACTTTTTGCTCAGGCTGGTCTCAAACTCATAAGCTCAAGCAATCCACCCACCTCGGCCTCTCAGAGTGCTAAGATTACAGGTGCGAGCCACAGTGCCCTGTCCAAAAGAAGTATTTTAGTAACTTTTTCAGATAGTTTGGATAGTCTTCTTTGATACTATATTAAAACTCAAAAAGTGGTAGTTTCTTGGAGGTTAATTAACATGAAATCAGGAAACATATCAGTGGAAATTCTGTACTCTGTTTACCCTTAAATTTTTTGACATATTTTGGGTCTTTGAATAGATCTTTTTACCCATGCATAATTTTGTAATATACATTTGTCATTGGAAAAACGCTGTTTCACTATACCTTGCAAATGCTGTCAGAGTTCATCATACTGTGTAAAAAAAAAAAAATCACTCTGTTAATAGCATCACCAATCTAGTCAGACAAATCTTTAAGTATTATACTGAGAAGCTATCAAGCTCACAGTGTTATAGACACCAGCTCTCCTACATTTTAATTTGCACTTGAAAGTTTGGATTTTGTCATTGACAATAAATACTGTTTCCCTTGAAATGACAGGCTCACTTTGTCTATAAAAAAAAAAAAAAAATGCAAAATGCCAAACTTTTTTTTTTTTTAGATAGAGTTTCACAACATCGCCCTAGGTATATAGCCTTGGCATCACAGCTCATGGCAACCTCCAACTCTTGGGCTTAAGCGATTGTCTTGCCTCAGCCTCCCAAGTAGATGGGACTACAGGCACCCAGGCTATTTTTTGGTTGCAGTTGTCATTGTTTGGAAAGCCCAGGCTGGGTTCAAACCCGCCAGCCCTGGTGTATGTGGCTGGCACCCTAGCCACTGGGCTACAGGCTCTGAGCCAAAATAACAAACTCTTAATAAGGATATTTTGTTGGTCAGTCTTTTTTTTTTTTGAGACAGAGTCTATGTCCCCCTTGGTAGAGTGTCATGTCATGCTCACAGCAACCTCAAACTCTTGGGCTTAAGAGATTCTCTTGTCTCCACCTCCAAAGTAGCTGGGACTACAGCACCCTCCACAATTCCCAGCTATTTTGTTGTTGTTGTTGTTGTTGTTGCAGTTGCATTGTTACTTAGCTGGCCCAGGTCAGGTTTGAACCCGCCAGCCTCGATGTATGTGGCTGGCACAGTAACCACTAAGCTACGGACGCCGAGCCTGTTTGCCAGTCTTTACAGGTTAAAAAAACAGTGTTCAGTGAAAAAAGTGGGCATTTTAGCTCACAACTCAAACAACTGCACAAGGAATACTGACACTAAGATAACTAAAGGACATCAGTGCACCAGAAAAACAAACAATTGAAACACAAAACTTTATATGGATGCCTGGCAATGAAGAATACAGTAACTGCTACTACATTTTGATGCCCCTGCTTGATTTGTGCTAAAGTACTGCCCGTGCTATCCTGGGCCAATGCTGCTTCTGCATAATCAGTGATGTGAAAAAAGGTAAATAACACCTTAGCATTATTAGGGAAAACAATTTTAACCTTGTGAACTAACTCCCTGAAAAGATCTCAAGGCCCCCAGGTTCAAAGAACCACTGCTGAGTTAAGCCAACGTGTTATTCCATTTCATTTACCAATTATTTCTGGAATAGATGTGTGACATAAATCTGGCTAATAAGACAAAGGAGCCTCCAGGAAATGTTCTCCCCTTAAAAGATAAATGGAAACAGAAAATTCCCCTCTCTATCCCTAGACTTTGGCATCTACAATGTGAATCTTAGAAATAACCTGCCTAAGAAGACAAATAACACACTGAATTTGGGAAAGTAGAAAGATGAAAAACATCTAGGTAAACTGACCTTAAGTGTTGAATCACTTAATTATTCAACCCTGGAACTGCCATATCTCTAGAATTCTTATTATGTCAGATAATAATTTTCCTCATTGTTCAAATGACTTTTAGATGGGTTTCTCTTCCTTAAAGTTGGACATATTGTTATAATTCCTGTCAACTTAACAGTTTTTAAAAGACTCCAAGGACCTGATCACCAGAGTTTGGTACATTCCAAACTCTCTGAAATAAGTAAGCCGGCTCAGCACTCGTAGCACAGTGGTTACGGCACCAGCTACATACACCGAGGGTGGTGGGTTAGAACCTGGCCCAGGCCAGCTAAACAACTGCAACAACGACAACAAAAATAGCTGGGGGTTGTGGCAGGCACCTGTAGTCCCAGCTACTTGGGAGGCTGAGGCAAGAGAATCGCTTAAGCCTAAGAGTTTGAGGTTGCTGTGAGCTGTGATGCCACAGCACTCTACCCAGGGTGACATAGTGAGACTCTGTCTCAAACAAATAAACAAACAAAAAAATGAAATAAGTAAGCCAAATAAAATGACGACAAGTCACTCCACAGGACACGGTAGCTGGAAGGAGGCACATCGAGTGGAACAACTAGGACAGGTGGCTCATATAGCAGCAAATCTAATAAAGGATTTAAAATTAAATTTTAATAAAAACGTAATGAGAACCCTTACGGGGATGAGAATATCACACCAAAAATTCAGAACTCAAAAACATTATTCCTCAATTACAGAGTAATTAGGATCAGAAACTAACCAGGTGCTCAGGAGCAAAACCCTTGGAATATATCCAAGTGTTGGGAAATCAAATCACAAATTATGTAGTAGATCAATGGAAAAGTATTTCTTATTCTGTGTTAACACAACCCATGTTCTACCACAAAAATTAGAGATGTGGTCATGAGTCAGAGAAGTAGAAACTCTGTTTATTTATAAATTTTCAGGTTACAACAGAGTTGTCTTCAAACTAAAATGGTCTTTGGATACCTGCACGTGGATTTGAAGGTTTCTAACGTACATTTTTTGGGTAAACTTTAAATAACACATTGTGAGATCCTGAAGATGAAATGCTTAAATTAGAGAAACATAAGAGAAAAAACTGGTCTTATAGGTAGAAAAAATTATTTTTTTTTCAGCTCTCCTATTCACATCCCTCTTTGTGTGTCAGTGAAAAAGCAGAAATGGTTCACAATTATTTGTGCCTTGCAAAATCTAAGTACCTGTCTATACAAGGAGAATTTAGTTCACTGTATAAACAATACCTTTAGGCCAGGTACAGTGGCTCATCCTTATAATCCTAGCACTAGGGGAGGGCCAAGGCCAGAGGATTGCTTGAGCTCAGGAGTTTGACACCAGTCTAAGCAAGAGTGAGATTCCATCTCTGCCAAAAATAGAAAAACTAGCTGGGCGTTGCGAAGTGCCCCCACAATCCCAGCTACTCAGGAGACTGAAGCAGAAGGATCACTTGAGCCCAGGAGTTTGAGGTTGCTGTGAGCTATGACACCAAAGCACTCCACCCAGGGTAACTGAGTGAGACTTTGTCTCAAAAAAAAAAAAAAGAAGAATTTTAGAAAAATAACCATTTCTATTAGTCAACTTTTAACTCCTGACATAGATATTTTAAGCTCAAACATTAAATACATTGAATTACTTTTATATTTTAATTTCGATGAACTCTGGAATGAGTAGACACTACCACATCAAAATTCATTGTCTTTGACGTTTGAAAATAGAGAAGATGAATCACTTTATCACCAAAAGAAGAAACCAAATGAAGAAACCAATTTCACAGGTAGAAATTGGGTCTGGATTTGAAAAGGAACGGATAAAACCACGAATCTTAATTCACGTTAACAGATCAATTAGTACAAGTGTTTAAAGGAAGTGGAATGACAGCTGAAGAGCTTTCTTTGTATCTGACATTGCCACTCAAAGTCAACTTCAAAGCTTTGATAAGAACAATAAAACCATAAACTTCTTTGGGAATAACTTAAATCAAAAGCATAATGAGATTCCTGTCCTCTAATATCAAAACTGATTAAAGATAAAAAGGGGCTAAGGAAGAGAAAAGTCTGGCCTTCCAGATAAGGAAGTTAAAAAGGGCCCTGCAACAAACAGTGTTTCCAGAACCTCGTGACTCAATTGATCAAGTATGACCTGTTTTCCACAAAATGCAGTTTCTAGCTTATGACACAAAGTTGGGTAATGGTCAGAGTTACAGAACAGTGCACACAGTCAAGGTCACAAACAGCTGAAGACCACCAGTCACCACCCAACACTATCTGGAAAGAGGGAGCAATTACTGTTAACAGGAAAAGGAAACATGTGGTAACTACGGTAACCTGTAACCAATAAGAAATAGACAAAAATACCAAAGGCCCTCAGGGAAGCAGTGAAGCACTTCATAGATAATTGTAGGCGGAACTATGATAAGATACTTGTGTACTTACCGCCTTTGTGTGGTGTCACCTCTCACTCTGTAGGAGAGCCCTTTTCTAATCTCTCTGGATAAGTATATGCATATCTATGTTTCTATTTTTTGAAACAGAGTTCTCCCCCTCCCCCCCAGAGTGCTCTGCCATCACAGCTCACAGCAACCTCAGACTCCTGGGCTCAAGTGATTCTCTTCCCTCAACCTCCTGAGTAGCTGGGACTACAGGCGCCCACCACAATGCCTTTTTCTTTTTGGTGACGGAGTGTTGCTCTTGCTCCAGCTGGTCTTGAAACTGTGAGCTCAGGCAATCCACCCACCTTAGCCTCTCAGAGTGCTAGCATTACAAGCGTGAGCCACCGCACCCAGCCTATGTTTCACTTTAAATAAAATGGATTCTTTTTCTGCTGCTTTACTCCCACATCCCCTCAGACGAGTTCACTTTGACTTGGCCAACCCTGCTAGTTCTGTGGAATGAATTGAACCAGATCTACCGAACAGCTCCAGGGGCTCAGAGACCCCTGTCAAAACCAAATATGGACAATGAAAATCTCTAAAATCCTTGAAAACAAAGTCCCAGCATTGAAGTAATTGTGCATTTACTGAAGTTTGCCATCTGTGTCAGAAATACTGTATAATCTAATTGTTTTTGTCCTTTACAGTTTGTTAACAATGACCAGCATATCCATAAAAGTTTGCATTGCTTTCTACCTTAAAATGGAGTAAAACTGATCTTGTGGTGTTGTTAATACCTTACCCACATCTCTGTTGCAAATGGGCATAGATGCTATGTACTAGTTAGTATTCTTTTTTTTTTTGAGACAGAGTCTCAAGCTGTTGCCCTGGGTAGAGTGCTGTGGCATCACAGCTCACAGCAATCTCAAACTCTTGGACTCAAGCGATTCTCTTGCCTCAGCCTCCCAAGTAGCTGGGACTGCAGGTGCCCACCACAAAGCCTGGCTTTTTATTGGTTGCAGTTGTCATTGCTGCTCAGCAGACCTGGGCCAGGTTCAAACCTGCCACCATAGGTGTATGTGGCCGGCACCCTTGTGGACTGAGGACTGAGCTACAGGCACCGCCACTAGTCAGTATTCTTTTTTTTTTTTTTGCAGTTTTTGGCTGGTGCCCTATCCCTTTGAGCCACAGGCACTGCCCTAGTCAGTATTCTTAATTACAAACTGAGATTGTTTTTAAGGATTTTTTTGGAAATAAATTCAAAATCAAAGACTTAGCAAGGATTAATATATTGCCATTCAGTAGCATGTTTTTTAAATTATCTTGAAACACAGAAAAAAGGCAGGTTATCATAACTTTCACATAAATTATAATGAAAAATTAAATTACAAGTTCATTTAACAATTTTGTCTCATTTTTAAAAGAACAAGTCCTTTACATTTTGAATTAATATATTTTCAGGATATTGTAGAAAAATGCTAACTTTTTTAAACAGCTGTACGGCTTGGGGCTAAGATACATTTAGTATTTTAATTGGAGACTGAATTTTTTAATTGAAGATTCAATTTGATGTTTTAAACATAAAAGTCAAGTGAAGTAACTAATTCATTTCTTCCAGCAATAATGTGAAAATGCTGAATCTCTTGCTTGTACACAGTAAGTGCAAAGCACTTGCGATGACAGATGTGCTCAGTCTGTGGCTTCAAGATTGTGGTTGTATTCTGTCGTAGGTACTGAGTTTGTATTCACTGGTGCTACTGCAGTTATTCAAGCAAAATATGCTAGTCTAGAAGTAGTGTCAAGAGTAAATCTCTAAGACAGACTTGAGATATGTTTGAGATATGTTTTGTAAGTAGAATTGATTTGAATTGGTTATACTGTGTATAAGATGTGTTGGGTGGAGTGGGGTTGAATGTCAAAGGCAACTCCTGGGTTTCTGATATGACCAGCTATGGGGGTGGAGGTATCTTTCATCAAAAGAGAGAAGACTGGCGGTGCCCCTTGCTCAGTGGGTAGGGTGCCCGCCACACACTCAGGCTGGCAGCTCAAGCTTAGCCCAGGCCAGCTAAACAACTGCAGCCAAAAAATAGCCAGGCATTGTGGTGGGCTCCTGTAGTCCCAGCTACTTGCGAGGCTGAGACAAGAGAATCACTTAAGCCCAAGAGTTGGAGGTTGCTGTGAGCTGTGATGCCTTGGTACTCTAGTGAAGGCAACATAGTAAGATTCTGTCTCAAAAAAAAAAAAAAAAAAAGAGGGAGAAGACTGAAGGAAGAGCAGGTTTGAAGGTGGGGTGGAGGATGCAGATTAAATGGTCTGAGATAATTCAAGTTTGAGATGTGGTAAGAAATATATCAGTGGAGATGCCAAGTAAGTGATGAAATATACAGGTCAAGCTCCAAAAAGAAGTCTGAGTCAGAGGATAAATTTTGGAATTCTTTTAGATGATATTTGAAAACCACAGGACTAGAAAAAATTGCTTAAGAAATCTGGAGACATCACATTACCCTTCCTCAAATTATACTACAAGGCTACAGTAATCAAAATAGCATATGTCAGGCGCAGTGGCTCATACCACTCTGGGAGGCCAAGATGGGTGGATTGCCTGAGCTCAGAGATTTGAGACCAGCCTGAGCCAGAGAGAGACCTCATCTCTAAAAAATATCCAGGCATTATGGCGGGCGCCTGTAGTCCTAGCCACTGAGGAGGCTGAGGCAAGAGGATTGCTTGAGCCCAAGAGTTTGAGGTTGCTGTGAGCTAGGCTGATACCATAGCACACTACCCAGGGCAACAGAGTGACATTGTCTCAAAAAAAAAAAAAAAGGTATTATAATAAATCTACTCTTCTTGTGCTCTGTAAATTGAACAACAAGGCTGGATGACATCTGTTTGCTGTGAGCTATGATGCCTTGGCACTCTACCAAGGGTGACAAAGTAAGACTCTGTCACAAAAACAAACAAACAAAAAGAACCAGCATAGTACTAGCATAAAAGTAGATGCACAAATCAATGGAACAGGATAGAGAACCCAGAAATAAAACTATATGAGGTCTGATGATTAAATTCGCTAATTCATCCTAGAAAAAGTACTATATACTTCATTAGTGCATATCACTGAGGTCACCTTTGACTTACTCTTGGAGAGCTATGCACTGATGTCAGTGCCCAGTCCACCACTTAAAAGTGTCCTTATAATACCTTGATGTCCTGAATGTCATGAAAATCAATGTCTTCCTTTCAATATTTCCATCCTCATTGGGTAAATAAAAAGTCATCAAGTGAGTAGGGAGAGTGTTCCAATACAAGTTATTATTTTACTGACTAAAAACTCCGTCTCAGACAGTACTACACAAGATGGTGCACTGTTGCGATGCAAGATCCCTGAGTTGTTGGCCAAGATTTTCAGTAAAGATTTTCCTGTTTCTCTATTGAGAGAAAACAGTAAACAGTGTTGTTTACTTGGTTTGCTATGCTTCTCATAGTCAGCTGATGATCTCAATGTACAATTCAATGAATTTTTGCCATGTTTTTGTCAGTTCTTCTCATTACTGGCCACCCACACCTTTCTTCTTCTTCTTCTTTTTTTTTAAAATATATTTTATTATATATTTGAGCATAGTATTTTATTATAATTTGTTGAGCCCGGAGTTGATCTATTGGAATATTTCTTATGATAATCTTTTGGCTAACGGAAACAAAGTCACTGTTATCATGACAGTTGTCTAGCAGATACAAGAACATATTTTCTTCTAATAAAGTAATAAATATATTTTGTTTAGTTTCAACGTATGGGGATTGAAGTCAATAATAGTGAGGCCTTATTGTAAGAATTTATAAAACAATCTGTGTTTCTCAGCAAAGAATTGCTTTTTTGTACTCAGCAGGTATCTTTAATAAAATAATCTTCTGGCTGGGCATGGTGGCTCCTGATGCTTTTCATCATGGCACTTTAGGAAGCCAGGGGAGGAAGATCTTCCTTGAGGCCAGGAGCTCGAGCCCAGCCTAAGCAATATAGTGAGACCCATGTCACTATAAAAAAAATAAAAATAAAAATAAAAATTAGCCAGGGGTGGTGGAACATGCTCGTAACCCCAGCTATTCAGGAGCCTGAGGCAGAAGGATCACTGGAGCCCAGGAGTTTGGGGTTACAGTAAGCTATGATGACACCATTGCATTCTAGCCTGGGAAACGGAATGAGACACGGTCTCCACAAATAAGTAAATGAAACAATATTTTCCTATTAGTAATGGTGCACACTGGCTGCATTTTAAAGTTATTATTGCCATTTATTTGTTACCAGAAAAAGTATTTTTTTGAATTCTCAGTTTTAAAAATAGTTGTTTTTGTGATACAAATCACTATGTAATAGTTACACAGCATACCTTGAACAAGAGAGGTTTGAACTGCAAGGGTCCATTTATGTGTAGATTTTCTTCTGCCTCTGACACCCAGAGATGGGAAGACCAACCTCACCCATTCCTCCTCTTCATCTGCCTACTCAGTGTGAGGATGAGGAGGATGAAGATTGTGTGATGATCCACTCCCACTTCATGAACACCAAATGCAGTTTATCTTCCTTATGATTGTCTTCATAACAGTTTCTTTTCACTAGATTACTGGATTGCTATTTTGAGAAGTATTTCCTAGTACTTTTTCTTCTTTATCTTCCAAAATTTGTTGGGGAATGCTACTAAAACCACTAGCAACAGCATTATCTTCTGTAGTCTTTACCAAGAGATCTTGCTGAAGTAGTTTGATTATGTGTGACGATTGATTATCTGTTGCAAGCAGGAGAGGATTTCTGTTGAACTTATGAACTGAATTTCTGTTTGCTCTGTTTTTCAGTAAACGTTCCACCATTTCCTCTCTATTTTCATTAATAGCAAGCAAAAGCATTGTGCTACCATTCTTGTTTTGGGGGTCAATATATGAACCATATGCAAGCAGTCTGCCTGCTATTGATATGTTCTGGTAATAGGCAGCCTAGTGAAGGGCAGTGTTGTGATAGACACCCATAAGATGTACATTGGCACCAGATTCCAGAAGAATAGCCACACACTCCTCTTGTTGGCATTGGACGGCCTTCATCAGAGGTGTCCTCCTTTCTCTGTCATGTGTATTAAGTTTACACTTTCTGTGTACCAGGAATCTTACTATTTCTGTTTGCTCAGTGGCACAGGCCAAATGTAGAGCAGACCTGCCCTTGCAGTCTTTCTCATTCAGCATGGATGGCACAAAGGAGCCAACTTTTGCTACCTGACCCAGGCAGGCAGCCATGTGGAGCCTCCACAGATCCTGGGGCTGAATGTTGTACCAAGACTCTGAGAAGGCCTTGTCAGGGACCTCATCCTGGATGCCCCTTGTGGCCTCCCACTCGCCGTGACAGGATGGCGACCTCTCCTGGCTCTTCTTCCTCATGAAGTCTTTTTCATGGTGCCGGCTGCGGGCTTCAGGGAAAAATCAGATCCCACACCCCCTTTGCTGCCCATGACCTTAAGCCCAATCCAAACAAGAGAGTCCAGCCACAACTTCCAAGAAGGAAAAGCAGATCCCAGACTCTCACTCCAAGTCAACCACCAGGTACAGCCCCACCTTTCTTCTTTAATGACACTCTCTCTCCCCTCAGAAAAACATTTAATTCATTTCTATACTGCCATTTTCTTCATGGCATTATCCCCATGAACTTAATATGTCTCTGATTTCACTTATGCTCTTACCAAGTTTAACAAGAAATTTGTGAATGTTTATTCATTGCTCTAATTCAAGCTTTGACATTCTAGCAGCAGCACCCCAAAAACACACAATAATAATGAATGACACTCAGCAAGACATTGCCACATGCCAACATGAACACAGCTCTAACTGTGTTCATATAACAAGGTTTACAAAATCTTCCTGAGTTGTTTGTACAGTCCTCCCAACATAAGGGTATGGTGGGGCTGGGTTTGGTGGCTCAGGCCTATAATCCCAGCACTCTGGGAAGCAGAGATGGGTAAATTGTTTGAGCTCAGAAGTTTGAGACCAACCCGAACAAGAATGAGAGACCCACTAAAAACAGCCAGGCATTCTGGTGAATGCCCATAGTCGAGCTACTTGGGAGGCTGAGGCAAGAGGATCACTTGAACACAGGAGTTTGAGGTTGCTGTGAGCTATGAGGCCATAGCACTTGACCAAAGGTGAAGTTCGTCTGTCAAAAAACAAAAAGTTCAGGGCGGCGCCTGTGGCTCAGTGAGTGGGGTGCCGGCCCCACATACCGAGGGTGGCGGGTTCAAACCCAGCCCCGGCCAAACTGAAACAACAACAAAAAAATAGCCGGGCGTTGCTCGGGAGGCTGAGGCAAGAGAATCGCTTAAGCCCAAGAGCTGGAGGTTGCTGTGAGCGGTATGACGCCACGGCACTCTACCGAGGGCGGTAAAGTGAGACTGTCTCTACAAAAACAAAAACAAAAACAAAAAGTTCGTCAAACAAAACAAACAAACAAAAAAAAGAGTATGGTGGCAAGTTTGCAAACTTAATTATCAGACCTCATTCCTGCAACCAAGTGCTCTTTGACAAACCATGCAAATACATATACTGGGGAAAGGATACCCTATTCAATAAATGGTACAGGAAAATTGGAAAGGCACATGCAGAAGAATGAAATTGGATCCCTATCTCTTATGGCAAACAAAAATTAACTCAAAGTGAATTAAATACTTAAATGTAAGACCTGAAACTATAATAGTTCTAGAAGAAAACCTAGGTAACACTATACTAGACATTGACCTAAGCAAAGAATTCAGGTCTAAGACCTCAAAGCAAATATAGCAAAAACAAAAACAAATAAATGAGACTTGATTAAACTAAAAAGCTTCTGTGCAACAGAAGAAATAATAATCAACAGAGTAAATAGACAACCTAGAATAGGAGAAAATATTCACAAACTCTACAGCCAACAAAGAAAGGGCTAGTATCCAGAATCTATAAAGAACTCAAACAAATCAGCAAGAAAAAAACAAATAACCCCATTAAAAAATGGGTGAAAAACATGAACAGACATTTTTCAAAAGAAGAGAAACAAATGGCCAACAAATTCTAAAAAAACGCTCACCATCCCTACCCATCAGGGAAGTGCAACTTATAACCAGAATAAAAATGCCATCTTAATCCAATTACCAAAAAAGTGAAAAAACAATAGATGTTGGCAGACATGGTGAAAAGTAAACACTCATACATATTGGGTGGAGATGTAAATTAGTACAACCTCTATGGCAAACAGTATGGAAATTTTCCAGAAGTAGATCTGCCATGTGATCCAGCAATCTTCAGTACTGGATATCTACCCCAAGAGAAAGAAATCATATATCAAAAGACTCCTGCATTCATATGTTTATTACAGAACGATTCACTATTGTAAAGGTATGGAATCAACCTATATGCTCCTCGACTGATGAGTAGATAAAGAAAACATGGTGTGTGGGCGGCGCCTGTGGCTCAGTGAGTAGGGCGCCAGCCCCATATGCCGAGGGTGGCGGGTTCAAACCCAGCCCCGGCCAAACTGCACCCAAAAAATAGCCGGGCGTTGTGGCGGGCGCCTGTAGTCCCAGCTACTCGGGAGGCTGAGGCAAGAGAATCGCGTAAGCCCCAGAGTTAGAGGTTGCTGTGAGCCGTGTGATGCCACGGCACTCTACCCGAGGGCGGTACAGTGAGACTCTGTCTCTACAAAAAAAAAAAAAAAAAAAGAAAACATGGTGTGTATATATACCATGCAATACTACTCAGCCATAAAAAAGAAACAATGTCATTTTTAGCAATTTGGATGGAACTAGAGGCCATTATCACAGGAATGGAAAAACCAACAGCACATTCTCACCCCTCAGTGGGAGGAAGCTGTGGGTGTGCATGGTGGTAGAGAGTGACACAGAGGACCTCGGAGACTCAGAAAAGGAAGGGTGGGAGGGGGTGGGAGATGAAAAATTACCTACTGGGTACAATGTACACTATTCGGGTGATGGGTATTCTAAAAGCCTAGACTTAATCACTATCCAGTTCATCTGTGTAACAGCAAACTATCATACCTTCTACATCTATTGAAAAAAAGAATAATTGGTTAGAATGTAAAGCAGGCCAAGGACCTCTGCATGAAAAAAACTTTAAAAATTGACCTGCCCTATTTTTACTCAGCTAATTTCTCTTATTTTTAGGTCTCTGCTTAATTTTTACTTTTGTTCAAGAATTATCCTGACTCCCTAGTCTAAAATAGGCAGCAGCTTTTTGCCTCAAAGTACTTACCACCATTTACAATTAGTTATTTGTGATTATTTCTTTAACTTAAAAAAACTTTTTTTATTTCTTTTACATTTTTGTCTCCACTAGGATCACATTTTATGAGGGCAAAGTCCTTTTATTTCAATTTGTATCCCTAGAGCCTAGCATATAGCCGGTACATACTAAATATAAAGTAAGTATGGTTTATGAATTAAAGTGGATGTGGACATTTGTTTGATGTAGGTAAGAGGAGCCTGCTAAGGTGATAAGAGCAATTTAAGACTTATTAATATATGTCATGTTTTAGGACATACATCTTTCATTTATCTTGAATTTTCCTAAGGGGAAAGTAAATTAAGCAGCAAAGAATTCAAGCAATTTAGTTTACTATGTCGCTCTCTTTAGAAGGACTGTGATATATGAATGTTTATGGGAGCATTTATATGTTCAAAGTACAGACCATTCATCAAGCCTACAAGTGTTCTCTCACAAGCTCCCAGGATACAGGGAGCATCTAAATTTCCTTCACAGTTCCCTTACATGTGATGAATAGGCCATACACAAGTACTGTTTAGATGTGTGCTTTAATTATAACGCTTAATTTACTTTTATGGGTAATTGTTGCATTAGTAAACAAGGTAGAAATGACATTGATTTTGTTAATCTTATTCAAAGTACTCATCTGGTATGAGGTCTACTTTAGAAATACTGGAAGTCTATTTCTAAAATACATTCTTACCTTTATTCTTTATATAGAGATCTTCCCCCTAAAGAATTAATAAACTGTTCACACAGTAGATACTACCAGAAGTATAAGGTCTACAAAGTCTGACACTGACAGCAATCTGCCCCCGTCTGGAAAATTCCTTATCCTCACCGGTGCTGGTTTTCTGCCCTTCAGTACATGGATTGTCTTAACACGGCACCTCACCATTCAGTATACTGTATACATCTTCCTTCCCTCAATTCAGCTGTCTCGTTTCCAGTTCCTTGCTGGTTTTACTTTTGTACAAGGGAATATCTAGCTGTGGGTTAATCATAAAAAATTCTAAGAGACATGCACAGCATGTTATCAACTAGAACTGGCAGATCCTTAGGAAGTTTCTCTTCTTCATTTTTCAGCTGCTCAAGTAATTACAGTATCTTCTGGGTTATGTTGATTTGGATGATATAATTGCTTTTAGGATGTGTTGCTGATGATGGGAAGCTGGTGTGACTGGAATCACATCTCCAGCCCTCTGGTACACAGAATAGCGTGTATTTGGCACTTATTTAAGTGAGCATGTTCAGATTTTATTCCATTTTAAAGTGTAAGAATGGTCAATTATTGAAGTTGTCGCTATTTTATTTAAATCACTGAGGTAGGTGTCGGTCATTGGTGAGTAGGAGTCCAATTTTGTTTTGTTTTGTTTTAATGCAGACTTTTAGACCTACTGTTTCAAAATGTTTTGAGAGAGAGCTCAGGAATAAACTCTCAAGAGTCATTATATAATAGTAATAACAACTTGGAATTTGCACATCCCTGTTGTAAAACTCCAGATCTAGGTCACCTCTTAAGCAATAGTGAACCTTTTGTTTAATACGGTAAAGTAATATTTTAAAATACAATTTTAAGGCAAATCTGTATCTCTAAGTTGTAACTATTTATCAATTTTCGTGTTAGTAAAACGTACCAACCAATTTGTAAACCTAGGATACAGATGAGTAACTATACAGAAAAAAATCATGCTGTAGGGAAACTATTACCCATCAGTGACATTTTACCTGATATCCTCTTCACCCTCACCTGTACCTTGCACAGACACTCTGCAACTGACTCTATTGTTATGTTCTAAATAGATGCCCCTACAGTCTCCCCTGAAATCTAGAGAAGTGTTTGGTTTTTAAAAGGAAGCTCTTCTACTCTTCTACTCTCATTTTATAAAAGTGTTTGTCTTAAGATAACACAAAAATTAGTAATGCATATCTTACAACCATGAAAAAGGTACTTGTATTATTTTCTCCTTTATATGTCTAATTAAAATTTTGTTTATTGCTTTTCATCTCAAAGTCATCACAAAAGAAAAGAGAAATTGGATAGTAGCCCTATTATATACTCAGACCATCAAAACAGAATTGAATTCATTGCAGTCAAGTTTCCACCAGATCTGAATCTGAATGAGGCTTTCTTATCTTACACCAAGGGAAGTCTGACAAATTTTAGGGTTTCTGATCATAAGACTGCTATCTCCAGGGGAATAAAATTGCCTCAAGATTATGAATGCAAAGGAGGTCCTTATTTAGAATCACAATCCAAAGAGACTGATTCCTTATACACTGTTCAAATAAAGTCAATACCAAGCTTCAAATTGGAAAATGTAAAACTTACATGCACATTTAATTTTAGAGTTTCTAAGGCTGGGTATGGTAACTCACACCTGCAATCCTAGCACTCTGGGAGGCTAAGGTGAGAGGATCACTCCATGTCAGTTTGAGAACAGTGTGAGCAAGAGAGAGATCCTGTCTCTACTAAAAATAGAAAAATCACCCAGGCATGGTGGGCCAAACCTGTAGTCCCAGCTGCCACTCAGGAGGCTGAGGTGGGATGGTTTGAGCCCAGCAGTGTGTGGTTGTAGTGAGCTATGATGACACTACTGTACTCTAGCCTGAGTAACAGAGTGAGACTCTGTCCCCGCAAAAAAAAATAAGTTGTCAACAAAGTTTTGCATCTTTAATGCTTTATTGGACAAAGACTGTGACTAGTCTCAAATGTAAGTTATTAGTACCTAATGAAATTATCTTTTTGAAGTTTGCTAATTTATGAATAAAATGTTCAACCTTTCCTCCTCCTGAGTAGACAATCATCTCTAATACATAGGCCTTTTTTTACATATGGATGCAACTGAAGGGATCACAGGATTTCTATAGTTAATGATCTCTCTTATTTTCTTCCTGAGTAAAAATTCTCAGAAAATGACAAAGCCTTTATTTTAGAGTTTGCATACTTGGTCTAATTTTTCCCAGACTATATACCTAAAGAGGCGTACGTGTGCACATATGCCCATAGTTTTTTGATTGGTTAGTTGTGTTTTTTTTATTTGTTTGCTTGTTTTTTTTGTTTGTTTGCTTTGTTTTTCTTTTTTGAGACAGAGTCTCAAGCTATCGCCCTGGGTAGAGTACCGTGGTATCACAGCTCACAGCAACCTCAAACTCCTCTTGGGCTCAAGTGATTCTCTCACCTCAGCCTCCCAAGTAGCTGGGACTACTGGAGTCTGCCAGGATGCCTGGCTATTTTTTGGTTGCAATTGTCATTGTTGTTTGGCCAGCCCGGGCTGGATTCAAACCCGCCAGCTCTGGTGTCCATGGCTGGCACCCTAGCCGCTTGAGCTACAGATGCTGAGCTTGCTTGTTTCTTTTTTAACAAATTACCAAAACATCTTTACTTTGATAGAATACTTTTGTGATGTTACAAACATGCTCACAATATTTTTAGACTTTTTCATTTTCAAATGATAAAGTGAGTTGCTGAGGAAAAAATAATATAAGGTATATAATACAATGTATTCATTTTGCCCTATTAAAGTGGGAAAATAAGCAATTTTATGAAGCCCAAAATGCTTTTGGAACAAATTTCTTTTTGTGAGCTAAAGCATGTAATTAATGGTTTGCCTCAAACTTTAGTTACAGAGCCAAGGCAAAAATTATCCTCCTTAAGACTGTAAGTGTAGAGTACCAGTTATTTGTTTCAAGTATTTGGCTTAATATGGCTGTTCTTATTTAAAAAATGTATACCAAGACCCCAAAAGGGTACACTTGGCTCAGCTCCTGTAGCTCAGCAGTTAGGGCACCAGCCATATACATAGGAGCTGGCAGATTCGAACCCAGCCCAGGCCTGCCAAATAACAATGACAACTATAAGCAAAAAATAGCTGGGTGGGGGCGGTGCCTGTGGCTCAAAAGGGTAGGGCGCTGGCCCCATATGCCGGAGGTGGCGGGTTCAAATCCAGCCCCGGCCAAAAACTGCAAAAAAAAAAAAAATAGCTGGGTGTTGTGGTGAGTGCCTATAGTCCCAGCTAGTTGGGAGGCTGAGACAAGAGACTAGCTTAAGCCCAGGAGTTTGAGGCTGCTGTGAGCTGTGATGAACTATCACTCTACAGAGGGTGACAAAGGGAGGCACTGTCTCAAAAAAAAAAAAAAGGGCGGCACCTGTGGCTCAGTCGGTAAGGTGCCGGCCCCATATACCGAGGGTGGCGGGTTCAAACCCGGCCCCGGCTGAACTGCAACAAAAAAATAGCTGGGCATTGTGGCGGGCGCCTGTAGTCCCAGCTACTTGGGAGGCTGAGGCAAGAGAATCGCTTAAGCCCAGGAGTTGGAGGTTGCTGTGAGCTGTGTGATGCCACGGCACTCTACCGAGGGCCATAAAGTGAAACTCTGTCTCTACAAAAAAAAAAAAAAGAAGGGCACACTTACTTCTACTGCAAAAGTCAATCGTTAACAAATGGTTTATGGGGCGGCGCCTGTGGCTCAGCGAGTTGGGCGCCGGCCCCACATGCCGAGGGTGGCGGGTTCAAACCCAGCCCCGGTCAAACTGCAACAACAACAAAAAAATAGCCGGGCGTTGTGGCGGGCGCCTGTAGTCCCAGCTACTAGGGAGGCTGAGGCAAGAGAATCGCGGAAGCCCAGGAGTTAGAGGTTGCTGTGAGCCGTGTGACGCCACGGCACTCTACCCGAGGGCGGTACAGTGAGACTCTGTCTCTACAACAAAAAAAAAAAAAACAAATGGTTTATGATAAACTATGCAACACTGGGCAAGGTTGTAGTGGTGGGGGGAAAACAGATTCTATGTTCTTATAAAAACTTAACAAAGGCCACTAAAGCAATTCTAAACAAACATTAAAACTTACACTTAGAAAAATCTTGTTATTGATACAACACACACAAAACCAGAAATGTCATGAAAATGCATGCCCTTGGGTAATTTGGCATAGTAGCCTTAAATATAATGGGGCTTTTTTTTTTTTTTTTTTTTTGTAGAGACAGAGTTTCACTTTATTGCCCTCCAGTAGAGTGCCGTGGCGTCACACGGCTCACAGCAACCTCCAACTCCTGGGCTTAGGCGATTCTCTTGCCTCAGCCTCCCGAGCAGCTGGGACTACAGGCGCCCGCCACAACGCCCGGCTATTTTTTTGTTGCAGTTTGGCCGGGGCTGGGTTTGAACCCGCCACCCTCGGCATATGGGGCCGGCGCCCTACTCACTGAGCCACAGGCGCCGCCCTATAATGGGGCTTTTTATTGAATGGATCTCAAATCTTGAAGTTTAAAGGGACGTCATTAATTTACATACACATGTTTCCAGCACATTCCTTACATCTTTTTCAATCTTGTTTTCTGGGCTGAGCTGACTTATCCCAGGTAATCACTGCCTGGTGACATTACCTTGTGGCATCTCCAGCTGTTGTCTTTCCTGCTTCTCCCTCAAACCCAGCCAGCAGGGACTTTTGGTTTAAATTTACAAGTCACTTTATCACAATCACCATAATTTCTCTTTTAAATACTTGAGCTCCCTTTAAACCCCCTGACCTTTAAAAATCACCTTTACTTATGCCTGGAAAGCAAGGCTGACTAGTAACAGTTTTGATATTGTCATCTAAGTGCAATTAACTCTTGGCCTCACATGTTCACTTCAGTAAGCCTACTTAATCCAAAACACTTTGGGGAAAATTGGAATCCTTGAACCTAAGAAGGCAAATTCTAAATCACTTGTTTTGTAAAAAAGTGCGATCATAGCCACAATAATAAGAGGCAATGTGATATAGTGGAAAGGCCACAGGTTTGAAATCAAATAGATTTGAGTTTGAATCCCAGAACCACCATTTACTACACAAAGGAATTTATTTAACTATTTGGGCCTCAGTTTTTCTTTTCTTTTTTTCTTGTTTGTTTTTTTTGTTTTGTTTTGTTTTTTGAGACAGAGTCTCAAGCTGTCACCCTCGGTAGAGAGCTGTGGCATCGCAGCTCACGCAACCTCAAACTCTTGAGCTCAAGCGATTCTCTTGCCTCAGCCTTCCAAGTAGCTGAGACTACAGGTGCCAGCCATAACACCTGGCTTTTTTTTTTTTTTTTTTTTAAGACAGGGTCTTACTACGTCACCCTCGGTAGAGTGCCATAGCATCACAGCTCACAGCAACCTCCAACTCTTGGGTTCAAGCGATTCCCTGCCTCAGCTTCCCAAGTAGCTGGAATTGCAGGCAACGGCCACAACGCCTGGCTATTTTTTGGTTGCAGCTGTCATTGTTGTTTAGCAGGACCAGGCTGGGCTTGAACCCTCCAAGTTTGGTGTATGTGGCTGGTGCCCTACTCACTGAGCTACAGGTGCTGAGCCAGGGCCTCAGATTTTTCATCTGCAGAATACATCTTACCTTCCATTGGGTTTATCAAGAATTAACTAGAAAATATTTACGAAGCTTTTAGCATATTTTCTATACTGGATCATTGGATTTATATTGTTTATAGGTAATTATTGTATGAAAACACAAAGAATTCATTTCAGAATGATCTTCCACCTCATTCTTCTCAAAAAAATCATCAGCGTTGGCCTATTTATGTACAGTTCCAAAACCGACCCTTTAATATGAACCTTTCCAAGCCAAACTCTATTCCAGTGCTCAGTCACTTCATACCTGAACTGCTACATATTTCTTCTGGCTAGTTTGTACATCTATGAATTGGTGAAAATTCTATCAGTAAAATTATTTCTTCCAAGAATGTTGGCTCTGCACCTTTCCCCCTGATTCCTACCTTCAGCTACTGCCAGCTCTTCCATCTGAGAATTGGACCAAGCCATACAGAATGCTTCCAAGTTTTTGGAGATAATGGTAACAGGGGGTGTTGGGGTTTGGGAGTCTCAGTTCCCCATACTCAGTTGATTGGGTTCAATTACTCAGCTGAGCTAGAAAGTTCAAGTGAGTGAAAACTGAAAATAAAGCTGGAGTAGCACAGGCAGGGTGAATAGAAAGCAAAGTTAACCAGCACAGGTTTCAGTATAACAAAGATAAATTTTATTTAAGAATAAAGAGAAATGGCGGCGCCCGTAGCTCAGTGGGTAGGGCGCCGGCCACATACACCCAGGCTGGCCTGTTCGAACCCAGCCTGGGCCAGCTGAACAACAATAACTGCAACAACAACAACAAAAAATAATAAAGAGAAAGCTTAGAGCCCTTCCAAAGATAGTTAGCAGTGGGTCCCTCTCACAGATGAGAAGGGGTGAGACAGAGGCACAAAGGCAGTGAGTGCAGTGAAAGAAATACCCTCTAAACATCCTCTTTCTCTCCATTTGAAATTCGCTTCCACTCTATCATTGGCTTCTCTGTGCCTCCAGGCATTACTGCCCTTTTCTACTGGTCATTAAGTCTTTTTCTATTGGTCATTGGTTACCTAGGCTACCTCAGGTCCACATTCTTTTCCCTTTTTTGGCAAGCACAGCTGAGTGGTGAATGTTCATGGGAGCCCTCCAGACTTCCCTGTTCAGCAGGCCAGGCTTCCTCCCATTGCCTTTAAGCCTCTTTCTCTGTGTTCCTTCTCAGGGGGGAATGATACCCTATCCTATAGGCATCTTCTGTAATAAATGACCATAACTGGCTTATCCAAAGACATAACCAAGCTGGGCACGGTGACTCATGCCTATAATCCCAGCACTTGGGAGGCAGAGGCAGGTGGATTGCCTGAGCCTGAGCCAGAGCAAGATTTCATCTCTAAGAAAAATAGCCGGGCGTTGTGGCAGGCACCTGTAGTCCCAGCTACCTGGGAGGCTGAGGCAAGAGAATCATTTGAGCCCAAGAGTTTGAGGTTGCTGTGAGCTAAGTGCTGTGACACTCTATAGAGGGTGACCAAGTGAGTCTCTGTCTCAAAAAAAAAAAGACATAACCAGCCTTTGCCCTTATGGTGAATTCCATAGCAAGAAAACAAGCTCCAAACACTACTTTCAAAGAAACAGAAAAACTTACAATCTATATGGTGTTGAATTTCAAATTCTTTTTTTTTTTTTTTGGCAGTCTTTTGCCGGGGCCGGCTTTGAACCCACCACCTCCGGCATATGGGGCCAGCACCCTACTCCTTGAGCCACAGGCTCTGCCAGAATTTCAAATTCTTAATATGCCTTTAAAGACATTTAATTTCCCAACATGTACTCTTGTATTAGCCTTCTTTCCAAATATTTTGTATTATTAAATGTCTAGTTTAATTTTGCCTGTCTGAGCAATTAACATAATTGTTTACGGCTCCAATAAGCACCATCATTGATAATCCTGCTGTCTTAGATTCTGTCCCTAGTGGCAGTCATATTCATATAACAGACCCCGAGGATTTTCCAGTCCCCTGTACTGTTCTCTGAGCTATGCATTAGGCAAGGATATGAGGCAGAATAGATGAGGGATCCAGGAAGTAGGAACTGTGGCAAGATCAAGAAGGTGGGTTTTTACAAGTAAAATGTGGTACTGAGGGCTGAGTGCAGTGGCTTACGCCTATAATCCTGGCACTCGGGGAAGCAAAGGCTGGTGGATTGCCTGAGCTCAGGAATTCAAGATCTGCCTGAGCAATAGCAAGACCCTATCTCAAAAACTAGCCAGGCATTGTGGTGGGCGCCTTTAATCCCAGCTACTCAGGAGGCTGAGGCAAGAGGAATGCTTGAGCCCAAGAGTTTGATGTTGCTGTGACCTATGATGCCATAGCGCCTGTACCCAGGGTGACAGAGTGAGACTCGGTCTCAAAAAAAAAAAAAAAAAAAAAAAAATGTGGTAATGAATATTTTGTAAATAAAGGTACATTTACCTACAATTTCCCATTTTCCCTGAGTATGACAACTTGTGGGACGTCCTGTAAAGGATTTCCTATGTAGTTCTCCATACTTTAAAGATTCCCAGACAGAAGATTTCACAATCTCTAGACAACCTGAACTAACAAATTTAACTCTAATATATAACCTTCCTGCCAGGAAATTTTGCCCTATATCTCATGCTGTTTGACTTATAATTTAATCCTTTCTCTTGCTCTGCACTCTGGAGAAATATTTCTATAGTGCCTTCCCTTCATTTATTTATTGTGAGGGGAGCCACTATTTGTTCCTCTTTTCTCCAGAATAACTCCAATATACTTTCCTACTTCATATCTCAACTGTTCTTTTTTTTTTTTTTGTAGAGACAGAGTTTCACTTTATCACCCTCGGTAGAGTGCCGTGGCATCACACACCTCACAGCAACCTTCAACTTCTGGGCTTAGGTGATTCTCCTGCCGCAGCCTCCCAAGTAGCTGGGACTACAGGCGCCCCCCACAATGCCTAGCTATTTTTTTGTTGCAGTTTGGCCGGGGCTGGGTTTGAACCCTCCACTCTCGGCATATGGGGCCGGCACCCTGTTCACTGAGCCACAGGCGCCGCCCTCAACTGTTCTTTTCTAACGCTTTAATTATCTTTGCTGCTCTTGAATGTTCTCCAGATTTTAATGTCTAATGTCCTGGAGCCCAAGCTTGGACATAATAGATTGGGGTGGATTGGCAGGTGGAGGCTAGTGCTAAATTATTATTATGAGATCACCCTGTGCTGTCTATTTCACTTTATGTTGACTGGCGTCACCTTTGGGTTTTTTGTTTTTCTATAATCACATGCTTCTTTTCAAGATTATCCTTTCACACCATTACCGAGGCAGTCATCTTTTCTCCTGAGAATTTATAGATCTAATTTGTCATTCCCTACTTTCTGTATATGCCAATTCTTTCCTCACATACGTTCCTTGCATGTCAGGACTAAATCTCTTTATTTCTAAATACACCATAGCGAGGCACATCATAGCTCTGCCCAGTGAGAGGCACATGGAGGCAGACCAGATACGTATAGTCTTGACATCTAAAATCTAAAACCAAACTTGGCTGGGCACCGTGGCTTAGGCCTGTAATCCTAGCACTTGGAGAGGCTGACTCAGGTGGGTTGCCTGAGCTCACAGGTCTGAGACCAGCCTGAGGAAGAGCGAGATCCCTGTCTCTCAAAACAGCCGGAGGTTGTGGCGGGAGCCTGTAGTCTCAGATACTCAGGAGGCGGAAGCAAGAGAATTGCTTGAATCCAAGAGTTTGAGGTTGCTGTGAGATGCCATGGCACTCTACCAAGGGCAACAAAATGAGACCTTGTCTCTAAATAAATAAATAAATAAGTAAAATTAAAATAAAAAAATAAAACCAGACTCATTCTCTTCATTATTATCTCTCCATCCCCGGATTTGTCTCTCCTCCTGAATCCTCTGTGTGGTTTCTTAGCTCTACTATACGTGTCAATCATTTTTTATTCTCTTTTCCTCTTACTATCTATAGCTAATTGGTTTCCAAGTCCAGCTGAGTTTAATTCTGACATGCTCTCTTGAGATTCTTCTTGGACATGGCTCTTCTTTACTTTACTCTATTGCCTAAGTCCAGGTCTTCAGTATCCCTGAATTGGACGACTACAGTGGACTTTGGTTTCTCTCATTCAATCCATCATGCCTTCCTTTCTCTAATTGCATACCCTATCATGACATTTTCCCTTAAGAAGTGGCATTGTCTCCTTGAGTATATTATCTGCACTTGCTCCAGCCCTCGTTTGTTAAGAGCCATCATTGTGTATGTCATTGTAAGTTTACAATCTTATGATTCTGTTGACTACAAAGAGCAGGTATTCAGTAAATATTATTGACTGAATGAATGGTTGAATGAATAATAAAAAGAAAATGGCATTGTCTCCATTTTTAATATACATTCAAAACCCTGACATTACCTGCCTTTTCAGATATATCTCTCGTCACTCATCTTCTTATCATTTCTACCAAATCAAATCCTACACAAGGTTGGTAAGCATATCTATCTTGGTTAATTTAAAATGACTGTCTGGGCCAGGCACAGTGGCTCATGTCTATAATCCTAGCACTCTGGGAGGCCAAGGCAGGTGGATTGCTTAAGCTTACAAGTTCGAGACCAGCCTGAGCAAGATCGAGACCCCCCCATCTCTAAAAATAGCTGGGCATTGTGGTGGGGACCTGTAGTCCCAGCTACTTGGGAGGCTGAGGCAAGAGAATCACTTGAGACCAAGAGTTTGAGGTACTGTGAGCTATGACACCATAGGCACTCTACGGAGGGTGACAAAGTAAGACTCTATCTCAAAAAAAAAAAAAAGGCTACCTAAAACCACATATTGTAAGGAAAAGTGCTATGGCAGATTGTCCATGAACATCAAGAAGGGAATATAATGGCCATACCTATTGTTCTTGCTATGCAGATTGAATATTTAAAATTTTCTAATACTTATCAGACTCCATGACTTTTTATACTTCTAGAACTTATCTCCCAGAATTGATTCTTGCTTTCCCTTTTCAGTTCTCTCAAGTAACTCTTAAAAAATAATTCAGGCCAGGCACCATGGCTCATGCCTGTAATCCTAGCACTCTGGGAGGCCGAGGTGGGTGGATTGCCTGAGCTCAGGAGTTCAAGACCAGCCTGAGCAAGAGTGAAATATCATCTCTACAACAAGAAGAAGAAAAAGAAGATAGCTGGGTATTGTGGCGGGTGCCTGTAATCCCAGCTATTTGGGAGGCTGAAGCAAGAGGATCTCTTGAACTGAAGAGTTTGAGGTTGCTATGAGCTAGGACACAATGGTACTCAACCCAGGGAGACAAAGTGAGACTCTCTCTCAAAAAAAAAAACAAAAAACAACCAGGCGTGGTGGCTCCTGCCTGTGGTCCTAGCACTCTGGGAGGCTGAGGCAGGTGGATTGCTTGAGCTCCCAAGTTCCAGACCAGCCCCTACAACAGCAAGATCCATCTCTACTAAAAATAGAAAAACTAGTATAGTGGTACATACCTATAGCTACTTGGGAGGCTAAGGCAAGAGGATTATTCAAGTTCAAGAGTTTGAGGTTGCTGTGACCTATGACTCCATGGCACTCTACCCAGGGCAACAGAGTAAGACTCCGTGTCAAAAAAAAAAAAAAAAGACAGAGCTTTCCCAGTTTGCTAAGGAGAAATGGTGAATTAATGGAGTTTGTAGAGCAGAAGCTTTTTTTAATGTGGATTTTTTGGGGGGTGGTTGGGTGGGTAAATTACTTAAAAATTCCTTTGAGCCACTAATGCATCGCTGCCAGCAATATTTTGTGTCAAATTTTAATATACGACACTGCTCTCATTTAAGTGGGTAAGGGGGTTTGGAATACCACCAGCTTAGCAACTCTCCTCTACATCTCCCTTAAGCAAAATTTAAAGGGTATATTGCAAATAAAGCTATAAAAATTTGGAGAACTTAAATTGCTAGAGTAAAGCTTATTTGTTTAATTTTGGCAGTGTAAAGTCACACAATATTTTTAAAGCCAGGGTTATAACTACAATACAAACAAAAAAGAAAACTTACTCCCTCATGATCTGGTCGAAGATAGAACTGGCATAAAGGAGGCAGTTGAAGGCTTTTACCCAACAAAGACTTATCAAGCCCTACAATGTCTCAGATGCTATTCCAAGTGCTTTCACTTCATCTGTAACGTGCTGCCCGTGGCCTTTATCTTTACTCTTACCAGCTAGCCTCCTGGAAAATCGATGTCATAGCTCATAGCATGAATGATCTCACAAGATAAAAGTGTGATGACTCAGAGCACATATCTCTCCAACTACAGACTGACTGTAGCTAGGTAGTTCTGGCTCTGACTACTTACGACAGCTGAAATCAAGACAGAACAAAAGTAGGAACAGCACAGATGTTCTCTGTTTCTCTGCATGACTAAGGAATTTGACAACAGACATGAACTTTAAAATGACACTAGTTGAATGTGGTTTTCAAAGAATAATAAATATCAATATCTATTTTCTTTTGCTCCCACAACCTTTATACGATCTGTTATTCTTTTTTAAGTTGTTGCACTGAGTCATGTTTTTATCTACATCTGCTGAAATGTTATATAAAATCACTTCTGTGGATAACTATAACTGATTAATTACAAATAAAAAATTAGACTAAAGCATTAATCTGTTGAACTTCCATTTCACTAAACTATGCCTAATTATTTTGACAACACACTAGGTATTTTTGGAAGCAATCCATAAGAACAAAAATAAAAAACTTCACAAGGGCGGCGTCTCTGGCTCAGTTGCGGGTGCCGGCCCCATATATCGAGGATGGCGGGTTCAAACCCGGCCCCAGCCAAACTGCAACCAAAAAATAGCTGGGTGTTGTGGCGGGCGCCTGTAGTCCCAGCTACTCGGGAGGCTGAGGCAAGAGAATCGCTTAAGCCCAGGAGTTGGAGGTTGCTGTGAGCTGTGTGAGGCCACGGCACTCTACCGAGGGCCATAAAGTGAGACTGTCTCTACAAAAAAAAAAACTTCACAAAATGGGTTTCTAGAAGTTTTAAAATATGTTATTGAAAAGAAATTCTAGGCACTTTCAACATTTTAAATGTTCTGAGAATACAATCACTGAGAACAGCTACACTCTTCCTTTATAATTTTATAAAGCATACACTTGTTTTGATACAAAGTTCACATTTGTTTTTAAAATGTGCACAAGCACAGTAACAAAGAAAAAAGAAACATATTGTATTAGACAAGGCACAGAAACATGAGGCGGGGGAACTCTGCTTGAGCTAAAAAGAAAGAGACAAAAATTACTACCATCAAAGAGAAAAAGGTATCTCTGTGCAAGAACTATTTTCCCAGCAGTGAACTAAGGAATATGGGGATGGGGTGCAGGAACAGAAGGGTACCAGGTGAAAGAGTATTGTTCATGGCTCCTAGGAATAGAATTTGGATTTATATAACAAAATCAATCCACTTACAGGATATGCTTAACTTCACCTGTTGGGAGGGAAGTTCTGTCTCTTTCCCCTTCTTTGAATGAATGGCTTAGTTCATCCTCTGCCTCCCACCATAGGAATGTGCGCTATCGGGAGAGTTGTTTTGAAACCCACAGTACTTAAAGGAGCTGTATCAACAGGTTTTTCCTTCTCCCTCACAGCCAATCATAAATGCTGAATGAAAAACCTCGAATAAGTTAAATGCAACTGCAGGAATTCAAAACCAGCTCTAGCTAGGATGGGTTTTTTTTTTACCCCTATTAGAATCACAATTTAGAATTTTATCACTTCAGCCTTTTGAGCCCAGAACTATAGAGCTAACTAAGTGCTATTTCCCCACAGTGTTAACACAAAGCACATTTTAAGGAAAGCCTGAAAATTGGCCTTGGAATTTGGTTAGGACAGAGAATTGCAACTTTCCAGGAGTAAATGCTGATGTTTGTCAAGAAAACTCAAGAGACTAACAAAAATATCCTTCCAAGTGGGGCGGCGCCTGAGGCTCAAAGGAGTAGGGCGCTGCCCTCATACACTTGAAGGTAGCGGGTTCAAACCCAGCCCCAGCCAAACAAACAAACAAACAAACAAAATGCAAATGTCCTTCCAAGCAATGTAATAAATTCCAAGCCTTTGATATACTTATTATCCAATGCGTTTCTACAGTCACTGTCCTACAATACAAATATGTATCTTTTCTCTCTCAACTTTGACCTATAGATTCCACTCTCCCTTGAAGTAAAACTATTACCAAGACAAGGGAGACGAGGTGAAGCATTCATCACAGAAGCTTCGTTCGTCCAGTCTTAAATGCTAGGGGGACAGTCACAGGTAAATTTGAACCATATTTTAAACTTCTACCTGTGATTTTAAACATTGAAAAGTCGTTTGCTATTTTTTCCTTAGATTAACTCATGGTAAGCCAGACCCGTACCATGTTTGCATAGCCATTTGTCATTATTTTCATATCACCTGCAATTTATTCTACAGTACCAAGTGGCTGTTCTGTGGCTTGACATAATTTATCATGAAGTCTCTCAAACGTCATTTGGCATGATGTTAATGGAAAATGCCTCTACTCTGATTCCAAACATTAAGCAATGCTGTTACAAAGAATATATACGGCGTCTCAAAAGTCACCTCCTAAAGTCCCTATACATAGGGGAAATGGGAAATTGTAACTAAATGTATCTTCATTTACAAAATATTCTTTTTTATTTATTTTTGTAGAGACAGTCTCACTTTACCGCCCTCGGTAGAGTGCCATGACGTCACAGGACTCACAGCAACCTCCAGCTCTTGGGCTTTCGCGATTCTCCTGCCTCAGCCTCCCGAGCAGCTGGGACTACAGGCGCCCGCCACAACGCCCAGCTGTTTTTTGGTTGCAGTTCGGCCAGGGCTGGGTTTGAACCTGCCACCCTCGGTATATGGGGCCAGCGCCCTACTCACTGAGCCACAGGCGCTACAAAATATTCTTTACAAAGAGGTGGCTACACGTAGTGTTAGGTAATTGCCACAGAGAAAGTCCCTCTCCCAGAAAAGCCCCCTCCTACTTTCTACAAACCAGGATTAGCTGTCTCACTCTTAAATTTCAAACTTATGGCCTGCCCCTAATAGCTCTTTTGGCCAGAGCAGTAACTCCTTATTGGCTATTCTACCATCCCATCACCATTCTAAGACTTCCCCTATCTGAACCTATATAGCGCGAGCTCGCGCTCTTTCTCTCTCTCTCTCTCCCTCTCCTCCCCAACTCGATCTCTCCTCTCCCTCCCCCCCTTTCCTCTCCTCTCTCTCTTTTCTCTCCTTGCCAATAAAAACCTTTCCTACAAGCCTTGGTGGTCTGTGAGATCTCTGCTGGTCGAGTGCCCCCCTTTCACACAGAGCATATTTTGTTAAATTGTATAATGAATATTTTATAAATAAAGGACCATTTAGCTACAATTTCTCATTTTTCCTATTTATGGACAACTTTTGGGAACTCCTGTATGTTTTTTTCCTGTAACTAACAAACGAGAATACAATTGAGAATAAGCCAGGCCTGGTAAGGTGGCTTACACCTATCATCCTAGCTAGCACTCTGGGAGACCTAGGCGGATGGATTGCTTGAGCTCAGGAGTTAGAGTTCAGCCTGAGCAAGAGTGAGACCCCTTCTCTACTAAAAATAGAAAAACTGTCTGGGCATTGTGGTGGCACCTGTAGTCTGAAGAGGCTGAAGCAAGAGGATGAAGAGGGTTGCTTAAGATCAAGAGTTTGAGGTTGCTATGAGCTATGAAGCCAGGGCACTCTACCCAGGATGACAGAGTAAGACTCTGTCTCAAATAAATAAATTAAATAAGCCAACACTCCCAAATTTTAAAAAAATTCCTCAATCTTAATGACAGAAAGTAAAGTCTATGTAATAAAAAATAAACTGCTGAGCAAATAATTTGCTAATTACTATGCACATTATTTTAATTAACCAGTTTCCTAGATGATTTACTATATGAAAATTGAAAAGGGATAGTGTCTTGGTAATTAGTTAATTTATTAATGTGTTAGATTTTAGGGTGCAAAGAAACAAACTTAAGTGATGACTTTCTACATATGCGGAAGCAAAATAAATTAACAACAAAACAGAAATTTAGGGGAAGTGGAATAAGGAATCAAAACGTAACAGTCAGCAGTGAAGATTGTTTTAACATTGCACAAACCACAGAGCACTGAAAGGTGCACTTCACTGTGTTCCTCAGCGTCCCCGGGATTTGTTCCAGTTTGGAGTCTTTTCTAAATTAAAACACCAGCAACATCAAGGACACAACTACAAGAACAACAAACCCTTTCAGAAAAATGCTCAACACCAACCAAACTGCCTTGTGAACTTAGCCCTGGAACTTGCACTGGACACTGTGATTTTATCGCTTTTTAAAGGGATATTACAAAGCTCTTTAAATAACTTCTAGAGGGCATGAAGTATTTCCAAAGTGAGGTGAAGAAGTCTGTAACTATGTAAGCATTACTTATTTAGCTACTGCGAAAATGTATCTTAAAAAATGGGGATGATGAGTTTAAGGTGTTATATTAACATTTCCTTCCTTCCTTCCCTGTTTGAAAATTTAGGGGGACATAGGACCTTTACTTCTTTTAAATTCTGGTGTCAAAGTACCCAAAAGAATTAACATGGAGCTAGATTAGCACATCCTCCAGAATTCTATTCATCAAAATTTCTACAGGGAACATGCATGAAAAATTAAGAATCCACACTGGAGATATTCAGGGCAGCTTAATTTATAGTAGTTGAATAATGGAAACAACACCAATATTCATCAAGGAAAAAGAATAAATGGCAGCAGACTCATGTAATGAAACCCTACATAACAAAAGAACGAATACTGATACATGAAAGTACGTAGTTAATGGGTCTATTTACCTGAGGTTCCAAATCAGGGGAAGTGTTTACTAAGGAGGGAGGAGTTACTGGTTGAGAAAAGGTACCAGGGAGCCTTTTGTGTGTTGATAATGTCCTAGGTTTTTATGAGTGAGGTATACAGGTATATCAATATATAAAAATTCACTAAGGCTGAGTGCAGGGGCTCAGGCCCGTATCCCTGGTAATCTAGGAGGTTGAGGTGGGAAGACTGGTAGAGCTCTGGAGTTCCAGACTAGGGCTGAGTGTTGTGGCAGGTGCAGGTAGTCCCAGCTACTTGGGAGGCTGAGGCAGAGGATGGCTTGAACTTAAGAGTTTGAGGTTGTAGGGCGGCGCCTGTGGCTCAGTGAGTAGGGCACCGGCCCCATATGCCGAGGGTGGCGGGTTCAAACCCAGCCCCGGCCAAATTGCAACAAAAAAGTAGCCGAGTGTTGTGGCGGGCGCCTGTAGTCCCAGCTGCTCGGGAGGCTGAGGCAAGAGAATCACGTAAGCCCAAGAGTTAGAGGTTGCTGTGAGCCGTGTGACGCCACAGCACTCTACCCGAGGGCGATACAGTGAGACTGTCTCTACATAAAAAAAAAAAAAAGTTTGAGGTTGCTGTGAGCTAGGCTGATGCCATGGCACTCTACCCTGCCTGGAGCAACAGAGTGAGACTTGTCTCAAAACAAACAAACATAAATAATAATTCATTGAAGCTATATACCTAAGCTTTGTGCATTTTTCTGTATGTATGCTATTTTTGCAGTTTAAAATTTCAATAAAGGGCAGTGCCTGTGGCTCAAAGGGGTAGAGCGCAGGTCCCATATGCCGGAGGTGGCGGGTTCAAACCCAGCCCTGGCCAAGAACTGCAAAAAAAAAAAAAAAATAATAATAATAATAAAATAAAATACAATTTCAATAAAGATATAAAAAGAAAATTCACAATGGAGGAAATAAAGTTAGAAAGCCATTCCCAAGATTCCAAGGGGTTCAACAAAAGTGAAAGAGATCATCTCACTTTTAAAAGTATAGAAAAATGGGCGGCACCTGGGGCTCACGGAGTAGGGTGCCAGCCCCATATGCCAGAGGTGGCAAGTTCAAACCCAGCCCTGGCCAAAAACTGCAAAAAAAAAAAAAGTATAGAAAAATAGCCCCCACCCAAGGTTTGATAGAATGAACACTGTTTTTCTTTTCTTTCTTTCTTTTTTTTTTTTTTTTTTTTTTTTAAGACAAAGCTTCACTATGTCACCCGCAAACTCAGACTCAAGAGTTTGGAGTCAGGTGCTGTGACGTCACAGCTCACAGCAACCTCAAACTCTTGAGCTTAAGCGATTCTCTTGCCTAAGCCTCCCAGTAGCTGGGACTACAGGCGCCTGCCACAACACCTGGCTATTTTTTGGTTGCAGTTGTCATTGTTGTTTAGCAGGCCCACGGGGCTTGAACCCCCCAGCCTCGGTATATGAGCGCCAAGTCTGTTTTTCTTTTAAAGTTCCATCTCTCATTAGGCATGGAATGTGGGAAGAGGAAAGGAATGAAAAAATTATATACCCCCAGAAAACTAGTAGTTACATTTTAGAATTTCTTGGTTATAGATAACCACCTGTCTCCTCAAAGGTTGTAGGGTTGCTCTGATTGTCTTTTGAGAGATTGTTACAGGGTGACCAGGAAGATAAAGAAGTAATCAATTATCTGGGTTTTAAGTGGAGAATTAAAGTTTGGCCTAAAGATTACTTTCCCTATTTTTTTTTTTTTTTTTTTTTTGGAGACAGAGTCTCACTATGTTGCCCTGGGTAGAGTGCTGTAGCATCACAGCTCTCAGCAACCTCAAACTCTTGGGCTTAAGTGATTCTCTTACCTAAGCCTCCTAGTAGCTGGGACTACAGGCGCTCAGCGCAATGCCAGGCTATTTTTTTGTTATTGTTGTCATTGCTGTTTTATCAGTACCTGGCCAGTTTCGAACCCACCATCCCCGTGCATGTGGCTGGCACCCTAACCACTGAGTATGGGCTCCGAGCCAAGATTACTTTTCATATTGTTCAACGGCATGGTAGATGAGGGCAGGCTGGAGCCAGAGTGCTGTCCAGGCCTGGAGGTCTGCACTGGAGTGAACTTTCCTTTGCGTTTTCTCTGCTAGACAGGAAGGAACAGAGGGCAATAAGTCCTAATGTTTGTTTATAGTGAAAGGCTTCTGATATAATTTACTTGCTCCTTTTTTTGTTAAGAACTAGGGCAAAACAAATCCCTATCTTCATAACCACTTGTTTTCTCCAGACATTTTAGGAACAAGACACCCTTTCTTCCGTTCTTCTTGTAGGCACTCCCCAGCTGTGGGGAGGCTGTGACTGGTGATGAACATTTGGAAAGATTCAGGTTGGCCGAAGAATCATGCTCTGGCATTCCTACTTCACATCTGCATTTTCAGCCAGGAGATTGCTGCTTCATTCCTTACCCAAAGTACTGCCAGTTGCCAGCTGGCTGCATTTAAGAAATTGATTTAGAGATCTTAGGGGGTGGAGATGTAGAGAATGAAAAAAAAAAAAAACAAAAAAAAAAACTTAGACCAAAGTTAATGAAGACCATAACAGACGATGTTACACCTGAGCATTAGATTTAAATAATATATATGGGGGTGAAGAACTAAGAATTTAGGGCCCATGTATTAAATGTTTTATACGCAACACTACACTTAACCCTCATGATAGCTCTATAACCTAAAAATGAATATCTCCTTCAATGTATCAATGTAGCGAATTGTACTTGTACCCTATAAATATATACTAATAAATAAGTAAATAAATAAAAATTAATTTCTTTATTTCATAAGTGGAAATATCAGGCTTGAAGAAACAAAGGTGTCCAATCTATCTAACACCAAAACTATTCTATCTCATCACTGGTCAGGCAAGAATATAAATGAGTTAAAATAGATGGTAATCTCCTTGAGGACAAAGTTGATCACTGTTTTTTTTTTTTTTTTTTTTTGATACACAGTCTCAGTTTGTCACCCTTGGTAGAGTACCCTGGTATCATAGCTCACAGCAACTACAAACTTTTGAGCTCAAGTGATTCTCTTGCCTCAGCCGCCAGAGTGAGCTGGGACTACAGGGGCCTTCTATATAGAGACGTGGTCTTGCTCTTGCTCAGGCTGGTCTCAAATCCGTGACCTCAGGCAATCCACCAGCCTGGTCCTCCCAGAGTGCTAGGATTTACAGGCTCTGATCACTCTTCTTTTTGTATGGCATAGAATATGTCTTCATGTGCTAGGTGCATGCTTCCAAACAGGTGCGCAAGAGATAAATGTTGATTTTTTAAAAAAACTAAATTACAGGCACATGCTCACACACACCACACACTTTCTCAAACCATATGCAAGTACCTTTATCATTATCAGTATTGACTTAAATGCCTGCAGAAAAAATAAAATCTACTTATTTAATACAATACAGTAAAAAGTCTAAAAAAATGACAAATGGTAACAACCAAAAGAGCGAGAAAGCTGACTGCTGAATGACATTTGCTTGTCTTTACCTTTTTTTTGTTTTGTTTTGAGCCAGAGTGCCATGACGTCAATAACTCATAGCAACCTCAATCTCTTGGGCTCAAGTGATCCTCTTGCCTCAGCCTTCTAAGTAGCTGGGACTACAGCCGCAGGCCATAATGCCCGACTATTTTTAGAAACAGTGTCTTGCTCTTGCTTAGGCTGGTCTTGAACTCCCGAGCTCAAGCGATCCACCCACCTTGCTAAGATTACAGGCAAAGACAAGCTCCATGCCTACTTGTCTTTACCTCAAAGGCAAATTGGCTAATATCTGTTTTTCCACAAATAACAAAAAAGTAAGCACAAACTGACCCCAAATGTGGGATCACTTTAAAAAAATGCAAACACAAGATGGAACCCACTAAGCAGACTAAAATCCAACTAGTTTTAGTAAGTTTATACCCTTTAGACCAAAAATCCAAAAGCTAACGGAAATCTTTTTCATTCTGTCACCCAGGCTAAAGTGACCTGGCATCAGCCTAGCTCACAGCAACCTCCAACTCCCAGGTTCAAGCAATTTTCCTGCCCCAGCCTCCCCATGTGCAGTCTCCCAGGTAGCTGGGACTATAGTTGCCTGCCACAACGTCCAGCTGATTTTTAGTAGAGTTGGAGTCTCACTCTTGCTTAGGCTGATCTTGAACTCCTGAGTTCAAGGGATCCTCTAGGATTCTCCTCCTGAGCTCTAAGTTTCCCACCGTGCTAGGACTGCAGGCATGAGTAAAATCTTTCTTTACTAGATTTTGACCCTATTTCATTTTTAGTTTCTCTATGTGGAAGAAAAGCTCTGAATAAGATTTCAAAAAATTTTTCAAAAAATTTTTTTAAAACATGTTTTTTTTTTTTTTGAGATAGAGTCTCACTCTATCACCAGAGCTGGAGTGCAGTGGCTCATCATAGATCACTGCAACCTCCAACTCGTGGACTCAGATGATCCTCCTACCTCAGCCTCCCAAGTGGTATAAGTGAGACTATAGACACGCACCATCGAGCAGGATATTTTTTTTCCTTTTTTTCTTTCTTTTTATCTTTTATTGTAGGGATGAAATGTCTCTCTCTTGCTCAGGCTGGTCTCCCACTCCTGGCCTGAACCAGTCCTTCTGCCTCAGTCTCTCAAAATGCTAGGATTACAGGTGTGAGCCGCCAGACTTAGCCTAAGATTTAGATTCTGAATGCCTTATTTTTTAAATGGGAATTACAGTCTGAAATTAGTTTATTTACTTTTAAAATAAGTCATAATTTGCTACTGAAGAATTGGATGTGGGCCTTTGCATTGTTAAAGACAGTTGTTAATAATTCTTCTTTTTTTTTTGAGACAGAGCCTCAAGCTGTCGCCCTGGGTAGAGTGCTGTAGCATCACAGCTCACAGCAACCTCCAACTCCTGGGCTCAAGTGATTCTCCTGCCTCTGCCTCCCAAGTAGCTGGGACTACAGGCGCCTGCCACGACGCCTGGCTATTTTTTGGTTGCAGCCATGATTGTTGTTTGGCGGGCCCAGGATTGGATTTGAACCTGCCAGCTCAGGTGTATGTGGCTGGTGCCTTAGCCGCTTGAGCCACAGGCGCTGAGCCAATTGTTAATAATTCTTTGCAGTTAAAGACATGCAGAATTCCAAGGTGGTACAGTTTGTAGTTTTCTTCACCTTAACATTGTGCATTTGCCTAAGGTTGAGTAACTGAGAATTTAAAGTTATTTCTGAATTATCCGGGATGCGTGTGCTTGTGACCCTGAACCCACTAGCAGGTAATCAGTTAAATCTCTATTCAAACATCCTGGTTAGGTCCACTTTTTAGATTATAGAAAAGAAAAAAAAAGTGGTATTTCTTTCTATCAAGATTTTATCTTCTTTATTTTATTCATGGTACAGTTAATAGACACTCCTGAAATTTTAATAATGTGCACCTATTCTCTGTAAATTTTTTCTTCCATTATTCAAATTGTTTACTCTTACTGTTTACTTTTGTGGTTCTCCTTTCAATGTCTTTTAGAATGGTTGCTTTCTGTAAAAGGAAATGTCTACATTAGCTCAATTTTAGGAATGTAAACATCTCTTTTTCAATGATTTCAGGTTATTTTGGAGAATTATCTCCAACTGACTCCTGTGTACAGTCTGTTGTCCACATTAGGGTCCTTTAATCAACTGGGTTAAGCACATAAATTTCCTTCTTGTTCCTGCTTTCCCCATTTTTAATGTTTTGCATTGTCTCAGCATCTTCTCAATTTTAATTCATTTTTTTTCCTATTCCTTTTGTGAATCTATATATTTCTTCCTTTTGATGGATAACCACTTCATTCTATTTTAAGGTCTTCAACGTTTTTACTTCGGTTTCCCTCTGAGTCCCCTGGTGATTCCAATTCAATAATACAGCAAAGGATTTTTGAATGGCTCACTCCTCAATTATGAGTATAACCACTTATTTCTGGTGTCTAATGTGGGGTCAGGTCTGTCACTCTGCTCTATCCCTATATGACTAAAGACATTACTACCCCAAAATGAAATATTAAAAAAAAAGTCCAACTCTTTAAACAACAGCATATACTTTACTAAGTAACAATGCCATTTAACAAATGGTAAATAAATAAAACTTACCTTTAGAGAAGATTTCAAAAGATGGTTTAGAACTTTTGCCTCTTTATTTCAGCTCAATCCAACTCAGCTAACAATTATTGAAGCCTCTCAGGTCCAGGGCCTAAGGAGACCACAAATAGAAGGACAAAGCAAGTCCCTCCTCCTAAATTTGCCTTCATTTAGATCAGCTAAGGTGCTAGTTAGGTCTTTGAGAAAAACACCAAGCTTTATATAAGGTGTTTTCCTTGAAGGGTGCTTAGTAACTATTTTCCCCAGCCAAGCAGGATCTTAGGTTCTCCCCTTCCTTTTAAAGTTTCAGGTTGTTCCTTAACTATTCTTTTTACACTGGGTACCCTCAGGGGGTTATATCTGACTTCCGACTTCCATATTTAATGCGTTTTAATTTGGCCTTGTAATGATGTCTGTATATGCATTCATGAGCTCATCTTTCCCTTAGGACTTACACGGGTAGCAGAGATTAAATTGGCATTCTCTTCTACTTCTTGGCAATTGCAAGTCTGACTTCATGAATACCTTTATTTCTGTGTTTGCATCTAAATGTTTAAGAGAGAGCATGATTACCTGATTGAATAAATAAAACAAGTTCTTTAGACCGATTTTTTAAATCACAGTATAAGTTTAGTAAACTGCTAACACACACCTTCTGGCTCTCTGCCTGCCCCCCCGCCCCCCCAGCTTTTTTTTTTCTTCCTGTTAGAGATCCCTTAGTAATCTTCCATGATTTGTATCATTTTCTGGTAAGCACGCATTATGTTCCTACCCTGAGTGTAATAGTTCATGCATAGTTTGTCTACTTTATTGGCCCAAACCAAAAAACGTATTTTGCATTTGGAGAGAAAGAAAAGTGTTTCCCTACCCATTACTCTTCTTTTGGCAAGGACAGTGGGACAGAAGAGAGTGGGTGGGAGAGAATAATTGCCTAAAACAGAAACCAGCGAAGGCTGATTCAAACCAGGGAAAGCTGTACTGTCACCTTTGAGAGGGTTATGGTCCGAAGAGATTCTTAATTGAAATGGTATCAAATACCACCTCCTAACTCAAACAAGTCAATAGCAAGAAAATGAATAACCCAATCAAAAAATGGGCAGAGACCTAAAATAGATATTTCTCAAAACAAGGCATGCAAATGGCCAACAGATATGTGAAAACATACTTATCAACATCAATCCTCTGATAATTGCAAATTGAAACTACCGTAATGTATCACCTCACACCTGTTAGAGTCTATCATCAAAATACAAAAAAATGGCCAGGCACAGTGGCTCAGGTTTGGTAATCCCAGCACTCTGGGAGGCTGAGGTGGGCAGATCGCCAGAGCTCGAGAGTTTGAGACCAGCCTGAGCTGGAGGGTGACCTCCTCTCTAAAAATAGCCAGGGATTGGGCGGCGCCTGTGGCTCAGTCGGTAAGGCGCCGGCCCCATATACCGAGGGTGGTGGGTTCAAACCCGGCCCCGGCCAAACTGCAACCAAAAAATAGCCGGGCGTTGTGGCGGGCGCCTGTAGTCCCAGCTACTCGGGAGGCTGAGGCAAGAGAATCGCTTAAGCCCAGGAGTTAGAGGTTGCTGTGAGCTGTGTGAGGCCACGGCACTCTACCGAGGGCCATAAAGTGAGACTCTGTCTCTACAAAAAAAAAAAAAAAAAAATAAATAAATAAATAAAAATAGCCAGGCACTGTGGCAGGCACCTGTAGTCCCACCTACCTGGGAGGCTGAGGCAAGAGAATTGCTTGAGTCCAGGAGTTTGAGGTTGCTGTGAGCTAGGAGGCCATAGCACTCTACCAGGGGTGACAAAGAGAGGCCCTGTCTCAAAAAAAAAAAAAAAAAGAAGGGAACGTTGTCATTGTGACAGATGGATGAACCTGAGGACATGAAATAAGCCAGGCCCGGAAAGACAAATACTGGACAATCTCTCTTACATGTGGAATCTCAGAAAGTCAAACTCTTCTATACAAAAGTAGAATGAATGGTGGTTACAGAAGCTGGGAAGACGGGTAGATGGAGAAAGTGGAGATACTGACCAAAGGGTACAATGTTTCAGTTAGACATGAGGAGTAAGCTTTAATGATCTACTGCACAGAAGGGTGACTGTAATAAACAATAATACACTATAGATTTCAAAATGGCTTAAAGGATGGATTTTAAATATTCTCACCAGAAAAAAATGATACATAAGTGAGATGATGGATTTGTTAATTAGCTTGATTTAATCAGTCGCAATGTATATATGTAACAAAATACCACATTGTATTTCATAAATAGACACAATTATTTCTCAGGTAAAGATAAAATACAGGATGGTCATGGTGGCTCACACCTATAATCCTAGCATACTGGGAGGCCAAGGCAGGAGGATTGCTTGAAGTCAGGAATATGAGACCAGCATGAGCAGGCACGAGACCTCATCTCTACTGAAAATAGAAAAATTATCCAGGTTTCACTGGCATGTGCCTGCAGTCCCAACTCCTCAGGAGGCTGAGGCAGGATGATCACTTGAGTCCAGGAGTTTAATGTTGCAGTGAGCTATGATGATACCTCTGCACTCTACCCAGGGTGACAGAGGGAGCCTGTCTCAAAAAAAAAAAAAAAACATTAAACACTACCTATCCACACTCTTTTTTTTTTTTTTTTTTTGTAGAGACAGAGTCTTACTTTATGGCCCTCGGTAGAGTGCCGTGGCCTCACACAGCTCACAGCAACCTCCAACTCCTGGGCTTCAGTGATTCTCTTGCCTCAGCCTCCCAAGTAGCTGGGACTACAGGCGCCCGCCACAACGCCCGGCCATTTTTTGGTTGCAGTTTGGCTGGGGCCGGGTTTGAACCCGTCACCCTCTGTATATGGGGCCGGTGCCCTACCGACTGAGCCACAGGCGCCGCCCCTATCCACACTCTTAAACTACTCCTCTTTCAGCTTCAATCTCCTCCCTCATTAACGTAATTCTCATACTCTAATTTATAGTCATTTCTACATTGTCTTACAAGTTAAGCATACAACATTTTAAATTTTTTCTTGAAACAGCTCAAGATGAACAGCTCTTAATGCTTGATGATATAAGCCTTCATAGATGTAAGAGATATGAAAGGAAAGGAAGCAGGATATTAGGATTTTTAAACAGAACATGAAAATATCCCATTGTATCTGGATCTTCTTATGAAGAATTACAGCTACATTTTAACCTCTTGGAGTTAACTTATTTAACTTGATCTCTTTCTCTATCACCTTGGCCTTCAACATATGTTTAAAGGAAGAATTTAAGGAGTTAAAATACAATTTGCAGGCATGGTGCCCGTAGCTTGGTGGTTAGGGCGCTGGCCACATGCACCAAGGATGGCGGGTCCGAACCCAGCCCGGGCCTGCTAAACAACGGTGACAACTACAACGACAACAACAAAAATATTGTGGTGGGTACCTGTGGTCCCAGCTTCTTGGGAGGCTAAGGCAAGAGAATTGCTGAAGCCCAAGAATTTGAGGTTGCTGTGAGCTGTGACATCACAGCACTCTACCGAGGGCGACATAGTGAGACTCTGTCTCAAAAAAAAAGTGCAATTTGCGTGTATCTAAATATATATGTGTATATATGTGTGTGTGTATATACATATAATAGAATATATATACTAGATAATTACCATAATGTTCTGCCTAGCAATTGAATTGCACAAATATGTATGTAATTGGTTATGAAAAAGTTTCCTGATCATTTGGGATGACAAAATTTAGTCAATATTTCTCATATTAAGTTCCGGGAGTGGTTGCCCATGCTTTTTTCTGGGGCCACTGATGTTCCCAAACTGCCAGCTGGGTCACTGCTGCAACAGTCTCAAAACAGAAAGGCAAAGAGATTGCCATTATAAAGGGTCATTAAAATTAGGGGGAGGAAGTCACCTCTGAGCCTCCCTTCAGTAAAATTCTAAAGAGAAAAAGAGAAAGAAACTTTGCAACTTGGAAGATTAAGCATAGTTTCCTGTTGAACTGTACAAAGCCCCTGTGTGCTTTGCTGAGGGTGAGAAGCAGCTCACCTCTGGCATGGGGCTGCGGGCACTGCACAGACGTTGCTCTCTGCCTGTAATGCTCCAAGTGTGCAACCACCAAGAAGGCAAAGTAAGGTAATGCAGATGGAGCCCCCGATTTCTAGATTGGGACACAGGCGGGATGAGAAATCCTCCACGCAGTCCAGAAAGACCAAAGGGCAGGTTGGGCCGTCAGACCCAGATTAAGCAACTTGGTACTAGACACATTTTCAATCTCTTGTCCCACATCACACTGTGTTCCAGTTTAAGGTTTAATAGCATGTCTGAGAGTGCACACCAGGCACAGTGGCATGCTGCTGCAGTCCCAAGGACTAAGGAGAATCACTTGAACTCAGGAATTTGCGACCAGCGTGGGAAGAAAGGAAGACCCTATCTCTCTGTTCTTTCTTGTTCAAAAAACTAAGTACATTATTTGAGGTCAGATACACCGGGTTTGGGTCCCAGCATTGCCATTCATTGCTCAGTTAGGTAATCACACATGCACCGAGTACCCTCCTGGTCTCTGTTTCCTGATTTGTAAAGTAGCATAACAATCACACCTACTTCACTGGGTGCTTGTTGTGCAGGTTGGATGACATAATGTATGTAAATAAAGCCTTTAGCACCATGCCTGGCATTCTCAGTGGATGGTAGCTCAAAACAAACCGTGCAACATCAAATGCACAGCCTCTTCTGTCTGGTAGAGGTTGAGGGAAGTCTGTGTAGTATGAGAAATCAGGTAGGTTGTAACCTGCTGAGCAAGGGCTGCCATGCATCCTTTGTTTCTTCATACTCCCCATCTGTGCCAGGGCCCGAGGTCGCTGAAGGCATGTGTTCACTCATGGAATGCTGATTCTGTATCAAGTAGTTAGTTATGCGTGGGGGCATATTGGTGAACACCTCACAGAGATTTGATAACCACATAAACACAAATGAATGTCACTATAAGAAGGAAAAAACCAAGATTCTATTCTAGGTGGGCTGACAAAGGAAGGCCTCTGGGAAGAAGGGAAATTCAGGCAAAGACACACCAAGGTAAGAGCAGGTGTGGTTTGATTTCACGCCTTATATCCTTTCTTGGCAGAGCTCATGCTAATCACTAACTTTATCTGTCCTGTAACTTCCTGTAGTTTCTGTCTGTCACTCTCCTGAGGTGATGAGAGGCATCCAGGACAGACTACTTCCTAAACTAGAGTGGCCTCAGGGCCCTCGTCACCTAGCCACTGGATGGCCATATACACACCAGTGCAGGCTGTCGCTACATAAGGACACCAGGGAAGCCAAGTGTCCTGGCCTGAGGCTGTCTCTTCATGCCTGTGAGGAAGGGGTGCTTTTTTCTGTTTCACACAACAACTGCCTGGTGGCCTTGGGCATTCTCAGAATAAGAGCATGCACAGAAACCACAGAAAGGTTTTCAAAAGCAGGCTGGTGCTAGGGACTTAAGACACCCTCCCAGAACAACCCTAGTTAATTCCTAAGTAGAGGAGAGGCAGAGAACCTGTCTCTACTGCAGTCTTACACCGTGACTTATAATCAGCTTTTCAGAGGAAGTGTATGTTTCCTCCTCTCACACCCGAGGGAAGCCGGTCTGTGCTGGCTTCCTAGCTTACTAGGTGATGGGGGCCCTCCTTAGACCCTGCTGTCTAGGTTCTTACACAGCCCTCATTTCTTCCACCAGGTCCTCCTGTTAAGGGGCCTATCTGGCAGTTGACCGTCCCCAAAACTATGACTAATGGTCTCCTCCTCAGGTTCTCAAAACCAAATAGTTCTATTTGATTGGGAATGGTTTACCTTCATACCAGAGCAGAATCATTCTTCCTGATTATCTAAAAACAAGGCACAAATAATTTCTTTTGAGTAATACTAACCTGTGGGAGTATTAGAAAAAGAAATAGTCTGGGGAGAAATGTAGAAGACCATGAGCTAAAAACAAGAGAATGTTAAGTTAATGCCTGCATACACCCAGCCGTGCCTAATTAAAAGATTTCAGGGGTAGAGGAAAGTTTTTATAGAAAATTATGTTAAATTGATTCCAATAGGTTTAACCAAAAATTCCACACATACTACCCTCTTGGCTAGCTTTCATATATGCTAAGACCTAGAATTATGAAGGGAAATTTTCAGGCTAAGACATGCTTTGGCCTCATTAAAAACATTTCAGACTAGCAAGCGGGACTCTATGATTTTACAGATAGCACTTAAGACAAGAACTGGCAAAACTGGCCAGACGTGATTTCTATCAAGGTTTTCTTGGAGGAAGTTAAAAAAGAAAAAGAACAAGGTATTAGTCTCTTAGAAAACTGAAATGACAGAGAGTAGAGTTGAACATCAATAGTGTGCAAATTTAATATGGATTAATTTAGATGCATTAATTAAGAAAAATATAACCTCCTATTACATTTGGAGACTGTACAAATATAACTCTAATTAATAGGTTTCATAATTCCAAACTGGTCACTATCCCAATGCAGAAATCCTTGTTTTTCTAGCATGCCAATGTATTTATAGCAATTTAAAGGATGTTGCAAAAATCTCAGAATAAAATCAATATTGAATTGCCTGAATTAAAAAAAATGTAATATAACATTTAGGGGGAATAGGAGGCTACTCTAAAAAGTCTATAATCTCTATTGTAAATACTACAATTCATTTCTGGGCTACAAAAGTGACTGTATTTCTTTCAAAGAGTCCTGCAAAGAAACAAAAGCTTTGTTAAGACAGAGGACAATAAAAAAATTGCAATCATTAAATAATGTACTTATGATATAAGAATTTCAGTGCCATAATCCTTTCTTTTTTAAATGTAGCTCCATCCTATATCCATCCTCAGCTGTCCATCATGAAATCACATTTGTTCTAACTCTCCATAAATGTAATTAAGGTCTTTTTCTCTGAGATGTTTTCTTTCATAACATTATTGAAAGTCAGAAACCTCTTAAAGTTTAAATGATTGGTTAAATAAACCCTCAGTGATAGATTCAGAAATGCATTATACGTGGCCATTCAACTTCATGCTCATGTGCAAATGTTTTATGCTAGTAAGATTGACGCACTGGTGAGATGCGAAGTTATTCTTCAATCATCTCAATGTTTAGAATTCTGGGTGAGGGTAAAAAACGGAAATCGTAGTCATGACATAGATTATGTATTCATTCATTCATACAACAAATATTTACAAAGAACCTATAGTTCTAGGTACTTAGGATGTATCAATGAACAAAAACTATAGACACCATCAGACAACTTGACCTAATTGACATACATAGAGCACTCCATCCTGAAACAGCAATTTTAAGAAGATACGATAAATTTTGAACCTAAAATAAATCTCGGGCAGTGCCTGTGGCTCATTGAGTAGGGCACTGGCCCCATATACCAAGTGTGGTGGGCATTGAGTAGGGCACTGGCCCCATATACCAAGTGTGGTGGGTTCAAACCTGGCCCTGGCCAAACTGCAACAACAACAACAACAAAAAATAGCCGGGCGTTGTGGAGGGTACTTGTGGTCCCAGCTACTTGGGAAGCTGAGGCAAGAGAATCACTTAAGCCCAAGAGCTGGAGGTTGCTATGAGCTGCGACGCCACAGCACTCTACCGAGGGTGACAAAATGACACTGTCTCTTAAAAAAAAAAATTCAATAACTTTAAAACGATTTAAAACATAAAAAGATGTCCCTGGCCATATGGAAGGAAACAATGGGGTTTAAGACACATTACCCCCAAATACAGTACGCTGGCATTTGAGAAAACTAAAGTCTCTCTCATTTTCCCTTTCCCCTTCCTCCCAGAAGCAGGTATAAGCAGGCCACTCCTATTCCAAGTGCCGTCCATTGCCGCATTTCCCCCAGTTTATTAGCAATAGATGATACTCTTTCATGCTCCAGCCATACTTCCCTGTGACTGTCCACTTTCCTCAAACCTAAGCGTAAAAGTACAGAGGTTTACCTGTCTGGGTCTTCATTTCCTTCTGAAGGCTATTGTGCCATATAAAACTGATGTTAAGTAAATTTGTATGTTTTTCTCCTGTTAATCTTACTTTTGATACAGAGTTCTCAGTCATGAACGAAGCAATTGGACATCTTTTCTCCCCTACCTAAACAAGAATTCAATTAATTTTTTAGATACATAAAAATACTCAAATATTTGGATTAAGCAACATACTTCTAAATAGCACATGGTAAAAAGAAGAAAATACTCTGTGCAGTAAGTAAAAATTGAAACACCACGTAGCTAAATTCATGGTACGAAGCTAAAGTGGTAGTGATGAGAAATTTATACTAGGTAATTCCACATGCTTATATCAGAAGAGAAAAAAGTTCTAAAATAAATGAACTAGGTTAGCCAGGCGTTGTGGCGGGCGCCTGTAGTCCCAGCTACTCGGGAGGCTGAGGCAAGAGAATCGCTGAAGCCCAGGAGTTGGAGGTTGCTGTGAGCTGTGTGAAGCCACGGCACTCTACCGAGGGCCATAAAGTGAGACTCTGTCTCTACAAAAAATAAATAAATAAATAAATGAACTAGGCTTTCATGTTAAGCAACTATAAGAGGAACAAATGAAACCCAAGGTGAAGAGAAGAAAGGAAAAAGACAGAGTAAAAATCTACTGAGTCGGAAAATAGGCAATAATAATAAAAGCTGAAAAACATTAGAAGCTCCAGTCTAACCAAAAGTGGAATTTTTTCAACATGTTGCTAAATCAATTTCTGACTTGCTAAGAAAATCCTTCAAATCCTATCATTTCTCTTGAAGAAGGACGCTTGAATGTAGCAGCATATTCCTATTGAAATTGAAGTGACAGTTACTAAAGAAAATAAAACGGGGCTGGGCACAGTGGCTCAACCTGTAATCCTAGCACTCTGGGAGGCCAAGGCAGGTGCATTGCTTGAGCTCAGGAGTTTGAAACCAGCCTCAGCAAGAGCAAATCTATACTAAAAATAGAGAAAAATTAACCAGCATTGTGGTGGGTGCCTGTAGTCTCAGCTACTTGGAAGGCTGAGTCAAGAGAATCGCTTAAGCCCAGGAGTTGGAGGTTGCTGTAAGCTGTGACTCCCCAGCACTCCACCCAGGGTGACAGAGTGAGACTGTCTCAAGAAAAAGAAAGATAGAAAGACAGAGAGATAGGGCGGCACCTATGGCTCAGTCGGTAGGGCGCCGGCCCCATATACCGAGGGTGGTGGATTCTAAACCCAGCCCCGGCCAAACTGCAACCAAAAAATAGCCGGGCATTGTGGCGGGCGCCTGTAGTCCCAGCTACTCGGGAGGCTGAGGCAAGAGAATCGCTTAAGCCCAGGAGTTGGAGGTTGCTGTGAGCCGTGTGAGGCCACGGCACTCTACCGAGGGCCATAAAGTGAGACTCTGTCTCTACAAAAAAAAAAAAAAAAAGAAAGATAGATAGAAAGAAAGAAAGAAAGGGGTGGTGCCTGTGGCTCAGTGAGTAGGGCGCCAGCCCCATATACCCAGGGTGACAGAGTGAGACTGTCTCAAGAAAAAGAAAGATAGAAAGGGAAGGGAGGGAGGGAGGGAGGAAGGAAGGAAGGAAGGAAGGAAGGAAGGAGCGCTGATGGCTCAGTGAGTAGGGCGCCAGCCCCATATACCGAGGGTGGCGGGTTCAAACCCAGCCCCAGCCAAAGTGTAACAAAAAAATAGCCGGGCGTTGTGGCGGGCGCCTGTAGTCCCAGCTGCTCGGGAGGCTGAGGCAGGAGAATCGTGGAAGCCCAAGAGCTGGAGGTTGCTGTGAGTCCTGTGCCGTCATGGCACTCTACCAAGGGCAGTAAAGTGAGACTCTGTCTCTACAACAACAAAAAAAAAAAAAAAAAAAAAGAAAGAAAGAAGGGGGGGGTAGGAGAGAAAGGAAGAAAGGGAAGAAAAGTAAAAAAGAAAATAGGGGAAGCAAACAGAAACAAATGAAAAAAGTGAATGGCTTTATAGATTGGTATAAAGCATTTAACACAGTAAGAAGTAAAAATATCCAAGAGAAACAATGTTATTCAAAAGTCAGAAAGGAAGTCTTTATCTCCCAATAAGGAGGCAAAGAGAAAAAAGTCCAAACAGATGGACAGGGCTTTATGGGCAGCCTTCCTGTTGGATTTGTGGCTGCCAAGTAGTATAGGGCATCTCCAGAAATTAAGATCTATACTACATGAATTTATTATCTAGAGATGTGACATTAATTAAATCGCAGTGTTTGCAACCAGTCTCATATTCAAAGGACACTCCCTAGCTTTTGCAGAATACACTGTCAGCCACTATATTCAAGGAGCCTTTCTTCCACTTCAGTATGAGAGCAGCATTCTTCATTATAGCAATTAGACTTTCAACTCTCTGGGGAGTGAAGATCCCCTGCTGATTTCCAACAATTATCCTAACTCGCCTTGCACTGCATTAGTGGTTCCTGGCACTCTCCTGCTGATATGATGGACTCGTATGTGATGAAACAATTGTAGAAGATAGACGAAATCTAAAGGGCTAGTGTATTGACTTAGGACATTTCATTTTCTTGTTAAAAGCAAGATCTTTTATACTGTACCGTAACTTTTCCTTCTATTTCTTTAACTTATTAAAAGAAGGTACTTTTTTTTTCATAACAAACAATTCCTGAAGGAGACTGTTCTAAATATTTAAGGGCAAGGGATTCTGAGAAAGTACAACCTTGGAAGCATGCTGTTCAAGCCTAATGAAAAGGAGCACATTCTTGAAAATGCGACAGAGTGTGCATATAGAAATAAGTAATCCTGGCCGAGTGCAGTGTCTCGTGCCTGTACTCCTATCTCTCCGAGAGGCCCAAGTGGGTGGATTACTTGAGCTCAGGAGTCCTAGATCTGAGCAAGAATGAGACCCTGTCTTTATTAAAAATAGAAAAACTAGGGCGGCACTTGTGGCTCAAGGAGTAGGGCGCCGGTCCCATATGCCGGAGGTGGTGGGTTCAAACCCAGCCCCGGCCGAAAAAAATAAATAAATAAATAAATAAAAATAGAAAAACTAGCCAAGCATAGTGGTGGGTGCCTAAAGTCCCAGCTACTTGGGAGGCTGAGGCAAGAGAATTGCTGGAGCATTAAGAGTTTGAAGTCGCTGTGAGCTATAATTTAATAGCACCTCTAGCCTGGATGACAGAGTGAGACCCTCTCTCAAAAAAAAAAAAAAAAAAAAAAAAAAAACAAGAAAGAAAAAAGAAAAAAAGGGAAGAAATACATAATCCTGACACAATGAAACATTTCCTGCAGTTTGTGAGGACAGTGAGATTTCAGAGAAGGCTTGCTGGCTTGAGGGAATGACTTAAGAGAGGAAGATTTGTCCCTAACATGTAGCTGAGTCCAGTGGGACTGAGGAGCCCACTTCACTCAGGGAAATGGGTTCCACAAGGACTGTATGTGCCCCAGGTGGAGCAAAACATGAGGCTGTGAGAGACTGTTATACCCAACATGCTGGAGCCTCACTTCATGGCCTACCGTGATGCTGATACTGGAAGGCACCAGCTAACTCCACTGTTACCGAGGATGATGGCTAAAGAATGGTTCAGAGGAAACCAAGCCATCCCATGTTTTGTCTATACTGCCCAACTATTCTCGTTTAGATCATAGCTCCCTTTCAACTGAGCAGGTGTGACCTGTTCGTGTAAGTTTCATTTCCCTCGCCATCCACGTTGTCTGTTTTCTCAAACCAGAAGTAGTGTTGATCAGCCTTGGTAGTTTCCAGTTCTCTGCCTCTTCCCAGCTCCTCAATATGGTTGATCCACATACCTTAAACAACTACCTCTCCTGGTGACCATGGGACAGCTAGGTTCAACTGACTTGACTCACCCCACTGACCCTCACACCCTGCATGGACTGTGCAGCTATGTCACCGTGGCCACCTCTCAGTCACAACATGTCCCACAGAATTCATGCCTGCTCACTCTAAATCCACCAGTTAGAACTCTCCAAGGGAAACCTGCTTGGGTAATCCCTTGGACCCTAATAAAGGCTTTGGCCCATAAGTCCCTTGCTTTCTTTCTTGTGCCCTTACCCACTGGTTGAGTATCCATGTCCCAGACAGCTTTCACGTTGGCCCTGTGAGGCATGCTGCTCTCTTCTCTCCAGGGTCTATAAGTAATAAACCATTTCTGTTCTTTTTTTTTTTTTTTTTGGAGACAGAGCCTCACTCTGTTATCCCGAGTGCCCTGGCATCACAACTCACAGCAACCTCAAACTATTAGGCTCAAGCGATCCTCTTGCTTCAGCCTCCTAAGTAGCTGGGACTATAGGTATAAGTAACAACACCCAGCTAGTTTTTCTGGTTTTAGTAGAGATGGGGTCTCACTATTGCTCAGACTGGTCTCCAATTCCTAAGCTCAAGCAGCCACCCACTGACCCTCCTGGAGTGTGAGGATTACAGGTGTGAGCCACCAGGCCTGGCTCCTTGTTGCTTCATGTGTCTTACTGAGTTGCCTCCTTTGTGTCCCACCTGGCTGACACACCTGAACCGAACTTCTTTCTGTTTCAGGACTCTTCTAGAGAGTGGCTATCTTGACAAGAGCCACAAGGGTATGTATCTACCAGTATAAACAAGTTTCCCGTGAGTGGGACACCTGGTCACAGATTGCATATTGAGACATTAGACCACCTGGTAGGATGAAGAAGTATCCTATGAGAAGCACACTGCAAACATCCATGACCACCTCCCCGGGGTCCAATCAGGGCAAAGCTAGAATTTACAGCCACTCTCCAGAGAGACACCTGAGACCAAATTAGAGGACAGTCCAACATAGATATGCCAACTAATCTGACGCTCACAAGTCCTAAAATTGGCTACATGTACTGAAGTTTACTTAAAATACACACGAGAGTGGATTCCGGCTTTCCTCATATTCACTTACATTCTCCAAGCCTGAATGTGAAGTGAGTGGTTGCATTTTGGGTAGGTAACCTTGGGATTGTGTATACTCTTGTGCACACTTAAGCTTTTACTCAATCACCCATGTGTGTTAGCAGAAAAATGGAGAATTCTTTTTTTTTTTTTTTGTGGTTTTTGGCCGGGGCTGGGTTTGAACCCGCCACCTCCGGCATATGGGACTGGCGCCCTACTCCTTGAGCCACAGGCGCCGCCCCAAAATGGAGAATTCTGATAAAACAATGGAACAATTGTAAATTCAATGTCCCACTTTTTAAAAAGATTTCCTAGGGCCTATGAAAAGAACTATATTCTTCAGACTTTAATAGCGAGATAAAAGACTTGGCTCAATTAGAATCAAAACTAATTTTTTAATTCAAAAGAATACCTTTCCTCTCTTTAAAGGCAGCTGGTTATCATTTCCCAGAAAGATATGCTCTTGGCTTCTTCACTTCTTCAGATAATCAAAGATGAATTAAGTCTCAGGAGACACGTATCTAAATGCTTTCTTCCTCTAGTCATTTTCCTAGTATATTCAACCTCAGTTTGACAAAAAAGGTCAGAACTTGAACTTGCACTTGCTGATCATTAATTTTTCTAAAAGAAAATTGCTAATTACGTGGCAGTATCTTCAGAATTTCCATATGGTTGAAAATAGGGCATTTTGGTTTCTGATGTGAAAGAGGAAATCTAACAGCAAATAGCCACTGAAATAGTTTTTCATTATCTTTAGAAATTACTTTAGAGATTACTTGTTTTCTGTTTATGTAACTTACCTTCCTTCTTGTTAATTCTACCAAATCTGTCTGTGCCTTTGGGCTCTCATATGAGTAAAAGGAACTCTCATCAGAATAGCTCTCATTAGTGGAGTATTAATATAATTTGATTAATGTTTTATATTTAGATAACTTGGTAATTTGGCAATAGCTGAGATCATGATTTAGATCAAAGGTTGGCTATGTTCCTTGGAAAGGGCCAAATGGTAAATATTTAGGCTTAGCCAGTCATGCCAGGTCCTTGTGGCACCTACTTAACTTTGCACTTGTAGCTCACAACCAACTCCAGACAATGTATAAATGAGTGAGCGTGCCTTTCTCACAATAAAACTTTATTTATGGGTGAAATGAAAATTTCATATGATTTTTCTGTTGCAAAATAATCTTCTTTTGATTTTTTCCCCAACCATTGAAAAGTGCAAAAAACAACCTAAAGCATCCTTAGCTTTCAAGCTGTGGAAAAACATGCTATGGGTGAGACCTTATGACGTGAAGGAAGAAGTTTAACTTTTGACCTAGAGTCTCAAATCATGAAGGAAGAAGTTAACTTTTGACCTAGAGTCACACTAACCCGTACTCCACCCTGCATTTTCTGTAAAAAGGCAAGTCAAAATGCTTGTTTACTTGCATATCCCATGATTTGGATGGAACTCAGAAATTTCAGGAGAGTCCTTGAGTTGTGGCTTTTAAAAGTTTTCCTTAAGTTTTAATCATGAGAACTGCAGGGAAGTCTAAAAGGCCATAGGTGGCAGGAAGCTAGCCTGCCCCAAATATGAAATTTCCTTCAAGTTCTGTGTTTTATCTTACATGTTGTTGAAAATTATATTCCCCTAAATTTTCTAGTAAAGCTAACGCTCCAAGAAGGTACGCCTGCTTGTACAGATTCTTGTTCCTACAAGGATATGATGTTTGAATCTGAAAGCCAAGGGAGCAAGTTTAGATATTACCATAATTAAATGAACAATTCAGTAAAAATTTAATTGTAGATTTCTATATCGTTGAATAGGAATAGGAATAATTGTTCTGAAAGTAAACTGCTACAATGAGACCTTTTTTTTCTGGTTAGCTTTTCTGTAAAATGGACGGGAAAGGCATAAAGCTATTTATACATAGAAGCGATGACTTTTGGAATGAAAATATGAGAAAACAGTAGGATTAAATCTACTGGAATCTTCCATAAGCAAGATGCAGAGGACAATAGAAAAGTAATAGCAGAAAGAAATTTCCCTTAGATTTAATAGCTTCAATTTTTACAAAAATGTGCATATTTAAGTTACCAAATACCTCTGAGAGTTTTAACTTTCAGATTCTTTCTTATAGCCCCCTTTTATCTGGTCTTCTTCTCCCGACTTAGCAAGATTGACCAATTGATTTATTCGCTGTCCCCCCCACCTACTTTCTCAAAAGTTCAAACCAAAATCTGAAATAAGTTTTGATCGACTTCTAAAAGATTCTTTTCTCACTCTTTTAGTGCAAGCACTTGATACCCTCTTTTCAGAATGTAACCCAAAATTGCACCCTAAAGCTCACAACTGTCTTTTACCCTGGTAAGTTACCATAGCAACCCTCAGATTAGCTTCTGGACAACAGCAACACGGGTTTCATCCTGTTTCCATTACTGTATTACACAGCCCCATCCTGCTCCTCGGATCCTAACATGAGAAAGATAAGTGCTAATTCTTCTGCTTCAGCATGCTTCTCTCCTTTGAAGAGGTGAGATTGGAGAAAGAAATTACCCTCTCTCTCCTTGAAATGATTGCAATCAAGGAAAGAAAACTCAACAAAATGGAGTCAGCATTTTGCCTTTTTTTTTAACATGACAGATGTTAAATCTAGAGTCAAGTTTTACAATATTGGGTGCCCCACCTTCGTGGCTTTACAAATGAAGCTGAAGGGCTACCAACTTTGGAAGGTCAGGGTTCTGACTTGAGAAAAGTTTGAAATCTGACTAGATACAATGCTTTTCCCCAGGCCTCAGATAGTAGAGGACAAAAGCAAGACAAAAGAAAGCTTTGTAGGGGGAGAATAAAAAGATTAAGCCAGCAGGTCCAGCCAGAGGGCAGGGGGCTTTGTAGACTCTCAAAGTTTGTCCTTACTGATTTAATCTTTCTACTCCTTTCCTTCCAAAGATGATTTCCTCCAAGCAGCTGCCCACAAGATACCACCCGGCTCTTGTGTCTGGAAAGTCTAGGAAGAACAGGAAGAAGCAGTGGTATTTTGACAGGTCCCCAAACTTCCCCCTCTTCTGAACTTTGACTCCTTATACATAGCACCAGGGACCTCATATTATACACAACCTGTGTGATCAGGGTTTCTGTTCTAGGATCTTCTTCGACATCTGAGAAGCCTTAATCTTTCTTGTCATGCAAAATTCCAGGGTATACCCTCATGCACAAACACTACTGGTTTCCTTTGATTTTATTTGTACACAAATAAAATTTCTGACAATGGAAAGCCATGCTCTTCTCCCTCTCCCCCCACCATGTTCCAACACTTCAGTTAGCACACCTAGAAATGTCTGGTGGCTAAATGGTTAGGTATTTGGCCAAAAGATGGTGAGACAGAAATAGATTCTGTCTGAGCCATGGTTTAACCTCACTTTATTATTTGTGTAAGAAAAAAAGGAATGACATGCTAGCGTTGACTCCTGTGAAAGCTTTTAGAATCAAGTAGTAAATACTGTAAGGTCTGGGCAGCCTGCAAACATTTCATTCTAGAGGAATATATAGTAGTTTTTCTAATTTAGAGATTCAAACAGTGCAAAAAAGCCTCTTGGTGTACCTGTAGCTGCACCGAGGGACCTGTTTTCCTGCGGGTCCTACAGGCAGAGAGCTCTGTGTCTGTAGCTGGCCTCTTACACACCCAGCCTGCCCTTCAGTCCTTGAAACCTCAATCCTTTAAGTTTCACAGCAAACAATGGGCTATTTTCACTTACAGGAAAGTAATGATTTTCCTATCTGAGGTCCCCTTATAAGAAAGTCTATTACACCCACTTTATTTATGGATACTATGTCCTAAACTAAGAACATTCCAGTGACGGCCATTGAGAACTGAGAAGTACTCCGGTTTGTGGTAATTGAAACGAAGGGAAATGTGGGACTGGGAATAGAAAATCCAGTTGAAGAGGATGGCACATTAGCAAACAGAAAGGAAGCCAAGAGGTAGAAATTCCAGGCCCCAGAGGAAAGAGGCAGCGGAGAACAATGAAATAATCCAATTGCTTACACTCCAGGGTGAGGTTAGTAAGAGAGTTTAAGACTAGATCATCGGGCGGCGCCTGTGGCTCATTCGGTAAGGCGCAGGCCCCATATGCCGAGGGTGGCGGGTTCAAACCCAGCCCCGGCCAAACTGCAACAAAAAAAAAAAACAATAGCCGGGCATTGTGGCTGGCGCCTGTAGTCCCAGCTGCTTGGGAGGCTGAGGCAAGAGAATCGCGTAAGCCCAAGAGTTAGAGGTTGCTGTGAGCCGTGTGACGCCACGGCACTCTACCTGAGGGCAGTACAGCGAGACTCTGTCTCTACAAAAAAAGAAAAAAAAAAAAAAAGACTCTAATATCATGGGTTTAAAAGAGGACTGAGAAATGTAAATGTCTATTTGGCTATACAGACAGAGTAGGTCAAATAAAGAAAATCTGTAAACATTTGTTTTAATTATTAAAGTTATGATGTGACAAATGGCTTGAGGATTGCAATTAATGACAAAAGATGCAAAAACAATCACCACCTTCCATGTCAATAAAAGAAAACAAACCTCTTCAAGATTCATAATATCTGGAACAAGGTAATCTCATTGAGACTAAAGTGAGATCCTGAGGCCAGACTTGGTGGCTCAAGCCTGTAATCCTAGCACTCTGGGAGGCCAAGATGGGCTTAGGAATTCTAGAATAGCCTGAGCAAGAATAAGATGCTGTCTCTATTAAAAATAGAAAAACTAGTGGGGCATTGTGGTGAACACCTGTAGTTCCAGCTACTTGAGAGGCTGAGGCAAGATCTCTTGAGCCCGAGAGTTTCAGGTTGCTGTGAGCTAGGATGACACCATGGCACTCTACCCAGGACAACAGAGTGAGACTATGTCTCAAAAAAAAAAAAAAAAGTGAGACTCTTAATGGTTTTGAACCTATGTATGTGTATGAATGCATATACACACACATAAGTGTATATAAATATATATACGTAAATATATACAGTGAAGGTACAGTGAAGAAAAGTAGTCCTATAAACATTCACTATTACTGATATATCACTTTTATTTAGTGTGTTTACTTTGTTGCTTTGTTTTGGTAAATGGAATAATAATTAATCCTAAGGATTTCTATAAGGCTACTCTTGGCCTCTATTTCGGGAATACTATTTCTCCTGAAGATTTTAACTTTCTAAATCACATACTTTCTAAGGGAGAAGTTTTTGGAAATCCAAACGTAGGATGGACCTCCTACATTAGGAAGCTGAGAGTGTTTCAAGTTAAAAGGGGGTTGGCACCAAGAGTTAATTCACACTTCAGCCCTTTCAGTAGATTGGAATCCGCACTTCCATCCCAGGGAGTGGACACCCTCCAGTCGACTTTGCCTACTGATCTGTCCGGGCCTGTAAGTAATTTTCTTTTATTTTAAAAATTGTATACTTGCCATAGCTAATCTCAAGGTGCAACATATTAAAAAAGAAATTCAAGAGGACAAAACAATTCCAGCAGACAATATGTAATATAAACCAGGATTTGAAAAAAATTTTAACCCATTTTCTGTGTTCAATATTACTTTCTCCCAAAGTATTAATGCTATTTAGTAATCATAGGTTTGCCTTTGTGTCGTACAATTCATTTTTGTATTACCTTTTATGGCAACATTGCGAAAACTGCACACGCTTTTTAAATGTTTTTTTTTTTTTTTTTTTTTTTGTAGAGACAGAGTCTCACTTTATGACCCTCGGTAGAGTGCCGTGGCCTCACACAGCTCACAGCAACCTCCAACTCCTGGGCTTAAGCGATTCTCTTGCCTCAGCTTCCCGAGTAGCTGGGACTACAGGCGCCCACCACAATGCCCGGCTATTTTTTGGTTGCAGTTTGGCCGGGGCGGGTTTGAACCCGCCACCCTCGGTATATGGGGCCGGCGCCTTACCGACTGAGCCACAGGCGCCGCCCTGCTTTTTAAATGTTTTAAAGTGCTTTACATTACATGGACATTTATCTGCATTTATTTTTGTTGTCTCTTATCCTTCCTAATTCCCTTTCATATTCACTTAACATTCTATTTCACCATTTCATAAAACTGTTTTGCAATTTGAATCACTCCCTCTGATGATTCATTTAGAGTAGAAAAATTGTTAGTGTTCAGTTTATTCCTTAATTTTTCTGAACGTATCCCCTCATCATGTAATTTGTTTGGGGATTTAATGATCAATTCAAAGAGAGAAGGTCAGGCTAGCGTATCTTTTTCATTATAATTTTATGTATTTCATTGATTTAATATTTTGCTAGTTCATTTTTCCAACCAGCCTGAAAATCTTTGCTAATCAAATTGCTTATTTTTTTTTACTAAATTACACACAAGCCTCAAACTGTTTATCAAGCTGTTAACTGAAGGACTTTAGTCTTTCTGCTGTTCAAATTACCATGATATTGGGAAACACCATCTTCCAGTAATTCACCAAAATGACAAACACAAAGGGAAAGAGGAGAGGCACCTGATACATGTTCTCTAGGCCTTTTAGAAAACATGGAGTTGTTCCTTTGGCCACATATACGTGAATCTACAAGGTGATATTATAGACATCAAGGGAATGGGTACTGTTCAAAAAGGCATGTCACACAAATGTTACCATGGCAAAACTGTAAGAGTCAACAATGTTACCCAGCATGCTGTTGGCATTGTTGTAAACAAACAAATTAAGGGCAAGATCCTTGCCAAGAGGATTAATGTTCGTATTGAGCATATTAAGCACTCTAAGAGTCGAGGTAGCTTCCTGAAACGTATTAAGAAAAATGATCAGAAAAAGAAGGAAGCCAAAGAGAAAGGTACCTGGGTTCAACTGAAGTGCCAGCCTCCTCCACCCAGAGAACCAACGGAAAGGAGCCTGAGCTCCTGGAACCCATTCCCTATGAATTCATGGCATAATAAGCATGTAACATAGCACACAGGAGTACCAGTGGACCCATGTTTTTAGGTGCAAGAACCTATTTATTCCCCCTGAGCTCATGGCATAATATGTGTACAGCATAGCACACAAGATAACCAATAGTCCCCATGTAACAGTGATACAAGGTGCTGGACCCTATTTTCCATGAATTCAAAAGTCAATCAATGCTATATCACATTCAATGACAAGGTACCTCCCTGAGCTACTGGAAACTCTTCCCTATGAATTCATGACATGGTAGATAAAGATAATAGCCTACTGCTATTGTAAAAACGTTTCTTGTTCATTCACTAAAAGTATGATATTTTTTCCCCCAAATAAGTATTAAAGCAAATTTTAATGTGTCCTGAAAAAAAATTACCATGATATTATAAACCCAAGAGCATGTATATACACCACTATTTGCGACAAAGTTACATATTTCACCGAGTAAAGGGTAAAAATTTTTTTGTTGTTTCCTTTTTATCTAAATTGAAAAGTTCATCAGGAAAGTTAAAACACAATTCTTCTGTACTTTTATACATTGTCTTACATAATGTTGCCTGAGAGTTGTGTCAGACATCCAATATTCTGCATAATTCTCGTAATTGAAGGCAACATTGAGAGGAACAAATCAAACCTATAATCTTTGTCTTATTTGATCTCTCACAATTATAATTATGTGAACCATGCCATTGACTTATAAATTCTTGCATGACACTTACCAACTCCACTCCACGTGTGGAGCAGTGTTTTCAACCTCTTTTATCTCAAGCCCCACCGTAACACATAGTTGAACTTCCATAGCACACTTAAATTATGCTGATCAAAAAAAACTAAACAAAGAATATACTTATTGTGCTTTGAATTTCTTTCAAAAATAATTTAATTCATGATATTTAAAAGTTTTCACAGTATCTGGTGTGCTGCGGTATACCTGTTGAAAATCACTGGTGTAGAAAGATGGCAAAGAATCAGCCATCTCAGTTTTTTCCCCTTGTATTTAATTGCTTTTAAAAGCACAGATCAAGATTGGCCAAGGCAACACAAGGAGACCCTGTCTCTCACCAGCATGGCGGCACATGGCTGTAGCCCTAGCTACTTGGGAGGTGGAGGCAGGAAGAAAGCTTGAGCCTGGAAACAAAAGGTTGCAGTGAGCTGTGATCAAGCCACTGCATTGCAGCCTGGGTGACAAAGTAAGACCTGGTCTCAAAAATAAAATTGAAGAAAAAAAAAGAAAAGAAAATGGGGCCAGGCTGAGACAGGTAGATTGCCTGAGCTCAGGAGTTCCAGACTAGCCTGAGCAAGAACGAGACTCTGTCTCTAAAAAATATCTGGGCATTGAGGTGGGCACCTGTAGTCCCAGCTACTTGGAAGGCTGAGGCAAGACTATCTCCTGAGCCCCAAAGTTTGAGGTTGCTGTGAGCTATGACATCATAGCTCTACCAAGTGCAAGAAAGTGATACTGTCAAAAATAAAATAAAATAAAATAAAAATTAGGTGGCACCTGTGGTTCACTGAGTAGGGTGCCGGCCCCATATACCAAGGCTGGAGGGTTCAAACCCAGCCCTGGCCAAACTGCAACAAGGAAAAAAAAATTGAATACGCCAGGCCCTGCCTGTAATCCTAGTACTCTGGAAGGCCAAAGGGAGTGGATTGCCTCAGCTTAAGAGTTCAAGACTGGGCTGGGTACCCGTATCTCAGTGGTTAGGGCGCCAGTCATATGCATCTGGGCTGGTGAGTTCGAACCTGGCCTGAGCCTGCTAAACAGAAAAAAATAGCCAGGCGTTGTGGTGGGCACCTGTAGTCCCAGCAACTAGGGAGGCTGAGGCGAGAGAATGGCTTGAGCCCAAGGGTTTGAGGTTGCTGTGAGGTTTGCCACGGTACCCTACAGAGGGCCACAAAGTGATTCTGCCTCCATAAAAAGAGAAAGAGTTCAAGACCAGCCTGAGCATGTGCGAGACTCCATTTCCACTTTAAAAAAAAAAAAAAAAGGGGGAAGAAAGGAAGGAAAAGAAAGGAAGAAAGAAAAGAAAAGAAAAGAAAGAAAAAATCTAGCTGGATGTTGTGGCAGGCACTAGTAGTCCCAGTTACTCGGGATGCTGGGAGACTGAAGCAAGAAGATCACTGGAGCCCAAGTGTTTGAGGTTGCTGTGAGCTATGATTCCATTACACTCTACCAAGGAAACAGAATGAGACTGTCTCAAAAAATAAAATAAAATAAAGATAATAACAGGTCTAATAACTTAAAGCTTTAAATGATTCTCTGCATATACAACAAACATCCATAAGTGAATTTTCTTCCTTTTTTTTTTTGAGACAGAGTCTCTGTTGCCCTCAGTAGAGTGCCATGGCGTCACAGATTACAGCAACCTCAAATTCTTGGGCTCAAGTGATTCTCTTGCCTCAGCCTCCCAAGTAGCTGGGAATACAGGTTCCCGCCCCAATGGCTGGCTATTTTTTTGTTGCAGTCGTCATTGTTGTTTAGCTGGCCTGGTCCAATCTCGAACCCGCCAACTTTGGTGTATGTTGCTGGTGCGATAACCACTGTGCTATGGCGGCTGAGCCCCATAATTCAATATTCTTTTTTTTTTTTTTAACTTTTTATTGTTGGGCATTCATTGAGGGTACAGTACATAATTCAATATACTATGTGCTAAACATTTATATTCATTACTAGACTTAGTATTTCCTAGATTTGTTTCTATTCTAAGATTAGAAAAGGGAAGAGAGAGATGGGGACAAGGTTCATGAATCACAAATTCGAAGTGGGTAAAATTTCTTCTTGGATAGTCAGTTTCTATTCTCAAGTTTATATCTTTAACAAAACATTCCCCTGATATTCCAGAAGCATTCTGCCATCCTTAAATCTTGGTTAGATGCCGCTCCTCCACCATCAAATTCATACATTTAAACAGTGCAAAGACAGCCACATCAGAGAGACACTAAATTTGTGTCCCCAGCAACACATCCTACACCCAAAGGGTAGATTGAACACAAGCAGACTTACCCTGGTTAACAGTTTTTCAAGGTGCTCTAGGTCCAAAGAAAAAGGATGTAATTCTGCTTTCCCCTAAATGAATTTCCCTCTATCCCGGGAGGGGAAGTAGGCTGAAGTCAAACTGATCTCAGTCCGCCTGGGTATTCCTGTGATAATCTTCTGGGAGGGGTCTGCAGTTCCTAATTAGCATCACCACAGATCGCAATCAAATCCTAATCTATTGCATATTTCTAGCTTTTGTGATTTTTATAACTTGTTAATTCTCTTTGTTTTCCTTAGCACAGATCATTTGTTACTACACTTTCAAACTTTACAATTTTATCAAATTCTGTAGGAGTGTAATTTTGCTCTGGAGACACAACTGATGTTAAGATGTATACATTTGAACTGGTGACTCTGGATGTTGCTGTGAAGTTTCCATTGCAAAGGGAACAAATGTCAGAGTAAACAGTGCTGACTTTGTGCATACTCTCCCTTCAGAAGCAGCTCTCAAATATTCAAGTCTTTCCTTTTTCCAGTCTACCCCCCTCCTTACCTAAGAACTACTGGGATGTGAAGTTGATTGCAACTGGAAAGTTGGATGCTAACATTTCATTTCTCTATAGATATTGGATGATCAGGAAGAACAATAGAGGTCACCATCTAGTCCCAGGTAAAACTGAAAATCTCAAGAGGAAGTTTAGAACCCTTGTAGAATAGGCAACATCACCACCATCATCATAACAGCATTATTGCAACTGGTAATTTTATTTTATCTTGTTTTTATTATTTTTTTTTTAGGGATTCAGAACAGCAGGTTCTAATTTATTTTTTTTTCATTTTTTTATTGTTAAATCATAGCTGTGTACATTAGTGCAATCAAGGGATACAATGTGCTGGTTTCATATACAATCTGAAATATTCTCATCAAACTGTTCAACGCAGCCTTCATGGCATTTTCTTAGTTATTGTATGTAGACATTTGTATTCTGCCTTTAGTAAGTTTCGCCTGTACCCATTCTAAGATGCACCATAGGTGTGGCTCCACTCATTACCCTCCCTCCAGCCTAACCTTCCCCATCCGTTCCCCTTCCTTGGCCCTTTCCTCATAGTCTTGTGCTATAGCGGGGTTATAGCCTTCATGGGTGAACTGGCTGGCAACCTGTAGAAGATTGAAACTGGACCCACACCTTTCACCATTACCTAAGATAGACTCTCACTGGATAAAAGATTTAAACTTAAGACATGAAACTATAAAAGTACTTGAAGAATGTGAAGGGAAAACTCTTGAAGGAATAGGCCTGGGTGAATATTTTATGAGGAGGACTCCCCAGGCAATTGAAGCAGTATCAAAAATACATTACTGTAATCTGATCAAACTAAAAAGCTTCTGCACAGCCAAGAACATAGTAAGTAAAGCAAGCAGACAGCCCTCAGAATGGGAGAAAATATTTTCAAGTTATACCTCCGATAAAGTTCTAATAACCAGAATCCACAGACAACTCAAACGTATTAGCAAGAAAAGAACACGTGATCCCATGGGCAAGGGACTTGAAGAGAAACTTCTCTAAAGAAGAAAGACGCATGATCTACAAACACATGAAAAAAAGTAACTGGTAATTTTAAAGCTTGCTTACTGTGTAGACGACACTGCACTAAGCACTTCACAAGCATTAACTCAATTAATCCTCTGACAATCCTGTAGAGTAGGGGCTGTTATCATCTCCATTTAACAAAGGAAAAAACGGATTTACTGGAGTAAATCGGTCTGATTTACTGGAGATAATAATGAGTGGTACTATTATCCTATAATTAAAAGAAAGAATAACTGAATCCCAAGTTCCTGCTCACAAGCCCACATCATCCAAAATTGCATCTGCTGAGTAATTGAGTTTTACAGATAAAGGCAATCTGAGCTAGTGTCTCCTTGAATTTAACAGATTATCATGGCCACATTATATATTTCACTTATAAAAGGTTTTAAAAATTGTCTATTCTCTCATTCCTTGACCCAATTGATATTGGTAATAAATCAAGAGTATCAATTTATCAACTGTTTACTTGTGAGAAACACACAAAAACCTAAATTAAGAATTAAGAAAAGTGGGCGGCGCCTGTGGCTCAGTCGGTAAGGCGCCGGCCCCATATACCGAGGGTGGCGGGTTCAAACCCGGCCCCGGCCAAACTGCAACCAAAAAATAGCCGGGCATTGTGGCGGGCGCCTGTAGTCCCAGCTACTCGGGAGGCTGAGGCAAGAGAATCGCTTAAGCCCAGGAGTTGGAGGTTGCTGTGAGCTGTGTGAGGCCATGGCACTCTACTGAGGGCCATAAAGTGAGACTCTGTCTCTACAAAAAAAAAAAAAAAAAAAGAATTAAGAAAAGTATAGCCGGGCGTTGTGGTGGGCGCCTGTAGTCCCAGCTCCTTGGGAGGCTGAGGCAAGAGAATCACTTAAGCCCAGGAGTTGGAGGTTGCTGTGAGCTGTGTGAGGCCACGGCACTCTACCAAGGGCCATAAAGTGAGACCCTGTCTCTACAAAAAAAAAAAAAAGAATTAAGAAAAGTGTATACCAGTGGCAACTTTTAGAGCAAAATTATTTTACAAAGTATTTATTATTTATGTAAGGAGAAAACATTGGTTTTTGACAGTTGCCCATTTTTATTTTAATTTTATAAATTTATAGAAATATTAGTCAAGGGCAGCACCTGTGGCTCAGTGAGTAGGGCGCCAGCCTCATATGCCGAGGGTAGCGGGTTCAAACCCAGCCCCGGCCAAATTGCAACAAAAAAATAGCCGGGCGTTGTGGCGGGCGCCTGTAGTCCCAGCTGCTCGGGAGGCTGAGGCAGGAGAATCGCGTAAGCCCAAGAGTTAGAGGTTGCTGTGAGCCATGTGACGCCACGGCACTCTACCCGAGGGTGGTACAGTGAGACTCTGTCTCTACAAAAAAAAAAAAGAAATATTAGTCAAGGAAGTCAAATCACTTTGGTTGTGCCAGGAAATCTTCTACATCTAAATTCATTTTTGCCCCAGAATGCGCTCTGCTAAAAATTAACTTTTCTAATTATCTTTGGTTAACTCAGATCTCACACTAATATCTTTTGTGCATCTGCTCAGTTGCGCAGATTTCCAAATGGGATTAGCAGTCTTAACAACTTTGCTTCAATGTTAGCTAAGCCAATGACATCCTTAGTGGAAGCTTTGCTTATCTTCCCCTGTAATAAACCTGTTATTGTGTTAGTATCATTTGATATGGGTAATAATCTGGAATCTGCATCTAAAACATACATTGTTTTATTTTTCAAAAGACCAAACATAAACCATTAGTGGTAATAACAAATACCTGCAGGAGTTTATTTTTAAAGTATTTATCCCCACTACTGACGTATTTTAAAGAAAGCAGCCATTTAAGTCTTCCTAAAACATTTAGATGTATGCATATATAATTTAAGTTGTACACATATATTTAATAGCTTATGCATTTATATTTAAAGAAGATTTTATAGAATTTTTGGGGAAAAAAGTCTCACAAAAATCTAACAAAATTGCTTTTGTATGGCATAGAAATATATAATTTCCCCCAAGAATTAAAAGATAAATTTCAACATAAGGTATTTCTTCGTTGGTTAAAAAAACAAAACAAAAAAACCCCCTGTATTCTAGTTTCTAATAAACTGTCATTCTCACAGAAATACAGAAAATAGGTAAGTTGCTGAATTTTTTTTTTACTTTATTGTTCTTTTTCAGGCAGGGCCTGGTGGCTCACGCCTGTAAATCCAGCAGTTTCCCAGGCCAATGCAGGAGGAGGCATTGAGCCCAAGATAGACTACAATGATCTAGCACAGAGCCACTGCACAGCAGTCTGGTTGACAAGTGAGACCCTGTCTCTATAACAAACAAAGTCTTTTTCAATATGTAGTACTATTTAAAAAAAAAATTGTTGCGCTAAAGAAGACTTTGAGAGCATTACCTTCTAAAATGTTTTCTTATTTATTTTGATGTCATTCTTACGTCTTGAGCATCCCATTAATCTGTATTTACTTTGTTTTTAATTTTTTCAGTCTTTTTTTTTCCCCCCAAGAGAGAATCTTGGATAGAGTGCCGTGGCATCATCATAGCTCACGGCAACCTCAAACTCCTGGCTCAAATAATCCTCTTGTCTCAGCCTCCCAACTAGCTGGGACTATAGGCATGGCACCACTATGCCTGGCCAGCTTTTCTATTTTTAGTAGAGACAGGAGTCTCACTCTTGCTCAGGCTGGTCTTGAACTCCTGAGCTGAAGCAATCTACCTGCCTTGACTTCCAAGAATGCTAGGGTTACAGGCGTGAGCCACCGCGCCAGCCTATATTTACTTTTTTTTTTTTCTTTTTGAGACAGAGTCTCACTTTGTCACCCTCGGTAGAGTGCTATGGTGTCACAGCTCACAGCAACCTCCAACTCCTGGGCTTAGGCAATTCTCTTGCCTCAGCCTCCTCTGTAGCTAGGACTACAGGCGCCCACCACAACGCCTGGCTATTTTTTGTTGCAGTTTGGTTGGGGCTGGGTTTGAACCCGCCACCCTTGGTATATGGGGCTGGTACCCTACTCTCTGAGCCACAGGCACCGCCCCTATATTTACTTTTTAAAAATCCATGGCTGCAATTTTTAAAATACTAAATGGTATTAAATTTGCCTCAAAAATTTCTTTTTCTGATTGTGAGAGGCAACAGGTACTGTGATTATTGAATTTAGCAAATAGTTTCTTTCTCACTTTGAAATGATGGTCTTCTTGTTCTACTCTAATTTTCATTTTTTTTCTCCATTCTCTCCTCCCTTCTGTTATTTCTCTTTCTTCCTTTCTATCTTTCTCTTTTTGAAACAGAGTCTCACTCTGTCACCAGGGTCAGAATGTTGTGGTGTCATCATAGCTCACTGCAACCTCAAACTCCTGGGGTCAAGTGATCCTCCTGCTTTAGCCTCCCAGGTAACTGGAACTACAGGTATGTGGCACCCCCATGCCAGGGTAATTTTTTAGTATTTTTTGTAGACATGGGGGAGTCTCACTATGCTGCACAGACTGATGTCAAACTCCTGGTCTCAAGCAATTCTCCTGCTCCAGCATCCCACAGTGCTAGGATTACAGGTGTGAGGCACCATGCCCAGATTGCCTGTTCTATTGAGTCTTTTTTTTTTTCCCTTAAGACAGAGTTTCATTTTGTTGCCCTCGGTAGAATGCAGTAGTGTCATAGCTCATAGCAACCTCAAACTCCTGGGCTTAAGCAATTCTCTTGTCTCAGCCTCCCCAGTAGCTGGGACTACAGGTGTAGCCCAGCTATTTTTAGAGATGGGGTCTTACTCTTACTCAACTCAACTTGAACCTGTAAGCTCAGGCAATCCACCTGCCTTGGTCGCCAGAGTGCTAGGATTATAGGCATGAGCCGCCATGCCAGGCCTTATTCTATTGGCTTTGACACCAGACTCATGACTCAGTAACCATATATTATTAACCATTCCAACCTTTGTTGGGAGACCATAGATCGATTTAGTGAATCTTAGGACAATTGAGTAGAGGAAATACTTGTTTTGAACTCTACACACAGGGTAAGAGGGAATATAAATACTCTTCACTGTGCAAAAAAAGGAGACGTCCATAATTTTACTTTCTTGATAGTTTCAGTACAGAGGTCAAAACAGGAAGTACCATTGTTAATGGGCATAAACTTAAAAGTTCTGTTCTTAAAAGCACCTTGAACCCTCTTCCCCATGACGACATTTTACATGCAGGAACTTTGTTTGGGTGGGACCATAAGGCTTCCTGAATTTTCTTCAGTCAATGTGGTAAAGTTTGTTTTTATTTCAAAATATAGTTTAAAAGGAAAGATACTTAGCCATTTCAGAAGAGAACAACATTCAGTTCCTTTTAGATTTTTATGAGTGAGCATCTGTGATCATTTGTCATATGTGGCTAAAAAATGACCCGTTCTGATGAAATGCTATTTTATTTTTAGAGAAATGCCTCAGTACACTTTCCCAAAATAATTAAAAAAAAAATCTGTTTCCTTCCAGGAAAATTTTATCCATGGCTAAATGTAGGTGCATATACTTTCATGACAAAGAACATCTTTTCATCCAAATATACTGTTAGTGAAAATCTTAAGTTTTATGGTCTCTGAAACTGATAAAGTAGAATTTAATTTCCTTAGTTCGTTGCCCACACATACTAATAACTTACTCTTATAACACTTGTTGGCTTGAAATAATATTTAAACGAAGACAAAAATGTCATAAACCTGAAAAATGAAGGGAAAGTCAGGAAAGAATTAATGTACTAAATAGATTACTTAATCTTTAACATTATATTATTGACCATTCCAACCTTTGTTGGGAGACTATAGATCAATTTATTGAATCTTAGGACAATTGAGTAGTAGTAATACTTGTTTTGAATGCTACACAGAGGGTAAGAGGGAATATAAATGCTCTTCACTATGCAAAAAAGGAGACGTCCATAATTTTAGAATGATAATATCTAAATCATATCTTTTTTTTTTTTTTGGCCGGGGCTGGGTTTGAACCCACCACCTCCGGCATATGGGACCGGCGCCCTACTCCTTGAGCCACAGACGCCGCCCTCTAAATCATTTCTTATAGCCCATGTCTGATGTTAAACATTCTAGAATGAATATCTGAATGATATTAATCACTCTAGAATGTTTAACATCAGACATGGGCTGTAAGAAAACTTGGAAGGTTGAATATTAATAATTATGCAAAATAAAGATGCGCATAAATTTTTTACAAGTAGAATGAATCCAAGCTACTTTTTTCTTTTTTCTTTTCTTTCTTTCTTTCGTTTTTTTTTTTTTTTTGAGACAGAGTCTCACTCTGTCACCCTGAGTAGAGTGCCGTGGTCTTTTCACAGCTCAGAGCAACCTCAAATTCCTGGGCTCAAGCAATCCTCTTGCTTCACCCTCCCAAGTGTCTGGGATTGCAGGCATGGACAACCAGGCCTGGCTAGTTTTTCTATTTTTAGTAGAGATGGGGTCTCAGTCTTGCTCAGGTTGGTCTTAAACTCCTGAGCTCAAGCAATCCACCTCAGCCTCCTAGAGTGCTAGGAAAACAGGCAAGAGCCACCACGCCTGGCTCCCTAGTTCCTTAAGTTAATCAGTTTGTTGCATTCCCTTGGGTGGTCAACTTAAGGAGGTTCTACTGTAAGTTGAATCTCTATAAGTTCAAATTCTGTAATGTTATAATGAGAACATTTTCAGTCCAAATGCTTAATGAAAGGTTTATCTTTATGCTGGGTGTGGTGGCTCATGTCTGTAATCTTAGCACTCTTGAAAGCTGAGATGGGTGGATTTCATGAGCTCATGAGTTTGAGACTAGCCTAAGCCAGAGTGAGACCCTGTCTCTCCTAAAATGGAAAAAATAGCCAGGTATTGTGGCAGACACCTGTAGTTCTAGTTACTTGGGAGGCTAAGACAAGAGGATCACTTGAACCCAAGAGGTTGCTGTGAAGTATGATGCCATGGCAGTCTACCCAAGGCAACAGAGTATGACTCTGTCTCAAAAAAAAAAAAAAAGTTAATCTTTACTAGTAACCTGTCATTTTACTGCAAACACAGCCTAAAACAGAGACAAAGTACAAGACAAAGTTCCCACATAATGGATCAGAAGATTAAAATAATACTCCTCTCTACACACACCTAGGTCCAATCAAGAACTTGACCATTGTCAACTTTTTAGGCACCTTTCTTTGTGGTCTTAAATAGTTTGTTATATAATGGCCTATACAAATAATAATGATTTCTACAGATAATCTGTGGAAGACAAAAAGTTTTCTGGCTGATCTATTCTAGATAATGGTATGACTGGCCTTATGGAAAAATAAGAAGTATTTTGCAGAACTATTGAACTAGTCTAAGAACAGATAGTATTGTACTAATCTCCTAATCCAGTAATCAACTAGAACCTTCTTTGGTCTTTTCCTACCATGAAAGTGTAGAAGAGGTGAAGTTCTCAGATCAGAATAGACCTCACAAGAGGTATTTTCATTACATGTGTGTTACTATAACAGAATTTGCTTGAAATTACATTTTTCATCTGCAGAAACCAAGAGAAGCAGCAAGAATCAGCAAAGGACATGTGGGGAAAAGGATAATCACAGAACCTCAAAGTTTTAGAATTTCATGTGATCAAAGGGTGCTTAATTTAGCCTTCTACCTTTTTCTCTCCAAGATTGTGCTGCTTCTGGGCGGCGCCTGTGGCTCAGTGAGCAGGGCGCCAGTCCCATATGCGGGAGGTGGCGGGTTCAAACCTAGCCCCGGCCAAAACCAAAAAAAAAAAAAAAAAAAAAAGATTGTGCTGCTTCTGTCTACTTTTTGCTTCACAAGATGAGTTGAAAATTTAATGGGTTTTATTTGTGCTGTTAGAGTTTTAAAATAGAAGGGAAAGTTAAAAGGGAGGGAACACTTGATTATAGGATAAAAGTTCTTTAAAAAAACTGTGGGATTCTTAGAGGAAGAATTTAAAAAGCTTAAAAGACATTTAAAAGGTATTTTACAGTTTACAAAGCACTTTCATATAAAATTATTTCATTTGAACATACGATGGAGAAAGTCCATGGTTACAGCATGAGTTATTAGTAGATCTATATCCATAAACCATGCATCTTGTTCCCTAGTCTAAGAGTCTTCGTATTACATTTCTCTCTCTCTTCCTTTTCCATTTCTCCTTCTCCCATGAATAATAACTCTGGGAGAATAATTCTGATATTTATTCCCATAAATAAATGAATAATACCCATGAATAATTCTGATATTTACTATATGGATGCTTAACAACACAAAAGACTAAAAGCTTTCTTTTCTTCTTCTTCTTTTTTTTTTTTTTTAAGACTAAAAGCTGAGGGCAAATTTAGTGTCCTATTTTTCTTTGTATCTCTCATATTGAACAAATTCAAAGCAGGTGTTTGGTAATGTTTGTCACATGGATGAATGAATGAAATGCAAACCAAAAGGCAAACTAAAACAGAGAAATATCTTTTCAGATATTAAACAAGTAAATTAAAATAGCGGATCACTGGGGGGAAAGAATCCTTATTCAGTAGATGGTGCTGGGAGAACTGGATTACCACTTGTAAAAGACTGAAACTGGACCTGTACCTTTCTCCATTCACTAAAATAGGTTCAAGATGGATAAAAGATCTAAATCCAAGGCATGAAACCATAAAAATCCTTGAAGAAAGTGGGGGCGAAACACTTGAAGGTATCGGCCTAGGAAAAGACTTTTTGAAGACAACTTCACTGGCAATTGTAATAGCAGCAAAAATAAACAAATAGGACTTAAAGAAACTGAATAGCTTCTGTACAGCTAAGGAGACAACAACCAAAGCAAATAGACAGTCATCAGAATGGGAAAAGACATTTGCATATTATGAATCGCACAATAGATTGATAACCAGGATCTACAGAGGACTCAAATTAAGCAACATCAAAAGAGCCAACAATCCTTTATATCAATGGGCAAGAGAGATGACTAGAACATTCTCTAAAGAAGACAGATGAATGGCTAACAAACATGAAAAAATGCTCATCGTCCCTAATTTGCTTTGCTTTGCTCATCACAAAGTCTCAAAGCTGCAGATCCTGGTGTGGATGTGGAAAGAAGGGAACATTTTTACATTGCTGGTGGGACTGCAAACTAATATAACTTTTTTGGAAGGAAGTATGGAGAATCTTCAAAGAACACAAACTAGACCTCCCATTTCATCCTGCAATCCTATTACTGGGCATCTACCCAGAAGAAAAAAAATCCTTTTATCATAAGGACATTTGCACTAAACCATTTATTGCAGCTCAGTTTATAATCACCAAAATGTGGAAAAAACCTAAATGCCTACCAATCCAGGAATGAATTAACAAGCTGTAATATATGTATACCTTGGAATATTATTCAGCCAGTAAAAAAGATAGAGACTATACATCTTTCGTACTAACCTGGATGGAGGTGGGATACTTTCTTCTTAGTAAAGCATCACAAGAATGGAGAAGCAAGAACCCAATGTACTCAATTTTGATTTTTTTTTTTTTTGAGACAGTCTCAAGCTGTCACCCTGGGTAGAGTGCCCTGGCATCACAGCTCACAGTAACCTCAAACTCTTGGGCGTAAGGGATCCTCTTGCCTCAGCCTCTCAAGTAGCTGGGACTACAGGTGCCCACCACAATGCCCAGCTATTTTTTGGTTATATTTGTCATTGTTGTTTGGAGGGCCCAGGCTGGATTTGAGCCTGCCAGCTCTGGTGTAGCTACAGGCACCAAACCTGTACTCAATTTTGATATGAGAACAATTGATAAGCTAGTGCATGATGGGGGGTGGGGGAATAGCGGAGCGAAGAGAGGGAAGGAGGGAGGGGGGTGAGGGTTCACAGTGTTTGGCACACCTCTTGGGGGAGGAACACATTTATAAGAGGGACTTTGCTTGACAAATGCAATTAGTGTAACCCAGATCTTTGTACACTCAATGAATCCCCAACAATAAAAAAAAAAAAATAGCAGATCAATATTATAGTTTTATTGCAGAATGTTGTATACTTTATTGGATACTATCCATTCTTCTGTTTGTTATCTGTCTTGTTAGTTTTACTCCAAATAATACTTCTTTTTTTGAGGCAGAGTCTCACTCACTCTGGTGCCCAGGCTAATGTGCCCATCTGTCATTGTAGCTTACAGTAACCTCAAAATCTTGGGCTCAAGCAATTCTCTTGCCTCAGCTTCCCAAGTAGTTGGGTCTACAGGTGCCTACCATAACACCTGGGTTATTTTTCTACTTTTAGCAGAGATGGGGTCTTGCTCTTGTTCAAGCTGGTCTTGAGCTCCTGAGCTCAAGTGATCCAAGGGCCTTGGCTTCCCAGAGTGCTAGGATTACAGGCGTGAGCCACTATGCCTGTCCTCAAATAGTATATATATATATATATATATATATATATATATATATTTTTTTTTTTGAGACAGAGCCTCAACCTGTTGCCCTGGGTAGAGTGTTGTGGCATCACAGCTCACAGCAACCTCCAACTCCTGGGCTCAAGTGATTCTCCTGCCTCTGCCTCCCGAGTAGCTGGGACTACAGGCACCCGCCACAACACCCAGTTATTTTTTTTGTTACAGCCATCATTGTTGTTTGTTGGGCCCCGGGCTGGATTCGAACCTGCCAGCTCAGGTGTATGTGTCTGGCGCCTTAGCTGCTTGAGCCACAGACGCCGAGCCCTCAAATAGTATATTTTATCATTCATTGTTATTTATGAATTCTCAGGTAGCCAAGTCATAATTATAATATAGAAAGACATTTTACTGACAGTACAAAAGTTAGAATTTATTCTTTGGTAGCATAAGGTTTATTGGAATACAACAAATAAAAATGGCCAGAATTAGCTGTTATATCTGGAAGAGCACAAGACTATGACCACTAACTCATATTATATTTACATCTGTTTTTCTTATTTATGGCTGCTATATTTCCTTCATAAATTCCACAGGCTGATGACAGTATCAGCTTATCCTTTTTATGTTATTTCATCAGCCTGGCTTATCCATGACTAGCTTTCAACTGACTATACGTCCATAAAACAAGTTTTCACACATACAAAACATGCCCAAAAAATGTATACACATTTTAAACAAGGAAAACACTGGATTAAACTTGTAATACTCAAGTCACATTTGGCATCTGCAATTATAAGAGATACAAGATACAATATACAAGATAGCAAATGTTATATGTACACATTGAACATTATAATTTTAATACAGTTTTTTCTTTTCTTTTTTTTTTGGCTGGGGCCAGGTTTGAACCTGCCACCTCTGGTATATGGGGCTGGCGCCCTACTCCTTGAGCCACAGGCACCACCCAAGTTTTTTCTTTTCTTAAAATGTATATAATTTTTTTGGTACCCTCTGTGTATATATATTTTTCTTTTTCTTTTTCTTTTTTTTTTGTAGAGACAGAGTCTCACTGTACCGCCCTCGGGTAGAGTGCCGTGGCGTCACAAGGCTCACAGCAACCTCTAACTCTTGGGCTTACGCGATTCTCTTGCCTCAGCCTCCCGAGCAGCTGGGACTACAGGTGCCCGCCACAACGCCCAGCTATTTTTTTGTTGCAGTTTGGCCGGGGCTGGGTTTGAACCCACCACCCTCGGCATATGGGGCTGGTGCCCTACTCACTGAGCCACAGGCGCCGCCCTATATATATTTTTCACTTGCATCTCTAGGTAGAGATGGTAGCTGTGTTGAGCTTTACCTTATTTCTGCAGAGTCCCTATAAGTAAAATTCTTATATGGGATCTGAAAGAAAATTCAGAGGAAGAAACTTATTTAATGGTCTTTTAAAACTGATAATTATTGGATTCATGTACTAGGAAGACACTGAGGAAAAGGAATCTCAAAGAATATTCAAATGTTTCGAAGCCAAACTCAGAACACATATAAAGATGACGTATCCATGATCAGATTTAGATTTTTTAGCTCCATACCAAAGAAGAATAAACTGAAAAATAGCCCAAGCTGTAACTTTACCAATTTAGTTACTGCTGTCAAGAAACATTACACAATGCCATCTAGTGACGAGTGACCAATGCATGATTAATCACATAGAAATGACTGGAGAAAGAGGGGGAAAATTCCCAGGATTTTATATGTAAGAGGGAAAATCCTCCTGAAAGAATTAGAATCGACAGAAATTAATTTCTCCAGGCACGCTTAGGGTATGAGAATTTATCTCCGATCTGTAGCTTGGGGATTTTTATTTTGAAATACTATATTGCCACCTACCTCCAAATCTGCAGCTGCGCCTCCTTCTGTGGCTGCCCTTCACTACCCCGTCCACAGTTGAACTCAGGGCTGTGAGTGTGCTCCAAGCCACGGCCCCCCCTCTGATGACAGGTGGTGGAGGTGGAGCATTTTAGAAACCAGTCTCAACAAATTAAAAACAAAAGGACTTCAAAAAAGGGAACCAAGATGATTCTTGAAACAATCTGTGCCAAATTAAAAATAATAACAACAATAAATAAGCTTGGAAGTTCAAAGAGTAAAACTAAAATAGGGACCAGAGGAAATCACCTTTGTGTTTCTCAGCCAATGCCTTTGCAGACTTAACGCTGTCTTGTGCCTTGTGCCAAATCCTCCAAGAAAATGCCAGAGACTTCTTTGTAAATGGCTGTAGCATTATGCCCTAGGGAAATAATTTTCTTCAACATTTCTCATCTTTTGTAAACAGATGGCACACATTTTTTTATTTTTTAAGAGAAAGACCAACAATCTGTCAACTGTGGAATTCTTATAGTCCAATAGTTTCTTTTGGTTAATTTTTCACCATTAAATTAACCAATGTTGCTGCCATAAATACATTTAAGAAAATGAGACACTTTGCTGCCTGCCTTCACATTTATCTGTTTAGAACCCCGTAGGAATCTTTCAGTTGCCTTAGAAAAATATCAAGTTATCCAACTTTGTGAGTGAAAAGAAAACCTTATCAAAGTCTCCAGCTTTAAGTACTTTTTAGTTGTTTTCTTTTTATGGTTGCCTACATGCTGTGATTGAAGCACAATGTGTGGAAATTGCATAACCATTATTTTCACAAATCAAAGGTATTGGGAAATGGGAAGGCCATGTGGAGCCATGGTATGAAATGTTGATTAAAAAGATTCCACTCTGCCTTTAAGTCTTCCCTTCTTTTAAGTACCAATTGTTTCTTCAGTCTTAAGCATCGCTACAATTTGTTTTTAAACTAAAATCAGAATTAGGCACTGGTCAAATAACCTTTTTGTATAGTATTTCCTCTGTTTCCTATATTTTTGCTTAGTTCAACTGTATTATTTATAATATTTTGAGCTAATCTGGGCAAAGGAGCCCTTGATTCAAGTGTTAGACCCTTTATTCAAGTATTAGAACCCTTATGAAAACTTAGAACAGATGGGTCTAGTGGTGAACTCTCAGGAGGTGCAATTTCTATACCTCAGGGGAAAGTTTTGATGTCCTTAGCCCAATTCATTCCCAGGTTTATGGGAAATAGGGAGAGTCCTTTCACTACCTTAATTCACATTTAAAATAGTACCCAGTCAGATGGCTGTTTAGGTTGAAGAAAGCTTGAATGTATCTTGACAGGGTGAAGAAAAACACATCATTCCTGGCTTTTTGCATTCCTTTTTTGCTCCAGCAGAGTTTTGCTCATATTACTCTAATAACCACACAACACCTCTCTCCTTAGAGCCACAGCTACTGCTGACAACTGAAAGCCTCCTCCCTTTCCAATGAACATACCTGGGGTCAGTTGGGGATGGGACTTAAATCAGGAGGTGAAAATGAAACTTAAGAATCAAATGAAGTTTTTGTTTAGAGAAATTCTGCTGGGGTATTCTGTTAGTCCCTTCAGTTTAGACTCATGTAGAAGAAGGAATAGTCTGAAAAAAAAGGCATGGAATTTAGGCATGCTTTGACACTTACCAGCATGTGGAATATGCAATGTGATGAGAATAAATATCCTTTTAGATTTCTAGATTTATGATCAAAAGTTGTTTTCTTCTGTACAATTTCTCCTCAAAAAAGTGTTTCAGTATTCTATAAGGTAAATTTCAGAAAATTTAAGGCTAAAATAGCAATTATAGTAAGAGTTTATGATCAGTTATACTGTCTTATTTTGAATCATGGAAACAATTCTTCTTTTATCTTTAAATCTGCTGCCATTTTTTTCCCTATTGCTTTCACACTGTTTTTTTCTGGTTAGAGATGTATATATAATTGCCTTTCTGCCCACATTGGCTTCTAAAAGAATCTGCTCCTCTGCTGAACAGATGGGTCTAGTCATACATGTTTATGTCAGATGACCCTGCTCCTCTGGCTGTTATGATTGGATTGTTGTGGGACACATACCCAGACAGCCTATCCCTGGGTTAAGCCAAACCAATTAGATGCATTGTTTTGAGAATTTTTCCCTAAGACATAAAAGTCATTGATGGGTAAATGGGAATTGGAATTGTAGAGTCAGAGATATTGGGTGTGAGAGTTGTATGGTGAGCCTCAGCTATGTGTAAATCAAATTATGAAGGAACCTAAAATAAAAGCCTTACAAATGGAGCCAGCCTAAGAAACAGTCCTAGAAAGCCAAGTGCGGTGGCTCACGCCTGTAATCCCAGCACTTGGGAGGCTGAGGTGGGTGGATTGCCTGAGCTCATAAGTTCAAGACTAAACTGAGCAAGAGTGAGACCCCATTTCTAAAAAATAGCTGGGTACTGTGGCAGGTGCCTGTAGTCACAGCTATTTGGGAGTCTGAGGCCACAGGATCGCTTGAGCCCAAGAGTTCGAGGTTGCTGTGAGCTAAGATGCCATAGCACTCTACTAAGGGTGACCAAGTGAGACTCTGCCTCTCCCTCCCCCCCCCCCAGAAAGAAGTGGCCCTAGAATGCAAAGAGAAGCAGTGACAAGAGTCCTAGTGGACTTTCTGAAATTCCATCTCAGCTTTCTATTTTCTAAATAAGCATTATGTTTTGTAGCATGGGTTGGGTTGGGTTGCCACCTCCAGAGATAACCTCTGACTGGTTTCCACTAATCAGCAGTGTCTTATCACCCTGTCCATGTGACTGGTTCAGGGTAGGCATGTGAATTGATCACAAACAATGAAGTTAAGGAGGAAGTTGCAGGAGGTTTAAAATAAGTAAACACCTCTCTTATTTACAGGAGTTGCTTCAGAGGTACTCTCTGCTTTTGAAGATATGAACTAGGAAGCATATATGCCTGGTTGCTTCTGACGACCCTGGGAAGGCAGCCTAGGATAGGAAGTGAGCACAGAGAGAGAGTGCAGCAACGGAAAGAAAGTCGGTCTTTGTTGACATTATGGAGATACTGGTTTTCTTAAAGCCTTCCCAGTTTTTTGATTGTTAATCGTGTGGGCCAATAAATTCCTTTAATTGCTTTTATCTTTTACCAGAGTCAGGGTCTCAGTGTCTTGCTTTGTCACCCAGGCTGGAATGCAGTGACATGATCGTAGCTCACTATAACCTGCAAATTCTGTGCTCAAGCTATCCTCTCACCTCAGTCTCACCAAATAGGACCACAGGCACTGCAAGTATGCACCACCATGTCTGACTAAATTTTTAAGTTTTTTTTTGAGACAGGGTCTCAAGCTGTTGCTCGAGTGCCATGGTGTTATCATAGCTCACAGCAACCCTCAACTCTTGCCTGAAGCGATCCTCTTGCCTTGGTTTTTCTATTTTTAGTAGAGATGGGGGTCTCACTCCTTGCTCAGAGCTGGTCTCGAACTCATGAGCTCAAACAATCCATTCTCCTCGACCTCCCAGAGTGCTGGGATTATAGGTGTGAGCCACCACACCCGGCCTAATTTTTAAGTTTTTTGTGGGGATGGGGTTTCTATATATATTGTTCAGGTTGGTCTCTAACTCCTTGCCTCAAGTGATCCTCCCACCTCCGCCTCTCAAAGTGTTGAGATCATAGGCTTGAGCCACTGCTCTTGGCCCCCTTAATTGTTTATAAACTGTTAATCTGGATTTCTTTTATTTGTAATTAAGCTCTTCTTCTTCTTCTTCTTCTTTTTTTTTTTTGAGACAGAGTTTTATTATGTTGCCCTCGGTAGAATGCCATGGTGTCACAGCTCACAGCAACCTCAAACTTTTGGACTTAAGTGATTCGCTTGCCTCAGCCTCCTGAGTAGCTGGCAATACAGGTGCCCACCACAACGGCTGGCTATTTTTTTGTTGTAATCATCATTGTTGAATAAAGGGTCTAACACTTGAATAACGGGCTCCTTTACCCAGATTAGCTCAAAATATTATAAATAAGAAAGTTGAACTAAGCAAAAATATGGGTTCGAACCTGCTGGCTATGGTGTATATGGCTGGTGCCCTAACCAGTGAGCACGGGCACTGAGCCTGAATTCTTAAATTTGAGCAAGTCTGATGATTTTCTAGATCTTAGGAGATCAAGCAATGCCTTGAATTTCACTGATCCCTAAGTAGAGCAGTCCTTTGCACTGTCTTGTCCGTTAGGTTTTGTCTGGTTCTGTACCACCTAGCAGAGAGCCTGGCACGTATTCGTTTCTTCATCAATATTTGTTAAATTATAAATCCCCTCTTCTCTTACTCTCTGAGTAACATTATCAGCATACAATCTTTTGACAATAGTGGACTTCAGGGAGGCGTCTTCAGGTTATGTGAAGTGGCCTTGGAGAAGTTAAAGATGATGAAACAAAAAATGAATAAGGAAGAAGTTAATAAACTTCACCAAGGCTAGGAAAAATAAAGTGATAGTGTTATGTAAATAGACAGCTTAACACCTACTTCTTCATTGTGGTTTTCTTTCTTTCTTTTTTATTTTTTTGGAGACAGAGTCTTACTCTGTCACCCTGGGTAAAAGTTCTGTGGCATCATAGCTCACAGCAATCTCAAATTCTTGGGCTCAAGCAATCCTCTTGTCTCAGCCTCTGGACTATAGGCGCCAGCCACTATGCCCAGCTAGTTTTTCTATTTTTAGTAGAAACGGGGTCTCATTCTTGTTCAGGCTATTCTAGTACTACTGAGCTTAAGCCATCCTCCTGCCTCTGCCTCCAAGAGTGCTAGGATTACAGGTGTCAGTCACTTTCCTTGAGTAGGACTTCTTGATAACAGAGGAGAGTGTCATTAATAATTATTTAGATCAACAGGTATAAGTTGGAAAGGCTTTGGGCAAAGAATACAAGTAGCTCCCTATTTGTAGGTATCCCAGAATGCTAGGATCATAGGCATGAGCCCCCGCACCTGGCCTTATTTTATTTTCTATAGATATCATTATTCCTATCTTGATAAGAGACCTTATCTCTTTTTGAAATGCAAATAGATAGAAAAAAAGATTCATTTCCCATAGTCAAAATTAAGAGGAGTATCTGGCACTTTGATATATTACCTCACTTAATCCTGGCAATCCTGGCTGGTGGGTATTATTAATTCTATCATATAGACAAGGATATTGAGGAAGAGAGATTAATTTGTCCAAGTTAGTAAGTGACAGAATTGAGATTGGAATTAACAGGTATATGATTACTTTATGATAATTAACAAAAGTGATTAATTTGTGATTTCTTTGGCCTTGCCAGGTCTAAAGCTCTTGCTAAAAGGTTGTCATTGCATGCACAGAATGTCTTTGGAAAAAACAGAAGAAACTAGTAATGATAATCCACTCCAGGGATGCTAACTGTGTGACTGGGAATGGGAGAATTTGTTTTTCAATGTCCAGTGTTTTGAACCCTTTGAAGTCTGAATCATATGATTATATTAACTTTATTGAAAAAAGTGAAATATTTAGAAAAAAAATTATATCATGGACATTTTTATGTAATAAAATGATAGGCCTATAATAGATGATTTAGAATTTCCTTTCAGCTCCAGAATGATTTTATTGTGTGATTCCATAAAAAGGCCTCCTAGTTTTAGAGACTACAAAGGTTTCTGAATGTTCTCCCAAACCACTGAAACTGCTTAAGAGGATCTTTAAAAAGGTCACTTATATTTTTTGGCAGTATCAATGACTTAAAAAAGAAAAAGGTAAATTAAATTAAATTTTGGAGCTTGAACTTCGGATTCAAATTAGGCCAAATGTCTCCAGAGTCCAATAAAATGTGAAGGGATCTGCCAGTATTTTCACTTAAAAGGACAACTTTTGTTGTGATTAACACCGAACTACCCGAGGAGTGGAGAGAGCAGCAGTTAAGAGTCCAACAATTAATCTCTCAAGGTATCTCCCATGGGTGTGGATAAACTGAAGGGAAGCATGCTTTGCACATTTTATTTTCTCAGGAACACAGCAGGCGTCTTGTAAAAGCACTAGGATAGACCCCAAAACCAAAACAAAGGAGGATTTTAAAAAATCATGTATATAGGCACTGGCAATTTGCCTTCATTCTCTAATGACAAACCCTACAGGAGTCAGGAACCCCTTGGAGTCTGACCTTGCCTCTTCCTACTGAGGACAGCTTGGGATGTGTATGTGTGTGTATAAAGCAAATGCTCGACATTTATGAAATCTTTCAAGTGTCAGACATACCAATTGTATATTATCACAAGCTTTTTGGTCTAACATGGCACATTTTTTCAGTACATCTTTTTGAGTATTCACGTTTTTGATAGCCTGAAACAAGAAAAACAAAGAAAAACACTTCAATGCACTGAAATTAACATCATCTAGTTTGGCTGCTATAGAAAGCAAATCAGTTCTGCTCACTGAAGCCCACAGTATTTTGCACATTATTTTTCTGCATTCCTTCCGTCTATTTTAGTGTTTGAAATGCTAAAAAATTCTGCCCCAATGTTCTTTCTGGAAAAGTCTGTGTGTTGTGTTTTGATCTCTGCTACTGGTTCACAAGTCACTCTTGGTTAAAGTTATAAAGCAAGACAGGTGATTTTATATAAGGACTTTTGTGTTATTTTTTTCTGTTCACTATACTGCCTTTCCTTCTCTGAGGCCACAGGATTCTGCTACAAATTGTAACAGGAGGAGGCAATGGCAGCCTTTCCTAAGACCTCAGAACTATAGGAGAGGATCCCTGAGTGGGATTTTGTATGAAAGGCATTTCTGTCCTTTTGTGTATCCTCAGAATCTTAACTTTCATGAGAGAAGAATAGAAATGCAACAATGGAAAAATCCATTGTATGCTTGTAGCTGTCAATTTAACAAGCCCAATGGAAACGCCAGAGTCGTGCCTCTGTCTCTCTTTGCCCGCACAGGGCTTTTGTCGATAACCCTCTCTATGTCAGGCCAGGAATCCCACGTCAACAGCCTTAGACCTCACAGTGGTGGTAATGAACGGAACACGCCACTTTGTGTTATCGTCAGACGTGGTTTTGCCAGTGCTGCCATTATGCCTCATGTGGCAATGAAAATGATATATCTCCCACATCTCTATTCTTACCTACCAAACCTAGCATCACTTTCAGCTCATTCCCCTTTAGTTCAATTTGATCAAAGCTTGAGAGTGTCTCATGAAGTTTCATTGATTTAGTTGTAAGATTAGTGTAAACTTTAGTTTACAGTGTGATTTCTTTCCTACTTGTGGAAAGAAACTCTGACTTCTATTCCCTTTGTAATTATTTAATGGAAGAAGGTACAATCCCTTGAAAAAGTAGTTCACAGCCTTCCCTGTCTCATCTGGAGACCTCTGCCCCATTTTGCTTGTTATAGTTTTATGAAAGCATTGAGACTTTTCTTAATGAAAGGCTCTGTCATGAACTTTGCTGAACTCACATCAAAAGGCCAGAATATATACAATTGATTAATTCATGAAGACCCTTAAGGGAAATCCTTAACAGCGTGTAGTTCAAGTGCTATGTTATTTTGAAATACAGATGAAGATGCTTTCCTTAAAGGGATGTTTTGTGATGAACAAGATCATGCATATAATGTGCTCTGAGTGACTAGAGCAAAAGTCCAATATAAGGGGGCTATTGTTATTTATTATTACCATCCAGATGCTGTGACTGTATATTTCCCAAGGACAGAATAAAATATAGGACAGATGCAAAATTTCCAGATTATCGATAGGCTCTAGGGAAACTGGCATATGGTGGGTATCCTCTGATAAATATGTTAAATACATATTTATATGTGATAAACTTATTAGTGAAATTAGAAAGATAGCTTTGAGAGCTATCACCAGAATACAGGGAGTCCCCTGGTGCATTGATAAGAGAAGGGGACTTCAACAGGGGGTAGATGGGTTCTTGCCAGTATGTGGAATAAGCCCCTTCCCTTACTGTAGCTGGAAGTAATAATTAAGGGAAAAACATGCCATCAAGGCTCTTTTATACACTGTTAGTGGGAATGAAACTTGGCAACACTTTAGGAAGGCGATTTAGGAATATTTATCAAAATTGCAAATTCATACATCCTTTAACCCAGCAATTCTGTGATCAGTAATTTACTCTATGGTAAATTAAAATTAAAAATTAGAAAGCATATAAATATTTGTTGGTAAGAGAATGATTACATAACTTGCACACACACTCAATTTTATATTCTGCAATAACAAAAGAATAAGGAAAATTTGTATTTTCACAGATGGAAAGATTTCCAAGGTAAGTTTTTCAATAGGATGTAAAGCAATATGCATGGTGTGATTGCAGTTGTGCAAATAAGACAAAGGAAAAGTGTATAAGCTGTATACATATATAAAACATTTTTATATGTGTATATACCAAGTCACTATTAACTGTTATTAATTTTGGGGATAGAAAGTTAGAATTGTGAAAAATAAAAAGGAAAATACTTTTCCTTTCATTTCACACTTTAAAAAACCATATGCACAAATTAACTTTAAAAATAATTCTTTTTAAAAAAGAAGGAATCCTCTTTCTTCTCCTCCAGCTTAGAAGAAGGCACCTGGACAAACTGTTGCTATTGGGCAGCTCACACTGTGGCCATTATTTGCTCTGATGAAGCACCTTTGGACACCTTTGGGGCCCTAAGAATCAAGTCATTCCAGAGTGATTATGATCAGAACCACTTGGTTTACATGTAAAAGGTCTGTGAGATCAAACCTCTCTTAGTCTTTAAGTTGGGGTGAAGGTGGAGGGATAAAACAGTATTTATTTTCCAATTGTATTGCCTGAGATTTTGTTAAAAAAAAACTATTTGGCTGGGCACAGTAGCTCATGCCTGTGACCTTGGCATTCCGGGAGGCCAAGGCAGGAGGATCATTTGAGGTCAGAGGCTGAAGACTATTCTGAGCAAACTGAGACTCCAGTATCTACTAAAAATAGAAAAATTAAGCCAGGCATTGTGGTAGGTGCCTGTTGTTCCAGCTACTCAGGAGGCTGAGGCAGGAGGATCGTCTAACCCCAAGAGTTTGAGGTTGCTGTGAGCTAGGCTGACACCATGGTACTCTAGCTTGGGCAACAGAGTGAAACTCTGTCTCAAAAAAAATTTTTTTTTGACTCAAGTTCACCTAAAATATACCTGTGACTATGTAATTTTTTGTCACAAATCTTTCTTTCTAATTGTTATAAACATATTGTTATAAAACTGTAAATGTCTCTGTCACAAAACACCTATTTTTGTATAATTAACAATTTTAGCTTAAGCATGTAATACTTTTCCAAGTAAAATAGAAAAACCTAGCAGGTATTCTTTCCTGTGATATAGGCTTTCTTGTTGGAAAGTCAGTATATAGTATATTTTTGTGAAAAAGCACTATAAAAATGTTGACAAAATTTATAATTAGGGAGGAATCTTACACTTCAATTTGTTACAATAAATTTGTTACAATAAATGCATCATGCAAAAATAACTTCAAGTATCTCATTTTAAAGGAATTCAAAACTAGTTGCTAAAAAGAATCACAGGATAGTCATGTTGGACACACACTATGCAAGTATGTAGCTATGAGTCATAGTTATAAAATAAGTCATTTACAAGCATAGTAAGTTGATCTTTATCATTAACTGAATCTTCATTTTGGGTTCTTACACAACATCCAAGGGTTGGGGAGCAGAAATAATCCTCAAACTATTTCTCACTTGAAATAAGCTTACATTGAAACAACACACCCCCTCCCCTCCTTAAGGCAAAGGTGAAACAGGGAAAGATTCACAGTTAAGAAAGTTTACAAAGCAAGATACATTTGCCACAGGTAGCTAACAGGCCTCCATTGCCAGGGCAAGTTGGCAAAGAGGATTGAAACAACATTATTGAATAATTAAAGGCTGAACCCCATACTCCTGCGTGTGTCATTGAAAACCTCCCAGGGAAGTTTCAAGATAGGTGTGCAAAACCACTGCGATGTAATTGAAGGAACAAAATCTTGCTCATCTGCTCCTGGACCCACTTCAGCTGACCTTGAGACCACCTGCTGTAACTGACACATGACATCATTGTCTTGCTTTCCTATATAAGACTGTGCAACACTTGCCACCAAAAATCAGAATTGCTTTTTTAAAAAAATGCTGCTTAAAGATTATAATGAGCTTGATTTTCTTCATGTTGCTGACAGAGGAGAGTGAAGTATTATAACTGTACGAAGCCAAAGGACAAGAGTTCTCTGCGTGTGGTCTCGAGATCAGCAGAATTAGAAAGCATGTTAGAACTGATTATTGGACCTCACTTGTCTATAGAGACCTACTGAGTCAGAAATGGGGTGTGGGGCACAGCAATCTGTATTTTAACAATTCTTTCTTTCATAGCCGGGCGTTGTGGCGGGCGCCTGTAGTCCCAGCTGCTCAGGAGGCTGAGGCTAGAGAATCGCGTAAGCCCAAGAGTTAGAGGTTGCTGTGAGCCGTGTGACGCCATGGCTCTCTACCCGAGGGCGGTACAGTGAGACTCTGTCTCTACAAAAAAAAACAAACAAAAAACAATTCTTTCTTTCTTTTTTTTTTTTTTTGAGACAGAGCCTCAAGCTGTTGCCCTAGGTAGAGTGCCGTAGCTTCACAGCTCACAGCAACCTCCAACTCCTGGGCTCAAACGATTCTCCTGCTTCTGCCTCCCAAGTAGCTGGGTCTCCAGGCGCCCATCACAGTGCTCGGCTAATTTTTTGCTGCAGCCATCGCTGTTGTTTGGTGGGCCCAGGCTGGATTCGAGCCCACCAGCTTGGGTGTATGTGGCTGCCGCCTTAGCAGCTTGAGCCACAGGCGCTGAGCCCATTTTAATAATTCTTAAAGTTTGAAAGCCCCTTCTGTATAGGAATACTTTCAGTGTGGGATTAAATACCACAAAATATCTTGCCCTGCTTTTGTGATAATATCTCTGACACTAATGAAAGAATATCTAGTGACCTTACATACTTCTGAGCGATTACATTGAAAAGTCAGATACTCAGTTGGCTTGCCTCGCAATCAAACAAAGAACGTGTAAAATACAGATTTCTGGACCTTTCTGTAGGCAGGGCCTGAAAATCGACATTTTAAACATCTATCTTAACAAGTTTTCACAAATACGAATGTTCTCACTCCGGTGCTATAGCTATAGTATTTCTTGAGACAGATCCTTATTTAGTTCGTATTCTAACCTTCCATTTTTGTTTTGACATTTTCTTACTGCCCTTGCTATCTCTCTGCCATTGTCACTAGTTCTATTGTTGGGAAAGGGCAGGCGATGTTGAAAGATCCTGTGGAATTGGGGAAGGTGATACAAATAAAACATTTTTTGTTAATTTGTATTTTCTACTTGACATGCTCTCCCTACTCAAAGTGCATGAACAACAGGAAGTTGACTAAATTAGAAGGAAATGCCAAATCTTCATGTTACAACTTCATGTCTAGAAAAATTCCGTGAGGAACGTACGCAAGGAGCCGAAAACAACAGTAGGCTGTGCGTTGGCCTCCCTCCTAACGCCTCCTGCTTCTGCTGCTGTGCTGCCCTCCGGAGAGTTTCTCACTGCCCTGAGCACCAATCCAGTGGACTCTTCATTTGTCTTTATGTTTTGACCTCTCTAAAGAGTCAGCATTCAAAACATTTCATCTTGAGATTCTTAGATTCCTTGTTATTTTTTTTTGTTTGTTTTTTTGAGACAGAATCTCACTTGGTCACCCTTGGTAGAGTGCCCTGATGTCTTAGCTTACAATTACCTCCAACTCTTGGGTTCAAATGATCCTCTTGCCTCAGCCTCCCAAGTGCTGGTATTACAGGCATGAGTTCTTGTCTTTGAATTACCTACCATGAACCTGGCCCATTCCTTGCTATTTTTATTTTATTTTATCTTGCAGCCTCCTTCCCTTGTCCACTGCTTGCGTGCTGCTTTTCAGAGAGTTTCTGTCTTTGGCACTCTTCTTTCACCAGTCTCTCCCTGTCTCTCTTTTCACCCCTGGCTGCTTCTCTCTAATTATTATTATTTTTTTTTTTGAGACAGTCTCACTCATTCACCCTGGTAGAGTGCTGTAATGTCATAGCTCACAGCAACCTCAAACTCTTGGTCTCAAGCAATCCTCTGGTCTCAGCCTCCCGAGTAGCTGGGACTGTAGGTGCCCACCACGATGCTTGGCAAGTTTTTCCATTTTGTAGAGACAGGGTCTCACTCATGTTCAGTCTGGTCTCCCGAGCTCAGGCAATCCACCTGCTCAGGCTCCCAGAGTGCAAGGATTACAGCCGTGAACCACCACGCTGGTCCTTCTCTCTCTTTTAAGATTATTAAATATTTCCTCTGGGTTAGGCACTCTTCTAAGTACAGTACAGAAAATAACTCAGTTTTCACAACATTTCACATTTGAGGGAACTAAAACAAAGAAGGCAGGTTAATTTGCCCTGGGTCACATAGCTGGTTTCTGATGGAGCTATGATTCGGATCCTAGCAATTTGGCTTCAGAGACTGCTCTTAACCCCTCAACACACACCTTCTTTTCTTACTTTACAAGCTCATTTCACTGAGTTATCTATTTCTTTAGCTTTAACTTTCAACTATAAACTCCTTTATTTGATATTGTAATACTAATGGTGTCTATAATCTGAGTACTGGTTTCATGGTCGTTGCTGCTCCATGGACAACTTCTCCAGTATTTCTTTCTTTCCTTCTTTTTTTTTTTTTTTGAGACAGAGTCTCACTAAATCACCCTGGGTAAAGGGCTGTGCTGTCACAGTTCACAGCAACCTCAAACTCTTGGGCTTAGGTAATTCTCTTGCCTCAGCCTCCCAAGTAGCTGGGACTACAGGTGCCCACCACAATGCCCGGCTATTTTGCTGTTGTTGTTGGAGTTGTCATTGTTGTTTAGCAGGCCCAGGCCAGGTTCGAACATGCCACCCTTGGTGCATGTGGCCAGCGCCGTAACCACAGTGCTACGGGCGCCGAGCCAACTTCTCCAGTATTTCCCCACAAGGGCATTAAACTGCCCGTATCTCTACAACTGAACTCATTATCTTTCTTGTCTCTAGTCTCAGTCTCAGTTTATGTTGTTCCTATTTTTCTTGCCACCAGTGCAAGAAACCTGGGAGTTGTCCTGCAGTTCCCCGTCCCTGATTGAATCCAGTTTATTCTACCTCCGTGTCATTTTTACTTCGTTTCTGTTCTCTTCTTCCCTACTGCTACCACAGCCACACTTTGGGATGATAGCTAATTTATAGTAAACATTATTCTCATTCTTTTTTTTTTTTTTGGTTTTTGGCCGGGGTTGGGTTTAGAACCAGCCACCTCAGGCATATGGGACCGGCGCCCTACTCCTTGAGCCACAGGCACCGCCCTATTCTCATTCTTTTGAGTAAAGACTTAGCTTTCACTTTATCATACTGTGAGCCTCTTTTTTGTCATGACAAAAGGCCTATTGTGAGCCTCTTAACTATTAAAGTTCTTGTCTTTGAATCACCTACTATGATGTATGAAACCATAACGAAAACTATCTATTAAAAAACCCTATAGAAATTTATACAATGATTTTCTAAATGAAATTCTCTCTTGTTATCATCATATTCCATTTTGTGACTGTTTTCAATTCTAGTCTATGTTACTTTATTTACAATAAACTATTTTCAATTCCCTCAGATTTTCCAACATATATATGTGTGTACATGTTTGCACACATGTACTTGGACGTTTGGTTGGACTGGAATGCCTTTTCTTACCTTGCCTTCTTGACAAACATCTACATTTTCCAAGTCTCAATTCAGGGTCATTTTATTCTGGAAATTGCTAATGCCAACTAACTTTTGCCACCTTAATATGACAGTATACTTTTTAGTTGTTTTTTTTTTTTTTGGTTGGGGGGCCGTGGCTGAGTTTGAACCTGCCACCTTCGGTATATGGGGCCAGCACCCTACTCACTGAGCCACAAGCGACTCCCTACTTTTTAGTTTTTAGTTACTCTTGATTGCGTAAATATTTTTGTCCCTTCTGGAATGTAATCTCTTTGGGGTCAGAAACTGTATCTTACCTTTCTACTCTCAGAGCCCTAATACAAGCTCCAGAGGTGGCTCACGAAGTGACTCTACAAATAATAATAATTCTTACTGAGCAAGTGCCACAGGACAATACAGAAGCTAAACAGCAAGGACATCTCAGCAAAGCCCACACAGACCACTTCTATATTTGGAGATTTTCATAGCTTCGTAATAGTTTTTAATCATTTTTAAGCCATGTTTCTCTGCAATAGTAATAGAAGAACCCTTAAGAAAGCAAGTTTGTGTTACATGCTGGTTCCAAGAAGGAGGGAAGTTGGGGCAAACCACATCCTGCTTTCAAAGGAACCAAGGAAGCCTGTGAGTAACATGAGCTGAGCAGTTTATCATCAGTGAGCTGCTCACAAAAACGACAAGCTTTCTGTCTTCTTACATGGCCGAGGGAGGCATTTTCAGATTCACCTGTTGGAAGTTGTATTGAGGTTCCCAGTTTTGGTTTCCTAGGGCTGCCATGATAAGGTACCACAAACTAGGTGGCTTAAACAACAGTAATTTTGTTTTATGGTTCTACAGGCTGGCAGTCTGAGGTCAAGGTGTTTGCAGACTTGGGTCCTCGTTAAAGCCCTAAGGGAACAGCTCTCCGGTGCCTTTTTCCTGGCTCCCAGTGGTTGCTGACACCCTTGCATTTCTCGGCTTGTAGCTGTCCCCTTCCAATGTCTGTCTTCATCGTCACGGGGCCTTGGGTCTCAGTGTGTCTAAATGTCCCTCTTTTCATGAGTAAACCTTAATCCATCGTAAGCTCATCTAACTTGATTACATTGCAAAAGACCCTCTCATTCACAGGTTCTAGGGCTTTAGACTTGAGCATATCTTTTTGGGGGGACACAACCATACTCCCTCAAATCCCCTTGGGATATAAGCTCAGTATAGAGGCTTTTTTTTTTGCCTTGTGGGTGGTGGTAGTGATGATGGTGAAGAAGTAAACATGGCCTGAGAAGCTTCCATTTGTGTCACAAATTATTCCCCCTCTCCCCATTTCGAGTGGACAAAGCTAAGAAGTATTTTATTTATTTATTATTATTATTGTTATTTTTAAGATAAGGTTTCACTCTGTTGCCTGGACTAGGGTGTCATGGCCTCAGTTTAGCTCACAGCAACCTCAAACTGGTGGGTTAGAGCAATCCTCCTGCCTCAGACTCCCCAGTACCTGGGATACAGATGTGTACTACCAAACCCAGCTCATTTTTCTATTTTTAATAGAAACAGGGTCTCATCTTGCTTTGCTCAGGCTGGTCTTGAACGTCTGAGCTCTAGCGATTCTCTGGTTTTGGCCTCCCAGAATGGTAGGATTATAGGCATGAGCTAGTGATACAGGATTCTCCCACTCAGGGCTGGACAGGGACCCCCTCATCCCCACCCCATTCTCTAGGCCCAGGTGAGCTCAGAAATCAGACCCCCATCTCTAGGCACAAACAGGCTGCCCTTTCCAGGTCACACCCTCTGGGCCCTAGCAGGGTCATGAAGAAAGCAGCCTGAAATGTTTGGGTAGTTCCACTTTGAGTAGGGAGCACTCCCCCTGATCCCTTCCCAGAGACAAAAATTGAAAAGACCTACTAACCTTGCCCCAGGGGAGGAACTGCATTCAGTCATTTGTTAATATACTCGTTACGTTTGTAAAGGTGTTTTTTCCACCTACCACGTCCTGGCCAAAGGTAACATATACCCCTAGACAAAGGGCCCATGTGGGAAACTTCCGACTTGGGTCTTCCCCTTTGCCAGAAGCTCTGGTGCTTTTTACTCCTGTATTCCTTTCTGTATATTAAAATTCCAAATTTAGCACTGATCTGTAGTCCATCGGTTCATTCTTCGAATCCCTGAGACCAAGTGTGTGGGAAGATGAGGCCCAATGAAGAGAAACAATACCCAAATGTTGCGTTTAAAAGAGGAAGGCTTTATTTCAGCCAGGGGAGCGGCGGCAGACCCAGAGTCACCAAATGGCCACATTCCCCCGACTGGCTCAGACTTCTCCTTTTTATCTCCAGTCAAAAGTTCTGGCCCAGGGGTACCTTTCTTACTGGTCACTTTGAATCAAGCTGGAATATCAGCTTTTTACAGAACCTCAGGCTTTTATAGAAGCAGAAGCAAGCCTTAGTTTCCAGGTCCCAGGAAGTTAAGTTTTTACAAATTCCTAAGAGCTGAGTCACCACGGGAGGACTTCACAGATGTATCCTGGGGATCTCCTTGAGAAGACCTCTGTTCTCTTAGGCCTCACTTTTTCCAGGTATCCTCTCTCACAAGGACCTACTGAAGAAAGAAATTCCGGTAACACTAAGATGACTGGTTTTTGTTTTTTTGCCGTTTTTTTTGGCCGGGGCCAGGTTTGAACCCACCACCTCCGGTATATGGGGGCCGGTGTCCTACTCCTTTGAGCCACGGGTACCATCCTGTATTATTGGTTTTTGAAATCATATTTGAAGTAAACATATTTTGGGTTTAATAATTTAAAAATTCTAAAATATTTCCTATAAAACATTAGTCAGAAGTTTTTATTTTTTGGCAACATTAGAATTTATTAGAATGTGTTTTTATATAGGCACTGGGGCTTGCCCGTGGTGCTCTTAGTATAGAAAGCTTAGACTTTCTGCCAGTTCTTCTTCTTTTTTTTTAAATTTTTTATTATTTTTTTTATTAAATTAAATTATAGCTGTGTACATTAATGCGATCATGGGGCACCATACACTGGTTTTATAGACCATTTGACATATTTTCATCACACTGGTTAACATGGCCTTCCTGGCATTTTCTTATTGTGTTAAGATATTTATATTCTACACTTACTAAGTTTCACATGTACCCTTGTAAGATGCTCCGCAGGTGTGATCCCACCAATCACCCTCCCTCTGCACATCCTGCCAGTTCTTCTTAAGCAATGACACCAAGAAATTAACAGCCAGGTGGATGTTTTACACCAGCTCATCGTCTGTCATCTTCACATGGTCAACAGCCACATCTGGGACTTGATTGTGGATTTCATGTCATCAACTTTGGCCACGTGTTTTCATCATGTGGCAGCAGGGAAGGAAACTTGCCAGCTTTATTTAGACCAGGGCCAAGGATTCATGGGATCAGCTTGATAAGTGATTCTGAGGCCAAAAAGGCATCAGACTTCTCAGCCAGCTTCTTGAGCAGGTTCTTCATTTTGTTGAGTTTCTTCAGGGCCTTGATGTCCATGTGGGGTATGTCCCCAGCCCTGGCCTTGTCAGAGTGCTGCTGGTCCCCAGGACACATATGGAGAACTTGGGACGAGGGTGGACTTAAGCCTGGTGGTGCCAGAGAAGCGATTGTCCTTCTGAGGATCATAGTTCTTCAAGCTGATCTGCAGCTCCACTGTTTCCAAAAACTTCTGGTGTTTGGGCTATTGTGTACAATGTGAGGGTGTTCATTCAGGGTGTTGGGAGAGACTTCTTTGCTCATGGTTGCCTGTGCCGGGATATATGGAAAAGATTATATCCTTGTACATTATTCAAGAATTTAAATGATCTCTAAACTCACTTGGCATTAGGAAATCAAATCAATGTGCTAAAAATCATATTTCAACAAATAATAAAAATAAAGGAGAAAATGAAGTATATAAACCAAAGAATTATGAGACAGCAGTGCTGGAAGAGCTCTTCATAATTTTCCAGTTTGGGTCAATCAATCTTGCCTTCTTTAGTGAGTAAAATGAGACCCATTTGAACATTTCTTTTCACAGTTACCCTGGTTAGTGGGCACAATTTAGACTATATTTCTAGTTCATTAAGTTCTAGGTTATTATTCTTTTCAGTATATTATAGTACATTTTGATCTTTATTATTAGATATTTTGATAGCTTATTTTAGAATTTTAGTTTTATCTTTTCTAAGAGAAAGTGAACTCACAAAAGGAATCTGCATTCTCAATTTCCAGGTATATAGTTAGGTCACTAGGGTGGAATTAAGAGTATTTTTGTTCTTTTCTTTTTTTTTAATTTAATTTTATTATTAAATCATAGCTGTGTACATTAATGAGATCATGGGGCACCATACACTGGTTTTATAGACCATTTGACATATGGTGCATCTTACAAGGGTACATGTGAAGCTTAGTAAATGTAGAATATAAATGTCTTAACACAATAACTAAGAAAATGCCAGAAAGGCTATGTTAACCAGTGTGATGAAAATATGTCCAATTAGTATTTTTGTTTTCTCAAGTAGGGCTTCTTCTTTTTTTCTTTTCTTGAGACAGAGTCTTACTTTGTTACCCTTGGTAGAATGCTGTGGCATCATAGCTCACAGAAGGTAAAGTTAAAGTTGTACTTGAGCCCTTCGCCCAGGGGGAGTGCTGAACACCCCCACATTATACACATTAGGTGACATCCCGCCAATGCTCTCCCTCTTTCCCCTTCCCCATTCCTCCTCTCCTCCTCCCATAGTCTGCTTGCTAGACTATATTTATGTTTTTTTCTTTTTTTCTCTCTTTTTTTAATTGTTAAATCATAGCTATGTACATTAGTGCAATCGCCTGTACCCATTCTAAGATGCACCATAGATGTGGCCCCACCCATTACCCTCCCTCCACCAAAACCTCCCCCCTCCTTTCCCCTTCCTTAGCCCTTTCCCCATAGTCTTGTGCTATAGTTGGGTTATAGTCTTCTTGTGAAAGCTGTAATTTAGGATTCATAGCAGGGCTGAGTACATTGGATACTTTTTCTTCCATTCCTGAGATACTTTGCTAAGAAGAATATGTTCCAGCTCCATCCATGTAAACATGAAAGAGGTGAAGTCTTCATCTTTCTTTAAGGCTGCATAGTATTCCATGGTATACATGTACCACTATATGCTAGTCCATTCGTGGGTCGATGGGCACTTGGGCTTCTTCCATGACTTAGCAATTATGAATTGGGCTGCAATAAACATTCTGGTACAGATGACTTTGTTATATTGTGACTTTTGGTCTTCTGGGTATAAACCTAGTAAAGGAATTATAGGATCGAATGGCAGGTCTATTTTTAGGTCTCTAAGTATTCTCCAAACATCCTTCCAGAAGGAACGTATTAGTGGGCATTCCCACCAGCAGTGTAGAAGTGTGCCCTTTCCTCCATATCCACGCCAACATTTCTGGTTTTGGGATTTTGTTATGTGGGCTACTCTTACTGAGTTTAGGTGATATCTCAGAGTAGTTTTGATTTAAATTTCTCTGATGATTAAGGATGATGAGCTTTTTTTCATGTGTTTGTAGATCTTGCGTCGGTCTTCTTTAGAGAAGTTTCTCTTCAAGTCCCTTGCCCACCCTGAGATGGGGTCACATGTTCTTTTCTTGTTAATACGTTTGAGTTCTCTGTGGATTCTGGTTATTAGACCTTTATCGGAGGTATAACCTGCAAATATTTTCTCCCATTCTGAGGGCTGTCTGCTTGCTTTACTCACTATGTTCTTGGCTGTGCAGAAGCTTTTTAGTTTGATCAGATACTGCTTCAATTGCCTGGGGAGTCCTCCTCATAAAATATTCACCCAGCCCGATTCCTTCAAGAGTTTTTCCTGCACTTTCTTCAAGTATTTTTATAGTTTCATGTCTTAAGTTTAAATGTTTTATCCAGTGAGAGTCTATCTTAGTTAATGGTGAAAGGTGTGGGTAGAATGGTGTGCTTCGTAGAATGTGCTGGGTAATATTCCTTCTTTTTCTATATTTTGGAAGAGGTTTAGTAGTATAGGTACTAGTTCTTCTTTAAATGTTTGGTAGAATTCTGACGTAAAGCCATCTGGTCCTGGGCTTTTCTTTTTAGGGAGATTTTGTATAGTTGATGCTATTTCAGAACTTGATATAGGCCTGTTCAACATTTCCACTTTGTTCTGGCTAAGTCTTGGTAGGTGGCGTGCTTCCAGGTATTGGTCGATTTCTTTCAGATTTTCATATTTGTGAGAGTAGAGTTTCTTGTAGTATTCGTTAAGGATTTTTTGAATTTCTGAGGGGTCTGTTGTTATTTCATCATTACCATTTCTGATTGATGAAATTAGAGATTTTACTCTTTTTTTCCTGGTTAGGTTGGCCAAAGGTTTATCTATTTTATTGATCTTTTCAAAAAAACAGCTTTTGGATTTATTGATCTGTTGTATAGTTCTTTTGTTTTCAATTTCATTTAATTCTGCTCTGATTTTGGTTATTTCTTTTCTTCTGCTGCATTTGGGGTTGAAGTGTTCTTCTTGACTATATTTATGTTTTATCATTCATGTGGGCTTGTAGTTGTTGATATGTTGGTTTTATATTAGTATTGAGTACATTGGATTCTTTTTTCCCATTCTTGAGATACTTTACTAAGAAGAATGTGTTTCAACTGTATCCAGGTAAACACAAAAGCTGTAAAGTCTCCATCTTTTCTTATGTCTGAATGGGTACTCCATGGTATGCATATGCAACCATTTGTAAATCCACAGTTACTGAAAATTTTATAGTTAGTTGAGACATGATAGTCCAAAGAAAAGAACCAAAAAAGCTGCCATTGAAGAAAAAGGTTGATCTATGTTTTCTGGAAAGCAGCAGCCAAAGAAAGATGGGGGGACATTTTGGTGTTATCAAGACCACAGTAAGCAACATCAGAAAACATTAACAGAAGTCCTTGGAGAGACTGGTAAGGAAAGTGGAGACCTACAGTAGAAAAGGAGGAAAACTTCCCTCCTTGAAGTCAATGAAGCCACATTAAGCTAGTCCAAACAAATGAGGGCAATTAATGCACAAACCTCTGGGCCAATGATCCAAGAAGTTGCTAAAAGATTTGCACAGGCATTTGGAGTGGCAGATCTCCAAGCATCAAGTAGTTGGCTCAATTTAAAGTGGGACACAGAACTCCCAGAAAGACTTCTGTAATCAAGCCAATGAAGTTCCAGAAAAAGTGTGGAAGAGTTCATCAAAAAGTTTCTGGGAAAATAAGGATAAATTTAATGTTCAAAACATCTGATAAAATAATCATTTGAAAACTGGAAAAAAAGTCCTCATGACATCTTTAATGCTGACAAGTATGGACTCTTTTTCCAGATGATACCTGACAGGAATCTTGTCATGAAAGATGACAAATGTAACAGTGGAAAACTTTGCAAAGAGTGTTTCACAGTTCTGCTTTGTACTAGCTCAGCCAGCAAGAAACTAAAGCCTTTGGAGACCGGGAAATTGGCAAAACCACAGGCATTCAAGAACCTGAAGTCCAAAGACCCCTTTTGAGGTCTAATGAATGTGCATGGATTACTGGTGCCCTATTTGAGGAGTAGGTAAGGGAAATAAAGAAGAAATAATCTATTCTACTGATAGTAGACAACTGTTCTGGCATCCCGCAAGTGAACCATCTCACAAATGTGACACTGAAATTTCTGCTTCCAAACATGACCTCAAAAATCCAACCTCTTGACCAGCATCAAAACATTGAAAATAAACTACTGAGCCCAGTTCCAGCAGTGGGTCATGACAGAAACAAACCTGTAGCCCACCTGAGGAAGCAACTTCATCTGCTGCAATTAATTGTCTGGAAGCTGTCCTCTGGAATAAATTTGAGCCAGAAACAATACAAAAGTGTTTCAAGAAAGTTGGAGCACAATATTTTGGTCCCATCAGACAGTCCATGTCCTATGGCAGAATTTTAAGAGATAGATTTTGGAGGTTTTGTTGTAATGGATACTGAGGTGGAAACCTGTAATGAACCTGATCCAAAAGGAATTTTCCAAGTGATATTGACCCAAGTACAGACCAGTGTAAAAGTGCATGAAGCAGCTGATGAAATGGAAGAAGCAAGTGAGGATGACACAGAAATTGCAGAGACTCCAAAAGAAGAGGATGTTAGGCATCTGATAATGCAGGTGAAGTCATCTGCTACGGAAAATGCCTGGGTATGTGGAGTCGGTGTTGAGAGCACTTTCTTCTCTTACATTTATAATAAGAACAAGAAACAGACCAAGATTAACTCTTTTTTCAGAAACCATGAGAAAATAGTAAATGTATTGATTTTGTATGATACCGTGGGTATGATTTTACTGTGTTTTGAGTATGTAGGATTTCCCATGATATTCTCTAATAAAAGCTGTGCAAGAAAGTAAAGTACGTGTACATACATGTATCAGTAGTCCTAGTTCCTTACATTGAACACCTTCGTATGTTGACCCGTTTGTTATACTCCCTTGGGTGGTCACCTTAGGGAGGTTGTACTGTATTTTCAATGCATACATCAATTTGACTGTGTTACATAACCTAACAATCTACAAAAGATGATTTCCCCCTAATAACTGTCTTTTGGAAAATCCTATAGTTTCTTTGAGAATACAAGGAAGAAAATTCTAAATCTCCAATTGTCAGTAATTAATTCATTAAAGATATAATTATCATTTATTACATGCCAGGTACTGCTCCAGGAGCTTGGAGATATGATCATGAAGAAAATAGACAAAATCACCTACGCTGTTGAGATTTACATTTTAGCAATGAAACAAAGGTGACCTATACGATTAGTGAGATTTGGGTTTTGCATTGCTTTTTTCAGTAATGGTGATAGAAGTATTACCAAAGCATCCCCATTCTTAGGCCAGAACAAATTTCCTGGTGACCTATGCCATGTTCTATAAATCAGCAGATTGAGATGTGGTCAGGGATGCAATTGAGGTCATAGCTCAGACAGTTTTTTGTGTGTGAGAGTATCTGAGCAATACGGGAACTGTGCCATGGCCTTGAACTCTCTCTTCTTACAGTTTAATCTAGTGAGCTGATAAATTTACAAAAAAAAAGAAAAAAAAAAGAAAGAAACTTGTTTGTTTAGCCCAAGGGAAACATTTTGCCTATTTTACAGTTGGATAGTTTCTTTAAAAAAAAATGCATTAGTGGTTATTTCAGTATTAAGATTTCCCATAAATTAAATCTGTGTAGATTTCCAACTGAGTTAGAAGTTTACAATGATAGAGTCCAACTAATTACTATGTTAAGTAAATCCTCATCCTCTCTGTAAATAACATAGGTGGTAATTTACCCTCTGTAGATGTATAAATTAAGCCACCAGGAGGTTAAGTAATTCGCTCAAGGTCACAGTGTGTGGCAGGGCAGAAATTGAATCTAAAAGCTTTGATGCCTAATTTTTTTGTCAAATAATCTCTTTCCCCACATTTAGCTGCATCTAATAATCAGTATCTATATATTTATAAATAATTTATTTACCTATCTAGCTATCATAACATCAATATCGTCAATATTGATGTAATATTATAAGGGCTGTGGCTTATTCCAGTAAGAACTACTAAATGATCTTTTTTTGTTGTTGTTGAGTAGGCCTGGGACAAGTTCAAACCTCTGAGCTACAGGCACCCAGCCACTGAATGATTATTTTATTCTAATGTTCCTCAAGAACAGAAGACCTCCGGGAGATGGATGAGTTTTAGGTCAATAACTATTTACATTCTCAAACTTGTTCAGGTATTTTTGCAGTAGCATGTAGGAAAAAATTTCATTAAACTTTTCTTATTAAGTTTTATTCTCCTTTTAGGCCTACTGTGAGTGACCTATAAGTAGCTTTTCTGGTCTATACATAATGTCTGGCAGTTACTTTCTGACACTTGATGAGGTCCCAGAATTTGGAAGTTAAGTATAGTTAGGTATATAGGACAAGTTTTCATTCTTCTGTATTTTATAGTATTATATCACGCCTAAACCAGATTATGAACAAGAAAGTCCAGTTGTGTATTTATTACCACTGTAATCACCATTATCTAAATATAGTTAAGTACTCACCTGCAGTTAAATGTGTATGCTATTTATAGTGATAGATGAAAGGGAAACAAAATAAAACAAAGACCCTGAAATATAGCTCTAACTCTTGTAGGATAAAGATGACAAGTCATGGGGTGGCGCCTGTGGCTCAGTGAGTAGGGCGCCGGTCCCATATACCGAGGGTGGTGGGTTCAAACCCAGCCCTGGCCAAACTGCAACAACAACAACAAAAAAATAGCTGGGCATTGTGGCGGGCACCTGTAGTCCCAGCTACTCGGGAAGCTGAGGCAAGAGAATCATGTAAGCCCAAGAGCTGGAGGTTGCTGTGAGCCGTGTGACACCATGGCACTCTACCAAGGGTGGTAAAGTGAGACTCTGTCTCTACAAAAAAAAAAAGACAAGTCATTCTCAAGTTCTCTTGTGCCCTACAATAATGATCTGAAATAATTTTTTCCAACTACTTATCCAAACACCTTTTAAAAAAATTAAAAGACAAACAAGTTTAAAGATGTCAATGGGTACAAATCACATATAAATCATATTTTATTTATTTTATTTTATTTTTTTGAGACAGTTGCCCCAGGATAGACTGCCATGTTGTCACATCTCACAGCAACTTCAAACTCTTGGGCTCAGGTGATCCTCTTGCCTCAGCCTCCCAAGTACCTGGGACTACAGGCACCCACCACAACACCTGGCTATTTTTAGAGATGGGGTCTTGCTCTTGCTCTGGCTGGTCTCAAACCTGTGAGCTCAGGCAATCTACCTGCCTCTGCTTCCCAGAGTGCTAGGATTATAGGCGTTAGCCACAGTGCCTATCCGTTCTGTGTCACAGTTTAGCAATTCTTTTAATATTTCAAATATTTCCATTGTTATTATATTTGTTACAGTGATCTGTGTTTAGTGATCATTGATGTTGCTATTGTAATTGTTTTGAGGTGCCATAACCCGTGCCCATACAAGAGGGTGAACTTGATCAATAAATGTTATGTGTGTGTTCTGAATACTCCATTCAGTAGCTTTTCTCCTGCCTCTTTCCCTTTCCTTGGACCTCCATCTTCCCTGAGACACAACAATATTGATATTAGGCCAATTAGTAACCTGTATAATGGCCTGTAGTGTGCAAGTGAAAGGAAGACTCAATCACACGTCTCTCACTTTAAATCAAAAGCTAGAAATGAGGCTGGGTGCAGTGGCTCATGCCTGTAATCCTACTACTCTGGGAGGCATAACCAGGTGGATTGCTTGAGCTTATGAGTTCAAGACTAGTGTGAGTGAGAGTGGGACCTTGTCTCTAAAAATAACCGGGAGTTGTGGCTGACACCTGTAGTCCTAGCTACTTGGGAGGCTGAGGCGAGGGAATCATTTGAGCTAAGAGTTTGAGGTTGCTGTGACCTATGATGCCATGGCACTCTACCAAGGTTGACAAAGTGAGACTCTGTCTAAAAAAACAAAAAGCAAAACAAACAAAATCCCCAAAAGATAGAAATTATTAAGTTTAGTAGAAAGGCATGCCAATAATTGAGATAGGCCAAAAGCGAGGCCTCTTGTGCCAAACATTTAGCCAAGTTATGAATGCAAAGGGAAAGTTCTTTTTTTTTTGAGATAGATTCTTAAGCCATTGCCCTGGGTAAGTGCTGTGCTGTCACAGCTCACAGCAACCTCAAACTCTTGGGCTCTAGCAATTCTCTTGTCTTAGCCTCCCAAGTAGCTGGGACTACAGGCACCTGCCACAATATCTGGGTATTTTGTTGTTGTTGTAGTTGTCATTGTTTAGCAGGCCAGGGCCAGGATTGAACCCGCCACCCTTGTTGCATGTGGCCAGAGCCATAACCACTGAACTATGGGTGCCAAGCCAGCAAAGGGAAAGTTCTTGAAGAAAATTAAAAGCACAACTCCACTACACATGGATGATAAGAAAACAAACAGCTTTACTGTTTATATGGAGGTAATTTTAATGGTCTGGATAGACGATTCAGCCAGCCACAACATTCAGAGTAAAGCTCTAGCTCTCTTCAATTCTATGAAGGCTGAGAGAAGTAAGGGCACAGCAGAAGAAAAGTTTGAAGCTAGAAGAGGTTGTTGGTTCATGAACTTTAAGGAAAAAAGCCATTATTTCCGTAGCATAAAAGTGCAAAGTGAAGCAGTAAATGCTGATATGGAAGCTGCCCAGTTCTCTGGAAGATCTAGCTGAGATTATTGATGAAGGAGGCTACACTGAACAACAGATTTTCCATGTAAGTGAAGCAGCCTTCCATTGGGAGACGATGCCGTCTAGGACACTGATGGGTAGAGAGAAGTCAGTGCCTGTTTTTAAAGTTTCAAAGGACAAGGCTGGGTGCAATGGCTCACACCTGTAATCCCAGCACACTCTGAGGCCAAGGAAGATGGATTGCCTGAGCTCAGGAGTTCAAGACTAGCCTGACCAAGAGAGAGACCCTGGCTCTAAAAACAGCCAGGCGTTGTGGTGGGCACTACTCAGCTCAGCTCTTGGGAGGCTGAGGCAAGAGAATCACCGGAGCCCAGTGAGGTTGCTGTGAGCTATGATGCCAATGCAATCTATCAAGGGCAACAAAGTGAGCCTCTGTCTCAAAAACAAAACAAAAACAAAAACAGACAAAAAAGGACAGGCAGACTCTCTACTTAAGGGCTGCTGGTTTTAAGTTGAAGCCAATGTTCATTTACTATTTTGAAAATTCTAGAGCCCTTAAGAATTATACTAAATCTAGGCCAGGCATGGTGGCTCACAACTGTAATCCTAGCACTCTGGGAGGCCTCGGCTGGTGGATTGTCTGAGCTCAGGAGTTTGAGACCAGCCTGAGAAAGAGTAAGACCCTGTGTCTACAAAAAATAGAAAAACTATCCAGGCGTTGTGGCAGGTGGCTGTAGTCCCAACTACTTGGGAGGCTGAGGCAAGATAATTGCTTGAGCTCAAGAGTTTGTGCTTGCTGTGAGCTAGGCTAATACCATGGCACTCTACCCAGGGTGACAGTGTGAGACACCATCTCAAAAAATTCTACTAAATCTACTCTTCTTATGCTCTATAAATTGAATAACAAGGCTAGATGTCATCTGTTTATAGCACAGTTTACTGAATATATAAAGCCTTAAAGCCCAACACTGTCAATATCTACCATTCAAGAAAAAAAAGAAGAAGAAGGAACGAAAAAAGTTCCTAGTCATCCAAAAGTTCAGAAAGGGACATACAGAGATTAATGTTTTTATACCTACTAATGCAACATCCTTTCTACTGCCTATACCATTTAAGAAATAACATTTCCTAAGACTATACCTGCCATAGATGGTGATTCTTCTGATGCAGCTGGGTGAAGGATTCACCCTTCTAAATGCCATTAAGAACATTCATGATTCATGGGAGAAGGTTAAAATATCAACATTAACGGGAGTTTGGAAAAAGTTGACTCCAACACTCAGGCATGACTTTGAGAGGTTTAAGACTTCACAAGAGGAAGTAAATGTGGATGTGGTGGAAATAGGTAGAGAATTAGAATGCGAAGTACAGCCTGAAGATGTGACTGAACTCTTGCAATCTCACGATAAAATTTGAACAGATGAGGAGTGGCTTCTTATGGATGAACAACAAAGAAAGTGTATTTCTTGAGATGGAAACTTCTCTGGGTGAAGATGCTGTGAACATTGTGCCTCTGCCACCCCTGAGACAAGAAGACCAACCTCTCCTCCTCCTCCTCCTTTTCATCCTACTCAACATGAAGATCCTTCACACCTGTAATGCCAGCATTCTGGGAGGCCAAGGCGGTGGATCGTTTGAGCTCATAAGTTTGAGACCAGCCTGAGCAAGAGTAAGGCCCTGTCTCTACTAAAAAAAAAAAAAAAAGAAGAAGAAACGGAAAACTGAGGCAAGGGGAATGCTTGAACCCAAGAGTTTGAGGTTGCTGTGAACTATGATGCCACAGCACTCTACCCAGGGTGAGAGAATGAGACTCTGTCTCAAAAACAAAAGAAGATGATCTTGATGAAAATCCATTTCCACCTAATGAATAGTAAATATATTTTTTCTCCTTATGATCTTTTTTTTAAGGCATAGTCTCTGTCATCCTGAGAAGAGTGCTGTGGTGCCATAGTTCACCATAACCTCAAACTCTGAGGCTCCAATGATCTTGCCTCAGCCTCCTGAGTAGCTAGGACTACAGGTGCCTATCACGACATGCAGCTAGTTTTTCTATTTTTAGTAGAGGCGGGGTCTCACTCTTGCTCAGGCTGCTCTTGAACTCCTGAGCTCAGGCAATCCACCTGCCTCAGCCTCCCAGAGTGCTAAGATTACAGGCATGAGCCCAACCTTCTTTATGATTTTCTTAATAACATTTCCTTTTCTCTGGTTTACTTTATTATAAACATACAATATATAATACATGTAACATGCAAAATATGTTAATTAATTGTTCAAGTTATTAATAAGGTTCCAAACAACTTTAGGGTATTCATACTTAAGTTTCGGAGGAGTCAAAAGTTACATGTAAACTTTCAACAGTGTAGCAGTGGTCCTCAAACTGCAGCCCATGGGCCACATGAAGTGGTGTGATTGTATTTGTTCCAGTTTTGTTTTTTTACTTCAAAATAAGGTATGTGCAGTGTGCATAGGAATTTGTTCATAGTTTTTTTTAAACTATGGTCTGGCCCTCCAACGGTCTGAGGGACAGTGAACAGGCCCCCTGTTTAAAAAGTTTGAGGACCCCTGGTAGAGGGTTAATCCCCAACCCCCAAGTTGTTCAAGGGGTCAACTGTATTCAATCCTGAAAAAGATGAAATAAAGACAGAAGAAGAAGAAAAAGATCCATATCTGAACTGAGACAAATAGAAAGCTAAACACAAATGTATTATAATTACATTAAATGTAACAGGCTAAATGATGCAGTTAAGATACAAAGATTGTCACACTGGATTTTAAAATCCAATTATATTCAATTTATAAAAGATCTAAAACATTACATATTTATATCTTCTAATGTAATATTTTATTTCATCTGTTGAAATGACAACAAAGGCTTTAGAATATTACAGAAACTGAGTTGATAAAACAGCAGCAGGATTTCAGAGAATTTACTCCAATTTTGAAAGAAGTTCTACTGTGAGGAAAATGCTATCAAATAGCATTGCACACTACAGAGGAAACTTCCATGAAAGGAACAGTCAATTGATGCAGCAAACTTCACTGCTGTCATATTTTAGGAATTTGCCACAGCCACGTCAACTTTCAGCAAGCACTGCCCTGATCAGTCCCCACATCAAGGCAAGACTCTCCACCAGAAAAAAGATTATTATTTGCTGAGGGCTCCGATGACTGTAAGCAAGAAAATATTTTTAAAGTGTGTACTTTTTTTAGACTTAATGTTATTGCATACTTAATATACAGTACACTGTAAACACAACTCACTTGCATTGGAAAACAAAAAAATTTGTGTGACAAGCTTTTTTTTGATATTCATCTTCTTGTGGTGGTCTTGAACTGAACCTCCAATATTTATGTATAATTGCTATATAGGAGTGAAAAACACACACTTAGGGTTCACATTGTTCAATAGATTTCTCTAAATAGAAATTAGTTCTGCCCAGTTGAAAACTTATTAGCCCTTTAGAAGGGTCTGGTTCAGCAATTGACACATAATCATTAAGTTCATTAATTTTTTTGTAAAATCTGTATAAAAATCACTAGAATCAGAATCTTAGAAATTATACCTGTTTAAAGTAAATTTAACTTCGGAAAGTGTTAATTTCCAGTCTTTATTGATAATTCAAAAACTAGCAATACATAAAAAGTGTTTAGAAAAGGCTAGTAGAATATGTGTTGTTTATTTTATGAACTAGCATAAGGTAGTTTATTAGCAAAATCCATAAGTAAATAGAATACCTTAAAAAACAAATAAATCACTTCTATATATTAAGAGAATTCTAAGAGGACATGGTCAAATTCATCTGATTCTACATTGTTATCGAAAGTGTTATAATTTAATGATGAAATATACAAATAAGGTGCAATTTCTTTTACCTTAAAAACAACAACAATAAAAACACAATTTCTCTGGACCCTATATTGACCTTAGTTTTTCCTTCTCAATCTTCTTTGCTGAGTCTTTCCAATCTTCATCACTTCTATTACTAAATATTGGCATGTTCAGTGGGCTCTTCTTTTCTCTAATTACACTTACTCCTTAGGTGACCTCATCCAATACCATGATATTACATACCATCTATATGCTGAAAGCTCCAAAATTTGTATCCCCATCCAGAACTTCTCCCCTGGACTCTAGACTCACATAACAAACTGTGTTACTGACGGTTGCATTTTGGAATCTATCAACATGTCCTGGCATTCTTCCCCACGGCCTCCTTGCTGCCCAAGCCCAAATCTGCTCCTCTTAGAGGTTTTCCAATTTAAGTAAAAGGTAACTTTATCCTTTTAACTGCTTGAGTCACAAACCACTGTCCTTTCTTCTCTCATAGCTCACATTTAATCCATCAATAAATTCTATGGACTCCCCCATCAAAACATACCCAGACTTCAGGCATTTTTTCCTCTCTTTCACCTTTACCACCCACATGCAAACTACTATTCTTTCTCTCTTGAATGAAGTAGTCTCTTTTCATTGGGTCTCCGTGCCTTAGTGGTAGTTTACCAAAGGTTCTTCTCAACCCAAGTAGAGTGATTTCTTTAAAATGAAAATGAGATGGATCACAACATGACTCTGTTTAAAAATTTATAATGACTTCTATCTCACACCTAGTGGAAGCCAAGGACCTTACACAATGGCCCGCAAAGCCCTCTGTGTGTGTCTCTCAGCCCTCTTTCTCTCCATCTTATAACTTCCTTCACTGTTGCCGTATTGTCTCCTCCTCTCCTCTCCTCTCCTCTCCTCTCCTCTCCTCTTCCCTGCCCTCCCCTCCCCTCTCCTCTCCTCTCCTCTCCCCTCTCCTCCCCTCCCCTCCCCTCTCCTCTCCTCTCCTCTCCCCTCCCCTCACTCCCTTCCCCTCCCCTCCCCTCTCCTCTCCTCTCCTCTCCCCTTCCCTCACTCCTTTCCCCTCCCCTCCCCTCTCCCCTCCCCTGCCCTCCCCTCCCCTCACTCCCTTCCCCTCCCCTCCCCTATCCTCTCCTCTCCTCTCCTCTCTTCTCGTGTCTTCTCTCCTCTCCTCTCTCCCTTACCCAGTCTCCTCCCCATACCCCTTTCCCCTCCCCTCTGTTCTTTCCTCTTTCTCTCCTTCCTTCCATTTTCTTTTTAATGCACAAATGCTTCTGCCTCAGACCTTTAGCAATTGCTGTTCCTCCTCCTGGAGGGGCATGGATTGTTTATTTCTTTTGGTTTTTAACTCATGTGTTATTGCATCAGTGAATTCCCAAATAATCTCTATGTCCCTTTATCTTGCTTTATATTTTTTCTTAGTGTTTAGCACCATCTGAACTATTGTATGTTTGCTTTTTATTTTATTTTATTAATTATTATTATTATTTTTTGAGACAAAGTCTCACTATGTTGCCCTGGGTAGAGTGCTGTGGTGTCACAGCCCACAGCAACCTCAAACTCTTGGGCCCAAGAGATTCTCTTGCCTCAGCCTCCCAAGTAGCTGGGACTACAGGTGCCTGCCACAACGCCTGGCTATTTTTTGTTGCAGTTGTCATCATTGTTGTTTAGCCGGCCTGGGCTGGGTTCGAACCAGCCTCTGGTATATGTGGCTGATGCCATAACCACTGTGCTACAGGTGCCAAGCCTATGTTTGCTTTTTATATTGGTTATTATCTAACTCTTTCATTGGAGTATAAATTCTATGAGTAGAACCACTATTTTGTTCTCTGCCATAGTTCTAGCTCCTAGGAAAATACCTGTGTTGGCCCTAAAGAAAAATTTATTGGACAAGTGAATGGATGGAAGAATGAATGATTGACTATATGAATAAATATAAATAATTTGGCTCGGTGCCTATAGCACAGTGGTTACAGCAGGTTTGAACCCAGCCTGGGCCAGCTAAACAACGACAACGGCAAAAAAAAAATAGCCGGGCGTGTGGTGGGTGCCTGTCGTTCCAGCCACTTGGTAGGCTGAAGCGAGAGAATGGCTTAAGCCCAAGGGTTTGAGGTTGCTGTGCGTTATAACACCACGGCACTCTACTGAGGGCAACATAGTGAGACTCTGTCTCAAAAAAAAAAAAAAATATATATATATATACACATATATACATTATTTATATATGTATAAATAATTTGTTCATTGTAAGTAATGGGTAGCAAATGATAATTACTAATTACCTATTCAAAAGAGTCAATTGTGGCTTGGTGCCCATAGCACAGTGGTTACAGTGTCAGCCATATACACCGAGGCTGGCAGATTAGAACCTGGCCTGGGCCTGCTAAACAACAATGACAACTGAAGCAAAAAATAGCTGGGCATTGTGGCTGGCGCCTATAGTCCCAGCTACTTGGGAGGCTGGGGCAAGAGAATAGCTTAAGCCCAAGAGTTTGAAGTTGCTGTGGGCTGTGACACCATAGCACTCTGCCACAGGTGACACAGTGAGACTCCGCCTCAAAAAAAAAAACAAAAACAAAAAAGAGTCAATTGGGTTAATTGGGATCGCCTTACTTAGTCCGTTGATACTCTGACATGTGAATTTCCTTGCATAAAATTAAAAAAAATGACTGTGTTTGGAATCATGATGATTTATTCTGCTTTCTTTTTGTTGTTAAATTTATAGACTGTGCAGCCTAAGAAGGAAGACAAGCAGCACTTATTCAGAAAAACGTATCTAAACTTTTCTACACTAAGACTCATAGCAGTTTTTTTTTTTTTCAGTTTTTGGCCAGGGCCAGGCTTGAACCCACTACCTCCAGCATATGGGGTCAGCGCCCAACCCTTTGAGCCACAGGCACTTGACTCATAGCAGTTTTTTTTTTTTGTAGAGACACTTTATGGCCCTCAGTAGAGTGCCATGGCGTCACACGGCTCACAGCAACCTCCAAGTCCTGGGCTTAAGCGATTCTCTTGCCTCAGCCTCCCTAGTAGCTGGGACTACAGGCGCCCGCCACAACGCCCGGCTATTTTTTGATTGCAGTTCAGCCGCGGCCGGGTTTGAGCCACCCTCCGTATATGGGGCCGGCGCCTTACCGACTGAGCCACAGGCGCCGCCCGACTCATAGCAGTTTTAATGAACTAACTGGTGTCATCATTGATAGAGACCAAAAATTCAATAAGCTAATCTTTTTTTTTTTTAAGTCTAGAATTCTTTTTTTTTTTGTTTATCTGAACTTTATTTTTTTTAATGTTAAATCATAGCTGTGTACATTAGTGCAATCACCTGTACCCATTCTAAGATACACCATATATGTGGCCCCACCCATTACCCTCCCTCCAACCTAACCTCACCCCTCCCTTCCCCTTCCTTGGCCCTTTCCCCATAGTCTTGTGCTATAGTTGGGTTATAGTCTTCATGTGAAAGCTATAATCTAGCTTCATAGTAGGGCTGAGTACATTGGATACTTTTTCTTCCATTCCTGAGATACTTTGCTAAGAAGAATATGTTCCAGCTCCATCCATGTAAACATGAAAGAGGTAAAGTCTCCATCTTTCTTTAAGGCTGCATAGTATTCCATGGTATACATGTACCACAATTTGCTAGTCCATTCGTGGGTCGATGGGCACTTGGGCTTCTTCCATGACTTAGCAATTATGAATTGGGCTGCAATAAACATTCTGGTACAGATGTCTTTGTTATATTGTGACTTTTGGTCTTCTGGGTATAGACCTAGTAAAGGAATTATAGGATCGAATGGCAGGTCTATTTTTAGGTCTCTAAGTATTCTCCAAACATCCTTCCAGAAGGAACGTATTAGTGGGCATTCCCACCAGCAGTGTAGAAGTGTGCCCTTTCCTCCACATCCACCCCAACATCTCTGGTTTTGGGATTTTGTTATGTGGGCTACTCTTACTGGGGTTAGGTGATATCTCAGAGTAGTTTTGATTTGCATTTTTCTGATGATTAAGGATGATGAGATTTTTTTCATGTGTTTGTAGATCTTGCGTCGGTCTTCTTTAGAGAAGTTTCTCTTCAAGTCCCTTGCCCACCCTGAGATGGTGGTCACGTGTTCTTTTCTTGTTAATACGTTAGAGTTCTCTGTGGATTCTGGTCATTAGACCTTTATCGGAGGTATAACCAGTAAATGTTTTCTCCCATTCTGAGGGCTGTCTGCTTGCTTTACTCACTATGTTCTTGGCTGTGCAGAAGCTTTTTAGTTTGATCAAGTACCAGTAGTGTATTTTTGATACTGCTTCAATTGCCTGGGGAGTCCTCCTCATAAAATATTCACCCAGCCCGATTCCTTCAAGAGTTTTCCCTGTACTTTCTTCAAGTATTTTTATAGTTTCATGTCTTAAGTTTAAATCTTTTATCCAGTGAGAGTCTATCTTAGTTAATGGTGAAAGGTGTGGGTCCAGTTTCAATTTTCTACAGGTTGCCAGCCAGTTCACCCAGCACCATTTGTTAAATAGGGAATCTTTTCCCCACTGAATGTTTTTAATTGGCTTGTCAAAGATCAAATAACGGTAAGTAGCTGGATCCATCTCTTGATTCTCTATTCTGTTCCAGACATCTACTTCTCTGCTTTTGTGCCAGTACCATGCTGTTTTGATCACTATGGATTTATAGTACATTCTCAGGTCTGGTAGCGTGATTCCTCCTGCTTTGTTTTTATTGCTCAGTAATGTTTTGGCTATTCGAGGTTTTTTTCTGATTCCATATAAAACGAAGTATTATTTTTTCAAGATCTTTAAAGTATGACAATGGAGCTTTAATAGGAATTGCATTAAAATTATATATTGCTTTGGGCAGTATGGACATTTTAACAATGTTGATTCTTCCCAGCCATGAGCATGGTATGTTTTTCCATCTGTTAATATCTTCGGCTATTTCTTTTCTTAGAGTTTCATAGTTCTCTTTGTAGAGATCTTTCACGTCCTTTGTTAGGTATACTCCTAAATATTTCATCTTCTTTGGCACTACTGTGAAAGGAATAGAGTCCTTGACTATTCGGCTTGGTTATTGTTGGTATATATAAAGGCTACAGATTTATGGGTATTGATTTTGTAGCCTGAGACATTGCTATATTCCTTGATCACTTCTAAAAGTTTTGTAGTAGAATCCCTAGTGTTGGGCAGCGCCTGTGGCTCAGTGAGTAGGGCGCTGGCCCCATATGCCGAGGGTGGCGGGTTCAAACCCAGCCCCAGCCAAATTGCAACAACAAAAAAAATAGCCGGGCATTGTGGTGCCTGTAGTCCCAGCTGCTTGGGAGACTGAGGCAAGAGAATCTTGTAAGCCCATGAGTTAGAGGTTGCTGTGAGCCTTGTGATGTCATGGCACTCTACCTTAGGGCAGTACAGTAAGACTCTGTCTCTACAAAAAAAAAAAAAAAAAAAAAGAATCCCTAGTGTTTTCTAGATATACAATCATATCATCTACGAAGAGTGAAAGTTTGATCTCTTCTGACCCTATGTGGATACCCTTATCACCTTTTCTTTCCTAATTGCAATGTGTAAAACTTCCATTACAATGTTAAAGGGCAATGGAGACAATGGGCAACCTTGCCTGGTTCCTGATCTAAGTGGAAATCATTTCAATTTAACTCCATTCAATATGATATTGGCTGTGGGTTTGCTGTCGACGGCCTCTATTAGTTTAAGAAATGTCCCTTCTATACCAATTTTCTTAAGTGCTCTGATCATGAAGGGATGCTGGATATTATCAAAAGCTTTTTCTGCATCAATTGAAAGAATCATATGGTCCTTATTTTTAAGTTTGTTTATGTGTTGAATTACATTTATAGATTTACGTATATTGAACCAGCCTTGAGACCCTGGGATAAATCCGATTCGGTCATGGTGTATAATTTTTTTGATGTGTTGTTGGATTCTGTTTGCTAGGATCTTATTGAGTATTTTAGCATCTATATTCATTAGTGATATTGGTCTATAATTTTCTTTTCTTGTTGGGTCTTTCCCTGGTTTGGGGATCAAGGTGATGTTTGCTTCGTAGAATGTACTGGGTAATATTCCTTCTTTTTCTATATTTTGTAAGAGGTTTAGTAGTATAGGTACTAGTTCTTCTTTAAATGTTTGGTAGAATTCTGACATAAAGCCATCTGGTCCTGGGCTTTTCTTTTTAGGGAGATTTTGTATAGTTGATGCTATTTCAGAACTTGATATAGTCCTGTTCAAATTTCCACTTCGTTCTGGCTAAGTCTTGGTAGGTGGCGTGCTTCCAGGTATTGGTCGATTTCTTTCAGATTTTCATATTTGTGAGAGTAGAGTTTCTTGTAGTATTCGTTAAGGATTTTTTGAATTTCTGAGGGGTCTGTTGTTATTTCATCATTACCATTTCTGATTGATGAAATTAGAGATTTTACTCTTTTTTTCCTGGTTAGGTTGGCCAAAGGTTTATCTATTTTATTGATCTTTTCAAAAAAACAGCTTTTGGATTTATTGATCTGTTGTATAATTCTTTTGTTTTCAATTTCATTTAATTCTGCTCTGATTTTGGTTATTTCTTTTCTTCTGCTGCATTTGGGGTTGAAGTGTTCTTCTTTCTCCAGTTGCTTGAGATGTTCCATTAAGTTATTGACGTTCTCTCTTTCCGTTTTCTTGAGGAAGGTTGCAGTGCTATACATTTCCCTGTTAGGACTGCCTTTGCAGTATCCCAGAGGTTCTGGTAATTCGTGTCTCGATTGTTGTTTTGTTCCAAAAATATGGTGATTTCCTTCTTAATCTCGTCTATAACCCATGTATCCTTCAGCATAAGGTTGTTTAGCTTCCATGTTTTTGTATGGGTATGCAGGTTCCTGTTATTTAGTTCAACTTTTATTCCATGATGGTCTAAGAAGATGCAAGGAATAATTTCTATTTTTTTAAATTTGCTGAGGTTAGATTTGTGGCCTAGGATGTGGTCGATTTTGGAGTTCAATAAGCTAATCTTTTTGTCAATTTGAATAGTTGCTGAGGATGATTTCCAAGTTTGATTACATTGAATCTATAGTTACACTTTCCCAGGTGTAGAGATAAAAAGCAGGTAAAAGAAAGGTCACAGGCAATTTGTTAAACTACGGGGAAAAATAAAACAACTGTACATATTTTTATCTATTCACTTATTACTATCATTTGCAGGCTTCAAATCAAATCCAGAAACCTATGTAAAAAAGATGAAAAGATATAAACACACCAAGATTCAGTTCTATGTACTTTTTCTCACACTCATTTTTGCTCATTCTCTTATTACATTTCTTCTCATTCTTTTGTTCTTCTGACTAATATATAACTTAATGTTAATTTTCTTTTGAGGTTAGAAAGTTTGCAGGATATGAATCATATCTTTCCCTGTATACTTTTATATTCCTGTAATATATTTACTGATTTTATGGTAATTTTTTCTTTTCTTCCCTTTAAAAAAATTGATCTACCTCACCAGATTGTGAACTCTGGCAGCGTTCATGACTAAACTGGTCTTTTATCTGCATTGCATGATATAGTCCCTAGTACATAGTAGGAATTTTTAAATATTTTTGATATATATTGATTTGGTATAAATAGATCAAAATAGATCAGTAGGAACAGACGGATGGTAAACACCTGCTACCTTCTTGTTTCTAGCATTATATACACTAATTAGCTGCTGAGTTGAGTTTCTCTAGATAAATAGTTTTCCATGCAAAGTAGGCATAATAATAGTTCCTTACCCATAGATTAATGATAAGAAATAAATGGGATAATATATGTAAAGTTTTTTGCACTGAACATAATAAACATTTAGTTTTTGGTTAACTATTATGTAGTTGCTTCTTATTATCATTATTACTAATTTTGGTTTGGTTTTGGTAACCAATACACTATATCAGATGAAGAACATAGTAGGTACTGTGGACTGTGTCTCCTCCCAAAATTTATACATTGTAATGTTAACTGTAATGCGATAGCATTAGGAGGTGGAGCCTTGGGGAGATGATTAAGTCATGAGGGTAGAGCTCTCATGAATGGGAAGAAACGTGAGAGAGATGATTTCTTTCTTGGGCAGATAATACAAGAAGTCAGTCTTCAGCAAACCAGGAAGAAAGCTCTCACCAAACACTGAACCTACTGCTGCCTGGAACTTGGACTTCCCGGTCTCTAGAACTATGAGAATAAATGTTTGTTTGAGTCATCCAGTCTTTGGTATTCTGTTATCGAGCTCAAACTGACTAAGACAGAAATTGGTAGTCAGAGTAGGATGCTGATGTAACAATTACCTAGAAATGTGAAAGCAGCTTTGAAACTGGCTACTGGATGGAGACTGGGAGAGTTTTGAGGTGTTTGCTAGAAAAAAGCCAACATTGCCGTGAAAGCATTTTAAAGGTGATTTTGGTGAAGGCTGTAGAGAAAGCTTTTTTCTTATAAAGAATAAATACATCAATGATCATGTACAGATATTGGTAGAAATATGGACATTATGGGCAATTCTGATAGGGTCTTAGATGGAATGGGGAAACATGTGGTTGTATAGTGGAGAAAAGAGCACTAGGGTTACAAAATGGCAAAGAACTTGGCTGAATTGTTCATGTTCTAGTGTTTTGTGGAAGGTCTCCTGATTGCTCATGAAATGCAAAAATAGAGAAATAAATTGAGGATAAAATTGTTAAGCAAAAAGGAATCAGAACTTAAAGAAAAATCTCAGACTGTCTACATTACAAAAAACAGAAAGAGTGATGGGAAGAAACCAGTAGTGTGTGGAGGACTCACCATTTGATAAGGAGATTGGTGTGGGTATGAACCACAGACCTAGTCAGCCACCTCAGCAGAGACATTGCTAGTTTGAACTGAAGGGGACAGAATTGGAACAAAATGAAGGAAGGTTGTTGAACTTCATAGACCCATAGGACAAGACCATAAAGCTACTCAGCTTCAAAATGGGGGAAGAATGACCCCGAAGGTGGTTCAGAGATCATTAGTGCTGTCACACTCATTATAGGTGCAAAGTGCATGGGCCAAGGGGTGGGGCTGCTGCTACTTCAGTTTCAAAAGTGAGGCCACTGCCTGGCAGAGCTATAGGGACAATCACTGCTCCTGTGGGTCTTGGAGGTGAAAGCATTGCTTCTTTGGGTCTGGAAGGCAGGACATCAAGCTAAAGAGAAGACTTCTCAAGCCTTGGCATTGATTAGTTGGCGTTGTTAGGTTTTGAACTTGCCTGGGACTGGACTTTGTCACCTCCTTCTATTCTATTCCTCTCTTTTGGAATGGGAATGTCTACTGTATACCTGTCCCGTAACTTTATTTTAGTAGTATGTAACTGGTTTGGTTTTATAAGTTCACAGCTGGAGAGGAATTTTCCCTCAGGATGAACTGTACTTTGAGCCTCACTCATATCTGGATGATGTTTAGGTGAGACTTAGGACTTTAGACAAGCTGATGCCTGAAAGAGTTAAGATTTTGGGAGTTGTTGGCACAAAATGAGTGTATTTTGTATGTAAGAAGGACAAAAAACTTAGGGAATATGAACTGAATTTTGTGTCCCCCATAAATTCATATGTTGGAACCCAAATCCCTAATGTGATGGCATTTGGAGGTGAGGGCTTTGGGAGGTAATTAGATTAGATAATGAGGGTAGAGCCCCCATAATAGGATTAATGCCATTACAAAAAAAGGAAAGGTTCTCTCTCTGCTTCCTGCTCCAAGAATGGGCTGTGTGAGAATGTAAGGAGGAACTTCTCCAGTACGGGGCTTGTCCAGTACGGAATCTGCTGGGAATCTGCTGGCTGCTTGATCTATGACTTCTCAGCCTCCAGAACTGTGGAAATAGATGTTTGCTGTTTAAATTAGCAGTCCATGGTAATTTGTTATAGCAGAACAAACCAAATAAGATACAAACATTCAGTTCACTTTGACAGTCATTATTATTATTAGTTTGGTTTTAGTCTTAAGGTGTCATAATCACTTGTAGAATAACAGAGTGTTTGCATACCTCTTGCTTTCATGATTAATGAGAACCTGAAAAAAAAATTGAAGCATGGGTTACCTTTCTCTAAATTAGACTTTGTGTGTGTGTGTATGTATGTTTTTCTTTCTTCTCCAGCAAGGGAGTGTCAGAGAATTACTTTGGTCTCTCTTGAGAAGGTAGCTGACCTCTGAATCACTATAGACAACTCCTTTGTGAAGTGTGCCTAACACGTTTGCTGGAAACAATAAAGTTATCCACACTTGGGTACTGAGAGAGGGTGTGTGTGTGTGTCTATTGTTTGGATAAGGAGGTAGAATCAGAAACATCTTATTTGGTAGATGATAAAAGAACATTTGCTAGTGTGTAGGTTCCGGGTGGGCAGGTAGTAGACTGTGATTCTGGATCCTCAAGGAACAACACAGTACTCTGGGGCACCAGCTGGGCACCTGGTTTGAAAGGCTAAACTCTAAGATTTATAATCTAGGAGTCCAATTCCTGGTTGAATTTAGCAGGAAGACTATCAAAGGAAAATGTCCCTTGCTGTGCTAGATGAATAAGTATCATCACAAAATGTGATGTTACGAGGAAAAACTACTTCCATAAATTGAAAGACAAATGTTTCAAAACATGATTGAGGAAAGTAAAAACCATAAGTAAAGTAAAATCCAAAGGATCTAATGAATGTCTTTTAACTGAAATTTTTATGATACCATTTTTTTCATTTTTTATCATTATAAAATATGTATAACATAAAATTTACCATTTTAGCCACTTTTAAATGTCCAGTTCAGTGCCATTAGATATACTCACAATGTTGTATAACTATATTCCATTGTATGTATCTACCACATTTTATTTATCCATTCATCTGTTGATGGACATTTGGCTTGTTTCCACTTTTTGGCTATTGTGAATAATAAGGCAGTTATGAATATCGGTGAACAAATATTATAGTACCATTTTTTTGTTAGTGTAATAGCTATAACTTGTTTTGTTATTTTAGTGTTTGTTATAGGTTATTTATAGGCTCCTTCCTTCCTTCCTTCATCTTTCTTTCTTTTTGAGACAGAGCCTCATTATGTCACACTCACGAGAGTGCCATGGCATCACAGCTCGCAGCAACCTCAACCTTCTGGGCTCAAGTGATTCTCTTGCCTCAGCCTCCCAAGTAGCTGGAACTACAGGCGCCTGTCACAATGCCTGGCTATTTCTTTGTTGCAGTTGTCATTGTTGTTTAGCAGCTCAGCTCCAAGCTGGGTTCAAACCCGCCAGCCTCAGTGCATGTGGCCAGCACTGTAACCACTGTGCTATGGGTGCTGAGCTTGGATTATACTTATTTAGCTAATTATAGTTTAACGTCAAGTGAGATTACACTACTTCATGTACCATGTATAGGACAAGAAACTTACAACAATGTACTTCTCTTTTTTATTTGCTAGACTTTATTCTATTAGTATTGGGTGTTTTACTTTTACGTATGTTATAAACCCCATAATAGATTGTTATTATTCTTGGGCAAATGATCAACTATCTTTTAGAGATATTAATAATAAGAAAAAATACTTTATATATTTATCCATGTGCATTGATAAGGGTTCTCCAAAGAAACAGAACCAGTAGGATGTATCTAAACATGTTTATTCTGAGAATTGGCTCACGTGATTATGGATGCTGGGAAGTCCTATACTGCTGTCTGCAAGCTGGAGACCCAGGAAAGCCAGGACTGTAATTCAGTATAAGTCCAAAGCTCTGAGAACCAGCGGATGCTGTAAACTCTCATTTGAGTGCCAATCTGAGTGCCAGGGAAGATGAGATAAAATGTCTCAGTTTAATTAGATAGTTGAGAAGCAAAATTCCATCTGTTATTTTATTCGGGCCCTCAGCAGATTTGATGACGCCTGTCTACACTGGAAAGGCAATCTACTTTACTGAGTCCACTGATCCAAATGCTAATCTTATTCAGAAACAGACTCACAGCACACTTGGAAATAATGTTTTATCTGGACACTCCATGGCCACATAATTTGACACATAAAATTAATTATTATTCCACATATTACCATTTTTTGGTGTCCATTAATTTGTGCAAACTAAAATTTCCATCTGGAGTCACTTTCCTTCTGTCTAAAGGACCTTTTTTATATTACTTTATTTTATTTTTTTTGGCCAGGGCTGGGGCCGGTACCCTACTCCTTTGAGCCACAGGCATCACCCCCTTTTTATTATTTTTTTAAATGGAGTTTCACTCTGTTGCCTTGGATAGAGTACCATGGCATCATAGCTCACATCAACCTCAAACTCTTAGGCTCATACGATCCTCTTGCCTCAGCTTCCCAAGTAGCTGTGGGTAGTAGGCACCCACCACAATGATGGGATAATTTTTTCTACTTTTAGTAGAGACTTGGTCTTGCTTTTGCTCAGGCTGGTCTCCATCTCCTGAGCCAAGCAATCTGCCTGTTCTGGTCTCCCAGAGTGCCAGGATTACAAGCCTGAGCCACTGCTCCTGACCCTGAAGGACCTTTTTTAACATTTCTTTTAGTGTGGGTAGGAGCTAGTGATGAATTCATTCATCACTATATGTCTAAAAAGTCCTTATTTCACCAGTTTCTGAAAGATATTTTCATTAAGTGTAGAATTTGCAGTTGAGGCTTGGCACCTGTAGCTCAGTGGCTAGGGCACCAGCCACATAGACTGGAGGTGATGGATTTGAACGCAGCCTGGGTCTGCCAAACAACACTGACAACTATAACCAAAAAATAGCTGGGCATTGTGGCGGGCACCTGTAATCCCAGCTACCTGGGAGGCTGAGGCAAGAAAATGGCTTAAGCCCAAGAGTTTGAGGTTGTTGTGAGCTGTGACTGCACGGCACTCTACCCAGGGCGACATAGTGAGACTCTGTGTCAGAGAAAAAAAATTTGTAGGTGGCGCCTGTGGCTCAAGGAGTGGAGTGCCGGCCCCATATACCGGAGGTGGTGGCAAACCCCGCCCCTGCCAAAAACTGCAAAAAAAAAAAAAAAAAAAAAAGAATGTACAATTGAAAGCCCTTTTCTTTCTTTCTTTCTTTTTTTTTTTTTTTGCAGTTTTTGGCTGGGGCTGGGTTTCAACCCGCCACCTCTGGTATATGGGGCCGGCGCTCCACTCCTTTGAGCCACAGGGGGGGACTTCTTTTGGCACTTTAAACATATTGTTCTACTCTTCTCTGGATTGCATTACTACTGAAGGGAAATCTGGTGTCAGCCTTATCTTTGTTTCTCCATTAAATAGTGGGTCTTTTTTCTTTCTTTCTTTTCTTTTCTTTTTTTTTTTTTTTGAGAGACAGAGTCTCACTTTACCGCCCTCGGTAGAGTGCCATGACGTCACAGGACTCACAGCAACCTCCAGCTCTTGGGCTTATGCGATAGTGGGTCTTTTTTCTTTCTGATTGCTTTTAAGATTTTCACTTATCATTGGTTTTGAGCAATTACATTATTGTGGGCCTTGGTGTAGTTTCTTCATGTTTCTCACATGCCTGAGTTTTGTAGAGCTTCTTGCATCTATCATTTCATTAAATTTAGAAAAAATCTCGCTATTATTTCCTCTAATATTTTTCTCATGCCCTTCTTTCAGGGACTCCAATTGCAAGTATATCGGACTGCTTGAAGTTGATCCATGGCTCGTGATCCTATTTTCATTCCTAAAAAATTCTTTCTTCTCTTTGCTGTGAGCTGTGTGAGGCCACAGCACTCTTCCGAGGGCCATAAAGTGAGACTCTGTCTCTACAAAATAAAAAAAAAAAAAAAAAATTCTTTCTTCTCTTTGTCACTTTTTGGATAGTTTTAATTGTTAATGTTAATGTCTAATTTGGCCTTAACCTCATTCAATGTATTTAAAAAATGATATCAGATAGTACAGTTTTTATTTCTAAAAGATTGATTTGATTGTTTTCTTTTAAATTTTCCATGTTTTTACTTAACATTTTTAACATATGGAAGACAGTATTACACTTATTTTAATGTCCTTGTCTGCTAATTCCAACATCTGTTCTAATTCTGGGTTGGTTGGTATTAATTGGTTAATTTTCTACTTATTAGAGGTTGTGTTTTCTTGCTTGCTTGCTTCTTTAGGTGACTGAATGCTGGACATTGTAAATTTTACCTTGTTCGGTGCTGTGTATCTTTGTATTCCTATAAATATTCTTGAGCTTTGTTCTAGGATGAAGTTAAATTACTTGAAAACAGTTTAATTACTTTAGATCTGTTTTTAAGATTTGTTTGGTAGGACTAATACAGTGTTTAGTCTAATTATCCCCATTACTCTGAGAGAGGATACCCAGAAAAAGTAAAGTCTAGGAGAACAGAGGTCTTCTCAAGGAGACCCCAAGGATACACCTGTGAGGTCCTCCCCATGGTGACTCAGCTCGCTTCTGCTTCTGTGAAAGCCTGCAATTCTGTAAAATCTGGAGCCTGCTTCTCTAGCTTGACTCAAGCTGACCAATGAGAAGGATACCAGTGGGCTGGAGCTTTTTGACTGGGGATAAAAAGAAGATGACCAAGCCAGCTGGGGAGCCCAGCCATTTTGAATTCTTCTGTGCCTTGCTTCATCGGCTGAAATAAAGCCCTTCCTCTTATTAACATGGTGTTTGGGTGCTCTTGCAACAACTGGTGTAAGATTACCCAATAAGTAGTTTATTTTTTTCCCCAAAGTCCCACAAATATAAAATTTTTACAATCTGGTTGGGAAAATAGGCTATTCCTGGGCTTGTGTGATTTAATCATCTAGATGGTTCTTTTGTGGCCACAGATAATTTCCCCAAGTGCCTGCATTGATCAGTAGTCTGCTACACACTTGAAGAAGATCCTTGACAAATCTCTGGGTTCTACCTCTGCTCAGCTCTCTCTTCTCTGCTACTCTGCCTTGCAAACGTGAGCTGCCTTGGGTCTCCGTGACCTCTTAGCGCTACCTCCTCAGCTCAGATCATTCACTGGGCTCTGCCTGGATAGCTCCTCTTCATGCCATGACCTGGAAACATAGTAAGTTGTAGCTGTCACAAGGCTCACATCATTTGTTTACTATCTCACAGGGATCACTTAGTTTGTTGCCCAATGCTCAATGTCTTCAAAACTATTGCTTAAAATATTTTATTTGTTTTTATTATTGTTATTTCAGCCAGGAGATTTAACTTTGTTCCCTGTTATTCTATCTTTGCTGGAAGCAGAAGTTCCAAATTAGTTTCCTAAAAAAGAAATATGTCATTGGGAAAAGAAGAGGCCATAGTGATGGTGGCACTATAATGAGAGAAATGCTTGTTGCTAGAATACTGTTAAAATTATGGCTATAAAATAGTATTTGTGCCCATGGCTAATAAACTGAAGAGAATATAGGCTTTGGAGTTGGTGGTTTGAATTTCAGTTCTGTCACTTGCTAGCTGCCTGATTTTGAACAACTTACTTAGTCTTTCTGAGCCCTGGTTTGCATATATATATATATATATATATATGAAACATAAATATCAGACTCATGATGTTATCGTAGGAATAGATGAGATGATATATGAAAATTACCTGCTATAGTGTTTGGTTCATAGTAGCTCCTAAACAGAAGTTAATTTCTCTCTTTATTTGCCTCTCTCATTCCTCATTTCCCCTATGTCTTTTACAAAATAATTATGCATATTTTCTGTCATGATTTTGTATAATCTGGGAGAAAAGCAAAAAACCTCATTATAATTTTTTTCAGGACATAGGACAAAGAGTGTTCATTCCTTTCTTCTTTTATTTCTTTGCACATCAAACACCTGCTGTATAAAAGGGAATATGCTGCAAACCATGGAAAAAAAATATGCATGATAAAAAAAAAAATGCATGATAGGGCCCTTGCTCTCCAAAAGCTCACAGACCAGCAAGTGAGGTGGGCAAGTAACCTACCATGTGATAAGATGGCACCACAGAAACACTGTCTCTGCAAAAGAGAAAGTTGTCAGCTTGCTGGCTGACAGATAAAAGAACCGTGTCTGTATTCAATCTGTCTTCAGCTTCTTTTGTTGTTTACTTCTTCAATATCCGATTTATTTCAAGGCTCAGGCTCTGATCCAGCTGACCCTGTCACTGCAGAGACCATTTGATTCTTCCTACTTAGTGTGTTCAAAAGTCACTTTGTGGTAGACAGTATTCTTAATGAGCTGACAAAGCTGGGGCAGAGTTCCCCGAGTCATGGCACCTCATCAGGGGGACTCCTTGCCTCTGGACACAAAGTGATTACCTAAGGCACTGACTTTAGGAAAAGATGAAAGGCGTCTCTTCCTTGATCTTGACACTGAAGGCCTAGATGGCACTCTCATCAAGCTTTTACTAACTCATCACCAAGCAATCAATAAGAATTTGGCAGAGAAGAAGAAAGGACATGATTCTTCTTCAGGGAGGGAATTAAAATTAGCGTAGTTAAAAAAGGGCAGTCTTACATTGGAAAGAGCACAGGAACAGGAGCGAGGAGACCAACCTTTATAATCCTATCTAAAAGTCTAATCCTTTTCTGTAAAATGCTATTAGACAACTACCCTGGAGTTTTTAAATTCTAGGCTCTGACTATGGAAACAATTAAATACCACAGTGCCATGCGTATCAGTAAGAAAGTCCAGTAAAGATTTATGATCATTTACATTATTTGACAAAGGTTTTATTTGTTGTAGTGAAGCTTTACGTTTTGTTTATTTCAGACCAAGCAAAATACAATTTTCCTTTTGTCTAAAGGATAGTAACTGAGTGCTTCTTTCTTAAAATGCTCCTGCAGGAGAAACAGAGGAAACGGTGCTTACAAACTGGAAAGGAAGTGGCACCACATGGTCAGGTAGGCTGACTATCACCAGCCCCACCTGAGTGGGTGACTCCGGTGGTGGATGTGTCTCTTTTGGTTTTACATCTTTCAGAGAATATTATTCCACTGTCTAGAGCCCCAGGGTTTATTTAAATCTGGGACGGATGCAAATAGAAATTTGAAGCTGGCCAGGCACAGTGGTTCACACCTGTAATCCTACACTTTGGGAGGCTTAGATGGGTGGATCGCCTGAGCTAGCAGGTTTAAGACTAGCCTGAGCCAGAGCGAGACCCCCCGGCTCTAATAATAGCCAGGCATTGTGGTGGGTGCCTGTAGTCCCAGCTACTTTGGAGGCTGAGGCAAGAGAATCGTGTGAGCCCAAGAGTTTGAGATTGCTGTGAGCTACAACGCCACAGTACTCTACCAAGGGCGACTCCAATTTGTCTCCAAATAAAAAAGAAAAAAATTTGAAGTTTTATATTTCTAAACTATGACTTTGGATATAAGCTCCTCAAGGGCAGGGACTGGTGTGCTTAAAACATACAAGTTGAAAGAGTGGTGAGCCCTCAATGCCAACCTGTTTCTGAGAGGCAGCTTAGAATAATGTCTGAACACATGGACTTTGTAGTCAGATTCTTACTCTGCTACTAGCCAGGTGAGTTAATTAACCTGTTAGTGTTTCAGTTTTCTCATCTGTAGAATGGAAATCACAGTTACCTCATTAGAGTGATGTAAGGATTACCTGAAGTAATACAAGTTAAGACCTGGCATGGTGCTGAGGAGACACTCATTAAACCCAAGCAATATTGGTGGAACCAGGGCAGAGCAGATAATGATAACAATCAATAACTGAATAGTATAGGAAGAACAGATGTAGTTCTCATTTCAGAAATGAGAAAATGAGGTTCCATAAGCTTCAGTAGCTTGCCCCCGGCTGGCCATATATCTGGGAAAAGGTGAAACTCATCTCATGAGTTTAGACCCCTTACATCAGTCTGGTGCAAAGAACTGCTTCAGGTGGACAGAGGTCATGGCTTGTCCAAAGGCCCAAATCTAGAACACAGGAATAGTCTTAACTCTTGGATGTTTCAGGCCAAATGGTATGTGCCACATTTAAACAAGGGATTGTGAGCTTTCTGTCATAGTAGCCTGGAGCATTGATACATCTGTGAGTTTTTTTCCATAGCATTCAGGTCTCAGGTACCATTGAGAACTTCCAGTTTTATATAACGACTGACATTCATTTTCTAAACACAAGAGACCTCTTGACAATAGCCCTTGTGTCATTTGTCTGGCACTTTCTTAGAGAAATGACAGATGCTGACCTTCTAATCCTCCTTGCGTGTAGTCATCAAGATATTCTTTATGACTTAAAAAAGAAGATAGTCAATTCCCATGGAAGCAGACCATATTAGATGATTTATGTACTTATCTAATTTACCATTACAACATCTCCAGAGAGATATAGTTTATTATCACTGTCTGATGATTTTTCCCAAGGTTACACACTTTGTAATGGAGGTAGGATGTGAATCTGATTTCCTCAGATTTCTTCCAAATTCCTTCTCTTCGAATATGTGACAGTGTTCACTCTTAATAAACCAGGAAACACATTTCATTCCATTTAATTAATCAAAATTCAACTAAAAAATGGGGTGGTGCCTGTGGCTCAAGGGAGTAGGGCACCGGCCCCATATGATGGAGGTGGAGGGTTCAAACCAAGCCCCAGCCAAAAATTGCAAAAAAAAAAAAAAAAGAAAAAGAAAAAGACCAATTGAACAATAAGTCTGTGCTCAGACTAGTGTTACAATTCTAAGCATCTTAAAGCATTGGTATCCATAACAAGTTTTAATATCCTTTTGTTTTAGATTATGCTGTTTTAGTGAACAGTAAGATTGACTTTGTTTAAAGCTACTCCCTGGTATATCTTTGAGATTTAATAATGATTTGTGGAGGTGGGAAGATGGAGAGATAAAAAAAAAATCATGCTAAAGAAAGACCTCCATGCACAAGATCCTTGCCTCTATATAAATGGTATGAAAAAGAACATGAGATGGCCTGTATTTTATTTGGATAACACAACTAAGATGCAATATCAAGTTCTGAGCCAAAACTATGTAGTATAACTTTTAGACATTTTTGAATCACTGTGAAGTAATTCAGTGCCAGAGCAGGGGTGGCTAAATACAGCCTGCAGGCCAGATTAAGCCGACAAGGATATTTTGTCCGTGCTCAGCTCCCACTGAGAACAAGCAACAACATTCAGCTGTGGGCGGATGCTGACTCACAGACTCTGATGCTACTCAGAGCCTTGCCAGCACCAACTAGCTGCAGAGAGATGAGATAGGTCAGTGTAAATCTGGCCTCCAACGTCCCTTCTGACTATCATTCTCTGGGACTTCGTGATGCAGTCCTGCCACAGATCCTGGATTGGTTGAACAGTATGCCCCCAGAGAGAGGTGTGGGAGGATGCAAGGTGGCTGTGGCAGAGAAGAGAGAGTAGTGGGGCTGCCACAGAGGAGGTCCGCTCTTGTAGGTCTTCAGTCCCTCCCGAGTGACCCTTCTGTGTGTGTCCCCGAGTGCCTGGGAAGGGACTCCTGAGTGGCGCCAGCTTGCCTGCCAGCTGCTGTCCTTTTCATCATCCTGTTACTGGGCATTTGTAGGAACCACTGTGTGCCCTTGCAGCTAAATCAGGTCATAGCTGCGTTCTGCTCTGCCACATGGTGGGAAAGAATGTTTCTCTTGCGTTTTGAGTTAGAGTTAGTTTTTCTGCTTATGAACTCTTTTCCTCCAAGCCTTCGACATAAAATTGGGGAGCTGACATTGGGACAAAGCAGAACAACAGACATGACGCTGGACTTAGAAACACCACTCTTCTCTGAGGGCCAAAGCTTTGTTTCTGGCTTTTGTTCTGATAGAATGAGCTCTTACCTAAGGGACTAGTGGTCCCTCATGCAAATAGACCTCTGGAGGGCCAAGCTACCAGCTGGCCAGGCATATACATATCCTTTTGAATCTCAGTAGTGGGCACAATTTAGGTCACAAGAGAACCCTAATACACAGGTTATTAACAAAATATCAAATTCATCCTTTATTTTACTTGAGTTAATATGATATATTAGAATCCTAAGATTTGTCCATTATCAGGGAAGATTATTTTAGAGAAATCTTGACTCTGAGTATGATATGCTATGGGATTAAGAAACACCAAGGGGGGCGGCGCCTGTGGCTCAGTCGGTAAGGCGCCGGCCCCATATACTGAGGGTGACGGGTTCAAACCCAGTCCCGGCCAAACTGCAACCATAAAATAGCCAGGCGTTGTGGCGGGCGCCTGTGGTCCCAGCTACTCGGGAGGCTGAGGCAGGAGAATCGCCTAAGCCCAGGAGTTGGAGGTTGCTGTGAGCTGTGTGAAGCCACGGCACTCTACCAAGGGCCATAAAGTGAAACTCTGTCTCTACAAAAAATAATAATAATAATAATAATAAAAAAGAAACACCAAGGGGCCAGGCATGTTGGCTGATGCCTGTCATCCCAGGACTCTGGGAGGCCAAGGTGGGAGCATCTCTTGACCTCAGGAGTTTGAGACCAGCCAGAGCAAGAGCAAGACCCCATCTTTACTAAAAATAGAAAAATTAGCCGGGCATTGTGACAGGGGCCTATAGTCCCAGGTACTTGGGAGGCTGAGTCAAGAGGATCACTTGAACCCAGGACTTCAAGGCTACTGTGAGCTAGGCTGATGTAGTCTGGGCAACAAAGTGAGATTCTGTCTCAAAAAATGCTAAAGAAGAGGAAAATGTAGCATAGATAATATAGGAAGAATGGTGGATAGAATGAAAAATTTTGAAGGAATACCATTTTAAATCCATTTTAGGCTTAACAGAGGAGTTGAAATTTTGCAAAATAGTCACAATGTCATGTACTTACATTTTATAAATACAATGCAACTTTAAATTTAGTTTTAGCAAAATCATTGTGGACAATAGAATACTTCAACATGTTAAAGTGTAAAAGAAAACCAATTGTAACCCAGAATGGAGAAGACTCTATACCTAATTGTATCAGTCTCTTTTAACTTTCATTTTCAAGGTTATCACCCTTCAGTGAAGATAAACACTACTAAAAGCTTGTCAGCTCTTTTGGAGACAGGAAAAAGGATTTGTTTCTTTGCCTGTCTCAAGGAGATAGATGTGGGCACCAGTGTCCTTCTACAAAGCAGTCGATGAGCCTAAACAAGATGAAGTGGCAGCATGTTGATGGAATACATTCAGAGGTGACAAGCAGCCTTGCGGACAGTGATGTTTTCCTCATTATTCTGCAAACAAACTTCAGAGAACTCTTACAATAGGAAAAAGAAAAAAAAATGCCCTGCCAAGGAGAGAAGTTAGGAAAGCATTGTGTCTTGAAGAGGGCCAGCCAATGGATAAGGACAGAGAATTTTCTTAGCTTTAAGGGCATTTTCTTAAAAAAAGATAAGACTATCCTAACACTAATCTAGAGCATTCAGAGAATGAAATAGACTTTTTTTTTTTTAAAGTAGTGTTAGAGGGTGGCACCTGTGGCTCAGTGAGTAGGGCGCCGGCCCCATATACTGAGGATGGTGGATTCAAACCCAGCCCCGGCTGAACTGCAACCAAAAAATAGCCGGGCGTTGTGGCAGGCGCCTGTAATCCCAGCTGCTCGGAAGGCTGAGGCAGGAGAATCGCGGAAGCACAAGAGCTGGAGGTTGCTGTGAGTCCTGTGACATCATGGCACTCTACCGAGGGTGGTAAAGTGAGACTCTGTCTCTACAAAAAAAAAAAAAAAAAGTAGTGTTAGAATCCAACAGTTCTTTAACAAGAAATGTCGCAATTTTTTTGCCAAAGTGTGAACTGGGTAGCTTTTTGACCATTAGACATGGTTAGAGCTGTAATATTTTAAATATTATCTCATCTAATTATCTCTTTTAAGAGAATAGGAATCCTTGGTGTGTGTCACACTTTATGGGGGCAAGACATGATTGCAAGAGGGACTTTACCTAACAATTGCAATCAGTGTAACCTGGCTTATTGTACCCTCAATGAATCCCCAACAATAATATAAAAAAAAGAGAATAGGAATACCAGAAAGTATTAATTAACTTACCTGGAGTAACAGGAAGGTGGTATGGGGAGGACCAAGACTAGCACCTTCACTCCTGGTCTTGTACGTTTTATTCTATCCTGTGCATGTCTATGCACCATGCCATGCAGAATTAGAGTGTGTGTATGTGTGTGAGAGAGAGAGAGAAAGAGAGAGAGAGAAACAAGTCTGCTCAGCTACCTGCGGCAGTTGCCATTTTTCCCTTCTGTTCAGGCGCCTCCTGCTGGGTGATACCTGCCTGGGACATTCTCTCTTGAAAAGTATGTGGCACCATTTCCTCTTGTACTGCCTTGGAGCCTTCAAGTGGCAATGGCGTCCTGAGGAAAAATGGGAGAAATTGCCTCTTCTCTTTTCCTCCCCTTTGTCTTAAACTCTAATGTTCTATGAGCAGATTTTAATTTTTTAACACAAAGCTTTTGGCATTAGCTGTCTTAAGGCACAGAGTGATTCTTGAGTCCTGCAACTCTTCTGTTACTGTCATTTCTGCTGCTCAGTGGCCGCTGGCCTCTGCACATTGGACAACTGGCAGGAATTAGAGCGACATGCGGAGTTGTTGCTTGCTGCTTGAGTAGCTTTTATGATTTCCAGTGGCTACAAAAGGAGTCAAAGTGTACAGCTGTATATCTTTTTTCTCTTGAGAAAACTTGGGCCTCTCGGGGAGTCAAGAGTCTTGGCAAGAAATCTGGCTCGACTGGCCCTCAGTCCACACAGGAGTGGGCTTGGGAAAAACCCTTTGCTTTTCTCTTCACTTCTTGGCTCTGCCACTTACCTGCCACGTAATCCTGGGCAGGCAACTTAATTTCCCCCAAACTTGCTTTCCTCATTTGTGATATGGGAATATTGTGAGTAGATATCTTAAAGGTCTGTTTTGGATGAAAAAGGAGGTGCTGCCTTAAGTTACTTCATGGCACAATGATTCAATAAACTTTGTCATTAGTATTCCCTACCATTTCTGTCAGTAAAGAGGCAACAGTTAGGGGCGGTGCCTGTGGCTCAAAGGAGTAGGGTGCTGGAGTAGGGCGTTTGAACCCAGCCCTGGCCAAACGAACAAACAAAGAGGCAACAGTTAGGGCAAAAAAACCGGCAAGGCTTGGTGATCACAGGGAAAACATTTGCAATAACATACATAATAGAGAACTTGCATCCAGAATATAGAAAGAACTCTTATAACACAAAAATAAGAAAACAAATGACCCAATCAAAGAATGGGCAACGATTTGAGCAGACACTTTATCAAATGGCAAATAAAGATGCTCATTTGTCATTGGGGGAAATGCAAATTTAAATATAGTGAGCTAGCATTACATACCAACTAGAAAGGCAATAATCAAAGAGACATAATGCCAAGTATTGCCAAAGATGAGGAGGAACTTGTACTTTCAAACATTGCTGCAGGGAATGAAAAATGTAAATTGCAAAGCAATTTGGCAGTTTTTTAAGAGTTGAAAATACAGTTTCCTAGAATCTACTCAAGAGAAATAAAAACATAAGTCCACGAAGTCTTGATTGCAAATATTCATAGCTATATTCTTCAAAATAGCCAAACAAAAAGTGGAAAAAAAAACACTAAGTGCCCACCAGCTAGTGCATAGATAAAATATATACTCATTTTGCTGCTTGCTACTTATCAATAAAAAGGCATGAATTATTGATACACACAGTGATATGGTTAAATCACAAAAACATTGTGTGAAGTGAAAGAAGCCAGGCACAAAAACTGAGTGATAAGATTCCACTCATATAAAATTTCCAGAAAAAAAAAACAAACTATAGACAAGAAAAGGAGACCAGTAGTTGTGTAGTATGGGGATTGGAGTTGGGCTTGAGGGCAAATGGGCACGGGGAAACCTTTTGGGGTGATGGAAGTGTTGTGAAACTGAGTTGGAGTGATGGGTGCACAAGCAATACATTTACTAAAATTCATTGAACCGTATATAGAACATGGATGAATTTTATAGTATGTAAGTGATAGTTGAATAAAGACATTAAAATATATTTGAACTGTGGATACAATGGTCAGTGATTGCTTTTTCTCTTAGTATCTATTTCACCTTTATTTTGGCAGCAGTGGTATAATCTTTTCCCCCATTGACAAAAGCTAAGTGTTGGGCAGTTAGTACTCTGTTGTGAGAGAAGGAAAATCCTACTTCAAACTTTATGAAGTAACATAAAAGACAATAAATTCTTGGTAGTATTTCAAGCCTATGTACAGCTAGGTTCAACTTTAGTGGCAGAGTAAGAAAATTCTCAGCAGCTGTGTGTAATCTACCTTGGGCTCTGTGCCTTTCCTCCAACCAGTCACTGTTTCTAGGGAAATATCATACAAATGATTGGTCAACAGTAAGTCACATGTGACTTTGGGCCATTTTACCAGAAATGGACCAATTTTGGATTTTCTTTCTTTGGGGAGTTGAGTCCTTTGCCAATTTTATCTGCAATACTTTAAAAAAATGTCAGCTGGGGATATTTTGTTTTTTTATTTTTATTTATTTATTTTTTTTGGGGGGGATATTTTGGATTAAAATGTAAAAGAAGGTTGTATGAGAATATCAGAAAGCCAAAGGGCTGGACCAGGTGGACCTTGCTTGTTTTCATCATCCATTCCAGCTTTTGGTACTGGCAAATTTCTTTTTCGAGAAATATCTGCTCTTCATTTTGAAAAATAGGATGAAGTGGGGGCATGTGACTATAAATAAATTAATCAGATAATTTGTTCCATGAATATGAACCTTGAGCAGAACACAGATAAGAAAGATTGAAATTGGTTTGAACAAACTGATTCAAGAGAAGAAAAGGGGTGACCTGGTGACTCCTGAAGCTCCTTTGGATCTGATTGTTCTGATCCATTATGTGAACTATTGCAAATATTTCTTTCTTTCTTTCTCTTTTTCTTTGAGACAGAGTCTCACTTTGTTGCCCTTGGTAGAGTGCCGTGGTGTTACAGCTCACAGTAACCTCAACTCTTGGGCTCAAGCGATCCTCTTGCCTCAGCCTCCCAAGTAGCTGGGACTACAGGCACCCGTCACAACACCCAGCTATTTTTTTGTTGCAGTTGTCATTGTTGTTTACCAGGCCCAGGCCGGGCTCAAGCTCACTAGCCCTGGTGTATGTGGCTGGTGCCGTAACCACTGAGTTGTGGGCACTGAGCCATATTGCAAATATTTCTCCTATCTTTTTTTTTTTTTTCTCACTTTACTGCCCTTGGTAGAGTGCCGTGGTGTCACACGGCTCACAGCAACCCCCAGCTCTTGGGGTTACATGATTCTCTTGCCTCAGCCTCCGGAGCAGCTGGGACTACAGGCGCCCGCCACAACGCCCGGCTATTTTTTTGTTGCAGTTTGGCCGGGGCTGGGCTTGAACCCACCACCCTCGGCATATGGGGCCAGCGCCCTACTCACTGAGCCACAGGCACCACCCCATATTGCAAATATTTCTAATAAATCTTTTTCTGCCTAAACAAGCCAGATTTAATCAATGAACAGCAGGCATTATGAAACTAAACTAGCAATCCTCTTATTTTTTTTTTTTTGGCTGGGGCTGGGTTTGAACCCACCACCTCCGGCATATGGGACTGGCGCCCTACTCCTTGAGCCACAGGCGCCGCCCTAGCTATCCTCTTATTAAAAATATGAACAAAAATATATAATCAATGAATCTGTATGTTGGAAATTCTGCTTTGGTTTTTTGGTTATCTATTGCATTTGTGTTTGTCATTCACAATAGTATGTGTCAGTGTGCATCTTAGGTCAGGAGTGTGAATTCGAAGATAGAAAAAAGTGACAGCAAAAGTATCACCCTGCAGCGTGAACCCTTCATATGCTGTCTATATGGTAAGGCTGGAAATATGGCTTAGAAAGTATAGTTTTCATGTATAGAGCTGTGGAAGCAGAATAATAAAAATCCCTTTTTTTGTAGAAGGAAGAAAAGTTAGATATGTGAGTTTTGCTTTAAACAGGGAATCAGCTTTCATGAAAGAGAAATTGTGAAGCAAATCAGACCTAAAAGTTCAAGCAATGTGTTGTTAATTATTTCTCTTTGATGGTAAGGAAAGCAGCAAAGCAAGCAAAATATGTAAGTCCATGGACCTAAACAAAAACTTGCTGTCTAACAAATCAGTTTGTGACAACCTTTCAAGTTAGACTAAAACTTGCTTCTGCTCAACAGTAATTGGCAGATTCCAGGGATGTGCTGCCAGCCGTTCATTGTCAAAAGAAACAGACTTGTCTGCTCCATACTGTTTTATTAGCCAACTAGGATGTCAACCTTGGGGCTGTCAAAATCATGAAACATATTTGGATAATTATGAGAAGACAGAAAGCATGACTGGCATGGAATAGAAATGATAGTTCAGAACTTAAACTTGGCTTTTTTCACACAAAGTGATACTTAAAATTAATTTAAACAAGTTCTTGGTTTAACCATCTTTAGAAATCTTGAGTATACACATATATTTTAAAGATGGTCCTTTTATTTTATTGTCTCCCTTTTGTTCGAGATGAAAAATAAACATCAAATGAAAGTGCCTCTGACCATTTCTAAATCTAAAAATAATTTGGAAATTTGGTTACACTTCTACACTATGAATGCTTGCTTCTCTGTGGCGATGGATGGAACCCTTGGTAATTTTCTTTTTTTTTTTTTTTGTAGAGACAGAGTTTCACTTTATTGCCCTCGGTAGAGTGCCGTGGCATCACACAGCTCACAGCAACCTCCAACTCCTGGGCTTAGGCGATTCTCCTGCCTCAGCCTCCCGAGTAGCTGGGACTACAGGCGCCCGCCACAACGCCCGGCTATTTTTTTTGTTGTTGTTGCAGTTTGGCCGGGGCTGGGTTTGAACCCGCCGCCCTCGGCCTGGGGCCAGGGCCCTGCTCATTGAGCCACAGGCGCCGCCCCCTTGGTAATTTTCTTGCAACCACATGACAGGAAGCAAGATGGGCCTGAAGGTTGGCTTTGAAGTGGGCTTGAAGGCAGTAAGAGCTCACAGACTCATGATAGGGCACTATTATCATTAATATATTTTTATGTGGTACTTATTAATTACAAAGTCACCTTTATTCTATCATCACTGAGGGTTTTTTTTTTTTTTTGAACTATAGATTAGTATTTGGAACTGCAGGGGCCAGTGGAATCCTGGAGTTGGAATATTAATTTTATTTTAAATCACAGTCATTAGTTGCCCACTTATTATTTGAAAATGTCTGGCATGTGATTATTTAAAGATATTAAAAAACATATCTGGATAATTTAAGTGGGGTTGTATAAGTGTCAGTATCTATAATTTCTTACTACTTTCTAGACTAGCATACTCCAATTATAAATTAAGAATGTGAAATATTTAGGTTCCCTTATTACAATGGAGAAGTGAATACCAATTCTATGTGTTTTGCGATAAGGTAGTACTCTTCCTTGAGCATGGCCAGCAATCTTAAGCCGAGAAATATACTTCTGTGAAGTGTCAAATCACTAGCTCCAAATCAAATTCTATCAAGTTGTTCCCCGTGTAATCAGCTGTCATCCTCAGTAACAAGGAGACAATGCCCTACTTTCACTTTATTCCTGCTGGAGACTCCCAGCTTGAGAGTCTGGATAAGGTTCAAGGACGAAACAGGGAGGCTGGCTTATATAAATAAAGGGAATGAAACTCTTGCATTGTTCCCTCCCCTTCCTCACCTCTACCTCCTCTGTCCCGGCACATGCTTCTTCCTCCCCCATGTCAATGAAGTTTGGTTGAAGGAGGTCACATCTTACTGTGCTGTTTTACTTCATTCAGATTTGTTATCATCCCATCATCATTAATTGGGTCATTCAGAGGCTTCACCTTCTCAGAAGGAAGAGTGAGTCCACAGGCAGCTTTTCTCTTGAGAATTCTGATTAATACATTATCCTGAGCCACATTTCTGTCTGGTTATTAGGTGTGACCATAGATGCTGATCAGTCCTGTCCCTACTTGGTATAGCTCCTAAATAGTTGAAGGGGGTTACTCTCAATTGTCTGTAGCTACTATTTCTTCTTAAACACAGGAATATATAGCCATAATTTATGGGTAGTACATCTGAAGGGAAATAAAGCCTATTTATTATAAACACATACATATATACCCATGTACATCAACCATGATCATCATTATTATTTTTTCATTTATGAGGAGAAGAAATATTCTGTGAAGTTATCTTCATGGAAGATTTAAAATAAGCAACTGAGAATAGGAGTATGCACTCTTTTAATTATTTTATTTTATTTTTGATTGTAGTTTTGGGCCTGGACGGGGTTTGAACTCACCACCTCTGGTATACGGTGGGTGGTACCTCTTGTCTGATGGTTTGAGGAGTAATACCTCCTCTATTCATGTAACAAATTAGATATCTTGTCAAGGTTCCTTCCGGTTTTATAATTACATAAAATAATTTATCATTTTCTGAATTTAAACAAGAACGAAAACTCCAAGCACTGTTTCTAAGAAGAGTTTAGTTTATCAGTCTCAGTTATTTTAATTCTTTTTTGTCATCTGAGGTTCCAAAAGAAAAACATTAAATGGATACTTTTCTGTATGTTATTTAAAGATATTTGAGAAGTTGATAGCATAGAACAGGTCCAGAAAAAACAGGAGGGCAAAAAGTAAATGGAAAAGAAATAACTGTAGGCAAAAGAAAGAGAGGGCAGGAATTGACATGCCCCTTCTGGTGGACAGGCTCACTGGAGTTTCAAACACAATTATGTTTCTCCAGCAGGGGCTTCAAGGTTCTTCTGATTTTGGTGCAGGGGAATTATCCTAATAAACAAGAACAAAGCATAAAAATTGCTGTTATTCAAGCATTAGGGAGAGAGGGACAAATTTTGAATTTTTTCATTTCTTGATAGAGGATCATTCATCTGATTAACATAAACATCTAAGAATTTTAATTAGCTACCTCATTTCTCTCTTTTGGCACTTGCCATTGTCTCCTAACCTCCTTGTTCTAATTCTTTTTAAAAGCTCCATCTTTCCTTATTCATTTTTTTGAATAAAATAAGATTATGGAATAAAATAGGAGTTGTCTAAAAGTATCTTTAACTCGATGTTTAGCTTTTGTGGGAGTCTGGCTCTAAGTTTAACATTTAGATCCATTTGGAAGAACCTTCTGGATGTAATTTTAGAAGTGCTGGGAAGAGCTTATACCTCTTCTTCCCCGTTTTATCCCAACCCATTTCCCTCTGAGTTGATTGCTAATGTCTGCAATTTTATCCTCTGGATTTGCTTCCTTTGATGTTAAAGTACAGACACATCTTATCACTACTCATATTTCATTGTGAATGAGGCTCAGGGGTTGGGTTTTGATAAGGTGGTAGGAATAATAACAAGAGATCTAGCAGGTGGTATGGATGTTGTGACAATGTTGATGGAAAGACTGATGACTGCATAGTCTAGTCTGCTGGTCACTACCCATTAACTTGAAGTCACTTATCACCCCTGAATCTCAACTGTCACATATGAAATGTAGGATAATACCCGCTGAATGGGCATGGTGTGGGGTGTTTGGTACACCTTTGGAGTTCGGAGCCATAACTATAAGACAGACTCTACCTAACAACTTCAAATATTTTGACCTGGTTGTTTGTACCATCACATTAACCTGAAAGAAATGCTGATTATTATTTGGAGCCTCAAGTGAGAGAATATGTGTGGCAAAACGTTTATAAACTATGATGTGCTATGCAAAGTAAAGGTATTAAAGGACATTACCAGAGGGGAGAGGAAACGTGCCTCTACCCATGTCACAACTGAAGTGGATTCTGGCACCACTCTGTAATCACATTCAGTGTGTTTTGGTTGATATTTATTTATTTATTTATTTTGGAGATAGGGTCTTGCTATTTTGCTGGTTTAGACAGCAGTAGTGTCACTACAGCTCACTGCAACCTCCAACTCTTGGGCTCAAATGATCCTCTTGCCTCAGCCTCCTAAGTAGCTAGAAATACAGGTAGGCACCACAACACCTAGTTAATTTTTTTTTTTTTTTGGTATTTTTTGGCAGGGGCCGGGTTTGAACCTGCCATCTTCTGTATATGGGGTCAGCGCTCTACTCCTTTGAGCCACAAGCACTGCCTCACCTGGTTATTTATTTTATTTTATTTTATTTTGAGATAGTCTTACTTTGTCATCCTTGGTAGAGTGCTGTTGCATCATAGCTCACAGCAACCTCAACCTTTTGGCTTCAACTGATCCTCATGCATCGGCCTCCCTAGTAGCTGGGACTATAGGCACTGGCCACATCTCCTGGCTATTTATGGAGATGGGGTCTCACTGTAGCTCAGGCTGGTCTCGAATTTCTGAGCTCAAACAATCTTTTTGACTTGGCCTACCAAAATGTTAGAATTATGTGTTTGAGAAACCTGTGCTCAGCCATCGTTGCATTTACTTTAACTTTACGGCCACCTTTCTCCTTGGTTTTCTTCTCCTCGCCAGCCCCTGCCATCTAGCTTCTGTCCCGAGTGGCGGAATGCGGAAGAGTAGAGGCAAGAGCTGTGTCCATTCCCAGGAAGTTGGTAGAGGATGGCTACCCAAGCACAATTCATTCTTTGCCTTCAAGGTTTATCTTTGCTTCAAACCTACTCTTCGGTAGGAGAAAATTATTTAGGTTTGTGGGAAGCCCATTCTTTAGGGATAGGCTTATTCATCAAACTACAACTAGAATTGTTAAAGCAATATGGCAAAAGGTTAGATTACATTTCGAAGAATGTCCTAACAACTTCAAATGGAGATGCCATCATTTAAATATGATTAGTTTGTACATATCGTAGTTGTTTCCCTTCTTGCTATTCAAGAAGGACATTAAGTATGAATAAATGAATAAATGCCTGCTACCACACAGCCAGGAGCACCCAGCAGAGATGTACATGTATAGTAGGTTCCAAAATGAGTCCTAAAGATGTCCACACCTTCAGTTTTGGAACTGGTGAAGATGCTATATTACCTGGCAAAAGTGACTTTGCAAATGTAATTAGAAGAGTTGATTATCCTGAATTATCCATGTGGGCCCTGTCTAATCACATGAACCCTTAAAAGCAGAGAACCTTCTGTGGCTGGAGGCAGAAGAGAGGTGCAGCAGAAGACAGAGGGATGGGAAACATGAGAAAGATTTGACACAACGTTGCTGGCTCTGGGATGCAAGGGGAAGGGACATAGGCCTTCTGTAGCTGAAGGTGGTCCTTAGTGGACAGCCAGCAAGGGAATAGGGACCTACAACCATAAGGAAATAAATTCTGCCACTAGGCTCTGCCAGTAGGCTAAATGGGCCTGGAAAGACTTCAGTCTTTCTGGAATAAGAGCTCAGGTGGCTGATGTCTTGATTTTGACCTTGTGAAATTGGGAGCGAGAAACCAGCTGAGCCAACCTGGTCCTTTGATCTATAGAGGCTGAAAGACAAGATATTTTCATTTTTAAAACCACTCAGTTTGAGGTAACTTGGTATAGTGGCAATAGAAAATGAATACACCGTGTGAGAGAGAGCTGGATGGCAAATTATTGCCTGCTGTTTCAAACGGCCACCCGGGGATGTTCCATTTAGCCTTCATGTTGGAATAATTTTTTTCTGATTACATCATAAGAACATATAGCACATGAGCATTTAAAAAATATTTTTGATAAATCAGGTGGATTTATAAAATTCCAAAATATTAAGGGGGCAATGATATTTTTGTTACATAAATAGCTTTTATAATGCTTAACCCAGGGCTATCGGTGAGTCCATCACCTGAACAGTGTTCATTGTATCTGTTAGGTGGGCCCCTCCTTCTCCTTTCTCCTCCCCACTTCTTGGTTTCCAATGACTTTTACTTCTGTCTGTGTCTATATGTGCCCATCCATTATTTCTAATTTATTAGAGAGTACATGTGGTGCTTGTTTTTTCATTTCTGAAGGTAGCCACATTACTCTTTTAGCAAGTACCTCAGTTTGGAAAGCTGTTGACTAAGGCATGACTGCTTTATTTTTCAGTTGTCCCTCCTGTGCTTCCTCAGGGTGAATCTTGTGCACGGTTCTTTCTCTCCCTCCCTAACATAAAAATCAAAATACCAGTACATTTAGTGAAATGTGCTATTCTTCAATGTACAGCTTGGTAAAGTTTTCTTTTTTTCTTTTTTTTTTTTTTTTGTAGAGACAGAGTCTCACTTTATGGCCCTCGGTAGAGTGCCGTGGCCTCACACAGCTCACAGCAACCTCCAACTCCTGGGCTTAAGTGATTCTCCTGCCTCAGCCTCCCGAGTAGCTGGGACTACAGGCGCCCGCCACAACGCCCAGCTATTTTTTTTTTTGATTGCAGTTTAGCCGGGGCCGGGTTTGAACCCGCCACCCTCGGTATATGGGGCCAGTGCCCTACTCACTGAGCCACAGGCGCCGCCCAGGTTGGTAAAGTTTTCAAATGTAAACACCTGAGAACCAGCACCCAGGCAGAGGCATAGAATATTCCCATCACTTCAGTGGGTGCTCCTGTATCTTTTCTGCCACTTTCTGGTCACTCCTTGCCCCATCCTGAGGCAGTCACTCTTTTGAATTACATCATCATTGTTAGTTTTGCCTGTTGTTGAAATTCACATGAATGGAATTTTACATTATGCACTTTTATATCTGGCTTCTTTCACGTAACATAATGTTTTTTGAAATTCATTCATGTTATTATGTCAATAGTTTATTTTTTTTTCTGATGGGACTAATTTGCAATAGTTTATTCTTTTCTTCGTATGTTGTACAGTATTCTGCTGCATGCATGAACCTGTATTTATTTATTTTTTATTCTCCCATGGATGGTTATGTGGGTTTTTTCTAGTTTTGAACTTTAGTAACTTTAATGAATAAAGAGCCAAATGCCTTCTTGTGTCTTTTGGTGAAAACATACACTAATTAGTAAAATTTCTAGGTTATAGGTTATATCAACCTATACTTTAAACTAGATTATGCCAAATACATGCTTCACAATTGGTGAATTATGTCTAGCCATTTTCATGTGATGTATTATTATTGATTGAAACTTTTATTTACTCAAATAAGCTAAGAATCTACTTACAGGTATCGCACAAGAAGTATTCTGTGTGCATCTAAGTAGAACTCCATTCTTTTGAAAAAGAGGACCTACCTCAGAAAAGCAACCCATGATTTGAAACAAAGCAGATGTAGGAAATGTCGATTTCTGAAAACTTAGAAAGGTGATCCTGTTTCTCTCTGTATTGTATTTTGCTTTGTCGCATTTTCTTCTCTACTCAATTTGATAAAGACTATTCTTCCCATCTTATGACCTTCCTTTATATCTGGACTTCACTGTTGTCAGCATGAGGAAGCACAGCACGAGCATCTGTGATTTCACTGAAGCAGCGACTTTTCTTTCCTTATCCCTGAGTGCCCAGGAAAACCCAACCCTCTGTTTTGGGAAGAGGCTTATAAGCACTTTGGCCTTCTCAAAAGAGGGGTTGCATCTGCACCAAGCAGTTTGAATGGGTCTCTGAAAAGTCTGGGAGCACAATACACAGGCAACGCAGGTATAAGATGGTAGTCAGTGGGGTCTCTGCCAGTGGTGAGACGCTCCCTCTGTGGCCTCCTCCGGCCTGGGATTGGCTCTCAATCCTTGGCCTTCCTCCCATTGTTCCTTGGCCTGTGAGTATCACCTCTGTTCCTTTTCATGTCCAGGTCTAGGCCACTGTCTCTCACCCCACCCCCTCATGTCCTCTACTTTCTTTATAATTCTCTTGTTGTTATACTCTGGGTGTTACTTCCTTTAAGCCTTCTCCTTTGATCCTTTGACAATAATCAGGAGTCAAAATATAAGCATTACTTTCCCTTCTCAAGGCAATGTGGATAACTGTTGACTGCAGGATGAGTGTGTGGAGGGGAAGTATACATACTGTTATTTCAATTGTGTGATGTATTAGTTAGGGTTTCCCAAAGAAACAGAACCAATAATATATATACACAGGAAAAACTGTACTAAAGTTGTAATTGTCAAGTCACATTTGAGTTCTGCCCTTGCAAGAGATAGAAGATACAAGATAACAAACACATTATTGGTATATGCTGAGTATGACAATTTTAATACAGTTATTTCCTTTCTTAAAATGTGTATAATTTTTTGGCACTCTGTATATGTAAAACACTTTGGAAGTACCTGACCCATAGTAAACCTTGGTATTGCTAATTGATGATGGTTTTATGTACTAGCTATCACTATTAAGAAGATTATGGTCTGGAAAGTATCTAGCCAAGTAATATGAAAAATAGCATTACCAATGGCTAGTTGCTTTCTGGACATCCCTTGGGGTATGTGTGTGTGTGTATTTTTAATATATACGGTAGAACTTCTGCAAGTAACCCCCCCCCCCCCGGGACTGTAACAAACTGGTCAACATATGGAGGTGGTCAAAATAAGGAACTTGGTCTATTGTACTGATACGTACATGTGGTGCATGTCTGCTCTATGAAAATTAGGTCAGCTTAAGGAGGTAGTCAATGTAGGGAGGTGATCAATTATGGAAGGTCTACTGTATCTATTTACATAAAATAAAGAATTGGGTCATGTGATTATAGAGGCTGATAGTCCAAAGTCTGCAGTGTGAGCCAGCAGGTATGAGACCCAGCAGAGACGATAGTTGGGTTCCTGTTCTGAGGCAGTCTGCTGGAACTTCCTCCTTATTGTGGTGGTCAATCTTTTTGTTATTTTTAGGCCTTTAACTGATTGAATGAGGCCCGATCACATTATGGAGGGCAATCTGCTATAAGGAGTTTACTAATTTAAATGTTAATCTGGGCAGGAGTGGTGACTCATGCCTGTAATCCTAGCATTCTGTGAGGCTGAGGCAGGAGTAGAAAAATTAGCTGGGTATGGTGGTGCATTCCTGTAGTCTTAGCTCCTCGGGAGGTTGAAGCAGAAGAATCATTTGAGCCTAGGTGTTCCAGGTTGCAGGAAACTGTGATGACACTGATACCGGAATTTCAGTCTTCAGTAGGTCCCTGGTCTCGGGATTCGAAGAATGAACCCATGGACCACAGATCAGTGGTAAAATAGGACTTTTATTAGAAGTTAGAAAGGAATACAGAAGAAGTAAAAAGCACCAGAGCGGGCGGTGCCCGTGGCTCAGTCAGTAAGGTGCCGGCCCCATATACCAAGGGTGGCGGGTTCAAACCCGACCCCGGCCAAGATGCAACCAAAAAATAGCCAGGCGTTGTGGTGGGCGCCTGTAGTCCCAGCTACTCGGGAGGCTGAGGCAAGAGAATCGCTTAAGCCCAGGAGTTGGAGGTTGCGGTGAGCTGTGTGATGCCACCGCACTCTACCGAGGGCCATAAAGTGAGACTGTCTCTACAAAAAAAAAAAAAAAAAAGCACCAGAGTTTCTGGGAAGGAGAAAGAACTGGAGAACTCACCTGGGAGTCTCCCTGTGGGCTCTTTTATTCAGGGGTATTAGGTCTAGAGAATTACAGGTGGCCAGCAGTTGGTAGATGGAAAAACATCTTTCCAGAGTTAGTGAGTGCATTAACAAATGAATAAATGTAGTTCCTCCTCCACTAGGGAGAGGTTATCAGGTCCTTTACAGTCTTTGTCCCTGAGAAGGGATTAGGGTGTGCTCCTTCCCAAGGTGGAACCACCCAAAAAACCATCACAAGCTGCTTTGTTCATGATCTTATCAGAGCCCAGAGGGTGTGTCCCGAAGAAGGCAGTCTGCTTGTGCCTGGAAATGGGGGTCTGACCTCTAAGCTCACCTGGGCCAAGAGAATTGGGGGCTCCCTGTCTAGCCCTGAGTGGTGGAATCCTGTTATCAATGCCACTTCACTACCGCCTAGGGGACAGAGTGAAACCCTGTCTCAACAAAACAAAAACCAAAACCAAAACCAAATGTATTAATCTTATCCCCAAACACCCAAGTGTAACCATCTTGCCATCACACTCATGATCTTCAGAAGCATGCTATGACTGAATTAGCATCTATCCAGGGCAAGATTTCTCATTTTAGGGGAAGGACAATACATTGTATCTGCAGGTGATATGTATTTGAATCCCAGTAATCTTCAGTAGCTGTGTCATTTGAAAAGACTTAGAGCAGCAGTTCTCAACTAGGCAATTTGTTCCTTCTCATACCTTCTCAGAAGACACTTGATAATGTCTGAAAACATCTTTTAGTTGTTACAATCAGGGTAGGGCTAGAAGGAGTTTCTGATGGCATCTCTGGTGGGCACAGCCCAGGAATGCTGACATCCTACAATGCACAGACAGCCCCTACAACAAAGATCAACAGATCCCAAGTATCAGCAGTGTTGTGAAAACTTGGACTAGCTGCTAGGAGACAATTCTAGGATACAATGAAGTTGGAGAGGAATGGAAGATGGAAAGGTTAGAAACTAAGATAACCAATAAAACAGTGCTCAAGATTTCAAAGGCAAATAAATGTATGAATACCCAATCTTGTAGTTTTTGTCAATTTCTAAATAGAATTTTGGAAAAGTGATATTTTAAGTTAAAAATAAAAACATTATTGGAGGCTAAACTATGCTTGGGGGAAAAGAGAGCAGAGCTTAGCCTAGTAAGAACATAAAGAAACCACATTAGGTATTTTAACTGAATTTTTCCCTGTATCATTGGCTTACAGGACATCACTGAGGTTTGGAGCCCTGGGATGGGATGGTGAAGGTGACATCACTGTAATTAAGTATCATGAGTTAAATGAGAGGGATAGACTGTGGCTAAAAATCTAAGAGAATATTTTTGTAAGAAGATGTAAAAAGATAACTATAATATGACTTACCAAATGCCTTAAAGTAATAGATTACTATTTTGTTAGCTCATAATTTATTCTGGCAGTCTGTTTAGCCATATGCACAGTCTCTGAATATGATTTAAATGTTAAGTCCTAATTATGAAACTCTAATTCAAAACAATTTTAAGTAAGCCTGTTGAGAATTAATGTGAATGCAAATCATGAAGTCACTCTCATTAGGGAAATACATGTTAATTTTAATATTGAACCAGGTGTAAACCTTTCTAAACTAATATCAAGTACAGCTACATTAAAACAATGGCTCAAGTTTTTAAAAGATTATATTCTGCTAACTTGAGTTATCTAGGAATATGTTAATAGCTACCTAATCTCTTTATAAACAGTTTTGAGAAAATTTAAAAAATACATAAACTATTAGAAGCCTTCTAAAGTTTTAGGACTGATTTCCTTGGCTTCATTAGCTTCTGTCTTGTTTTAACAGGATTTCTTTGTATATATTGAATTATGGAGTCAACTAACTTGGTCAGTGTGCTGCGAGGGTCTACACATGCCCTTTTTTAAAATTGATCAACCTCTGAAAAGAAGAAAGACAATTCAATTCTACCAACTGAATTGAGGAGAAAAATGAATACATCAAAGCAAGTGTGAAATTCTTTCCAGTTGGCCTGCACAATGAATGTAGCTAATAATAACCTCTTGAATTTTCTGTCAAGCACATCAATATATCTCTTTATCCATCATAGACAATATTGTAACAGCTATTCATTCATTATTTATCCACTTACCATTTACTGAAACCTTAAATTTGTGCTCGGTCAGTGTACTGCAGATAGGGACAAAAAGACATGTAAGAACCAGCTTATAGTCTTGCGGGAGAGACTGACATTACAAAGTGCACTGGTGCAAGATTCTGTGAGGTAGATATTCATGGAGGAAAGGAGGGAGAGATTCACCTGAGCAGTGGCCTGGGGCACGAAGAGGAGGCTTATAAATCCTTTAGAACATTGGAATTTATTTTGAGGATGATGGAAAGAAGCATTATTCTAGATATATTTTAAAGGTAGAGGTAAAAGATTTTGTGGCATGGAATCAAAGAGAACAGTGAAGACCGACTTTAAAGATTCTGGTGAGAGTAATTAGGTTGAAAACACAATTGATGGAGATTGAGAAGACTGCAGACGGAGGAGGTTTGAGGAGAAATTGGCTTTTGGACATGAAAAGTGTGACATGACAATTAGATAACCAAGTGGAGATTGAAACAGGTAGTTGGGATAAGTAGGTTTGGAATTCAGGGGAACAGTGTCCACTGGAAATTTACATTTGTGAATATCAAGCATATAGATGGTATTTAAAGCCATCAAATGGGGACAATCCCCCAGTGAGCAAATACATACAGTAAAGAGAATAGATGAATGCTTCACCAAAGTAAGGTACAGAAGCTGGGAAGACTGAAAAGGGAGAGATCATTATGATAGAAAGAGAATCTCAAGAGAGTGTGCCATGCAAGACACTAGACCCTCCAGAGAAAGTCTGAGGTGGGTGTAAAGGGCCCTTGTCAAAGGCTCCTGACAGGTTTAGAAATAGGAGGACTGAGAATCAATTAAGGCTGGCAATGCGGATGTCACTGTAATCTTGATGAGAGCAGCTTTGGTTGAAGGGTTGAAATAAAAGCCTGATTTAAGTAGGTTTAGGGAAAAAATGGAAGATGGAGAAATCATGAAATCACATATAATCAACTCTTTAAAGACATGTGCCTAAAAAAGGAACAGAGAAATGGGGCAGTAGCTAGAAGTTTGGAAATAGCCAGAAAAGAATGTAGCATTGAAGTTTTTCTTTTTGTAAAGATTGGAGACATCTCCGTGCATTTGCATGCCGATGGAAACAATCCAGTAGAGAAAGAGAAAGTAAAGATGCAGACCAGGGGCAGGGACCTTTTTGAGAGAAGTCCTTGAGAAGATGGGATCATTGAACAGATGGGGAAACTGGCCTCCAACAGAGGCACAAATAGTTCACCTGCTGGAACATGACCCACATGACAGGTGTGTGTGTGAGCAGAGTAGCCAGCAGGTTAGGTGGTGGGAACATTTTTTAGTATATGTAAGCACGAGGATAGCGCTGCAATTCTTTTCTTTCCCCCCTGGCTAACAGTATACTTTTCCTGAAGGCCCTGAAAGTTCTCAATTCTAGCTGTACTTTCTTTTTCTCCCCTGTCCCCTATTTTTGAGACAGAGTGTTGTGGTGCCATCCTAGCTCACAGCAAACTCAACCTTAAACTCTTGGGCTCAAGTGATCCTCCTGCCTCAGCCTCCCAAGTAGCTGGGACAGTATGTGTCCACCACAACACCTGGCTAATTTTTCTATCTTTTTAAGTAAAGATGGGATCTCGCTCTTGCTCAGGCTGGTTGCCAACTCCTGAGCTCAAGCAATCCTCCCACCTCTACCTCCCCAAGGGCTAAGACTACAAGTGTGAGCCACCATACTTGGCCTCCCACTCCATTTTTAAAATTTCAAAAGATTAGGGCGTGCAAATATTTTTGGTTACATGTATCAGTTTTGTTATCATAGCTGCACTTTCAAAGAGCTCTTGAATAATACTGATTCCTAGGGCTTAGCTCCTGAAATATTGGTCTGGATACTAACATAACAAAATAATTCACTTCAGGTCATTGAGAAGCACTGGGCTAGATGGTGTATGTAAAATTCTATGCATAGTGAGTGATTAGAAAATTGGGTCAACTTTTTTTTTTTTGGTGGTATCAGTACTGTCAGAAAGCCACAAGACTCTACTATTTCAGGACTGCAGGCTGAGTCCTCCTAAAATCATCCACCAGCACTGAGTGCAGTGTGTAGGAAGTTTTCTGTGGAAAGAAAGGAAAGGATGTGAGATTGAGCTGAGGGAGAAGTCAAGTGACAAAGTGGGCTGTGTGGTAACCTCTGCAGACTTCCTGGAGAAACAGGGAACTGAAAATGCTCTGTTATCATTGATGGGCATGGAGTTGAAACGACCTGGTCTCCATTTATCAGTCACTGGTTGTGACTCTCTTTGGGAAGGGCATGACCTTAGGAGACGCTTTGAAGATGAGCATGACTCTGAAGGACCTGGCAACTGAACAAAAAATGCTTCCTCAGAGGGGCCTGTAGAGGGAGGCTGACAGTGCCCACCACATACATATCTTAGACCAGGTTGTGGTCGAAAATATAGGGAAGTTGGAAAACATGAGTGTCCTCCCCGAGTCCCAGGAGGCTCACTTACAGTTAGTTTTTTTTGTTTATCAGAGTATGAATCAGTATTATTATTTTTCTTAAGTTTTTGTTATACACATATACAAACTTAGTTCACAAATCTGATTAGCTTTCTTCTATATTTGCAGCCAAAGAAATACTCACTCATGAATGAGGTTACTGGTATCCTTAGCTCTGATTCTTGTGGTGTATGCTCTGATAATACAGAGGTATTGAAATTGTATGGAAGATTTAGACTATTTTTCTTGTTATCAGTCCATTTTTATTTTATTTATTTATTTATTTACTTATTTATTTATTTTTTTGAGACAGAGTCTCACTCTGTTGTCCCAGGCTAGAGTGCTTTGGTGTCAGCCTTGCTCATAGCAATCACAAACTCCTGGGATCAAGTGATCCTCTTGTGTCAGCCTCCCGAGTGCTGGGACTACCCACCAGAATGCCTACCAATTTTTTTTTTCTATCTTTAGTAGAGACAGTGTCTCACTGTTGCACAGGCTGGTCTTGAACTCTTGAGCTCAAGGGCCTCCCATAGTGTTGGGATTACAGGTGTGAGCCACTGTGCCTGGCCAAGAAAGAGCAACCTCCATATTTTAAAACTATAGCAATTTATTTTGTCTTAAAACTTTAACAGTTTAAAATTATAAAGACAGCTGGGAACATAGACCAGTGGACAAAAATAAGATATTTGAAGCCAGTGTAAATATTCATGGTAATGAGGAAAGTTTAGAACAACCTGACCCACTGGACTGGTACTGACAAAGAAGATGAGAGCCCCAAGGTGAACACAGCTAGAAAAATGCACAGAGAAACATTAAAAGAGATATGAAGAGAGAAAGACATAACATTTAGATGTTTATTTAAAAGCTGGAGCTTGTGTTTGAAGAGCTGCAAATGAATCTAAAATGCATTGTGTCTCTTGTAGCCTTTACTTTTGCAGTGATATTTAAAAAGTCCACATTTTAAAGGAAAAATCACAAGAAATCTTATTGCTAAATAGAAGCATAGTATTAATAGCTCGAAACAATGCCATGCAAAGTGTAGTCCTTAAGCAAGGGAGGTCTCGCTTCATGGTCTCTTCAAGGTTAGGTAAACAATAAGCCTGTGTTCACTGTGCTAAAGCTTTGAAAGGCTTTGAATACAGACTACATCTTAGGAAAGAAAGGGAAAAAGGGTTAAGAGCCCTCATACGAAGGTATATTTTCAACTGATAATCTACTTGAGTGTTTTTTATTTATTTATTTATTTATTAAATCATAGCTGTGTACAGTAATGTGATCATGGGGCACCATACACTAGTTTCATAGACCGTTTGACAGATTTTCATCACACTGGTTAACATAGCCTTCCTGGCATTTTCTTTGTTATTGTGCTAAGACATTTACATTCCACATTTACTAAGTTTCACATATACTCTTGTTACCTGAGTGTTTGAAGCAAGAAGATCCGAACTGGGTTTAATTAGCAAATTTAAATGCACCTTTCTCTCCCTCCATCAGAGGGAGGTTTAATTCAATAATAGAAATAGAAACAAGTGGTTTAATTCAATAATAGAAAATAAAGAACACTGCCTTGGTTTAGTTTTCTGTGAGAAGTATATTAATTTTTTACATGTTACAAATGTATTATTTGTTTTATTAAAAAAGTGATTTTCAAAGTGAATTTAGTCAAAATATTTTATATGATGAAAATAACCATATTTAGAGTAGAATCAAGAACATCATCAACCTTCTTTATATGCTAGAAAAGTGAATTTCTAAGTCTTTCCTTTGAGAGCAAAAGATACTGTGTCATTGTCCATATGATACCAAATACTTGACTTCTCAGCAAACTGGCATGGGTACATGGGTACCTAAAACTATTTTTCACCTACTACCACTTTTGGTAATATTCTGGCAATTATTTTATTTTATTTTATTTTATTTCTGGGGGTCTCACTCTGTTGCCTGGGCTAGTGTGCCACTGCCTCAGCCTAGCTCATAGCAACCTCAAACTTCTCGGCTCAATGGATCTTCCTGCCTCAGCCTCCTGAGTAGCTGGGACTAACAGTGCCCGCCACCACACCTGGCTAATTTTTCTTTGTTCAGTAGAGATGAGGCCTCACTTTGCTCAGGCTGGTCTCTAAATCCTAACCTCAAGCAATGCTTTCACCTTGGCCTCCCAGAGTGCTAGGATTACAGGCATGCACCACCGCGCCCAGCTGACATTGGACAAATATTATCTGACACAGTTTTCAAGTAATAATAAAAAAACCCCAAACGATTGCCATTTGTAACCCATACGCATGTGACTCTGAGTTCTCAAAATATTTTGACACCCTTGCCCAGAAAAGAAACAGATTGGTGTCAAATCTAGTAAGTGCTTCAGGAGCAGCGCCAGGGCCAACGTGTTTCATTCAGAGAGATTTTCTCAAATTGGTAGTTTCATTACCAATATATTAATGCAGTGGCTTTTCACTGGTTACTTTATTTATGTATTATTATTATTTATTTTTCTTTTTTTGGTGGTTTTTGGCCGGGGCTGGGTTTGAACCCGCCACCTCTGGCATATGGGACCAGCGCCCTACTCCTTGAGCCACAGGCGCCGCCCGTATTTATGTATTATTATTTTTTTGAGACAGACTCTCTTTCTGTCACCCTGGGTAAAGGGCTGTGGCATCATAGCTCATGGCAACCTCAAACTCCTGGGCTCAAGTGATCCTCTTGCCTCAGCCTCCTGAGTAGTTGGGACACAGGCGTCCACCACAACACCCAACTAGTTTTTCTATTTTTTTTTTTTTTTATTTTGGCCAGGGCTAGGTTTGAACCCGCCACCTCCGGCATATGGGACCGGCGCCCTACTCCTTGAGCCACAGACGCCGCCCTAGTTTTTCTATTTTTAGTAGAGACAGGGTCTCACTCTTCCCCAGGCTGGTCTTGAACTTCCAAGCTTAAGTGATTCACCCACCTTGGTCTCCCAGAGTACTGTGATTACAGGCGTGAGCCACCATGCCCAGCCTGCTTCTCACCTGATCATCAAGGTGGTCAGAAACTTTTGTTTCTGTGTCTGATGGCAAGACATCTTAGATGTTTATGTAATAAGAGAAATTTGGTTGTGTCATGTAAACAATGGCAAAATTCACACATATTTAAAGATAAAAAGTACACTCTAAATTAATTACCAACTTCTCCACCTGTAAGTTAAATTCCCGGATTTAGGAACCTGCTCTCCAACCCATGCAGTTATTTTGTCAGGGAAGTTTGAGAAACACTGATGTAGGGGAGACAAAACTTCACTTTTGCCCTCTTTGGGGTTCTGGTTGGGTCTGAGAATTAAATTGTTGTATGACAGATTAGTATGAGAAAAACATACAAATTTATATGTTTTACCTGTGATGTGGAATCTTCCTAAGAAAATGAAGGCTCAAAGAAGTGGCAAAACCTGAATGCTCATATAGTAGATTGGGAAAAGACTAAGCTATGTGGGAAAGCTTAAGAAAGACACGAATCTTTCAATAACGTCTGTTTGTACAGAATTCTCTTCATCTCAACTTCTCATGCTTGATGAGAATGTCACCTTCCTTCTGGTGGGGGGGGCATCTTTCACATCCTTTCATCTCTTGCTTTTAAGAGAAAGCAGGAAGCTGAGAATGTTTTTCTGACACCCGCTGCTTTTCAAGTGCATTAAGCTCAAAATAATCCTTGTGCCAACGTGACATATTTTGGGTGCCATGCTTCGCTCTCAAATGGGACCCAGGAAAAATTTTTAAACAGGAGAGCAGAGTCATTTTGGAGACTATTGCTTTGGCAGTCATATAGGCTATGTTGGAAAGTGTAGTAGCCAGTAGCCACATATGGCTGTTTATTTATTTATTTGTTTTTTATGTACTTATTTATTTTTTGAGACAGAGTCTCACTTTGTCACCCTGAGTAGAGTGCCATGGTGTCATCATAGCTCATAGCAACCTCAGACCCTTGGGCTCAAGCGTTCCTCTTGCCTTAGGTTTTCTATTTTCGGAACAGATAGGCTCTTGCTCTTGCTCATGCTGGTCTTGAACTCCTGAGCTCAAATAATCCACCCTCCTTGGCCTCCCAGCATGCTGGGATTACAAGCCTGAGCCACCATGCCTGGCCATATATGGCTATTTAAGCTAAAATTCATTAAAATGGCATGAAATTAAAAATTGAATTGCTTGGTTGGGTTACTATAGCCACATTGCATGTGTTTAATAGCTTAATTGGTAGATGTGGCTAGTAAACTACATTGGTCAGCACAGATACGGCACATTTCTATCATCATAGGCATTTCTAATGAATAGTACTAATAACCCTGAGTGGATTGGAGACAGGAGAAAGTAGTAGCAGGAAAAATATTGAGCATTTATTAATGTAGTGGTATACTGGCTCAAGAAATGAGGCAGCCATTTATATGCCATAAGCTCCTTTACACAATACCTTTATCATTTTTTTCTTTAACAATCATAATCCGTATGGAAGAAGAAAAATGAGAAAGCAATTTGCTATTAAAAAAATAGTACTGAAGAAAGTATTTTGTTATAATCACAGAATTTCAGTGTGAGAAACGATCTTCTGTGTCTTGTCTAATCACCATTTGACTGAATCCAGTTTAATTAGCCATTCTGTTTCTGGCTGATCACCCCCAGGAGCTGAGATCCTGGCGGTCTCCGAAGGTGTAACATCTCACCTGGGTAGACTGCTCAGGTAGAGACTGTCCTGAAGTGCTGATACAGCCTTCTGGAAAACTCAGCACAAGTAGCTGTGAGTACTTCTTACCAGTCAGGGGAAGAATTGAGCCAGGATCCCAAGGACACCTGCACTTTGGTCTTACCTCTGTCTCTGAGAACACAGGCAGTGTCTTTTCCTCTGTTTTTATCCTCATTATTAAATAGAAAAAATAGCATCCACAGTAATTATTATTATTATTATTGTTATTAGTATTATTATTTTTGAGACAGGGTCTCATGGGCAGAATGCTAGGGCATCATAGCTCACAGCAACCTCAAACTCTTGGGCTCAGGAGAACCTCTTGCCTCAGCCTCCTAAATAGCTTGGACTATAGGTGCCTGCCACAACCCTGGCTAGTTTTTCTATTTTTAGTAGAGACAGGGATCTCTGCTGTTGCTCAGGCTGGTCTTGAACTCCTGAACTCAGGTGATTCAACTGCCTTGGCCACCCAGAGTGCTAAGATTACAGGCTTGAGCCACATCGCATGACCTCACAGGATAAAATATATGGGTTAATATGCTTTGAAAAATTTCAAGTGCTGTATGTGGAGAAGTTTTTATTATTACAAAGCCCCAGGGAATCATGGTAATATAATAAAGCCCAGGAAAACTGATATTATGGTAGAAGAAACCCTTAGAGAGCTAAAGGTTATTGTTTCAGCAGGTCTAGCTTACAAAAGAGCTTGTTAAAGAATAAGACATAAAGTTATGTAACATAATCAGAGTAAGCATACATAAAGATGAATGCATTTGTGGTCCAGAGGCTCAAAGAAAGACATCTTCTTAAATATACTTCTTATTACTGGCTCAGGTTAAAACTAGAAAATTCAGGTCTATAAAGCAATACAAAAAATCTTGAGACAAGTATACTCAGAGAACTAAAACGCTGCTATAAAACAAAATCCTAAAGTTTTTATTCAGAAAGATTTTATAGAAATAGAATAAGAATGTAAATTGTTCTGATAGTCCCCAAGAAAAATCTGTCAGTTTTAACATCTGGTCAGCTTTCCATAAAGGGAAAAAATCATAAAGTTCACTTTCCAAGGTGAAGACAAATGACTCACTAGCAGAATTTGGATTTTAATGAATTAAAAGTTTACAAAAAAGGGCTTCTGCCGTGAGTGGCACTCACTGGGAAATAAGCAAATTTCAATAATCAAGCTCTTCATATGAAATAGACATCAAAAATTTACTGAAATGCTTCACTGTATCATCCCATAAGAAAATTTAGAAATAAATGTTTACAAATTCTGAACTATGCTCTCTTTTTGTTGAAAAGGATGGAAGAAAAAGTGTGCTGATTTTCAAATTGAGACTAACAATATGGTAAAATACCGTATATGAAATAAATGCTTATTGTAGAATTTGCCCATGTTATGTTCTTTGGTAATTGAATCTGTCCTCATTTATAAAACAACTATACAGTTGGTTTGCAGTATCATCTGAGTGCTATGAGAGATAAAAAAGGAGTGAAATAAGAGGTGATTTCCTTCAAATGTTTGAAATCTTTCTCTTATAAAAATGGGCTGGTTTTCCAAGGCCCTGGCTCTTTGCCTGACAGGCTACCACTCCCTGTCCACTCTCAGATGGTCAGTTTTCTTGACCTCAGATTTTTCATCCGTAAAATTCTGGACTTGGCTAGGTAAGCACTGAAGTACTATTATGGCTTCATTTCAATTTAATAGCAGTAATTGTTTAGTCCTTTCCTGAGGCCATTTATTTACATATTTTATCACATTTAAATTTTACAAAATTCTGTCAGACACTATAATTACACCATTTTCTAGCCCTGACTTTGAGAGAGGGCAACACCCCTTCTGTTTCCCAGCTCATGCAGAGTTTGATTCATGCCTGGGACACCACAGACTGTGAGCTTTGCTCAGCACAGCATCACCTCTGTGATAAGACCTACTATTAACAAAGACAAATTTCTCAACCTGCTGGCTACCACAGGACCACAGCTGGAAAAAGTAGCTTTCAAATTCTACTGTTGGTGTCAGTAGAATTCTTAAAGGGCCAAATAAGGTGACAGAAAGGAAATTTTCTGTCTCAAATGGGTTAGTAATGATAATGTGACTAGCTTAGCTGAGCATATCTATTAGCCATTTGGTTATTCAACTTTGTATGACATTGATTTGCTTTTATTTTAGAAACTTTTTATTTTTAGTTAATTATAGATTTACATGCAGGTGTAAGAGATAATGCAAAGAAATCTCATATACCCTTCACCCAGTTTCCCCATAGTAATTCCTGCACTACTATAGTACAACAGCACAATAAAAAAATGACAGGGATACAACCCATCAGCCTTATTCAGATTTCACCAGTCTTACATGCACTCATTTGTATATGTCTGTGTGTCTCTACATTTTGTCCTATATAGTTTGTCACATGGGTATATTCTTGTGACAACCACTATAGTCAAGATACAGAAGAGTGGCCAGGGGCAGTGGCTCACGCCTGTAATCCAGCACTCTAGGAGGTCAGGGCGAGTGGATTGTTTGAGCTCAGGAGCTTGAGACTAGCCTAAGCAAGAACAAGACACTGTCTCTACTAAAAACAGAAAAACTTATCTGGGTGTTGTAGTGGAAGCTTGTAGCCCCAGCTACTTGGGAGGCCGAGGCCAGAGGATTGCTTGAGCCCAAGTATAGGGAGCCAGCCCCCCACACAACCTGTGGATATCCCCAGTGCTTGGCGGTGATGAGGAAGTGAAAGAAATAAATACTAAGAGACAACGTAGGATTTAAAAAGAGTGGGCCTAGGGGACTAATGCCACCCTATGGGAGAGAAAGTAAAGAACCCATGCTGTGGGTTAACTCTGTATATTACATACATTATCATTAAATCAACAAATCAATAATCACAGGGGAAAACAAAAACCTACACTATACGTCATAATTTTTGTGTGGCATTTGTAATTTCAGCTAAGTTACTATTTAACTAACTTTTATGATCTTTACTATTCCATTCTATACTAATTATAAACTAAAAGATAGAATGTGACTTAGAGAACAAAGAACTGGACTTAGAAACAGGTTTGACCATGCACACAGTTTCCACAGGAGGCAATTAAATCTCTGGGTCCCTGTGAGGCAGACAAGTAGACGCCATACCCATGTTGGGAATGGGGGAGAAAGAAGTTTTTCTTCTTATCTAGACCCCAGAAGCTGTTCCTCTTTTACAGAGAGCCTGAGGCACGTGCTGCTCCCAGCACATCTAGTACCCGCTCATTACTCCCAGATTTCTTTGTATAGAATCTCTATGGAGGAAACTGCATACATACTCTCTTCAGGATCCCCCTCTTCTCTAGTCCTTTTTCCTTTGCCTCACAACCCACTTTCCCCAACTAATAAAATATTTCTTAAATTCCAATTTAAATAAATGCTTCAAGAAGATGGCTTCCTTTGCCTCTATTCCTCAGCCTTGTCCCCCCTCTTTTCCACCCACACCCAAGAGTTTGAGGTTGCTATGAGCTATGATGTCATGGCATTCTACCTAGGGCTACAGAGTGAGATTCTGTCTTAAAAAAAAAAAAAGATACAGAAGAGTTCCATCACAAGGAGCCCTCGTGCTGCCCACAGCCACTCACGTCCAGTCCTTGGCAGCCACTGATCTGTTTTCTATATTATTTTGTCATGTCAGGAATATAATGTAAATGGAATCATATGGTAGGCAATATTTTGAGATGGTTTTTTTTTTTTTTTTTTTTTCATTTTTCACAGTGATTAGGGTATCAACTCCTTTCCCAGTGGTTGTTGAGTAGTATTTCCTGGTAAGCTGTACCACAATTTGTTTAACCACTCACTCATGCATGGAAAGACATGTGGGTTCTTTATAGTTTTTGTCTATTATGAATAAGCTGCTGTGAACATTTATGCACAAGGTTTTGTGTGAACATAAATTTTCATTTTTCTGGGATAAATAAATGCCAAAGAATGCAATTTCTGGTTCATATGGCACACACATGATTAGTTCTATGAAAATTGCCCTACTCTTTCCCAGAGTGACTGTACCATTTTAGTACCCATCAGCAATGTATGAGTGGTCCAATTCCTTAACATCTTTGCCAGCAGTTAGGGTCCTGTCTGGGGAAGAGGTTTTTATTCTGCTAATGGAGGCTCCATTAAAGAAGGGAGCCCTTGACCTCTCAGCTGTAGTTGCCCAGAATTTAGGTTCTGCAACATGGATGGGGGTGGGGGTGGAGTAGGATGAGAAGTTCTGGTGGCTTGCCTTTCCTGGGGAGATGCCTTATCCCTGGATTGTGAGCTGGAGGGAGAGGGTGGTCTTGGGTACACTCAGAAATCCCAGAGTGGAATTTCTGTCATGCTGAGCTAGAAAGGGAAGGAGATAGTGGATCTTAGTCCAAATGGTCTAGACTCCTACTGTTCTTAACAAGTTTTAGTATATTTTTCTTGAATGATTTCTCCAGAAACTTTTCCTTTTGGGAATTTTACTAGTTATAAGGTATTTCTTCAGGGAGTGTGTTTGTAGAGTCCCTCACACCATGATTCTGAAAGTGGAACCTAGTACTGTTGAATTTTGAGAATTGTAAAATATTTTTTATATTAGAAGTCCTTTGTTAGAGATGTGATTTGCAAATATTTTCTCCCAGTCTGCTGTTTGTCTTTAAATATTCTTCACAGAGTCTTTCACCAAACAGAAATGTTAAATTTTGATGGGGTTTGATGGATGCATTGTTTTTTCTTTTCTTTTATATAATAGATTGTGCTTTTAGCATCAAATCTAAGAACACTTCATTTACCCTGTGGTCCTGAAGATTTTCTCCTATGTTTGTGCTGTTTTATAGTTTTATGTTTCACATTTAAGCCTCTGATCCTTTTAAGTTGACATTTGTGTAAGATATGAAGATTAATGTGAAGAGTTTTTTTGGCCTGTGGATATCTAATTGCTCCAGCATTATTAGTTGAAAGGAGTATCCTTCTTCCATTGAAATGCTTTTGGACTTTTGACAAAACTCAGTCAGACATATTTGTTTGAGTCTCTTTTGGGGTGTTCTCTTTGTTGTGTGGATCTACACATCTGTCCCTCCATTAACATCACACTGTCGTGATTATTGTAGCTATATGGTAAACCATTGAGTAGAGAGATTCCTTCCACTTTATCCTTCTTTTGCAAAATCATTTTCGCTATTCTATAACAATTAATTTCTGTGTTGTTTAGTATACATTTTAGGATAAGCTTATCAGTATCTACTAAAAATCTTTTGAATTTTGTTAGGAATTACATTAAAGCTATAGATCAATTTGGGGAGAATGGACGTCTTTATGTCAATCCACTGTTGAATTAATGGAATATTCGATTTATTTTTGTTGTTTTTATAAGTAAAGAATTTAGGAAGCTTTCTAATTCATAATAAAACCCCACAGGTATCAATTTACTCACCATTAGGTGAGAGTACTTTTTTTCTCCTGGACTTCTCTGATTGATTTAATTTTCCATGTTAAAGTTTATAAGCACCACTTTTGTTTCTATATAAACATGGCTATGGATAATCACAGCAACTCTAACTCTACCTTTAGTCAAACTACAAATAAATGTTTGAATTGTTGGGGGAAGGCAGATTACTTAGCCAAATGACTCATGGATTGTAGCCCTCCAGAAAGCACTGAGAGCACATTAAACCTTCCCAAACTCCTCAGGATAGTAAAATGTATTGCTAAGAAGAGATGTTATTTTTCTTCCTTTCTTTTTTTTCTTTTCTTTCTTCTTCTTCTTCTTTTTTTTTTTTAGTATATCCTTTCTTTTAAATAGAGTTGAAAGTGGAAAGTGCTTAGCTCAGTGTTGCTTTTCCATGTGTTTCACTAGTTGTTAGTACAGCAAGCTCTATTAGGTGAGTGCCCCACACAAAGAGAAAGGAAAATTGAACTCTTCTGGCTGGTGCTGTTCTTCCCCTCAGCTGAAAGCTGGTATGCATGACAGCATCTTTCCTGTAGCTATAATTGGGGCCACAGGAACTGTGGATAGTTATGTATTCAGTTGTTGTTGCAGTCATCAATTTATCTTTTTTCAGAATAAAAACAAATCTCTAAATTGATCTTAATTTTTTGCAGCTGCAGTTTTTTATTACAGTATCTTTTTATATTAAAAACTTTCATCAGTCATTAAAAATAGACATTTGATTCATAAGGTTTATTTCTTTCTAGAACAATTTATTGCATTTATTCCTGTTAGAGATTGGGATAGAAGAAAAAATGCAGATGATTAAAACTCAAGAAAGTAGGTTCTTTGCTTTAAACTGGAGCCAAGAAACTTGCTAACTATATGCTTGAATTGCTTCCAGTTTTAGAGTGATGGTCTTCTTTCTTTTTATTTTTAATTTTTTAATTATTATTATTATTTTGAGACAGGGTTTTGCTCTGTTGCCAGGCTAGAGTGCAGTGGCATGGTCATAACTCACAGCAACCTCAAACTCCCGGGACTTTTTTCTCCCGGGCTCAGGCTATCTTCCTGCCTCAGCCTCTCAAGTAGCTGGGACTACAGGTGTGGGCCACCATGCCGGATTGATTTTTTTGTTTTTTATAGAGTCAGGTTTCACTGTTGTCCGGGCTCTCTTTCTTTATTGAAGACAATGAATGTGAAAAGCTCTATTGCTGTATGTTCAAATCACTATCCTCACTAAATCATTACCTGTTGTATTTGCATTTCTTCTGTAAATTTATAAAACAATCTGTCATTATTTTTTAGTCAGTATATTTTTGGTGGAATGTGACAGATACTCAGTGTATTGATGTGAGTAACTAAAAACATCAAGGTGTCAACATAACTGGATCTAAATGGCCTAACAATGTCATCGGGCCCCGGGGTTCAGTTTCTTTCTTTCTTGTCTTTGCTTTCAGTTGTATTGGCTAACTTTTCAGGCAGGCTTTCCGTGTGGCTGACAGTGAGTTTTCTTCTCCTGCTTACTCTTGTAACTAGGACTTCTGAGTCCTTAGTGCTAAGTGGGTCATGTGTTCATCTGTGAACCATTTACCATGGACAAGGCTAGTCTATGCTTCCATTAACCAGGCTAGGGTCAGAGGCTGACTTCTGTAGCTGAGGGATGTTTCTCATTCATTCAAGGACTTAGACTCAGTAAGTGGAAAGAGTAAGTGATTCAAGCTATGTGTGTCTAGAGGGACTGAGGCAGGGGTCCTCGGACTGAGGCAGGGGTCCTCAAACTGCGGCCCGCGAGCCACATGAGGCGGTGTGATTTTATTTGTTCTTGCTTTGTTTTTTTACTTCAAAATAAGATATGTGCAGTGTGCATAGGGATTTGTTCATAGTTTTTTTGTTTAAACTATAGTCTGGCCCTCCAACGGTCCGAGGGACAGTGAACTGGCCCCCTGTTTAAAAAGTTTGAGGACCCCTGGACTGAGGTTTTACTGAACAGGCAAAAATCAAGAGCTATCTACTATGCTCGGTTCTAAAGAGCTGTTCATTAAAAGAAAAAAAAAAGTGGAAAATACAAAGCTAATGTATGCTTGTTGGTGTTTTTTGAATGTGTCCCCCAAGGTTCATGTGTTTGAAACTTGATTCCCAATGCAGTGGTGTTGGGATGTGGGGCACAATGGGAGATGTTAAGTTCACAGGGACACTGACCTTATGAGCAGATCAATGCCATTATCACATGAGTAGGTTCCTTATGAAAGAATGAGTAGAGCTATTCTTGTGCACAGCTGTTTTCTCTCTTTTGCTTTGGCCTGGGACTGAGGCAGCAGGAAGGTCCTCACCAGCTGCTGGCACTCTGATTTTAGACTTTCCAGCCTCCAGCACTATGTGGACTAAATTTCTTTTTATTATAAATTTTCTGTGGTTTTCTATTATAGCAACGTAAAATGAGCTGACACAAATTAACAAAAATGGGAAAAATAGTAATTGACAACTTCTAAACAGAACCTATTTATAAGCATTTAATACAATGATAAAGATTCATCAGAACCTTCTCTCTGAGTGTTGATTTGCTCAAATATAAAAATTTATGGGGTTGATTAATATGATTTCCTAGATGTCTCAGATTTAACTGTCATGATTAGCAATCCTCCCTCCTGCTGAGGATTTCTCTCTGGAAGCCTAAATGCTGAAGTGTCTTGAAGGTGAAGTTGCTGCATCTGTGAATGTCAGTAACCTTCAGAATTTCTCATCTGAGCCGCGAGCTTTGGAAGACTACATAGACATGCACAGTTTGAAAAATATACAGGGTATGGAGGGTGCAGGCGTAGATGACAACTAGGGTTTCTGGTTATAATACAAGGTGATAAGACAGACGGTTCCGTAAATTGATTTTTAAAAATTTCTGGTTAATTTTCCAGACTTTACTTTGTGCAGAGTAATGTTTAGTTATTATATGGCCTATTCTGTTAACTTACATTTCCCTGGCCCTGGCTGGTAACGTTTTGAGGTAATGGGAACCAATTTTCAATTTAGGCAGGCTGTGATTCCTGAACGATTTTCTTTGAGAGCCATACCTCCTATTCATTCATTTAACACATAGGATGGAGTGTGTAGTATGTGCCATGCACAGTTTAATGGAATAAAGTGGTAAGCAAAAACAATTTCCTGCCCTAATAGAGCTTCCTGTCCTGAGGAAGATGAACAAATATATGAGTCAGAGAGTATTAAGTGCTGCGATAAAAAAAATGAAGCAGAGCAATCTGATTTAGCACGGCTGGAGCGGTGTTTTGTGGTCATAAGAGAGGACACGAGAGCAGAGACAGAAATTAAATGAGGAAGCAAACCATGTCTCCTCTGGGAAAAGGACCTTCCCAGGTAGAGAGACAGGCAAGGAGAAGCTTGAAGTGGGAACATGCTTGACATGTTGAGAATTGCAGGGAGACCAGGGTAGTTGGAGCAGAGTGAGTGGGGAGTGGGGTGGAAGTGTGGCAGGAAATGGACGAGAAGCAGCAGCCAGGGGCCATAATCATGCAGCTCAGGGGAAGGACTTGCAACTTTTTTTCAGAGTGTGATGGGATACCTTGGGGATTTTTGACATGGGAAGCCACAGGATCTAGTCCACATTGTAAAGCATCTCCTGGGCCACTGCATAGAGAGCCTTCCTTAATGTGAGCAGTGGGGCAGTGGCTGGGGAAGCCCTTTGCTTGAGACTGCCTCTTCTCCCAGCAGGAGTTCCTCCTTAGGGCAGCTCCCAGGAGAGCAGCCATTACTTTCTTTTCCTGCATGTTCTTTGATCCCCACTCTGAGCTCCTAGGGACAGTATTTCCAAGTTCAAATCAACTGACTCAAGGATGCTTTGTAAACTAAGAGTTAATTTGTAATTTGGAGACCAATTCTGTCTTCCAGTCCAGAGTTGGGAACATTTTCCTAAAGAAGGTCATTAATACATTAAGGTTTAATAACACCTAGTGAATAACATTGACGTAAAAAATAAGTTAATTAAGGAATTTTTTTGAGTTTAAATGCATTTTATTTTTAAACAACCTACATAACAATTCAGGAATTTTTGTTTTGTTTGAGTGAAAGCTGTAAGAATGACTTGAAACACAGGTGGAATCAAATTGATGTCTGAAAAATTCTTTTCCCCTAAACTAAATTATTTTAAGAAAAGTAAATCTATGGAGGGAAATTCTTATACTAACCTTATAATCATATATAAAGGCTTTGGCTAGTTCTTTTGCATTATCTCTGCTGCCCTCAAGCAGTACAGGTAAATATGGTACAATATTATACCTGCTCAGTATTGGGCCTCATCCTGTTGCAGGGTGTTTGGGGGTGGACACCCATTTACCAACATTCAATGACTTTTTAGCAATTTTGTGTAGTCTTTCAGATGTTAAGATGTTAAGTTGATATCAGTTATGTTCTTGCAATGCTATACATGTCACAATACAGATATTGAGTAGTATTTATATGTGCTTCATTTGGGAAAATTCTATAGTAATCATTTCTTTGTTAAAGTACAAATGAAATGTCTCCTTTATCATCATTGTTGTCCGAACCAAATCTTTCAAAATGGTTCATAAGACTATGAACCAATGTATATATCATTAACATCAAATCAAAATTTATTAAGTTCTCTGCATTCAGTAATGCTTATTACTGTGATTTGAAAAAAAAATCCATTGGGACATACTACAGTTTTAATTAAATCTTATACATTGCTCAGCTCAATTGTTCTTATTTAGATAATACCAAGCAGATTATATCAGTACTTTTGCAGCTATAAAAAGGTATAGCTGACTGCTCAATATCCTAAGGAGACCCTGTTTGCTTTGTCAAAACCAGTGAGGAGGACTTCAAAATTAAATTCCACAGTTTTTATTGCATAAAAGTTTGAGTTAAGCTGCAACTGAATGACTTGTTTATTCATTTAATTATTTGAAAGGGGAAAATAACTGGTGAAGGAAAAATAAGTGAACAAAATTCTTTTTTGTAAAAATTTCAGATTAATGTGAGGGTACAATTAGGTTACAATGTTTGCATTTGCTGGGTAGAGTCCCTCTTATAGTGTGTCCTACACCTGGGAGCTGGGCCATCCACCCTTGCATTGTGCCCATAAAGTGGGAGAACAATTATCTCCCAACTTCCTCCCTTCTCCCCTGTCCTTCAAGGGAACAAATTTCTAACCTTTGGTCCAGGAGGTAGAAGGTCTGTGTCTATAAGTACACAAATCCATCTTTCCTCTCTGGCTCCTCTTTTTATATCAGGAAAAACTGGGTCTTGACTGTCAAATTTCATTAATTAAAAAGTCCCATGAGGATGAACTGAAATACTGATAATAAGTCTAAAGGCCTCTGACATTTAGAGAGGACAGAAATATTGTTCTCTTATAAAAGTAACTCTTTTTCTTAATTTCCCAGAAGAGCATTTATGGGGCAGAAGAAATCTTTGATCTGTTCAGGAAATCTATGGTGTCTGCCTGTGAGGCTGGACCAGGAATCAGCAGACTGATGTGATATGGAAGTCATGCCGTGTACTACTCCAATCGAATTAAAATCACTGGCTCACAAGTCTATGCACTCTGTAATGGACAGGAAGATAACAGTCTCAGGGTTAAACCCAATGTGAACAAAAATCACATGTACTTGACCTTGGCAGCTGTTTTACTGTTTGGCAGTACTTGCAGCATGTATTTGTATCTTCTTTTGCTTATTTTTACTTGCATGGTATTTGTCTAAAATTTTGCTGGCTTTCTTGAAAAACAGGGTCAAATGTTCCAGATTCTTACAACTTGTCTCATCATGAGAAATGCGTTCCCATTGACTTGGTTTTGCTACTTCTTCCTGGAATGCTGCAATAGAGATAAAGTTAACCATCTGGACTGGGTTTTTGTGTGTTCTCTTTCCCTTCTCCATAGTGGTTCGTAAGGAGCTGATTCTAGAAAATTTTTTGGTGTCCTTAATCCATGCATCTTTCCCCAGTACTATAAAACATGTGAAATACTTTTTTTTTTTTTTTTAAATAAAACTTATCCTGTAGCTGAGTGATAATTTTGTGCATCTTGGAATCTATCCTAGGTATATGCCTAGGAAGAAGTCAAGACATAGGTGTCAGTAAAACTAATCATATAGCCTCAGACTAGAAAGTTTTGGGATTCCATAAACCTAACAATATCAGAGAAAGTTTAGAGACCAGAATCATGGCATTTCTTTTATTCTAAAGAGGCTCTGTGGTATAGTGTTTGCGGGCATAAATTTTGAAGATAGATTACCCTAGTATCCTTCATCTATTACTTTTAAACAATGTGAACTTGGACAAAGTACTTTAGCTAAAATAATAATCACATAGTATGTTAGCGAAAATAGTGATAATAACAACAATAATAATGATAATAAGAATTAAAGAGTTAATGTACATAAAGCACTTACCGTCATCTCTGGAAAATAGTAGATATTTAATAATTTATAACTTTTTTAGCAATGAGACAATTTGGAATAACTCAATAATGTTCAGCTTTCAGTGAATTCTGCCCATAATATATTACTAATAAAGAGTAAAATAATGTTGCATTCACATTTTGTTTACTTGTGAAAATAAGTACTTTTTTCTTGTTTTGTAAGTCATTAGTGTAAAAAACAGCAATATTTACATTTTTTCACATTCAATTTAAAGTAATTTGTTATAGTCTTGATGCTAATTATTAGCTACTTTACTTAGGAGAAGCTGAAAGGTAGAATAATATTGCACATACTCCATGATTTCTACTAATTTTATTTTTGTATACTCCATCATACCAAGATGAGTAAAATCTAATTATGGCTAGGTTTCATAGCACATTTCTAACAGAGCCTCTTAAAGTACTATGCACACACACATACAACAGTTTTAACAGTTTTAAGAAAGATGTAGGCTAGAATGTTAGTGTTGTGAGCTGTAAAGAAATTTAAATTACTTAATGAAAATAAAACCTAGGTACTCTACCACTGTTATTGAGAAGGGTCTGCTGCTGGACTTATCTCAGATCACAGACTCATCTTCTCTTACGGTTCCTCTTGGCTTTCTATTTGTACCACTTCCTGACTTCAAGGTGCTGGAAGTTTGTGTTTCCTTTTCAAACACTAGCTGTGTTATAGGCCTTTCCTTACTTCTTTGTTTCATAGCTGAAGTGGTATTGGGACATTTACATAAAATTCTCAGAAGTATCATTATACTTAAGTTTAGGATATGGGAAAAAATTGAGTATGAGTCTCACTGACCAGGTTTACAAATTATGTGGGCTTAAGAGAACTTCATTCTTGTAAGATGTCAGGGAAAGGTCTTACTTCCAATGTTGCAAATTCTACCTTTATCACCTACCAATAGGAACCCTTTTGAGATAGATGCCATGGTGTGTTGCAAATAACCCCCTTCAGGATTGAGGTCCTCATTCCTGCAGCTAAGAGTTTGGCTGCAGATGGCTCACAATTGAATACCTTTCTAGGAATTGTCCTTGGGAGGAGGAAGCCTTGTTTGTTTCTGCCCTGGAAGCAATCTGTATCTAATGATTGGTTGAAGTGAGATTCAAATATTAAGTCCCCTTGCTGTAATTAAGCCAGCTCTGAAGGATCATCTGAGTTTCAGTAGTCTCAGAGGAATTGTCTGAAGTCTCTGTTGTAACTTCATTAGTGTTCAACCTCTTCTTTTGCCCAATCCTGTTTTTCTCACCAGTCACAACTTTTCTCAAGAAGCATCATCAATAAATGTTCTGTATGCAAATATCAGAGTCTCAGAGACTATTTTCCAGGCAGAAAAAAAATCTATTATAGTTGAGAAGAGAAGTAGAGGGGTCCTAGGAAGAAGACCGTAAGATGAAACTTGAGAATTGCTTAACTATCACTGTTGGCAATTGGAGCACTGATAGAGGCTGGGATTAGGTTGCATTGGAATTGTTAAAATTTTCACTAGTGATGAACAGCGATGGGATACTGATGAAATACACTAGCAGGTGTGATAGTGTAGCTGAAATTTCTGTCTATGCTGAGTCCTTGATCATGGGGTTCAAAAATAAAACTATGGGCTATGCAGTTAAGCAAAAGGGGAGAGTTATTGACAAAGAAAGAGTTATAGGAAAGGGGCAACAGAACTCCAAGTGGGAAGCCCCTGTGGTCCTTTTGTTTAGGGGTTTATATACTGCCTTCAGGAAGGGGGCCCTTGGGAATGCATGTCCAGAACTTGTCACAGTTGACCAGATACTGACAGGAAGAAAGCAATCTTAAAATTAGCAAATGAATGTGGTCTTTATAGTTCCTGTTCCAGGTGAGGCAGCAGGACATATACTTTCCACTTCAGGAGGGACAAGCCTGGATGAGAAATAAATTAGGCTGCTTTTCTCTGACTCTGTGTGAGCCTAGAGAATGCAGTCTAGAAAAGGCCTGTTTGCCCAAGCCTAGAAAATGGGTGTGTGTGTGTGTGTGTGTGTGTGTGTGTGTGTGTGTGTCCCTATTTAGCCCTGAACAGGAGAATTTGTATTAATAGGTCAGGCATCTGAGAGGCTCAGGTGAAATAGTTTTTTAAGGCATATTGAATGGGATGGCAGTTTCTGGGATGGATTGATGCACTAAGAAAAACAGTGAAAGGCTAAGGATGATTTGTTACCATTACAAGGTGAAACTAGAGGGCCTCCTTGGAAAGAAAAAACTAACTTGCTGCCAGAGGACAGAAACCTTGAGGGTCAAACCTAAGAGTTAATTGTAATAGTATCAGTGCTCCAAAGAAGGTTAAATTTTCAACCCTGGCAGGTCTGTTTAAAGAATCCAGAGCCTTATTTGGGAAGGAGTGGGATTGTGGTAGGCATATTTAATTTGAAGTACTTAAAAGATCTCAAATTCTTGTATTCCCTTGAGACTTGGACTTTCTCACTCTTTCTTTCTCTTCTTCCTTCCTTTCTGCCTTCTTTCTGCCCCTCTTCTCTCTCTCTTTTTTTTTTTTTTTAAGAGAGTCTTACCTTGTTACCCAGGCTAGAGTGCTATGGCATCAGTCTAGCTGTCAGTAATCTTAGGCTCCTGGGTTGAAGTGATTCTCCTGCCTCAGCCTCCCAGGTAGCTGGACTAAAGGTATTTAGCTAAATTTTTCTTTCTTTCTTTTTTCTTTTCTTTTCTTTCTTTTTTTTTTTTTTTTGAGACAGAGTCTCACTATGTTGCCCTCGGTAGAGTGCTGTGGTATCATAGTTCTCAGCAGCCTCAAACTCTTAGGCTTTAAGCTATTCTCTTGCCTCAGCCTCCTGAGTAGCTGGGGCTACAGGCACCTGCCACAACGCCTGGCTACTTTTTGGTTGTACTTATCATTGTTGTTTTGGCAGGCCCAGGCTGAATTTGTACCCACCAACTCTGGTGTATCTGGCTGGCACCCTAGCTGCTGAGCTACAGGCCAACTTTTTCTATCTTTAGTAGAGACATTCTCACTCTTGTTCAGGCTGATCTAAAACTCCTGAGCTCTAGATCCTCCCACTTTTGCCTCTCAGAGTGTTAGGATTACAGGTATGAACCATAACACTCAGTCTCTTCTTCTTTTTGAAGTCTTGCTTTAGAGAAGTGAGATTGTTTATAGACAATGTAGAGAGAAGCTTCTTCATTGCAAAATTAACAATGAAGAGTAATTCCCTTCAGAATCTACCATTACCTTCTCTCCTATCTCTCCTGACCGATGGCAAGGATCAAATTACAACATAAATCAACTGGGGATGTGCTGGGCCTGCTAAGAAAATAAGAGCATTAAAGAAGTTCCAGGATCTAGTCAATATATTATATATATCTGAAATAATTAAAAAGAGTGAGTAAAATTTTAGCAAGAAAAGGAAGGTTTATTTAAATACTAATGGCTTGTGCAGCAAGCCAGGTCATCCTAGTGACTTCAGGCCCTGTGGAAAGCTTGGTTTTGGATTTTATACTCAATTTTGAGGGGTACCAGCTGCTTCTTGGAAATCTCCCAGGGTCTCAATAAATTCTGTTTCCAAAATAAAAATGTTAGGTTTCAAGGCAGCTTCCTGTCTTCTAAAATGTCAGGGTTCTAGGCAGCTGCATGGGTCCTTGGTTCTTGGAATGCTCTTGGTAAAACAATGATCAGACACCTCAACATAAGGCAAGCATGAAATGAAGTTTTTAAGAGAGAGAAAGATAGATTTACAGAGTAAGATACATTTTCCATTAACATAAAATGAGCCCCCAGTGTTGTGACAAAGAAAAAGCAAAGAGGCAAAGGTGATGGCCTTCAGGTCTCTTTTACACCACCTGGGTCAGGCCTACCTTGTGGTAAGAGGTCACCTTACTGTGCTTGCAAACCTCCCATGTACTTCTCTGAGAATTCCTGGGAGGGGGTGTGACCTGCTTGATAATTAGTCTTAAGGCTGTTCTAGGTCACCTTCAAGACTCTATTGTACCTGTTGGGCTACAGAATCTTCTACATCCTTTTCCAGTTGGCACACTAAGTTCTGATTGGTAGGTTGTTAGGCTGTTTCCTCCTCCCCAGATGTGAGCAATCACTTGGGACTGAATAAGATGGGTGACACTGAGATGCAGCCTGCATCCTCCTGCCCCTGTACTCATTCCCAGGAGAGCTATTCCTAACTACCTACTTAATAGATATGAAAAGCTGGAGAAAGCATACCATACAATGTGAAATTTTCAAATTTATAACTTTTCTTGAGCCTAGGGCAAGCAACCAACCCCAAAGATAGACATTTTCAAGGACAGAAAGAAATTAAGGACTTGGTGACCTGGGACAGATAACAACTAACAAACCCTGAGTAAAATTCTACCATTTGAAGAGAAAAAGAGTATGTAGAGAGATTCTCTTTGAGGTATAGCACAAAGGGAAGTCCTAAGCTGACAGTGGAGCAGAGATTTAGATAAACCAGTCCTCATTCTAAAATGACCTCTACTCTAAACATGAAGTAATATCAGGAGATTACTCTGCTTGCGGAGCACAAGGGTAACTATTGCAACAATAATTTAAAACTTAGCTCAAATTGTGGCTAGATTAACATAATCTTCAATAACAAAGCCAAGAAGAAGGAAAATCTTCTCCATTTCCTGGCATAAAAATAATTTACCTCAATCTTTCAACAACAACAGCAACAACAACAAAAATTGGAAGCAATACAAATAAATAAGAAAATTCAGTATACTATCAAGAGACAGAGCAGTCAACACAAGCAGACTCAGATACAACACAGATGTTGCAATTAGTAAACAAAAAATTTGGAATAATTATGATTAATATGTTAAGGGCCAAAGTGGAAAAGATGAATAATATGCATGAGCACATGGGTAATTCTAGCAGAGAGGTGAACATTATAAAAAAATTAAATGCATATGCTGGAAATGAAAACCACAGTAACAAAAAAAGAATGCCTTTGATGGATTCATCAGATGACTTGACACATTTGAGGAAAAAAATGGGAAACTTGAAGATAGCTTAATAGAAACTAAAAATTGAAAAACAAAAAAAATAGTTAAAAAGAAAAAAAAAAAAACCCTACCCAGAAGAACATATCCAAGAATGGTAGGACAGCGTCAAGTGATCAGATACACGATGTGCAATGGGAAGAGGTAGAGCATGAAACAAACAAACAAAAAAATCTGAAGAAATGATGGCTGATACTTTTCTAAAATTAATGACAGACACCAAACTAAACATCCAGCTAGACACCAAAACCAAAGAACTTCAAGCATGATACATACACACACACACAAACACACACACACACACACACACATCTCTATGTATATCATATTAAAACTGCAGGAAGCAGTTTGTCACCCTATTGTGTTTTGGTTTGCATAGTTTCCAGATTTGGGAGGCCAAGATGGGGGGATTTCTTAAAGCTGCTAGTTTGAGACCAGCTGGGAAAACAAGTAATACCCCTGTCTCTATATACACACAAAAAAATTAGTCTAACATGGTGGTGGGTGCCTGTAGTCCCAGCAGCTCCGAGGTGGAGGTAAGAGGATTCCTAAGGCCAGGATTACCCGAGAAACTTAGTGAGGGCTCGTCTCTACAAAAAACAATAACAAAAAAATTAGCAGGGTGTAGTGGTGCATGCCTGTAGTTTTAGCTACTTGGGAGGCTGAGGCAGGAGGATTGATTAAGCCCAGGAGTTTGAGATTGCAGTGAGCTATGATGATGCTCCTCCACTCTAGCCTAGGCAACAGAATGACATCCTGTCTTAATTAATTAATTTACTTTTATGGTTAAATCATCGCTGTGTACATCAGTGCAATCAAGGGGTACAATGTGCTGTTTTCATATACAATCTGAAATATTCTCGTCAAACTGTTCAATGTAGCCTTCAGTTATTGTATGTAGACATTTGTATTCTGCCTTTAGTAAGTTTCACCTGTACCCATTCTAAGATGCACCATAGGTGTGGCCCCACCCATTACCCTCCCTACACCCGAACTACCCCCTCCCTTCCCCTTCCTTGGCCCTTTCCTCATAGTCTTGGGCTATAGTTGGGTTATAGCCTTCATGTGAAAGCTATAATTTAGCTTCATAGTAGGGCTGAGTACATTGGATACTTTTTCTTCCATTCCTGAGATACTTTGCTAAGAAGAATATGTTCCAGCTCCATCCATGTAAACATGAAAGAGGCGAAGTCTCCATCTTTCTTTAAGGCTGCATAATATTCCATGGTATAAATGTACCACAATTTGCTAGTCCATTTGTGGGTCGATGGGCACTTTAATATTCCATGGTATACATGTATCACAATTTGCTAGTCCATTCGTGGGTCGATGGGCACTTGGGCTTCTTCCATGACTTAGCAATTATGAATTGGGCTGCAATAAACATTCTGGTACAGATGTCTTTGTTATATTGTGATTTTTGGTCTTCTGGGTATAAACCTAGTAAAGGAATTATAGGATCGAATGGCAGGTCTATTTTTAGGTCTGTAAGTATTCTCCAAGCATCCTTCCAGAAGGAACTTATTAGTGTGCATTCCCATCAGCAGTGTAGAAGTGTGCCCTTTTCTCCACATCCATGCCAACATCTCTGGTTTTGGGATTTTGTTATGTGGGCTACTCTTACTGGGGTTCGGTGATATCTCAAAGTAGTTTTTATTTGCATTTTTCTGATGATTAAGGATGATGAGCTTTTTTTCATGTGTTTGTAGATCGTGCATCTGTCTTCTTTAGAGAAGTTTCTCTTCAAGTCCCTTGCCCACCCTGAGATAGGATCACATGTTCTTTTCTTGCTAATACGTTTGAGTTCTCTGTGGATTCTAGTTATTAGACTTTATCGGAGGTATAACCTACAAATATTTTCTCCCATACTGAGGGCTGTCTGCTTGCTTTACTCATTATGTTCTTGGCTGTGCAGAAGCTTTTTAGTTTGATCGGGTCCCAGTAGTGTATTTTTGATATTGCTTCAATTGCCTGGGGAGTCCTCCTCATAAAATATTTATCCAGGTCAATTCCTTCAGGAGTTTTCCCTGCACTTTCTTCAAGTATTTTTATAGTTTCATGTCTTAAGTTTAAATCTTTTATCCAGTGAGAGTCTATCTTAGTTAATGGTGAAAGGTGTAGGTCCAGTTTCAATCTTCTACAGGTTGCCAGCCAGTTCACCCAGCACCATTTGTTAAATAGGGCATCTTTTCCCCACTGAATGTTTTTAATTGGCTTGTCAAAGATCAAATAACAGTAAGTAGCTGGATTAATTTTTTGGTTCTCTATTCTGTTCCAGACATCTACTTCTCTGTTTTTGTGTCAATACCATGCTGTTTTGATCACTATCGATTTATAACAGTCTCAGGTTTGGTAGCATGATTCCTCCTACTGTGTTTTTATTGTTGAGTAATGTTTTGGCTATTCGAGGTTTTTTCTGATTCCATATAAAATGAAGTATTATTTTTTCAAGATCTTTAAAATATGACAATGGAGCTTTAATAGGAATTGCATTAAAATTATATATTGCTTTGGGTAGTATAGACATTTTAACAATGTTGATTCTTCCCAGCCATGAGTATGGTATGTTTTTCCATTTGTTAACATCTTCTGCTATTTCTTTTCTTAAAGTTTCATAGTTCTCTTTGTAGAGATCTTTCACGTCCTTTGTTAGGTATACTCCCAAATAGTTCATCTTTGGCACTACTGTGAAAGGAATAGAGTCTTTGACTCTATTTTTTCGGCTTGGTTATTGTTGGTATATACAAAGGCTACAGATTTATGGGTGTTGATTTTGTAGCCTGGGACATTGCTGTATTCCTTGATCATTTCTAAAAGTTTTGTAGTAGAGTTCCTAGTGTTTTCCAGATATACAATCATATCTGCAAAGAGTGAAAGTTTGATCTCTTCTAACCCTATGTGGATACCCTTGATTGCCTTTTCTTCCCTAATTGCAATGGCTAAAACTTCCATTACAATGTTAAAGAGCAATGGAGACAATGGGCAACCTTGCCTGGTTCCTGATCTAAGTGGAAATGATCTTAATTTAACTCCACTCAATACATTATTGGTTGTGGGTTTGCTGTAGATGGCCTCTATTAGTTTAAGAAATGTCCCTTCTATACCAATTTTCTTAAGTGTTCTGATCATGAAGGGATGCTGGATATTATCAAAAGCTTTTTCTGCGTCACTTGAAAGAATAATATGGTCCTTATTTTTTAGTTTGTTTATGTGCTGAATTAAATTTATAGATTTCTGTATATTGAACCAGCCTTTAGACCCTGGGATAAATCCCACTTGGTCATGGTGTATAATTTTTTTGATGTATTGTTGGATTCTGTTTGTTAGGATCATATTGAGTATTTTAGCATCAATATTCATTAGTGATATTGGTCTATAATTTTCTTTTCTTTTGGGTCTTTCCCTGGTTTGGGGATGAAGGTGTATTTTAGCATCAATATTCATTAGTGATATTGGTCTATAATTTTCTTTCTTTTGGGTCTTTCCCTGGTTTGGGGATGAAGGTGATGTTTGCTTCATAGAATGTGTTTGGTAATATTCCTTCTTTTTCTATATTTTGGAAGAGGTTTATTAATCTAGGTACTAGTTTTCTTTAAAGGTTTGGTAGAATTCTGACGTCAAGCCATCTGGTCCTGGGCTTTTCTTTTTAGGGAGATTTTGTATAGTTGATGCTATTTCAGAACTTGATGTAGGCCTGTTCAACATTTCCACTTTGTTCTGGCTAAGTCTTGGTAGGTGGCGTGCTTCCAGGTATTGGTTGATTTATTTCAGATTTTCATATTTCTGAGAGTAGAGTTCCTTGTAGTATTTGTTAAGGATTTTTTGAATTTCTGAGGGGTCTGTTGTTATTTCATCGTTACCATTTCTGATTGATGAAATGAGAGATTTTACTCTTTTTTTCCTGGTTATGTTGGCCAAAGGTTTATCTATTTTATTGATCTTTTCAAAAACCAACTTTTAGATTTATTGATCTGTTGTATAATTCTTTTGTTTTCAATTTTATTTAATTCTGCTCTGATTTTGGTTATTTCTTTTCTTCTGCTGGGTTTGGGGTTGGAGTGTTCTTCCTTCTCCAGTTGCTTGAGATGTCCCATTAAGTTCTTAACTTCCTCTCTTTCTGTTTTCTTGAGGAAGGCTTGCAGTGCTATAAATTTCCCTCTTAGAACTGCCTTTGCGGTATGCTAGAGGTTCTGGTAATTCGTGTCTTAATTGTTGTTTTGTTCCAAAAATTTGGTGATTTCCTTCTTAATCTCATCGATAACCCATTTATCCTTCAGCACAAGGTTCTTTAGCTTCCATGTTTTTGTATGGGTATGCAGGTTCCTGTTGTTATTGATTTCAACTTTTATTCCATGATGGTCTGAGAAGATGCAAGGAATAATTTCTATTTTTTTAAATTTGCTGAGGTTAGATTTGTGGCCTAGGATGTGGTCGAGTTTGGACTATGTTCCATGATGAGAAGAATGCGTATTCAGTTTTCTTGGGCTGAAATGTTCGTAGTGTCTGTTACGTCCAGATGTTGAATGATTAAGTTTAAATCTAAAATTTCTTTGCTTAGCTTCTTTTTGGAGGATCTATCCAGCACTGCTAAAGCCATGTTAAAATCTCCAACTACTATGGACCTGGAGGAAATCAAGTTGCTCATGTCTGTTAGAGTTTTTCTTATAAATTGAGGTTTGTTCTGGTTGGGTGCATAAATATTAATAATTGAAATCTCATCATATTGAGTATTACCTTTAACAAATATGAAGTGTCCATTTTTATCCTTCGTTATTTCAGTTTGTTTAAAGCCTATTGCATGTGCGAATAGGATTGTAACGTCTGCTTTTTTCTGCTTTCCATTTGCCTAGAGTATAGATGACCATCCCTTCACCTTGAGTCTAAATTTGTCTTTTAATGTAAGATGCAATTCTTTTTTTTTTTTTTGGTTTTTGGCTGGGGCTGAGTTTGAACCTGCCACCTCCAGCATATGGGACTGGCGCCCTACTCCTTGAGCCACAGGCGCCGCCCGAAGATGCGATTCTTATATGCAGTAGATATATGGCTTGAGTTTTTGTATCCAGCCAGCCAACCTGTGCCTCTTTAGAGGACAATTTAAACCATTCACATTAATTTAGAATATCGATAAGCCTTTTGAGAGTCCGGTGGACATTTTTAATCCTTTTGTGACTGTGAAATTTGGAATTTGATCAAAATTTTCTGGGTGGGTTTACTTTTGTGGTGGAGGATTATGCTGGTCTTTATGAAAGATAGGTCTGAGAATATCATGAAGAGCTGGTTTAGTTGTGGAAAATTTCTTCAGCATGTGAATGTCATTGAACTATTTAATTTCTTCATCGCAAATGAATCTTAGTTTAGCTGGGTACAGAATCCTGGGTTGAAAGTTATTTTGTTTTAGGAAATTAAAAGTCGATGACCACCCTCTTCTAGCTTGAAAGTTTTCAGCAGAGAGATATGCAGTTATTCTAATATTTTTGCCCTTGGTGATGGTTTTCTTTTGTCTAGCTGCTGTCAGAATTTTCTCCTTCATATTAACTTTAGTGAAATTGATTATGATGTGTCTGGGGGATGTCTTATTTGGGTTGAGTCATGCTGGAGTTCTGAAACTGTCTGCTATTTGAATTTCAGAATCTCTTGGCCTGCCTGGAAAGTTCTCCTTCATAATCTCATGGGGAAGAGCCTCTGTGCCTTGTGAAGCTACTTCGTCACTTTCGGGGATCCCTATAAGACAAATATTGGTTTTCGTCAAATTATCCCAGAGCTCTCTGAGAGAGTGATCTGTTTTTGCCCTCCATTTCTCTTCCTCTTTGAGAGTTTAGGAGCGTTTGAAAGCTTTGTCTTCAATGTCAGAAATCCTTTCTTCTGCTTGCTCCATTCTGTTACTGAGGGATTCTACTGTGTTTCTCAGATCTTTGAGGGCTGCAACTTCTTGTCTCAATGTGTCAAAATCTTTGGTCATTTGGTCTTTGAATCTGTTGAATTCTTAAGATATCTTTTGGGTTACTGCTTGGAATTCTAATTCGATCTTCTTTGCTATCCAGATTCTGAATTCGATTTCTGACATCTCTGCTATTTTTTTGTGCATGGGATCTTGTGCTGTGTCTGCCCCATTGATCCTTGATCCTTGGGGGAGTTGATCTTCTCTGATTATTTGTATTGCCAGAGTTTTTCTGTTGATTTCACCTCATGATTATTTTTCACCATTGCCTCTGGCCATCCTCAGAGTTGGGGAGGTGTCTCTCCAAGACTAGACCCCAGCGGGATCACTCTATTGTTGCTAGATCTTTGTAGGAGTGACCCTGTGTAGTTCCTCTGGTGCTTCCCCAGCCAGGGAGTTCTGGTTGTGGAAGCAGCTCCAGCGTGTGACACACCTGGATCCAGCAACAGGGCAGGAGGTGGTGCGCGGTGTTCTGGGAGTGCCTGGCACCCAGTGACTTTGGCACAGAGAGCCCAAGGCTCCAGCAGTCTCTGGCCAGGAGAAGGGCTCTGCGTAGAGGCAGGGAGGGCTCTGGAGGGCACATGGCTACCAGAGTCCCTCGCCAGATGAGTTGGCCGGTGTGTAGGCAGGGAGGGTTCAGGAGGGAGGAGGCAGGGTTGCGCAGCTCCCACAGTTCCTGGTCAGGGCATGTGGAGGTCCGGTGGGCATCAGTTGCTGGTTGTGGTTGTGGTGCAGCTCTTATGGAGGTCTGGGCAGCGCCAAGCCCAGGAGTTTGAGGTTGCTATGAGCTGTGATGCCACGCCACTCAACCCAGGACAACAGCCTGAGGCTCCAGTGTGCCAAAACCGGTCACTCTTCCCCGAGTGTTAAGGCTGTAAGGCAGCTCAGTCCCCATCTTTAGGCTGCTCAATCACTAGGTTACTAGCTCCCACCCAATACTTGCTCTGTGACCCTGAGGGCGGAGCTTGCTGGGGTAGTTCTCTCACAATGGCTCCCTGAGGCCCACAGCCCTACACTATTAGCTCCGTCCAGCTCAGCAGCTCAGTCTGGGGCCCTAGACAATGCCCAAAGTTCTCCACACTCCTGCTCAAGCTCTCCCCAAAGGCAGTTCAACTGAGTGCCAAGTCCAAAAACACCAAAACATTTCACAGGTAAGGCCATTCCGGTTTGCAGTCTCACTGCTGCTTGCACTTACAGCTGCCGGTGGGATTAGGTCGATCGGAGACACGCAACCACTTGCCAGTTTTCCACTGTTTTTGTCCTCCTCTTGGGGTCCAGAAGTCCCTTGCTGACTCCCTGTATCCTCAAAGGGATGATTATAGGCAGATCCCACCAGCCAGAGATGCCTGGAGTCTTATCTCCCCAGACTCACCGTGTCATGTTGCAGGGAGGCTGTTACTCAGCCGCCATCTTGGATTCTCTGAGATCCTGTCTTTAAAAAAAAGTTTTATTCTTTTACAAGGATAACATTTAACTAAAAGTAGAGGAGATGAAGATTTCCAGGACATGACGAGGTCTTCATTAGCCATCTCTAAAAATTACTCCTTGTTGATTCTTCAGCATTGATTCTGTTGGTGCTGGCTCCTACTGATATTGGGTTATACCAGGGACACCTCCTTAGGAAACTTATGATAGCAGCAGCTCCTAAGTGGTCCTGGTGTTTTTCATCTTATCAAGGAGCTGGTGATCGTCTCTGCCACACTTGGGCAGTGCTATCTGAGTTGCTCTCCACTTCTCTTGGACTACCTCAGAAAGCCTCTGCTGATTCCAGTAGAAGTTTTTATGCATTTATTTACAGCTCAGTAAATAAAATTGTTTTAAAAGTTTGGGGATTGTATTAAGGGAACAAGGCCTTTTGGATGTCTGTACTGAATTTTTATTCATTCTGATCTTTTTTTCTCTTATGTTTCTTAAGAAGATCTAAAGAATATGTCAAGCTGTATAGAGATGTATGACCCACATATAGCTATTTAAATTTAAATTATCTAAATAAAATAAAAAATTAATTTACTTAGTTGCACTAGCCACCTTTTGTGTGTTCATAGGCACATGTATCTACTGGTTACCATGTTTGATAGTGCATACATAAACATTTTCATCATTGCAGAAAGAACTATTAGACAGCATTGTTATAGAGCTTGTGACCTCTCTAGTAAACATCTAGTTGACTTGCCACATGCCTTAAACTCTTCTTTTCATATGCTTTCCTTCCCCCTCTCAAGAGAGCAAAGAGTGATATGTATAAATACAGCTTCAATAGACACTATTTTCCAAAAATTTCTCAAGAATGGATTTAATAGTTTTTCTGGTTTATAAATTCAGAAAGCACAATACACAATACACATTCTTTACACTATGGCATTTATTAAAAAATCGTGCTTATGGCTCAGTGCCCATAGCTTGGTGGTTAGGGCTCTGGCCACATATACCAGGGCTGGCGGGTTTGAACCTGGCCTGAGCCTGCTAAACAACAATGACAACTACAACAAGCTGGGAGTGGTGGTAGGTGCCTGTAGTGCCAGCTACTTGGGAGGCTGAGGCAAGAGAATTTCTTAAGCCCAAGAGGTTGAGGTTGCTGTGTGCTGTGACGTCTGGGCACTCTACCAAGGGCAACATAGTGAGACTGTCTCAAAAAAAAAAAAAAATCACAGTTAGCATTTATTGTTCATGTACTGTATGCTAGGTGCTTGGCATGTATTATATGTAGTATCTCATTTAATCCTAACAGTGGCATTGTGAGTTGCATATTATTGCTATTTTCAAACAGGACAACTGAGGCTCAGGGAGTAGGAACAGCATGCCCGAAATCAATAATCAGTGGCCAGGTCTGATGTGAAGTGGCTCTTTATAATTCTGAAGACCATGATTTAGGTCACACTGTACTATGACAGCTTAGTTGTAGAAAAGCAGTTAGCAATAAGTATCAGTAGGCTCACATAATATGAAATTCTCCTGTTTTGATCTGTATTTTTTTCTTTCCCTATTTTTTTTTTTCTGTCTTGGAAATTACTTCTGGAAGCAAACATACACAGATTTTAATCTTTGTGGGATGAAACACTCATTCCACTCATTTCCCCTAACAGAATGTTAACAATGCTTTTTTTTGTTCTACACACTATTTGCTTTTCCCCCTTTCAGTTTAAAATACAGCCATGCACTTAAATATTTTTATCTTATAACAAAATGTGGTGAGGGCTGGGTCTCTGCAGATCTGAGATGCGTATTATACCAAAATATAGATAACGTGATGGGTTGTGATAATAAGGCTTTCTAGCTCTCAGAGGAATCATTAAATCCTTTTGTTGGTTGAAGCTTTGTGTTCCAACTTATTTAACTATCCCCGACAATCTGTTTCTTATCTGTTTTAGGATACTACAGAATTCTTTTAAAATAAGATGAATTTTTTTTCTTCCAATACCCACCATTATTTTTTTAAAAATGCCTTTGTGATGAATTTGTTGTCTATCATGTTCCTAGCAAAATGAACTTTAAATGACCTCTATGCCCTTATTATTGCAGCTGTTGCCATCCAATTTTATATAGAAAATATGAAGGAAAGGGAATTTAAAACAGAAATTTTTGTTGAGGCACATATAGCTTCAGCAGCTGCTGTTACAAGGGTATAATCAAATACCAACACTGACAAAAACCCATGGGGTCTATTTTCTAATTCAGTCTTGAAGGAAATTTACAATAGTGAATGTCTATGGCAGTTGAGGTTGGCTAAGATTTAGATGACCCATTTCCCTTATCTAATGAATTCAGGCCCTGCAAACTTTGCGAAAGCTTTAAACTGACAAAACACCAAGAGAGTTGATGTGAAATTGAAAGACAGCTGGCATGGACTCAGAGCCTCTTGAGTTTAGCTCGGGAAGCTGCAAACTTGCACAGCTGCAAGAATGTCAAAATGAAGATCCCAGCAGAAAGATAGTCAAAATATTGCTATTAGATGAAGAACTTCATGCTTAAAGCCAGAAGATTCCTCTTTTTTAAATAAAGAAGGCACATGACATTTTTACCTTTATTTCCTTTTTGCTAAGATAAAATAAGTGAGAATTTTTTTAACAATTTAGATTTTTAAAAAATTAAATTAAACTTCAAGAGTATATATATTTTTCATTTTAAAGGATTGCATCTTGTTCCTGGAAATAAAACTACTTTGATGTGGTTTCCTTTTTCAATCTGTCTCTTTTCAATTCCTTGGTCTTGACAAGCTATGAGGGAAATTTAACACTTTGTTTTATCATGTGGTGAGAAATTCTTCAGGATTTTTTAGGTGAGAGACCACTTAAACAAGTTATTAGGTAGAGAAACAAAGCTGGGTAAGTATAGAGTTTTCAGGCAATAAACTGTATCAGCAATTATAATTTTTATGTCTCTTTTTAAAGCAAAAAACAAAGCCCATTATGGCACAATTGAAGTTTTACAGATGGGAAGGTATCTCAACATTAAAGATACAGTTTGCTGAATACTAATTGCAAGTTTATTGTATTAATGAGAAAATATTTTGGCGGCATTTCTAAGGGATCTTAGTCATGGCCTTTTATATTGCTCATCATAAACCCTTTTTGAACAATTTAAATTATATCACAGATTTGGCCACTTGTATTTGAGAAACAGTAGTAATGTTTCTCATGCCAATAGCGAAATCTCACTATATAGGACAATGTCTATGAAAGAAAATATAAATGCAAAACTGAGAATAGGACACAAAATCATTTATGACTTTGCCATGACAGTATGTTGTTTAAAATGCATAAAACATGCATGAGTGGTTCCAAATTAATTATATTATTCTAGGTGTTTTATGTCTTATCAGACTGTTAAATCTAAAAAAAATCTCTTTTGATCCTATTATGTGTAATGAGACTCAATCACAAACTATGTTTAACTCATTTTTAATACATATGCAACTTGTCAGCACTTTCATTTTAAAAATGACTTGCTTTTTAAAATTTTATGACTTTTTTGGATACAATATAAAATGCTAAGTATATCAATGTATGAAAACAAAATGGATTTGTATACTAACTACAGACTCCTGCACTTACTCAAGACTCATGTGAAGAGCTCGGGCAGCTCTCTCTGGTTCGCCTGGCAGAACCAGTCTCCTTTGTTTCTTCATGCCTGTACTAATCTCTATGACAGTACTTTTTAAAAGTGTATGGAAATTACTGTGGAACAATAGCATTTCTCTTCAGTCTGATGTATAGTTGAGCCCTGAACAAAACGGTTTGAACTGCTCAAGCCCATTTAGATGTAGCTTTCCTTCCACCTCTGCCAATCCTGGGACGGCAAGACCAAGCCCTCCTCTTCCTCTTCCTCTTCAGCCTATTCAACCTGAAGAGGACAAAATATGAGGAGGATGAAGAACTTTGTGGTGATTTGCTTCACTTAATGTATAATAAGTATATTTTCTCTTTCTTATGATTTTCTTAACAACATTTTCTCTTCTCTAGCTTACTTTATTGTAAGAATATAATGCATAATAATATAACAAAATATATATTAATCAACTGTGTGTGTTATACCTATTGGCAAGGGTTCTGTTCAGTATCTCTCAAGTTTATTTGGTTGAGCATGGAAATTTGTTGACGTTCTTCAAAGGAACTCTTTGTTGTTAGGGTAGTTTAAGAATTGCCAATATCTGGGATTAAGATCAAATTCCTCATTACAGTATGAAAAGCATTTATGACACAGCACCTGAGTGTAGCTACTAGTTCTGTAGTCATGTCAAAGTTATGTACTGGTAATAAACAAGCTTCTCTCTCCATGTTTCTCAATATTTAAAGGACTTTATTATCCATCTTCTTGGTAGCAAGTTTTTCCCATTCTGATCACCTCATCCTTCAAAGTCCAGATCAAACACCCATCTTCTATGAAGTCTTCTTTTCCATATACCATTCTAGTAACTTTTGCATAATTCTTTCATTACTTCTTCACATAACATTATAATTATATATTACCAGGCTTCTAAAGTTTGAGTGACTTTAAGGGACAGTCTATGTCTTATTAATCTTTGCAGCCCTAGAATTTGGCAGAGGATTGTTGATAAATGTCTTGTTTAATTGAACTGTTCATTTACTATACTTTTGCAAAAATGAGATCAATACTACATTTCTATACATTTATTTATGATTAGAAGTATTAAATGATCCAGTAGTCAGTTGAAAAATCTTTATCTTATACCTTGAATAGTAGTTCCTAAATTAATCTTACAATCTGAGCTGTAAAATTTTTAAACTTTATTTTTCTGTTTCATGCTGTCCAATTTCAAAATTCAAAGTCAGAAAATTAGATATGGACTTTCTGATCAAATATTATTTGCAAAATTTTAGCTAAAAATTGTTAGCATTGTCAATGCATTTTTATGAGGAATGTCTGCATGGTTGAAGTTTCATTCTGAGACTGCACATATATCTGTTTCTTTATATAAAATTTCAAAAGTACACCCAGGATTTACTAAATATATTCATGCTAACTTGTAAACAGAATAACCTGTAAGTAAGTGCTATTTTTTTGCGGTTTTTTAGCTGGGGCTGGATTTGAACCCACCACCCTCAGCATGTGGGGCCAGAACCCTACTCCTTGAGCCACAGGTACTGCCCAGTAAGTGCTTTTTAGCATGTCAAAATCTTAAAATTACTTAGATTAATTGTAGATTTTCTAAATGATTTTACAAGCACACTAGGCCTTTCATATAAACTCTTTCTTTACTAGGTGAAATGTGAGTTTTAAAAATGTTTTCTCTCCAAAAAAAAAAATGAGCTTTTTAATGGAGGATGTTTATTTATTTACTTATATAGTTATACAATTCAGTATCCATTTCTCCTTCTCCTCTTAAACACCTCTTAATTTCCCTTGGAGAAATTACCTCTCCAGAATTGTGAGCAAACTTGGCCAAAAGATTCTTAACTCTTCTAGGTGAGTAACCAAGGTAAGCTAATCACATTTTCCCTAGACTTAATCTAATGGAAGAGGAGTTGGAAGTTGATTTACCCAGTAGTAGTGTCTAGGCAAAACTGCCCGTTAATTCTTGCTACCCAGATTGTTGGATATCTTCTGTTGCCTGTACTTTAGGCTGTTTTATTCTTTGAACTCTTCCATATTCTTCCTGTAAATTCCCTTTCTGCTTAAGTTAGGCAGAGTCAGTTTCTGTTGCTTACAAACAATGAACCTTGACTAATATGATCGTCAAGTCCTTTCACCTTTGATTTGTTTTCAGCCACATTTCCAAATTACATCTTTGTCAACTTTATTCTTTTTACTTCATTTTAATTTTACTGTTTCTCATATGGTAAAAATGCTACAGATTAAGCAATTCTTTTTATTAATTGCCAAATGAAATCTGGTTTTGAAAGCTGAGTCTTGTCATGTTCAATCACTTTTCTGTAGCACTTTCCACCTACAACAAATACAAGCTGCCTGTCAAGATGTGCTTTAGCCAGCTCTTTGCAAATCATGTAAATATTTTTGGAGAGAGAATTTCATTCCTCCTTGTGGAGCTAATTTTCTCACAATTTAGAAATGCCTTATAGGAGTCAGCTTTCCAAAATTAGGATACCATTTCTTGTGTTTCAATAGGAAAACACAATAAAAGAGATATACATGCTCATTCTCTGAAAGAATTGCAATCTATTCTTACTGATTTCTTTCTGGGAAACTTGTATCTATGGGAAACATAAAGTTATATTTTATTGCGAGGATATAGACAACTGTTTAAAATCCATGAACAAAGGAAAAAAGTACAATTGCAATATCTCCTATGACTTTTGAAACATATTGTAAGGGCTTGAACTCCTTCACAGTGGAAGAAAAATGAACATTATTTAGAAGAAGGTTAAAAGGTAGAAATTATTTATAGACTATTCTGAGTGAAATGTCTAGAATAATTGAACTTTTGAGCCACAGGGGCAAGTCAGTACTTCACCAGGTACTCTCCAAAAATCTTTTTGTAGGCTTTAAAATACAAATGCCTTTAGAATGTCAAACTTACATTTCTTCAAAGGAAAGAAAACCCTTCTAGAATATTAAATGGGCTTATGAAGAAGATTTTTGGCTAAAAGGAGATCAAATATTTTCTTTTATCCAAAGTTCGGTTCATCATTGCCAGTGAGAAGATCATGGAATAGCTGCTTAAGATCACAAAGGAACCGTGACAGCTTTAGTTAATGATGGTGCACAGCCAATTTTGTCTTCTGCCTTTGTACTTTGTAAGAGTTCCCAGCTTTGGCTTTCTTTTGTACGTTTCTTTTTTGGTGATTATAGAACTTGATTATTATGGGTTTGAAAATTGTAGAGGTTTTTCCCACATTGTATCTAACTTTGTGAGGTAAGATTACCCACTGATGTTACAAGAGGGAAAATGAATTGGTAAGATTTACAAGACACATATGCGAAGGAATTTTTTTGTTCTTTCTTGGGAAATGTTGCAACAGGGATAAAGGATACCTAGAGGAAAATGCTTAGGTGAAGTATATTGGTTTCCTGGGCCGCTGTAACAAGATGTCATAAATAGAGTGTCTTAAACAACAGAAATTTATTGTCTCATAATTCTTAAGGCTACAACCATGAAATCAGCTTCCTTCTGAGGGTGGAAAAAACTGTTTCAGGTCAGTCTTCTTGGCCTGTAGAGGGCCAACTTCTCCCTGTGTTTCCACATGGCAGTCTCCCTCTGTGTGTGTGTATCTCCAAATTTTTCCTTTTTAGAAGGACACCAACCATATTTAATTAGGGCCCACCCTAATTACTTTAACTTTATTTTCTTTGTAAAAACCCTATTTCCAAATAAATCTACATTCTGAGGTACCGAGATTAGGACCTCATTGAATAAATTTTGAGAGAACACAATGCAACCCAGAACAAGGGACAATGGAATCATTAAAGGGAAGAGCATGCATACGTTTTTACACAGGGCAGGAAAGGAGAAAGGTGCATTTTCTTATGCAAGTTTTTGTGAATCTGAGTAATTTTATAATAGCTTGCTGCTGAATTTTTTTCTGTGACCTTTTGATTTTGCTCCTATCAAAAACTAGAAATGCTTTTTCTCTTTCTTGATTTATGCACTATGAAAGTTTGTCAATATTTTTGTACTAATGTCTCATTGATCATAGAACAGAAATAGAAAAACAATAATTTCTTTTGTATTAACTCAAGTCTTCAGTGAGAAGCAATTTTTACACTAGCCATCACGAAAAGTACTACATTTGACTGCTACTAGACATCTATTGAGAAATCTCTTGACCCTTATTCCAATTGGAATGGAATCTTTGGAATTCCATTGACCCTTATTCTTTCTGTTCATCTCATTCCATAGTTAGCCTTTAGACCTGTCTTAGTCTTGTGTCTGGCTTGAGTTCTTCTCTGTAACCATCTGGAGAATTATCAAAATGTGGTTTCCACAATGATGAAAGTAGAAAATCCTCTCAGCTACTGTTTGTTTTTTATGTTTTGTTGATGAGGTAAACTGTACATTGTGGTTCTGATTAAAACTCAAGGAAAGGTGGGTTCACAGGGACGGCTGCTGGGAAAGAGCCTAAGAGGATGCCCCACTAACCTGCTGCATGGGTGAGCTCATGCTGCTCCTCTGATGCTGTTTGGAGTTTTATTTCAGTGATACATGTGACCTGGTGCAATTAAGGCCAGCATCTTTCTTTCTTTCTTTTTTTGAGACAGAGTCTTACTCTGTTGCCCCAGGCTACAGTGCAAAGCATTGGCTTAATTCACAGCACCTTAAATTCCTGGGCTCACAGAAATCCTCCTGTCTTAACCTCCCAAGTAATTGAGACTAAAGGCAACTGCCACAATGCCTAGCTAATTTTTCTATTTTTAGTAGAGATGTGTCTCACTTCTGTATAGGCTGGTCTCAAACTTCTGAGCTCAAGCAATCGTCCTGCCTCAGCCTGCTGAGTAACAGGGACTGCAGGTGCACATCACCATGCCCAGCTAATTTTTTCTATTTTTTGTAAAGACAGGGTCTTGCTTTTGCTCAGGCTGGTCTTGAACTCCTGAGCTCAAATGATCCTCCTACCTTGGCCTTCCAGGGTATTGGGATTACAGGTATGAGCCACCTTACCCGGCCATATTCATATTTCCTGCATGTGTTTCAGAGCCATGTAAACTTCAATCATGAAAGAAAACCAGCATGGCTTTTTCTCTTTATATGTCTTCAACTGCTTCCCTGAACCTCATCTTGTTTTAACCAAATCTTCTGCTTAAAAAAGAAAGGAGGAGGACTCTCTTTTTGGTGTTCTGGTGGAAAAGTATGGAGAGGGACATTAGAATTTACAGGAGGCTCAGCGCCTGTGGCTCAAGTGGCTAAAGTGCCAGCCACATACACCTGAGCTGGCGGTTTCGAATCTAGCCCAGCCCACAAACAACAATGAGGGCTGCAACCAAAAACAAACAAAAAAAGAAAATAGTAGGTATTGTGGCGGGCGCCTGTAGTCCCAGCTACTTGGGAGGTGGAGACAGGAGAATCACTTCAGACCAGGAGTTGGAGGTTGCTGTGAGCTATGATGCCACAGCACTCTACCCAGGGCAACAGCTTGAGGCTCTGTCTCAAAAAAAAAAAAAAAAAATAGAATTTACAGGAGATCTCTTTTGAAAGAGTATTTATTCAAGGCAGGTAAAAGATATCCAGGGGCAAGTTTGTATTTAGAATTGTGTTTTACAAGTTGAGTATCTCTTATCTTAAATGCTTGGAACCAGAGTGTTATGGATTTCAAAATTTTTTATGGGTTTTGAAATAGTATTTGCATATACATAATGAAATATCTTGAGGATGTCACCCACGTTTAAACATGAAATTCATTTATGTTTTACATATACCTTATACACATAGCCTGAAAGTAGTTTTATATAATTTTATTATTATATAATTTAGCCCCTTTAAAGACTCTATCTCCAGATATAGTCACATTGGGGGTTAGGGCTTCAACATAAGAATTTTGGGGTGAGGAGGACAATTCAGTCCATAAAGGAGACAGTTACAAAGGGTCTTCAAGGATAGCATTCCCATGTCAGAGGGGACCAGGTGAGGCAGTGATATAGAGGTAACAAGCTGCCTGGCTTTCATAGGAGTGTTGACAGCATATGGAAGAGCCATGGTAGACAAATCTAGAAAGGACAAGTCGATTAATGTTCCTGGGGTTTTGAATTTATTAGGCTGGCAAAGAGAAGACATTGAGATCAGTCAAAAGGCTACTATAGCAGATTAGGGACCTCAATTAAAGCAAGGAAAAATAGCAAGAACAATAACAATAAGAACCAGAAGGAAAGATTGGATTACAATGAGCAGTACACAAAATCTTAACACTGATGGTTATTAAATAGAGAGTTACTGAGCGGTTGTCCAGTGGGTTGTTCAGAAACATGTTGAGTTGATAGGCTGCGTCAGTAAAAGCTTTTTGAAATGAAAATTTAAAGATTAGGTTTTCTAGAAATGTGAATTTAAAGACTGGAAAGAAGTTGAAGCTAAACAATTAGTCTTCAGCATCTTCAACATAGAGATAATAGTAGAAACAAAGAACGGGTAGCTGAGAGTAAATAAAGAAACTTCATGGTATGCTGAAAGGTGAAAAGTGCCATCTAAGATTATCAGAGGCAGGAAGCTGGCACATGTGGTATCTTTCCTGGCCAGGGGCATCAGGTGTTTTAGAAATGAGTGCCCTTTATACTCAAGAGATGTTAAAGTAGATTAGATTTGAAGAAAGACCACTGAATTTGGCAAATTTGCAGTCACCACTCATTAGTAACACCAAAAGATCTGTTTAAAAATAAATATGGTAAAAAATTGAGACAGCAAATGAGAACCACTCTAAACCCATCCTTCTCTACTCCCAACACACACACACGGGTGATGAATAGTAGGCACAGACACGGCTCCTTTTTCAATGCTAGCACTGTTCATAACCCGACTCTTCATTTGATAATGTTCAGCTATTTCATTTAAAACACTGTCACTGGCATTTTACAGTGGCCCACAGCGTCCCCTGAATTCATTTGATTTCTGTGGCTCATATGATAATTGCTGAGAGAAATAGCACTTTGAGTCACTCAGTTGTGTAAGAGCAGTATGTTTTATGACTTTTTCATCTCATAAAATGGGGCTAAATTTTTCCTTACAGTTGGAAAAAGCTTTAGATCGAGATAAACCTGACCTAAGGCTCTACATTTATAGGGCCAATTTATTCTCTCCATAAATTCATGGGACAGCTCTATGTGAATCCTCCCACAGGGTGTGAAATCTTATTTAGTCAGGTGTTCATGTCTTTTCATGTAATTAAGCAATTATTTTCAAATGGATTAAAAATTTTAGAAGACTTTGAAAAACGTTAGCAAAAATAGCATTCTGCTGTATTTATGTTGAGTCTTAATTCTGGTTGTTCAAAGAGTGTTTACCAGTTGAAGAAATGGCAAATATTAGCACTTCTACTTTGTAGATAGAGAAATTATGTGATGCAGTTGAAGTGCTACTGAAAGTCAAAAGTGGGAGATTCTGGGCTACAGCTTTTATTAATTCTGTTTCTCTGTTTTCCATTAACACCTTCTTCTCCTTTTCAACTCTCCCATACAAGTAAATCCATATAAGTATTTTAGAGAAGCGATATTGAAAAAGTGTGGTTAAATTCTTAAATATTTTTGAAAGTGCTGTTTGAGAGTGGTGATTGTTGCTATGGGTTACGGGCTGGCTCTGTTATCAGTCAATTACTGCCTTTTTCTATAATATATGCTCTGCTGTATATTATAGCCACATTCCATTAACCTTCTCAAAACTCTACCAGCATAGCATATAATCTAAATAAAAACAATATTTTTGTAACACAGATACAGCTTGGAGACAAGTCCCTTTTCTCCCCTTTTAAGAGTCTTGTATATTATATATTCTGTTGTCTCCACTAAGGGAATAGATGGCTCACATAATGGTCAAATCACTAGGTGAAAACAAAGGGAAACACAGCTCTTCCAGGTGCACTGATTCAGTCAGTGTCGATGTTTAAGGTAATCAGACTTTTCTAGATCCTGTGAAGTGTCAAGATCTTTTAATACAGAGGCCATGTATCCCTCTCTTGTTGGCCCAGCAGATTTAAATAGGCAGAAAGTACCAACTGATTGTGGAAATGTGTTCTTACTCCATTATCAATAGAGAACAGCATACACACATTTTTCAAGTATTTAATCAGGATCCAAGAGTCAAAGGACATTGCCAGAGTGATTGCTCCCCTCTAGGGAACAATTGATATGAACTTGGGCTCCTCTGAAGGAACTCAAATCTCCTAAGATATTATTCACAAGTTAGGTTGGTAGAGGAGGAAGTTAGGTTATCAGGGAGAAGGGTAGAATTGCTTCAAGGAGAGCTAGAATGTAGATGGTAACAGGGCAGGATAGACTTCAGTCACTTTTCCCCTTAACTCCAGCTACAAACACTTAGAAATGACAAGTGATATAAAAAGAGAAAACCAAAAGGATGTAATTATGCTCAAGATAGGATAGACATTCCTTGGATCAGAAAGGGAGTATAATTGTAAAGTATTGAGAGGTGTGAAAGCTGTAGGGCTGTTGGGAGTTTGTGACTGTTAGATAAAGGCAGAATACAACTTCACACAAGGCAGAGCACTAGGGCAGGAATATCACTTGAAATTACAAATTATATGGCTCTTTCTAGGGAAGGAGGCTATAAAGAGTTGCTAATGACAGTTGCCTATACTAAACCAGGTGCTTATAGAAGCAGGAGGACTTGGATTAGCCTAAAGGCAGGATCTGAGAAAAGCTGGGCATTCATTACTACCACAGGGCAGGAGTCCTATGCCTCCAGCAAAAATTTCTGAACTGGTTTCTTTAGAAGATTGCGCAGGTGATTTCACAAATGGCTAGATTGGAAAGAGTATGTGGATTAGAGAGAGGGAAAATAATTCCTACTACAAATAAGACTGCAAACCAAAATTACAAAACACATCAATACTCTAAACTGAAGAAAGCTTGAAGAGAAAATTAATAATTTTGAAGATAATATTGAGGAATTTACCTGGAGCACTACATAGGGAATAATATATACTAAACATGTAGGAATTTACTTAGGAGAAAAGGAGGACAAATAATTAAAGGTATGAAAGTTAATAGCAAGAGAGATTTGACCAATATATTTGTTTAATAGTCATCTAGGAGAATCTAAAAAATTGAATTTGTAGAGATGATTGGTGAGAATTTGCTCGAATTAAACAGTTATCTAGGCTAGTCTAACACTATTCTAACAGTGGAGCTGAGGGCTACTAATTTAGCTAGACAGGAAAGTTCTTGGGTTAGCTAAATTTGTGGATTAAAAATACACTTGGATAATGACTAGGATAAATAAAAATGCACTTATACTTAGACATATATAGTAAAAATGGAAAAATACAATTCTAAGTAGAAAACGTTGTAACATAAATGGAGAGAAAAGATGGATTACTGCTAAAGCAATGGTAATAAAGCTGACAGACTTCTGTTATCAACAGACGTGAAAGAGAAAGGAGAGCAATATTCTTAAAATACTAGGGCTAAGGCATCATCAAAATTGAGGGCAAAATAAGTAACTTTTTAGAAAAAGACTATATTATTCCATAGGTTTTTCTGAAAGAACTACTAAAGGATGTGCTTTAATAAAGACAAAAGTAAATCTATGAAGATGAAGAGAATGAGGGGAAAAAATTATAGTGTGAACTGACTATTGTGGTCCTAAGACAATATTAAGAAGCAGAATTATATTACTCAGTTGAGTATCTTTTGGGGTTGGTTACTATTCAGTTTCATTCAGTTACTATTATCTGCTAATTCAGAATGTCTTTCAGAAAACTCCCAAAGCCTCTGGTAATACCTCCTCTGATGTTAGTAACTTTCTAGTCCTGCAATTAATTGGGGGAAATTCATTTAAAAGCATCCTGTTTTTTAATTCTTGCTGGTATTATCTGTCCAAGACTGTATATAGTGTATTTCCAATTAGCACCAAAATAGTTTAGGCATAATTCAATCCTTTTAATCCCTAGTTTATAGTTCTCAATATTGAAATTAATTAAAATTAGTCTGAAAGTAGACACACGCATACACACACACACACACACATATGCAGGCACAACCATGCACACACCAACAGGATAGAACAGTGTAGCTGAGAGCTATTTCAGGAAAGAGCTAATGGGTATTTCAAGTCAAGTCTTCCAAGGTAGAGAAGGGGACAAGCAATCAATTGGGAGTTTAGTTAGGTCTAGTGCATAGATCACAAAACTAGTTTTAAGAAGATGAAAAGAGGTCTTTGGTTTCATACTGTGGTGTCAATATAACATATCAGATAGCTTTTAGAGAGCATCAAAGTGGCAGGATTAAACTGAAATAAACAAACATTGACTGAGCACTTCCTATGGTCTACCACTTGTGTTAGTGCTGAGGATGAATTCAGTAACGAGTACGATAAAACCCTGGGTCGGTGGGAACAGTCATTTTAGTAAAAAGATGGACATAAATAAATAATTTTACAAGACATGCCAAAGTTGTGGTTGAGAAAGGAGCTATGAGAATAAGAGAAAGGAAAATTAAAACCCAATTAGAGATAATTAGGGAAGTGTTTTAAATTGAGTCTTAAAGGATAGATAAAGATTTTCTATCAGACAATGGTGATGGACATTTTAAACAAGGCTCTATAGCTACAGTGCATGAGAAAAATGAAGCTAAAAGCCTAGCAGAAAGTTTCCCAGATAGACTTTCCTATTTATCTCCATTCCCAAGAAGAATTTATCTTGGGATGTCCCCAGAAAAGAGCAAATAGGTACATCTAAACAGAGTGGGAAATGATATAATGGCAAGGAAGAATATAATTCTTGAAAGAAAGCACACAAACACACATACACGCATATATGTATACATGTATATAATATTCCTTTGCATGTTTTACAAAAGCTTTATATAGTATTGTATATATAATATTTATATGTTGTATTGTATATATATTATATATGTACAACTTGTATTTTTATGTATATATGTATATATATATATATATGCAACTTGTATTTTTCACTCCAATTTTTTATGACCTATACAGCTCTATATAGATCTGGTTCACTCATTTTACTTTTCTGCTTATCCATGTTTTATTGACGGATCTTTAGATTCTGTACAATTTTCCATATTGCAAACAAGGTTACTATAAATATCCTCCTACCCACCTTCCTGTGCACATGTGCAAAAGTTTCCCTACACAATATACCTAGACAGGAAATAACTGAATCATGATGTGTATACTGTGTGTTTCCAATTTAATAGGTCTGGCTTTTTATTTATCTTTATTTTTTCACTGTCTGTTCTCTCTCTCCCCTATGCTGTCTGTTTTCCTTCCACTTACATGGTAGGTATTTAATAAATATTCACTGATTTTCAAAGTGGAAGGAAGAGCAAAATGTGCTGGGAGCAGAGAGTAATGAGAGGTAAAAGGAGAAGACAAAGAAAAAACGAGGAAGAAATTAGATCACTTCAGTTAATTTAGTAATTTGGCAACTTGGAAGCCTGGCCCTCCCTCACTCTGCCAGGGAGTGTCTGGAATGAAGAATTTGTCTGGGAGGCAGCAGAGCTCATGCTGACAGGCCCGTGGCCGTGCTTAGTTTGGAGTGTGAGTGTTCACGCCCAAGGGCCCGAGTCAAACCTGGCCTCTCCTACCCACAATCGGAGTCCCAATCTTTGGACTGAAAAATGAGATGACCATAGGAAAGAGAGAGAGAGCGCAATAAGGGCAATGATAACAAATTACCTCTTGGCATCATGAAGATTGAGCAAGAAAACTGGCTGAAAGTGCTTCATTTGTGTACTTAGAACTATTTAAACATTTTCTTACTCCTACTCCAAGCCTTTCCTTTTCCAGCTTCTCAGTTTCAGTCTCATAAACTCTTTCTCAGCTGTCGGGCTACTGATCTTAACAGAGTGTTTGCATTCCCATGAGTACACTTTTTTCATTTTAAATTAATATGGAGTACAAACTTTTAGGTTACATTCATTGTTTTCAGTTCTAAGGTAAAGTTCAAGTTGTAGTTGAGCCCTTCACCCAAGGGATGTGCTGAAGACCCTCACCCTGTGCACCTTAGGTGAGATCCCACCCCGTCCCTAATCTCTCCTCATCCTTACTAGACTATATTTGTGTTTTATTGTTCACATGGGTGTTAGTTGTTTATATATAGGTTTCATATTAGTATTGAGTGCATTGGTTATTTTTTTTTTATTCTTGAGATACTTTACTAAAAAGAATGTGTTTCAACTCCATCCAGGTAAATATAAAAGATATAAAGTCTCCATCTTTTCTTATGGCTGAATAGTACTTTGTGGTATATCTATGCTATAGTTTGTTAATCCACTCATGGTTGATGGGCATTTGGGTTGCTTCCACAACTCAACAATTGTAAATTGAGCTGCAATAAACATTCTGAACAAATGTTCTTGTGGTAAAATAATTTTTGTTCTTCTGGGTAGATACCTCGTAATGGAATTGTGGATCAGATGGAAGCCTCTAAGTACACATTTTTATGTGTAGAACACAGACTCATCAATACATTCCCTGGATTTGACCAACCATGTAGAGTGGGCCAAATATAAACTTCCTGGGTTGTGAGACCACAACATTAGTTTGCATTTTAATACCAGAACTATTTTGGCAGACACTCCCAGTGTTAGTGGATTTTAAAATAATCAGCTAAAATTCCCAGATGTCTTCGTAACATTCAGTTGCTAAGCTATGTCTTTGCTGTATTATTGTTAGGTAAATATTTTTGCATACACTATCTTTTGTCATTGCTTCTGAATTTTAATATATGCTTATATCTTTATAACTAACAGATAAATATACATATTTAGTTTCTGTAATAGAAACATTATAAAAGTATGTTCCGTTAGAGGAAATGTGTCATAAAAAGAAAATAAAACTCAATAGCAATACATTTATCTTCATTATACTTCATTATATTTAGTTGGCCTTTTTTGAATTCTGATTCTGTGTCTGTTATTCAGCACAGATATTATTCTTTTTTTAAGGAAAACATGTTCCTTTGGTTCACTTTATACTTTTTTTTTTCCCCTTAAGAACAAGCATGGAAAGATGTCTTGTTTCCTTCCTTCTTCTCACCTTTCTGCCTTTCTTTTTAGCTCTGCTCTCTATCTGGAATACTCCTCTGTCAGATCCTGCAGAGCCAACTCCCTCCCTTCAAGGTTTCCTTGAGCTTTAGCTCCAATTTCACCTTCTCAACAATGAGACCCTCCCTGACCACCCTGTTTAATACTGTAGTCCTCATCTTCTGCCCACATTCCCTTCTGCCCTTGACATCATTTAACTTAATATCATTTAACACACCATATATTTTATTTTATTTATTAATTATGATTACTGTCTCTTTATCTCCATGCTCCGTGTGTGGCTTTTTTTCACTAGTAGGTCCCAAGTTCCTAGAATAATGCTGAGAATCTGGGAGGAAATCCATAAATATTAATTGAATCCCATGAATACATTTAGGCTGGTATTGATTGTGGTACATTAATGCAGAGGTTCTCAGTTCATATTGGTAGTACAAATGCCTCTTTAATTTCCACAATCCATTGTTCTTTAGTTTCAGGTTTTGATATTTGATAATGTACTTTCTTTTTTTTTTTTTTTTCCCACAGACAGTTTAGTGGAAAGCTGAGACAGGCTGAACTGGGGAATGCTAGATGCCATTTTATACCAGATATGTCAGGGAATCTTTAAATGTGATAAATACCCAACCAAGTCACTGATACATAGTAAAAATATTGATCAGAAGAGGCTAGAGATAGAACTGAAGGACAGCTCCTGCAAATTCCCCGTAATCATTTCTTACCACTCTTTCATAAAGTCACTTGCTCAGTGGATAGTCACCCAATAAAATCATCATTCATCCCATATTTTTCTCTGTGAGTCAAAAAGATGTGATGAGTAAAGTTGGTAAATACCCTGCTGGATTCTAGACTGATACCCATTACAATAAATCAACATTGATTGTGTGATTACTGTGTTCTAGGCATGTGCTAAGTTTATCTCATATTTTATTTGATGAGTTTATACCACTTTAATTCCATTTTTATAATAAGTGTGGCCATAAAACTAGTAAGTGACAGAGTTAATATTTGGCCATGACAGTCTTACACCGGAACAGTCTTACACTGGAGTCGAATCACTGACTCCATTAAACTGGCTCCCCGAGTGATGTGTTCTATTTGTAGATGTCCCTATCTTACCACCCTGATGATTCTGACATCAAAGGTTGTTGGGAAAGCTTGTTATATGCCAAGATATGTGCTGGGAAGGAGGGAAACAAATATGAATGTGATCCGATTCCTCCCTCTAAGTGCTCAGAAAGGAAATTGAGAATTACAGAAAACACTACATGAATCACATATTTATCTTCTGCAGTTATTTTTTAATTTGTTTGGAAAATACAGGGATGCTTTTCCCTTTATGACAATGATACTTGGTTCTGAAAACCTGTTTGTGGCCAGTAAGCAGAAAAATCAAAGATAAATGCCACTCTCCCAAGCAGTTTCTGAAAAGTGGAAACTAGGGACACTTTCTTGACTGAGCCTGCTTATTTATAGCTCCACATAAATGCCGATTGTTTGAACCACGAGAGTAGCTGTGTTTAAAAAGGTACCCCTGACCTGCTGCCAATGTGCCGTCTTTGATCTTGTGAGTCTTTTACTTAGTTCTCATGTGATCTCATCTCACTGCCCCTTAACTGAAAGCAATTTTCATGTTTTATATTTAATCCTTTTGAGGCACTAAGCCAGGTGGTGAATTAATTACTTTTGTAGGTTGAGAAAAGATCCCAACTTAGTTGTTATATTCAGCTGAAGTTGGAATGCTGTATTGATACAATTTAAGCTTTTATTTCATTAAAAATATGTTTAAAAAGTAGGGCCATGTGGTTCGATGGCTGATTCTAAATGCTTTTTGGATGAGGATCACTTGAAACACTAGTAAAACCATGAAGGGCTATTTATGTTTGCGAACCAGTTTTCTTTTGAATCAACAATGGATTTCTTCGGAGGTGGTATAGTTATGAGGTATTTATGACTGGAGATAGAGGGGAAAAGTCTAATTTGAAATTTATATAATTTACATAGTTGGTTACAAGACACAGTGAATAATCTGGAGAGAATATTGTGACAATAGATGGCCTTTCCCCAAGAGGGAGAGAAGGAATAGAGATAAGAGAGCTCTGAATATGGAGTCAGTACACACAGCTCTAAATCGTGTTCCTAGCATGAAATTAATATATTACTTTGGGTACACTCCTTTAATATCACTGAAGCTCAGTCTCTTTGCATGTGGAAAAGGGAATAATTATACTTCCTCAAAGAGTTATTCTGGGATTCACTCAAATAAAGTTAATAAATTGTAAGGAAACTTGCTACAGGCATCTGAGATTATGACACTCAAAATACATTACAAATTATTGTGGCTTTTTTTTTTTTTTTAGACGGAGTCTCACTTTGTCATCCTTGGTAGAGTGCCGTGTATCACAGCTCACAGCAATCTCAACTCTTGGGCTCGAGTGATTCTCTTGCCTCAGCCTCCCAAGTAGTTGGGACTACAGGCACCTGCCAGAACACCCAGCTATTTTTTAAAAGTTGAGATCTCACTCTTGCTCAGGCTGGTCTCTAACCTGTGAGTTCAGGGCAATCCACCTGCCTTGGACTCCCAGAGTGCTAGGATTACAGGTGTGAGCCACCAGGCTGGGATTATTATGTCTTTTGGAGAAGAGAGGAACATTGCTACCCTCCTTTACAAAGGGAGAAATTGTATTTTAAGTGACCCAGACTATCATTAGGAAAGAGGCAAAGAATGCTATCTTCTGACAAATACTCTCCCCTATGAGTTCCTGTTCAATAGCAAGCAATATAGTAATAGAAGGAAAGGCCTCTCTTAAATCAAGTAGAATACATCTTCCTTGAATGATTGAATGCAAATCTTGACTATGTAAGCATTTTCAGAAGAAGGTCATCATCTATAAAATTCATTTTCATTCTTGGCTCAGCAATGCCTGCTGGCCATCAGAGCTTGGTGAAAATCCCATCTGTTTAGTTAGGGACTGGCCTGATTGATGGAGAAGAATTGATAGATGTTAGAGGATAAATCCCTGTACCTATAGAAATAAATTATTTAAGGTTCTTAAGTTGTGGGTAGAAATTAAGTCTGTCTAGACAAGTAATGCAAGGTAGAAAGTGAAAGCTTTTATGAAAGCCTTTGTGTATCCCACTCATAATAGGTTCTCAATGAATTTTGTTAATTTTGTGAATTATTCAGATTGCTCTCACTTGATATAGGTCAAGGATACACTAAGTATTAAAACTTCATTTTCTTATTCTCTTGTCTTTTTTTTTCACTCCATCTTCACAGATTTCTACCAGCCAGGAAGGTTTCACCAAGCCTTGCTTTGTGTGGCTTTTATTCCCCAAATAATGTATATGTATAGATCAAATTTACATTTCAAACTATCTACACTATTCATTGAGATGCTAAAATAAACTATTCCCCATTATCCCCAAGCCCACCCTCTGAGAATCCCTATTAGTTCATACATGAAAGCATTTCTTATTTCACATTGCTAATGTATTTAATATATCTTTTATGAATTACTGCTAGAAAGTGTTTCCATAACAAAGAGCCAGTACTAGAGAAAATTCTAGTGTGTAAGTCCAAGAAAGCTGAGTTCAGTTTATAAGCTAGCACAAAAAGAATCTGTATTATAAATTGTAAACAATCTAAAATTTAAAATTATATACTAAAGAGCAAAACTTATTTTAAAAATACATAAAATCACTTGATCTTAAAGAAAACCTACAAGATACAAGATTGATGATTTGAGCCTCATTTCTACCTAAAATCTCTGAAGCAATTGGAACAAACTATCTTTTATTTGTTTTTTTTCTTTTTAACATGTTACCATCATGTTGTTATGCCCAGGAGTCTCTCAAAGACCACACCACCAGACAAGTCGAATTTAAAGAGGAGTTCTTCGTGTACATATACCCTGTTTCCCCGAAAATAAGACAGTGTCTTATATTAATTTTTGTTCCCAAAGATGTGCTAGGTCTTATTTTCAGGGTCTTATTTTCAGGGGATGTCTTATTTTTCCATGAAGAAGAATACGTACACATTTATTGTTTGCCACAACCTGTCTGCTCTGATCCTCCTGTTCTTCTACAGGAATCTGCGAAAGTCTCCTCCTCTCTCCCGCCCTGGTGCTCACCGCTCACTCCGACCTCCGCTCCGCCTCCACACAGCAGTGACGTCAGGACTCCATGTAAAGTCACTGGTTGCTAGACATCAGTCAGGGCGGCCTGAGCAACCAGTTTATGGTAAATTAATTTTCATTCCGAGACGGGGGGTGGGGTGGTGGTGTTTATTTTCGGGGGGATGCCTTACATTTCACCCAGAAGGAAACCTGTAAGTAGGTTTTATTTTTGGAGGATGTTTTATTTTTGGGGAAACACGGTACCAAGGACTCCTGAGCTGGAACATATTCTTCTTAGTAAAGTATCTCAAGAATGGAAGAAAAAGTATCCAGTGTACTCAGTCCTACTATGAAACTAATTTATGGCTTTCATATGAAAGCTATAACCCAGTTATAACCTAAGAATATGGGGAAGGGGGAGACGGTGGGGTGAGGATGGGCGGACGGAGGGTGATTGGTGGGATTATACCTAGGGTGCATCTTACAAGGGTACATGTGAAACTTACTAAATGTAGAATATAAATGTCTTAACACAATAACTAAGAAAATGCCAGGAGGCTATGTTAACCAGTGTGATGAAAATATGTCAAATGGTCTATAAAACCAGTGTATGGTGCCCCATGATCACACAGCTATGATTTAATAAAAAAAAAAAAAAATACAGAGTCCTTTTATTGAAGAGCCAACCAGCGACTGCCTGGGTGTCTCAACATGGGGTTTCTGACAGCAAACCTGAGTTGTCTGTGCATCTGGTTTTTATAGGGCAAAAATTTTTGGGGGGTAGGGCAAGCACGTGTTATTACTGAAGTAAAAATAGTGGTTAAAGGGGTAGGGGGAATCACGAGGGTAGAGCGGTTAGTCATTTTACACAATGCTATGATTATGCAAGTGATTAGTGATTTTTCTTCCTTTCAAAATAGGTACAAACCACAATGTCCTAGGGGGGAAATGCAGGGAGGAGAACTTACAGGTAAGGGTCGTAAAGGAAATGATCATAAAAAGTTATAAACACTAGGACCACAATCACAAGCAAATGCATTTACAATTACACGACGGGAGGGCAAGCTAGAAGAACTAGTTTTGAAGGTAAAAGGGAGTAAATAGTAAAATGGAGTCAAGCTTGTTCTTTTAACATTTCAATGTCATATACGGATGGTATGAAGACCACCTTAACATAATCATGAGGGTTGTTGTCACAAGGGTAGTTAGTGACTTTCTACAAAATACTAATAATTCTAACAGTTCTTTTTTCCTTTTTTTTTTTTTTTTTTTTTTTGCAGTTTTTGTTTGGGGCCACAGTTCTAACCAGGTACACTTAAAATACCATGCAATGGGTGGGGAGGCAAGGGGAACCGTTTTTTTTTTTTTTCTCAAAACAATAAAAAGTAACAAAACAACAGAATAGAATCAGGCCTGCTTTGCCTCCCCACTGAATCTCAGGAATAAGAGTTACAACAAAATGGAGTTAGGCTTGCTTCTCTTTCACCCTGACAGTGTACCCCCAAAATAATTGATATAGTCAAATTTTATTTAACAAGCATTTATTAGTGACCTATAAAATTAAAGAATCTTGCGAAGTATTGAGGAAAAAAAGGCAGTGACATGGGTCCTATGTTAACAGGGACTGTCAGACTAATAATACAGAAGATTAGACATGAAGATAATCTAAATAGGAGGTAAAGCAAGATAAGTATATAAAATATCATTGAAAATCAAGAAAAGTAGGACTTTTTTTTCTTATAGGGAAAAGGGGAAAACAGGAAGATTAAAGAACCTGGTGGAGAAAGAGGTGTCTTTTCTGGATTCCTAAGAGTCAAACAGCTAAGTGGGAAAAGGTGTCCTGTCTCAATACCCAATGTGCTACTCTCTGCCCATTAGTTATAACTAACCTGCTTTTCTCCCTTGCGGGCCAAGCTTTCTTATATTTCCTCAGATCTACCACGCTATGCCATGCCTCTGTGCTATAAGCCTTGTTTCTTTTCTTGGAATACATGTTGTATCTATTTACTTCATGTAAAAATGCCCATCTCTTCCTTCAAGACTACCTAGAGCAGTGGTTCTCAACCTGTGGGTTTCACGGGGGTGGCCTAAGACTATCGGAAGACACATATTTCTGATGGTCTTAGGAACTGAGACATCACTCCTCTATCCAAAAATAATTTTCTGGTTGGGGGTCACCACAACATGAGGAACTGTATTAAAGGGTTGTGGCATTAGGAAGGTTGAGAACCACAGATCTAGAGACGCACTCTGTTGCTTCTTCTCCAGTCTCTCAAAGCAGCTTGGTCATTGCTTTGTCCATACTTTTATAAATTTTGTACACTGTCTATTATAACCCATCACCCTATTTTGCCATCAGTTTGTCTATTGGGGAGTTTCAAGAAACATGGCATATTTATTTATATAATTACTGCTCATTACAATGTTTGGCATTGAGAAAATAATACATGTAATTTGAGTAAGTGAATGAGAGAATAAATAAGGTATGTTATCTCATTGTGTTTTAAAAAGTTAAAAAAATTTTATTAAGGACTAATAATTATATTTATGGGCTAAAATGTGATCTTTTAATATATGTAGTATTAATTTGCATTTTCCTGGTGACAATTGGTATTGAACATCTTGACCTGGGCCTACTTATACATCTTCTTCTTTTGTGAAGTGTCTGTTAAAATTTTTTTCATTAAAAAAATTTGTTTAGGCCTCTTTGCCTTTTCTTTGTCTCAACAATGGGGCTATTCACTTTCTATGGTGAATGTTATCTTGCTCGGTAAGCCTATACCTTGTTCTTACTCTGTAAATCTATCTTTCTCAATAAACTTTGTTTCATGCTTGCCTTACAAAAATTTTTGTTTAATTGGGATTAATAGATAGTTTATATTTTCTAGCTTCTTGGAATTTTTAATTTAGTTATGGTGATTGATTAGATTGTACCCATGTTCATTTCCTTGCTTAGAAGATTGCCAAATATGTGCCCCAATTTTTTCCATTTTAAAAAGTGACATGCCATTCACCCAAACTAGAGGGAACAGTGTCTATTTCTTTATGTCCTTGAATTTGAATTGTCCTTGTGATTTGCTTTGGCCAACAGGATGTACCAAAAGTGACCCTGTGTGACTTCCAAGACAAGACATCAAGGGCTGACACCTCTACAGATTTTATCCTTTGGAACCTAACTGCTGTGTGAAGAAGCCCAGTTATGCTTCCTGAAAGATGGAGAAATAGGCCCATTCATCCTAGCTAAGAGTAGCCAGAAAACCCTTCCAGTCAACCTACAGAATTGTAGTAGTAGTTGTTTGAAGCCACTTTTGGGTGATTTGTTTAGTGAGTTTTTAGGTGATTTGTCACAAAGCAGTAGATAACTGATACATTGGCGTTAGGCAAACTGATGTCAAAGAATCTGATGCTTTCAAAAAAGAGTCTAACCGAAACACAACCCTATCCTATGACCTGTTTACATTTACTTAAAAAAACTGTTACGATTTTAAGTAGTACAAAGACCATTCTCAGGATCTGTATTCCAACCTCATCATACAGTGTCTGGTACAGGGAGAAAAAGAATGAAGAAAATAACATCTTATACCACATATACTACATATAGTGATCTGAAGAATGTAGTATTCTTTGACACAATTGTCAAGTTTCATTCAAAACATAAAAATTCTCATGTCAATGCCAAATAAGTAAAAAATTTAAATCCTGAAGTTCTGACAAATATTAATCTTCCTTTGTGAGATCTAGAATTTACTGGCAGTAGCAGGGTGCAGGCGGAGATTGTGGACAGCCGGGTCCGTTGACCCAGCGGACTTGGGAGCCGGTTTGGGCCGCTCTCTTGGCTGCAGAGTTGGGCCGTCGTGGCCAGCCGGTCGCAGGGCATCCAGCAGTTGCTGCAGGCCGAGAACCCAGCAGCCGAGAAGGTGGCGGAAGCAGGCCAAGGAGGAAGCTCAGGGGGAAATCGAACAGCACGGCCTGCAGAGGGAGGAAGAGTTCAAGGCCACACAAGCCGCGGCGCTGCTCGTGGCACTTGCAGCAGTGAAGTGGAGGAGGACACCCAGGAGAAGATGAACCATCCTCCAGACTTACTTCCGTGGGAACAGACAGGAAGTCTGGGAAAACCTCTTGGCCTTTGTCGGTGACATCCGGCCGGAAATCCATGAAAACTACCCTGTAAATGGACAGGAGAAGAAAGAAGTGCCTCTTCCATGAATTGGCATTTAGATGCCTCCACGGATTAGGAAGGTTTAGCAAAGCTCCAGTTCTGTTCTTAGGAAAGGCATTAAATTAATTCTGTATATTATGTTAATTATATTGTATTATACTATATTATATACCTTAACTTTTAGGAGAGCAAATCTAGCTTCTTTGTACAGACTTAGAACTCGTCTAAAGATTTCATCTTTTACCTCGTATTTTTTAGAAATTCAATAGGTATACGTTGTTTTCCTATGCTTTTTAGTTCAGTTATCATATATATCAGTTACTTTTTTAAGCTCTAGTTAAAAACAAAACAAAATAATTCTTAGGAGAAAGAAAGGATTAAGCAGTTTTTTTCCCTAATGCTTTCTTGAAGGTGAAGGGCTTTATCTATGAAAAAGCGGTAAGTAGTTATTTGTAACCTGTGTGAAGCAGCTAGCCTGTAAATAGCTCATTTTTTGCTAATAGAATAATGAATACTAGTGTAATTGTTAGGGTTGCTTTCAGTTTCTGTTACTCAAAATCACTAGATGAACTTGTTACATGTTATTACTTGGTATACTGATAATCATTTAAAAGTAAACATCTTTGTCATTAAAAAAAAAAAAAAATTATTAAGTCGATTTCAGACCATAGGAAACAGTATGCTATCCCAGGGAGAAAAAAGTTTTGAGAGTGGTGTGTCTAAGAGAAGACCCTCAAACTTTTGCTGATTGAACAAGCTGTTCCTGTACTCTGCTGCCTTTCTTTCTCTGCTAAGTTATTATACATTGTTGATCCTATGCATTTAAAAAGATGAGAAATATTACTAAAAACATTTTTTTTTTTTTGGGAAAATGTTCAGCAGTCCACAACCACCATACACTTAAAGTCTTTTTTTAAGACTTTAGGCAAACCACCCCCCTGCGACTTAGTGGCTAGATCATGTCAGTACTCCAAATAATATCTGCAAAAATTCATTTAGTACCAAATTATATTTCCCACCCACTAGACAATTAGACATAGTGCATGTAGGAGGAGGGCAGAAGAAATCATCAAGACTATCTCCAGGCTGTTGGCAAAAGTCCAGGTTTTGGATGAACCCAGTTACCATCCTGTCCTAAGCATTGCAAAAGTAATTTTCTTTCTGAAATTGAAAATTAATGCAATGTTCCTGAAGGGAAACATTTAATCATAATCAAGTCAAGGCATAAGGCATTTGATTCCCTTCCGTGACCTTAGTCCTAACATAGTAGTAACCCCGAGGCTGTACTCTTAACTAGATTGTGGTTCAGAGACTAAATCACAAAACTATAAAGTTCTGATGCTCTTCTTCCATTGTACAATAATCAGTGTTGAATTGATAAACATTGAAAAAAAGGATAATAAATGTTTTTGTTTCAATTTTTTTTTTTTAAATCTTTTTTTTTTTTGTTTTTGTTTTTGTAGAGACAGAGTCTCACTTTATGGCCCTTGGTAGAGTGCCGTGGCCTCACACAGCTCACAGCAACCTCCAACTCCTGGGCTTAAGCGATTCTCTTGCCTCAGCCTCCCGAGCAGCTGGGACTACAGGCGCCCGCCACAACGCCCGGCTATTTTTTGGTTGCAGTTTGACCGGGGCGGGTTTGAACCTGCCACCCTCGGTATATGGGGCTGGCGCCTTACCGACTGAGCCACAGGCGCCGCCCTTGTTTCAATTTTTTAAAATAAAGAATTTGGTGTAATAATACCACACCAAAATAAAAAAAAATTAATAGTTACATTAAGATCAAATTCTGACTAATACACTTATATTTCCATATGTTTAATAGATCGTAATTAATTAGATATCTAAAACTGGGACAGTGAATATGTGCCAAAATTTAATAAGAACATCATTTTGCAATAAAATTCTGCACCAGTAGTAAAGAAAACAATTATAAATCAATTTATTAGATAACCAGAAAAATCAACTTTATTTTAAAACTGTTGAAAATAGGAGTTAATAACAATTTTATTACAACTCTCACAATTTTCTTCTGTGAAAATACTTATAACCATCTACAATGGCCATGTAGTATTTTATTTTACTTTTTTTTTCTTTTTTTTTTATTGTTGGGGATTCATTGAGGGTACAATAAGCCAGGGTACACTGATTGCAATTGTTAGGTAAAGTCCCTCTTGCAATCATGTCTTGCCCCATAAAGTGTGACACACACCAAGGCCCCACCCACCTCCCTCCTTCCCTCTTTCTGTTTCCCCCCCCATAACCATAATTGTCATTAATTGTCCTCATATCAAAATTGAGTACATAGGATTCATGCTTCTCCATTCTTGTGATGCTTTACTAAGAATAATGTCTTCCACGTCCATCCAGGTTAATACGAAGGATGTAAAGTCTCCATTTTTTTTAATGGCTGAATAGTATTCCATGGTATACATATACCACAGCTTGTTAATCCATTCCTGGGTTGGTGGGCATTTAGGCTGTTTCCACATTTTGGCAATTGTAAATTGAGCTGCAATAAACAGTCTAGTACAAGTGTCCTTATGATAAAAGGATTTCTTTCCTTCTGGGTAGATGCCCAGTAATGGGATTGCAGGATCAAATGGGAGGTCTAGGTTGAGTGCTTTGAGGTTTCTCCATACTTCCTTCCAGAAAGGTTGTACTAGTTTGCAGTCCCACCAGCAGTGTAAAAGTGTTCCCTTCTCTCCACATCCACGCCAGCATCTGCAGTTTTGAGATTTTGTGATGTGGGCCATTGTCACTGGGGTTAGATGATATCTCAGGGTTGTTTTGATTTGCATTTCTCTAATATATAGAGATGATGAACATTTTTTCATGTGTTTGTTAGCCATTTGTCTGTCGTCTTTAGAGAAAGTTCTATTCATGTCTCTTGCCCATTGATATAAGGGATTGTTGGCTTTTTTCATGTGGATTAATTTGAGTTCTCTATAGATCCTAGTTATTAAGCTTTTTTCTGATTGAAAATATGCAAATATCCTTTCCCATTGTGTAGGTTGTCTCTTTGCTTTGGTTATTGTCTCCTTAGCTGTACAGAAGCTTTTCAGTTAATGAAGTCCCATTTGTTTATTTTTGTTGTTGTTGCAATTGCCATGGCAGTCTTCTTCATGAAGTCTTTCCCCAGGCCGATATCTTCCAGTGTTTTTCCTATGCTTTCTTGGAGTATTTTTATTGTTTCATGCCTTAAATTTAAGTCCTTTATCCATCTTGAATCAATTTTTGTGAGTGGGGAAAGGTGTGGGTCCAGTTTCAGTCTTTTACATGTAGACATCCAGTTCTCCCAACACCATTTATTGAATAGGGAGTCTTTCCCCCAAGGTATGTTCTTGTTTGGTTTATCGAAATTAGATGGTTGTAAGATGTTAGTTTCATTTCTTGGTTTTCAATTCGATTCCAAGTGTCTATGTCTCTGTTTTTGTGCCAGTACCATGCTGTCTTGAGCACTATGGCTTTGTAGTACAGACTAAAATCTAGTATGCTGATGCCCCCAGCTTTATTTTTGTTACTAAGAACTGCCTTAGCTATACGGGGTTTTTTCCGGTTCCATACAAAATGCAGAATCATTTTTTCCAAATTTTGAAAGTACAATGTTGGTCTTTTGATAGGAATGGCATTGAATAGGTAGATTGCTTTGGGAAGTATAGACATTTTAACAATGTTGATTCTTCCCATCTATGAGCATGGTATGTTCTTCCATTTCTTAATATCCTCTGCTATTTCCTTTCTGAGGATTTCATAGTTTTCTTTATAGAGGTCCTTCACCTCCTTCGTTAGGTATACTCCTAGGTATTTCATTTTCTTTGAAACTATGGTGAAGGGAGTTGTGTCCTTGATTAGCTTCTCATCTTGACTGTTATTGGTGTACACAAAGGCTACTGACTTGTGGACATCGATTTTATATCCTGAAACATTACTGTATTTTTTGATGACTTCTAGGAGTCTTGTGGTTGAGTCTTTGGGGTTCTCTAAGTATAAGATCATGTCGTCAGCAAAGAGGGAGCGTTTGACCTCCTCTGCTCCCATTTGAATTCCCTTGATTTCCTTGTCTTGCCTAATTGTATTGGCTAGAACTTCCAGCACTACGTTGAATAGTAAAGGTGACAGAGGACAACCTTGTCTGGTTCCAGTTCTAAGAGGAAAAGCTTTGAGTTTTACTCCATTCAGTAAAATATTGGCTGTGGGTTTGTCATAGATAGCTTCAATCAGTTTTAGAAATGTGCCACCTATGCCTATACTCTTCAGTGTTCTAATTAGAAAAGGATGCTGGATTTTATCAAATGCTTTTTCTGCATCTATTGAGAGGATCATGTGATCTTTATTTTTGCCTCTGTTAATATGGTGGATAACGTTTATAGACTTGCGTATGTTAAACCAGCCTTGCATCCCTGGGATGAAGCCTACTTGATCATGATGAATGACTTTTTTGATGATAAGCTGTAATCTATTGGCTAGGATTTTGTTGAGAATTTTTGCTTCTATATTCATGAGTGAGATTGGTCTGAAGGGTGAGAAGGTTGAAGAGCAAAAAAGGGATGAAAGAAAGGAGGACCGAGTGATAAGAAAAAAAAAATAGAGAAAGGAGAGGGGGTGGGTAAAAGGAATATGGACAAAAGAAGAGAGGCACAGAAAGAGGGAGACAGAGCAATATAGGTGTACAGTAGGGTACTTTGATACAACCTTAAAAAAAAAAACCACCTTCTGGGGGTGCCCAGTTGGGTGGTTCCCTTGAGGTCAGCAGCTCTTTGCTAACCTGATCAGACACAGTACCCCACCTCCACCAAATAGAGAGGAAAGACAAAAATGCTATAAATCAAACCAAAACAAGCAAACAGAAAACTTTACGGGATAAAATTGGCTGGAAAAATCAAATAATAGTGGTCGAAACACTAACAAAAATGAAGGTCTAATTATTGAAATAGGCAGCAATGGGAAATTATAATTAAACTAGAAAAATTACGAAAAAAAGGATCTGTATGGAAAAGGTTGAACTTAAAAAACAAAACAACAATCAACAACATCAAAATAAACAAAAAAAACAACCAAACCAAAAAAAAACAAAAACAAAAAAACAACCAAAAACAAAGCAGTATGTATATGTTATTGAATATTGTCTGGGCAACACGTGGTCTTCTGGGTATGAGATGTTAATCACAGTTCTGATACAACTGGAGGCTGCTAGTTTCTCAAACCCCAGCAGGTAGACACCCTAAATCTCTCTTCAGCCCACTTAAAAGGCACTTTGAACTTGTTCACTTGCTGAGCAGAAGCTTTCCCAGGGAAGTGCGTGTCGCTGGAATCACTGCTGAAGTGGCTATCCACTTACCCTGTGTGCCAAAACTGGTCTCCCTCTGCCCCTGAGGGTTAGGGCTGCAAGGCGGCTCAGACCCCGCCCTTAGGCTACTTGGTCGCTGGGTTACCAGCTCCCACCCAATTCCAGCTCTGCGACCCTGAGGGCGGAGCTTGCCGGGGCAGATCGCTCACAATGGCTGCCTGTGACCCAGAGCCAAACACTATTAGCTCCGTCTGGCTCAGCGGCTCAGACTGGGGCCCTAGACAAAGGCCAAAGTTCTCCGCACTCCCGCTCAGGCTCTCCCCAAGGCAGTTCAGCTGGGTGCCAAGTCCAAAGACACCAAAACAGTTCATAGGTAAGGCCTTTCTGGTTTGCAATCTCGCTGCTACTGAACTTACAGTTGCGGGCGGGTTTAGATGGATTGAACACACGCGACCACTTGCCGGTTTTCCACTGTTTTAGTCGTCTTCTTGGGGTCCAGAAGTCTCTCGCTGACTCCCTGTATCCTCTCAGGGGTGATGATAGGCAGATCCCACCAGCCAGAGATGCCTGGAATCCTATCCCCCAGACTCACAGTGCCCAGATGCAAGGAAGCTGTTACTCGGCTGCCATCTTCGTGCCACGTGGCCATGTAGTATTTTAAATACTACAATTTACTAAATACTAAATCTATCTACAATTTTAAAAAGTGGATAGATTTAAACATGCGGTGTCTCAATAATTACAGATATTTTTTTTTCTTTAATTCATTGTATTTTAAACTCTGGCTCTATGGAACTCCACACATAACACAATTGTGGTAACTTGAAGTTATCTGTTCCAACTTTCTGCCTATGAAGGAATGTTTGCCATAGCATTCTTGACAAGTAAACTTCTGGCTTGAAATTATTTTCATAGAGAACGAGTAATAAGGAATTAATCCTTCACAAAATAGGACACTTCCTTGTTTTACAATTTAAATTTGTAACTGGTTTTCTTACCAGACGTCCTGGTTCTGACAGTAGATTCCTTTTACCCAGCCTAGTTCTTCAAATGTTTGTCAGTAACTATTATGGCATGAAGAGATTTGCCTTTACAAAGATCACTTTGGCTTCAGGGTGGAATAAACCAAAAAGGAAAATGCTGAAGGAAATTAGAAAAGGGACTAGACTAGACAGAAGTGGGGAACCTTTGTATGTTGGAAGGTAGCATTAATTTAGCTGTAGAGGCAATCAATTAAGGCTGCATTTAAGAAACTTCAATTACATACACTTTAAAAAGTACATTGTTTTGTAAAAATCTAACTACTATGTTCTTAATAATTTAAAAAAATGAAGACTGTTAATTTTAAAGTTAACTTTCCAATGACTTTTTTGTGTCTGCTTTTTGTTGGAAAGTATTTGAATATTTTCTTGCAGCATGGAGGTCTACAGTTTCAGTTGACTCTCTGGAGGGGTGTCAGTCATTTGTGACCTTAAAGGTGTCTTGATTGGTTTAGGAAGGAGAATTTAGATTTGCAGCAATAAGTGGTTGGAAAGCAAGAAAGCATTCTTGGCCATGTTGCTGAAGGCATGGGCAGTCTATTGAATTTTTCCATATTTCAGTTGGATCTTCTTTAGCATTAAACAATGCCTTTAAAATGTCATCTCTCAGGAGATTTCCATCTGTAGCTCTTTAGGTGCCTTGGTGGTTATCAACTAGGTGAGGGTGAAATGGCAGTTAGAGTGTGATGTCATGATTCCCAAAGTCACTGAACCTTTCAGTATATCCTCCAATTAATAGTTCTATAATAGCTGCCTACTCTTCAGATGATTTGAATATGTCATCTTGCTCATCAATGACCTTTGTTAATGGGGGAAAATGTGCAACCAAAATTTCCTTTTGAAGAATTTTTTTTTTTTTTTGTCATATATCATATACAGATTTAGTTTACCTTTCAAAGAAATATTCAAGTCACTTTGATTTGACACGGAAATGCTGCATTCCTCTAGAAGTCTTCTTTCAACAATTCACATTGCTGATTCTCTCCTTCATAAAATTTAACTATCTGTTCTCACAGAGATAAAATTTTGGCTAACACTTTTCCCTGAAAGAGCCAACACACTTTAGAATGATACTGCAAACTCATCCTAAATATCTCATCCTTCAACTTTACCATGTTATGAAACTGACTTATTCTGTGTTTCATTTGCATGCTTATAGCTGTAGCATAGAGATTTTGCGGATGCAAGATAAAATGAAAAGAAATGAGAGCATTTGGATTTGTTAATAATTATTTTAAAAATCTGTGCAATAAACCCTTAATGTTTTCCTGTCATGGAAGGTGCACTGTCTATACATACACTCACTAAATTTACCAAATTCATTCCAACTTCATGACATTTATCTCAAAAGTTGTTGAAAATATCTATTTCCCAGGCTCTGTTTGCAAGAGTGCCAAAGCAGGTAACTCTTTCTAGCAAATAAAATCTTCTGTTATGACCTCAATGATATAAAACATCTGTGCCAAGTCAGTAGTATCAGTTGATTCATCCAAAGGGATAGAAAAATATATATTTTCCTTTTGAAGTATCACATGAAGTTATTCTGTTGAGGGCTAAGTCATGTTGCTGATCCCATCAAAAGAATAATTATGATACCAAAATCTCCAATCACAAAACAAAATCTAAAAGCTATTCAGCTCTTTTTTTTGTCTCACTTAGAAGGCAGCATCCAAAAAAATCTAGTAGGGATCTACAGTACTTTTAATCCTCAGGACTTTTCCTTAAATCTTGTTCTTCCCGTTTGTTTTGAAAAATATGTATATATTTCTGGAATAAGTGATAAAGGAAAAAAAAGTATATAAATTCTGTATTTCACTTTGTTTTACCTTTGAATGCTGAAAGTATGGGACACTAATTCTAAATTAAGGGGAGAACTCTTTTGAATATGGTATCTCACACATATAGCTAAGGATTCTCCCCTTCAACAACATTTGAGAATAGAAGAGAAAAAAAAAAAAGCCAACACCATGTACTGGAGCCTTGGACAAAGTCTGGGGTCTCAGAAGACAGAAAATAAAGCTTCAGAAAAAAAATTGCTGAGCAATGTCAATTTCTACAAAACTGTACAAGTGTGAGGACTAAAACTAGATTGTTGGAATTGGGGAACTGGAGATCATTGGCCACTTTCAAGGGTACATGTAGAAGTGAAATGTGGGAGTTGTCATGAAAGGATGCTGAGAAAAATAAGAAAATGGGGCATGAACATGCTATGAATAAGTAACTTAAGTGAGATGTGGTGGGATGAGTGGTTCTTACAGGATAAAAAAAGCTATAAGCATTTAAAAAGCCAAAAGGGAGGAAGACATTGATCTAGTCTGACCAAAGTAGATAATTTGTAGTCCTGGGGGATGTAGGACTGACTTGGATCTAAGGGGAAGTGCACAGTGTGCACCAATCACCTGAGAATCTTTCTAATACCCACATTTTGATTCCTAGGTCCAGCACTGGCTCTGAGAATCTGTGTTTAGAACAAGATCCCAGGGGATGCTGACGTTTTTGCTCTACAGGCCATTCTCAGAGAGGCAAGGAGGCAGACAATGCTAACTAAGCTCTGGAAAGGAAACACCTCTTTTCTTGAGACTAAATTAGGGAAAGAGATGTGATAGGTGTGTGAAAACCAAAAGTGAGGAGAGAACAGATGAGGGAGTTCTAAGTGACTTTTAGCTTCTCCATAAATTAGGAGTGAGCTCATTTGTGGAGAATGAGTGAGTGTGAAGACTTGAAGGTTTGGAAAGAGTAGGGAAATTTTAGATGAACAGTTGAAAGATGCTTATTTAGGAGATTAAGAGAGATGAACTGCTTTTTTGGTGAGGTGCGTTAATAGCATAATTAAGCCAGAATGAAGTGTGGGCATTAGGAAGAGGAAGTAAAGATGACTTTCCCCAATTAAAATTAATGAGATAAATTTCACCTGCGGTAGCCACTGTGTGCTTGCTAATGACTACCTTAAAAGGCTCAGGAATGCAGTTCACCCAATCACCTATACATTTGAAGCAGCCAACCCCAACTTTCATTCAATTGTCTAAGCCTTTTCTACTTACCCAAGTTCTGCAAGTGAATACCATTAAGAAAAAGTACAGCCTCAAGCTGTAATCAGGCTGCCCAGAAACAAAAACCACATGGAAAAATGAGAGCTTCTAGATTATTTAATGTATGGGCAAATAGCAGTTTTCAATTTAGGCAAGTTAATTTTTCCCCAAGCAATTATCTTAGTTGGCATTCACCCAGGACCTGAGGTCCACATTAATCCTTCAGCAGCAAATGCCCTGAGTATCCTTAAAGACCTGAGGTTCTCCTGGTGTCAGCTAGGCTTGGCTGTGCTGCATCTCAAAAACCACTTCCCCTCTCATCATTCACCCAGCCCTCCAATGCTCCAAATTCTCAGAGGTTGCCTTGGAATTTGGGTCTAAGTGTGAAATGAACATTGTTAGAAAATCAGCCTCTCCAATGTGTTATTCTGCTCATTAAAAATGGAATAGCAAAAGGAGAAAATAAATTGCAGAAATTCATCAAAAGGAGTCCCTTAGCTGCCTTCAATACTCACAACATTCATGGGGTTAACCATTGAAATGTGAAAAGGCATGAATGGGATTGAGAATGAGCAGACCTGAGGCTGAGAGCAGAGTCACAGCCTCCAGGTCTCCCCTGCCCTGTTTTAGCAATGGCTGCATCCAAGTCTGATCATTTTATGTTACGACCACTCACTCATTAATAGTAATTTATGCACTATGAACTTTTCTGCCTTCTTCATCTTCTCATTATTTCTACAAGATTCATTCCCTCAAATCCCTTGCTATATTCCTCAGCAGGCCTTCTCTGAAGCCATTTTCTTCTTCATTAAATTACACGAGCCATCCACTTGTCATCACCCATCATTCCTCTCTTATGGTTATTTACATATCTTACCTCTAGTATTAAACTAATAGCCTTGCAAAGACAAAATTCACAGCTTACTTGTTTTATATCCTCCATAGCATCTAATTTTATTTGTAAAGTTTTTATCTGTATAAATGTTGTTTATAAAAAGAAATTCAATTAGAGACTGACATCGAACTAAAGTAAATGGCAATTATGAAAACATGTTTTCATTTTGATTCTGGGATTCAGTAAGCATAATCAAGGATGCTGCCTCAGTTTTTCCCATATTCATCCTTATCTTTGCTTCTAATTGTACATAGAGTGTGTGATATGAATTCTAAAAGATCTTTGAAGAATGCTAATCAGACCCACATAATACACTTTTGATGACTTAGACTTTGTGCCCATAAACAACAATGGAACACATTAAACTTCATAGCAACAATTTTTCTCACATTCTTAAATTACAGAGAATGGAGAAAAAGGTAAAGATTGTAAATTTAAGGACAATAAGGATATGTAAGGAAAAACAATCCAGGCTTTTAAAGTCCCCTTCAATACATTTTTATAAATGTGGGTGAACAGCATTTTGAAGTTTTCATATATCATATGGAAATTTACTTTTTCAATGTGGAATCGACAGGATAGTTTGGTATTAGACAACACTAACTTCATTCGCTAGGAAATTCTTGAATAATTAATATAATCTGTTATCAGCAGCCAGGTTTCTAATTGCATGAACCCAGTAAAATTTTCAAAACAATTTCAGGTTTTGCTTTTCTGTACAGAATCACCTTCCCACTCTAATCTATCAATAGGGATATGTCATTCTTCCATCACAGTGCTTAAAATATTGTTGTCCAATCTCAATTTTGCCTTTCTCTTTGTAAGTCTTATTTTCATCAACAATCATAAAGGTTTTCTTCAGTTGGATCAAAATAATTAAAATACTTCTTTAAAATAAGTAACATTTAAGGCCAGACACGGTGGCTCACTCCTGTAATCCAAGCACTTTGGGAGGCCAAGGCTGGTGGATTGCTTGAGCTCAGGATTTCAAGACCAGCCTGAGCAGGAATGAGACTCTATCTCTACTAAAAATAGAGAAACCAGCCAAGTATTGTAGTGGGTGCCTTTTGTCCCATCTACTCAGGAGGCTGAAGAAAGAGGGTCACTTAAGCCCAAGAGTCTGAAGTTGCTGTAAGCTATGAGGCCACAGCCCTCTACCCAGAGACCATGTCTCAAAAAAAAAAAAAAAAAAAGTAACATTTAAACTAAACTGAAACACACCACAGTCCCTTTCTCCAAGATGCAAAATCTCAAAAAATGTAATTAGCATGAAATTTTCCAAATAGAATATACTAACTGAAGTTTGCAATGTGCAATTTTTAACATATGACGTATTTCTCCTAAAATGTTGTTAAAATAACTTCTCTGGCAGGGTTAAAAGTAGACCCAATAATTATCTGCTAAATGCCAAAAATGAGGAAATTTAACTTATATGATATGGTGAATAGAGTTAGGCTAGGCTTACTTAAGAGACAGACAAGACTGGCGATGGTAGAATAATTTAAAAATATGTCTGTCTTCAACAAGAAAGACCACAAAACTATTTACTGATTATTGATTCTTACATGGAATTACTATATAAATTTATATTACATAAATTACTATATATAAAAATTTATATATACTATATAAATTATACATAAAGTATAAAATTTTTAACCTCAAAGTGTGACGTATTCTTTGATTCATTGGAAAGAATTTTAAACATCTGAGAGAAAGAAAAGCCAAAATTATTCTAAATGCTGTAGTTACTACTTTCTTCCATTGTTTTCAATCTTTTAGTCTAAACTAACTTGGTACGAGTAGGAAAATCATAATAAAAAAGATTGCTATAACCAAAACGCTAATAGAAATATTCTAATTATTAGTTGAATAAAATCAACATGTGAGTTTTAAAAAGTAATCTGGGATGACAGTCTTAACTACATTAGCAGAAAGTGAATAGAAATTGTCCTTTCAAATTACTTGCTGATATGCAATTATGGAAACTTTGAACTAAGCAGAAAGTCATATAATCTATGTCTTTGCTGAAAGCATTACATCATCTTGCCTTTCTATATAGGTGAATCATGGCTAGGACATAAAAAAATCATCAATAGCATCTGGGTCTTAAAACAATGGGCAAATCTGATTATCCTCTGCAGCAACTGTACATACCAACTTAAAATGCCATAGAAAGGATCTGGTTCTTTTTTCCCCTTCATCCTCAACAATATCCAGGAAGGAGATTCAAAACGGAAATCCTTCTATTTTTGTTTGGACAGCCTGCAGAGGCATTTGCTCCCGCAGATGTTCCACATTTACACACAGGAAAGGAGAATGTCTGCAAACCACTTTTGCCAGTACAAAAGGATGACGATACTAAATAGCATTCTCTTATCTTCCGCATCGGAGTTTTATTAAATGGTTTCAGATATATATCCTCTGTGACCATTGGGAACAGCTGTCCTAGAATGGACATTTGGTGGGCCTCCTCAAAATTTCTCCCACCTCTCTAGGACAAACATGGACTGCTTACGATCAGAAAAGTGCTAGTTATATGAAAATACTTCTCTGGCTATTCATTAAAGGAGGTTTGTTAATGATGGTCTTGAAGAGACTTAAGCATCAATTAAAAGGAAATGCAATTATTATACTGACAGCTATGTATTCAAAAATGATTGCTCTTTGTAAAATGGTAATGTTCAGGCATGACTAAACTATTTCTAACTGTATATTTACCTCACGGTTTAGTACTTAGTGGAAGAAAAAAAGTTAATTGAAATATGAAAAATGTTTTGTAAGGAATTAAAGTAATTCACCAAATAATGTTGACTCCTTTCACTTTTACAACTAGAATTTGCTGAAACACCTTGCAATTATTTATACATGGTAAAAAATTTTTAGGTTGGCTAATCAATAAAACATTCACCTCTTCAACCAGCATTTTTCCAACACCAAGCAAAAAATAAAAAAAAAAAATTATGAACATAATTGCATTGAGCTTCATTTCCACTGAATATAGAAATTCCATCAGGCATTTAGCTTTAAACTTTATCAACTCTACCATTGTCACTAGAATCAACATAAAAACAATATTTTTCTACACATGTGCCCCTACAGAGAGGAAGACTCTTTTTCCTTGACTGAAAGTATTTGCATCTCTTACATAAATGGCTCAGACTGTATCCTGTTCATTAACACACTTACCAACTGAACTGTAACTAAATGAACAGAGAATTTAAGCCATACCCTATAAACAGCCATGTGTGAGAACACCTAAATAGCAATTTAAATGCATCCGTTTCTGCAAAACGAATTCTTAAAATTAGGTTTATAGCCAACATTGTGGCTTACCTGATTTAGCAATTCCCCATTATCATGTCTTTGTTTACTGTCATTTTCAGAACCAGTCTTGCTCTAGCATATCTTTTTTTTTTTTTTGAAAAGGAAAAGCACAAATCTTATTTTACATTATGATGATTGCTCTTAGAGCTTTATGAGTATCACTTTTTCAGCTGACAAGGGGAAAAATTCTCTAGGTATCCAAACATAATATGTGTATGTTACTAGAATATTTAAGAAAGCATGTTAAAATAAATCTATAAAAAAATTGAATAAAACTTTGAAAAAAATTAGGAAAGAAAAGTTATCACTTAAGGGACTTTTTTCTTAATAACTTTTCAGTGCTTTTTGTTGTTATTTTTAATATTCCTTCAATAGGGGAGTACCATTGGCCTTGTTTTACAAAGGAGTTAAGGCTGTGGGTGTTTATATGTTATATCAAGATCAAGTTAGTAACCAATAACCTTCAAATCACTCTCATTAAAATTCTTCTATTGTTTTTCTTCTTAAATGTCCAATTCCTTGACTATAGTGAAAAAAGAGAACCTCAGGGTATTTCCGACTGCTTAGTCTTCTTTCTTTCTTTCACTACATCTGCTTCTTAGCACATTCTGCATGTTTTCATATTTTGCTAGAATATTTCTAAGGTTTATCTTTCATTCCATTTTACCAGGAATTTTCCAGTTTTCCCTTTATGGTTCTCACGACCTTCAACTATGTGGCCGCACATTACCTACATTTCACTCCAGCAAGAATTATTTATAGTCCCCACAGTAGAGGTTCTCAGCCTCTTTATGGAAAGATACTACATTTGATTGATTATTATTCTTTTTCAGGAACCCTTTACCATAGAAAGCAAGAATCTCTTTTTCTTTTTTGAGACATAGTGTCACTATGTCGCCCTAGGTATAGTGCCATGGTGTCACAGCTCACAGCAACCTCAAACTCTTGGGCTTAAGCAATTCTCTTGCCTCAGCCTCCCAAGTAGCTGGGACTACAGGTGCCAACCACAACGTTTGGCTCTCTCTCTCTCTTTTTTTTTTTTGGTTGGAATTGTCATTGTTGTTTAGCAGGCCTGGGCCGGGCTCAAACCTGCTAGCCTCAGTGTATGTGGCTGGTACCCTACTCACTGAGCTACGGGTGCCGAGCCAGAAGGCAAGAGTTTGGGAGCAATTTTAAGACAAAGTTGATAATAATTTTGGGAACCTAAGTGGCAAGGACAGTGTGGGCTGATTCTGCATGAAGTTACCTGAACTGGATTATGTATATGCAAAGTAGGCTACTAAGTGTGTGAGGGAAAGTGGAGGCTGGTAGGAAAAAAAGGAAATGGAGAGGAGATAAGTGTGAGAAAAAAATGGTGGTGGTAAAACGAAGACAATATCTGTTTCCAGATAAGAGGGTTCCTAAAAGTCATATGGAACTGGGCAGGGCAGAAGCTGTTGCCCAAGTTATGAGGCCAGCCTTGGAAATGAAGACCCTTTGACTACTGGATTCCAACCAGCAGCTATTAGCAAAAGTGCAAATCCTGTGAAAGAGTCACATATTCATTCTCTGTCTATATATACACACACAATGTAGATTGCACGAGGCCTTAATGGCCACCTTGTATATATGTGTGTGTGAGTGTGTGTGTATGTATGTATGTTGGATACAGTCTTGTTCTGTTGCCCTGACTAGAATGCAGTTGCAAAGTCTAGCTGTGAGCTAGACTAGCTAGCTAGCTGTAACTAGTCTAGCTGTAACTTCTAACTCCTAAGCTTAAAAGATCCTCCTGCCTCAACCTTCTGAGTAGCTGAGACTATAGGCAAGTGACCCTGAATCTGGCTCATTTTTTCAGTTTTTAGTAGCAACTGGTTCTCACTCTTGTTAAGGCTGGTCTTGAACTCTTGGGCTCAAGCATTTCTCTCACCTGAGCCTCCTGTAGCTGAGACTACAGGAGGATGCCACAATATGTGGCTAATTGTTTTTTACTTTTTTGTAGATACAAGATCTCACTGTATTGCCCAGGTTGGTCTTGAACACTTGGCCTTCAATGATCCTTCTGCCTCGGTCTCCCACAGTGCTAGGATTACATGCATGAGCCTCTGCATCTAGCCTTCTTTGCATATATATATATATATATATTTTTTTTTTTTTCAAATTAGTATGAGGGGACAAATTTTCAAATTAGTATGAGGGAACGAATTTTTAGGTTACATAGTTCTCACTTCCAAGGTAAACTTCAAGTTGTAGGAGAGCCCCTCACCCATGGACATGCTGACTACCCTTGCATTGTACACACTGAATGAGATTGCACCAAATGCCCTCCATCCTCCCACCAATCACCCTCTGCTCTTCCCCTCCCCTCTCCCTCCTCACACCTTTTCTTTGCTAGACTATATTTGTGTTTTATCATATTTTAAGTCTCCTTCATACCCTTTTCCTCACTTCAATGATACCTATTTTAAGATCTGAATTCTTCAAGGACAAGAAATCCATCTGTTATATTTTCCTGGCATAGCATCTACCTCAGTAAATGAGGATGTTAAATAAATATTACTGGAAAAGGAGCAAATGGAAGGGGAACAGTAAAGATTGGTAATGTCACCTTTTGACCTATTCCTTATCCTGACAAACTTTTCCTTTATGATTCTGGGTGTGAACATGCTAGTTTATCTTATACAAATTATTAAAACTGATTTAATTCACATAGGAATAATCTGGCTGCCCCCTCCATTACTGCATGTTTCAATTTAAGGACAGATATTTAAAGTAAACCCTTCATCTAGTAGAAAATTAGAATTCTGGATGACTTTGAGAAGCTAAATAAATAAATAAATAAATAAATAAATAAATAAATATACTGGAGCTTCTTGGGGATAAATGAAAAATAATTTATTTTGTAAAGGAATAAACCTTCAAGAGAATGCAAAAAGTTAGCTATACACAGACATCCATTAAAATTATTGTTTTACTGGAAGAAGTCAGAAAATCATAGCATCTTGAGACAACAAAAATCTTCCAGTTTAGTTCCTACTTTCTACGTATAAGCAAATCAGGATAAAGAGAATTAAATGATTTATCCAACACAGAAAAACTAATAAATTGGAAAGGAGGGAGTAGGTTTAAGACTCCTGACTCCAAAACCAGTACTCTTAAGAGGGAGTGATATAATAAAGATATTTTAACAATAAGTAATGGAATGCATCTACTTTGGATTACAACAATTTTAAGAGATATAAAAAAAATAAAGGGAACTTGGTTAGAATCCATAATTAAGGAATTGATAAAGGCATGGAAATTGGAATTTGTGATGGAAATTTTAAGAATCATAGTTAAGACTTCAGAGGAAATATACTTACCAGCTTCATGTGTTACTGATATGATGTTATTATATAGAGGATGGCAATCAGATGTATTATCTTCACCAAAGTCAGGAATAGAGAACAAAATTTGTAACACCCACTAGGTAAATACAAGGTAGTTTCCTGTGTAGCCACAGAAGAATTGATCATTTGGGGGCTATAAGATTCTGTAACAAATTTTGAACAGGAAAAATATCTAAAAATAGAGATTAGATCATTGATGACAATAAATTTTTGAATTATTTATTTATTATTGGTGCATCATATTTGTACCTGTTTATGAGACACGTGATATTTTATACAGCATAGACTGTGTAATGATTAAATTCAGGGTATTTGGTGTGTCCATCAGATCAAGTTTCCCTCCCTCCCTCCCTCTTTCCTTCCTTCCTTCCTTCCTTCCTTCCTTCCTTCCTTCCTTCCTTCCTTCCTTCCTTCCTTCCTTCCTTCCTCCCTCCCTCCCTCCCTCCCTCCCTCCCTCCTTCCTTCCTTCCTTCCTTCCTTCCTTCCTTCCTTCCTTCCTTCCTCTCTTTCTCTCTCTCTCTCTTCTTTCTTTCTTTCTTTCTTTTCTCTCACAAGTCTCACTCTGTCATCCTTGGCAGAGTACTGTGGCATCACAGCTCACAGCAACCTCCAGCTCCTGGGCTTAGGGCATTCTCTTGCTTTAGCCTCCAGAGTAGCTGGAACTACAGGCGCCTGCCACAACACCTGGCTATTTTTTGTTGCAGTTTGGCCAGGGCCAGGTTCAAACCCGCCACCCTTGGTATATGGAGCTGGCACCCTACTCACTGAACCACAGGCACCACCCAAATATTTATTATTTCTATGTGTTGGGAATATTTCAAGTCCTCTCTTCTGGCTGTTTTGTAATATACAACACATGATTGTTAACTATAGTCATCCTACTTTGCTATTGAACATTAGAACTGATTACTTCTATGTAACTGTATGTTTTTATTCATCAACTAAGCTATCTTTACCACCATTCCCCACTCTTTCCAGCCACTGGTATCTCATTCTACTTTCAATCTCTATAAGGTAAACTTTCTTAGCCCCCACATATGAGTGAGAATATGTAATATTCATTTTTCTGTACCAGGCTTATTTATTTCACTTAATATCATGTCCTCCCATTTCATCCAAGAATAATGACATGACTTTATTCTTTTTTTATGGCTGGATTATATTCCATTGTGTATATATATCCCACATTTTCTTTATGCATTATCCATTGATGGTCTCTTAGGTTGATTCCCTATCTTTGATGTTGTGACTAGTGCTTTGATAAATATGGGACTGAAGGTATCCCATTGATTCACTGATTTCTTTTCCTCTGGGTAGATACCACTGCTTGATTGTCAGGGCCTGGGACTGGCCAGTTCTCAGCCTGGCTTAACTAGGTTCCAGACTTGGACCGCTAAGCTGTCTTGCTCTGGAACAATTTCTCATAGGTGCCGGAGGTCTATCTGCTTCAGCAGGAGAGAGAGAGCGAGAGAGCGAGAGAGAGAGAGAAAGACAGAAGCAGTCTTAGAATAGATAGATCTTAGTCTTTAGTGGAGCTTGGTAATTTTCAGCAGAAAGATGCCATGCTGGCGTTCTGCAGGCAGGAGAGGAGACAGAGTCAGAGTAAACGGGTTGGTGATAGAATTCGCATGCTCCCGACTGCCTTCTCCTCTAGCCGCCTCTCAACACCAGAGGTGTAGAGACTGCCAATTCACCAATGCTCTCATCTCGCAAGCTCTCATGCTTGTTAGGAGAGCTAAATCCTCCTCTATGCCCTTTTCACCAAGGTGTTCCATTATTGAGCTATACAGGTATTTCTTATAACTTTCATCCCTAGCCATAGGCTCTACGGGCTGCTACACTTGATATTTGTCCAATACCCCTGAATCTTAGGGTTACTGTGCTGGATCATTAGTAGACCTATTTTTAGCTTTTTGAGAAATCTTCATATTGTTTTCCATAGTAGTTGTAGTAATTTACATTTATACCAATAATATATGAGTTCCCCTTTATCTACGTCCTCACCAGCATCTGTTGTTTTGTTGTCTTTTTAAAATAGCCATTCTAACTGGGTTATATTCCATTGTGGCTTTACCTCAGGTTTGCATTTCTATGATAACTAGTGATGTTGAACATTTTTTTATAAACCTGTTGACTATTTGTATGTCTTCTTATAAGAAATTGTTATTCATGTATTTTGCCCACTTTTTAATGGGATTATTATTATTTTTTTAACTGTCGAGTTCCTTACGTATTCTGAATACTAGTCCCTTGTCAGACGAATAGTTTGCAAATATTATCAACTGGTTGTCTCTTCACCCTGTTGTTTCCTTTGCTGTGAAAAGCTTTTTAGTTTAATATAGCCCCATTTGTCTATTTTTGTTTTTTGCCTGTGCTTTTGCCTGTCTTAGCTATAAAATCTTTGCCTAGGTTAATGTCCTGAAGTATTTCCCCTAAGTTTTCTTCTAGTAGTTCTATATTTTCAGGTCTTACATTTAGTCTTTAATATGTCTCGAGCTGATTTTTGTAAAATTGAGGGATAGGGATCCAGTTTTATTCTTTTGCACACATATATTTGTGTGTATATACATATATATCTTGTTTTTCCAGCATAATTTATTGAAGAGACTGTCCCTTCTTCCTATTTTTAGTGCCTGTGTTGAAAATAAGTAGACTGTAAATATACCAATTTATCTGCATTCCAAATTTTGTTCTGTTAGTCTGTACATCTATTTTTATAACAATACCATGCTATTTTGTTTACTATAGCCTTGTAATATATTTTGAAATCAGGTAGTGTGATACCTCTAGTTTTGTTCTTTTTGCTCAGGATTGCTTTGGTATTTTGGGCTCTTTTTTTGTCCCATACACAAATTTTAGTTTAGTTTTTTTTTTTTTAATTTCTGTGAAAAATGACATTGGTATTTTGATAGGGATTGCATTGAATCTGTAGATTGATTTGGGTGGTATTGTTAGCTTAACAATATTAATTATTTCAATCCATGGGCATGGGATGTATTTACATTTCTTTGTGTCATCATCACCCTCTTTTATCAGTGTTTCGTAGTTTTCCTTATAGAGATATTACACCTCTGTAGAGGATGCCAAGAGCCAGAAGACCTCTGAGCAAGATGATTTGTGGCTGGGGGGTGGGCCCTTGGGCAATTTGTTGGCAGGTGTTCGTTGGAAAGAATGAGCCCAAGTTCATGGCAATCCTTAGGCATGCAGTCATTGTCTAATACTCCCCTCACCTGTCACGTACGTCTCAGTAAAAGGCTACTGCAGAGGTTGCTTGGGCTACCCTGCAATCAAGGTTAACCTGCCTCCTGCAAACATGTTCTTCTTAGCAAAGTATCTTAAGCTTGTACTTCTAATCTGCATCATGCCTCGTTCCCTCCTGCTGCAATCAAGACCAGGGCCATAGGGGTTGCCACACACCTCTTTGGTTAAATTTATTTCTAGGTAATTACTTTTTTGTAGCTATCTTAATTGAGATTCCCTTCTTGATTTCTTTTTTCAGCTAGTTCGTTATTGATGTTTAGAAACGCTATCGATTTTTGCATGTTGTTTTTTTAATCCTGCAACTTTGCTGACTTTATTTATTGAATTTAAGAGCTTTTTTGGTGGGTTTTTTAGTTTTTTCTTGCTAGAAGATCAAAGAAGGACAATTCGACTTTTTTTTTTTTTTTCAAATCCGGATGTCTTTTGTTTCTTTCTTGTGCCTCATCTCCCTGGCTAGGACTTCCAGTACTTTGTAGAATAGTTATGATGAAAGTGGACATCCTTATCTTGTTTCAGTTTTTAATCATTCAGTATGATTTTAGCTGTGGGTTTGTCATACATGGCCTTTATTACGTTGAGTTTGTTCCTTCTATGACTAGTTTGTTGAAAATTTTTATCATGAAAGGATGTTGAATTTTATCAAATGCTGTATCTGTTTCTATTGGGATAATCATATAACTTTTCCCCTTCATTTTGTTGATTAAACATGTATGATGTTTATTAATTTGTGTATGTTGAACCATCTGCATTGTAGTAGAAATATCACTTGATCGTGGTAGATTGTCTTTTTGATGTGCTGTTGGAATGAGTTTGCTACTGTTTTGTTGAGAATTTTTGCATCTATTTCATGAGGGATATTGGTCTGTTTTTTCATTTACTTTTTTTTTATTGCATCCTTGTCTGGTTTTGGTATCAAGATAATGCTGGCCTCATAGAATAGTTAGGGAGAATTCTTCTTATTAAATTTTTTGGAATTGTTTGAGGACAATTGGTGTTCTTTTTTAAATATTTGGTAGAATTTGGTAGTGAAGCCATTCTGTTCTGTACTTTGTTGGGAGACTTTTTTGTTATTGATTTAATCTTATTACTCATAATTGGTCTGTGCAGTTTGCAATTAATATTAATATTTCTTTCTTATTCATGCTTAGTAGGTTGTATGTGTCCTGAAAAATATCCACTTACTATATGTATTCCAGTTTGCTGGTATATAGTTGTTGTGTATATAATAGTCTCTGATTATCTTTTGAATTGCTGTGATATCATCTCTTTTTTTACTGTCTGACTTTGTTTATGTGAGTCTTTTGCCTTTTTTCCCCCTTGGTTATTCTAGCTAGCAGTTTATCAATTTTGTTTAATTAAAAAAAAAAAAACAACACTTTTTGCCCCAGATTAATAGGAGGGTATAAATGTTACATTGTTTTCACTTCTAAGGTAAAGTTGAAGTTGTGGTTGAGCCCTTCATCCAGGGGGCATGCTGAGTACCCTTGAATTGTGAACATTAGGTGAGATCTTGCCAATTGCCCTCCCTCCTTTCCCCTCCCCCTGGCTAGACTATACTAGTGTTTTTTTCTTACCTGTGGGCATATAGTTTTTTATATATTGGTTTCATATTAGTATTGAATACATTGGATACTTTTCCCCCATTCTTAAGATACTTTACTAAGAAGAATGTAAAAACCCAACTTTTAATTTCATTGATCCTTTGTGTTTATTTAATTCTCTCTAGTTTATTTAATTCTGCTCTGATCTTTATTATTTCTTTCCTTCTACTAACTTTCAGTTCAGTTGGTTCTTTTCTAGTTTCTTGAGGTGGACTGTTACGTTGTTTATTTAAAACCTTTCTACTTTTTTGATGTAGGCATTTATTTGTATAAATTTCCCTTGTAGCATCACTTTCAATGTATTCCATAAGTTTTGATCTTTTGAGTTTTAATTCTCATTTGTTTTTAAGAAATTTTTGTTTTCGGGCAGCGCCTGAGGCTCAGTGGGTAGGGTGCTGGCCCCATATACCAAGGGTAGAGGGTTCGAACCTGGCCCTGGCCAAGCTGGGTGTTGTGGCGGGCACCTGTAGTCCCAGCTACTCAGGAGGCTGGGACAAGAGAATTGTCTAAGCCCAGGAGTTGGACGTTGCTGTGAGCTGTGAGTGCCACAGCACTCTACTGAGGGTGCCAAAGTGAGACTCTGTCTCCAAAAAAAAAAATTGTTTTCCAACTTAATTTTTTCCTGGACCAATGGTCATTAATGAACACATGTTTAATTTCCATGTATTGTACAGTTTCCAATATATCTTGTTCTTGATTTATAGTTTTATTCCATTGAGTCCAAGAAGATCTTTGATATAAATTTCTTTTAAAATTTGTTGAGACTTGTTTTGTGTCCTAACATATGGTACTACGTATATCCTGGAGAATGTTTCATGTGCTGATAGGAAGAATGTGTATTCTGTAGTTGTTGAATGAAATGTTCTTTAAATGTGTACTAGGTCTGTTTGATCTAATGTGAAGTTTAAATCCAATATTTTTGTTAATTTTCTGTGCACATGTTCTGTCCAATGCTGAAAATGCAATGTTCATAGTGCCCAGCTATTATTGTTTTAAGTCTATCTTTTTGTGTAAGTCTAATTATATTTGCTTTATATATCTGGATGCTTCAGTGTTGGGTGTACATATGTTTAGAATTATTATTCTTACTAAATTGATCCCTTTGCCATTATCTAATGACTTTCTTTGTCTCTTCTTAACATTTTTGACTTAAAGTCTGTTTTATGTGATATAAGTATAGCTACTCCTGTTCACTTTTAGTTTCTGTTTTTGTGAAAATAGTTTTCATTCTTTTACTTTTGTTCTATATGTTTTTACAGGTGTGATGAATTTCTTGTAGACATAATATAGTTAGATTTTAAAGATATACACACACACGACACATTTTCCCATCCACTCATCTAGTCTTTCTCTTTTAAATGGAAAGTTTAATCTGTTTTCACTTAAGGTTATTATTAATATGTAAGGCCTATTCTTGCCATTTTTATTAATTGATTTCTAGTTGTTTTCTACAGCCTTAGTTCCTTTCTTTCTTATTATTTATCATTGTGGTTTGGAGGTTTTTCTGTAGTGGTAACATTTCAATCCTTTCTCTTCCTTATTTGTATGTTTGGTCTACCATGGGGTTTTATACTTTTATGTGTTTTTATTATGGTAGATATCATCCTTCTGCTTCCAAATGCAGGACTTCCTTAAGCATTTCTTGTAGAGCCAGTCTAGTTATAAAGAATTCATTCTATGGTGGCACCCGTGGCTCAAGGAGTAGGGCGCCAACTCCATATACCAGAGGTGGTAGGTGGTGGGTTCAAACCTGGCCTGGCCAAAAATTGCAACAACAACAAGAACAAAAAAAAAAAAAAATAATAATTCATTCTGTTTTTGCCTGCATGTCTGTTAATTCATTCTGCTTTTGCATATTTTCTTCATTTATGAAGGATAACTTTGCTAATTATAGTACAACCTCTGTAAGTTGACCACCTCAAAGATTATAACAAACTGGTCAACATATGGATGTAGTCAACATAAGGAAATAGGCATTTGGTACTGATATATGCATGTGGTACATGTCTGGTCTATGAAATTTAGATCAACCTTAGGAGGTGGTCAGCTATGAAGGCTGTATAGTATCTTTGGCTGGCAGTTTTTATCTTTTAGCACTTTGATTGTATCCTTCTATTCTCTCCTGGTCTGTAAGGTTTCTGCTGAGAAATTTGCAGTTAGTCTTATGGGGGTTCCCCTATAAGTGACTAGACGCTTTTCTTTTACTGTTCTTCAAGTTCTTTCTTTGTCTTTGACTTTTGATGGTTTGACCATAGTGTGCTGCAGAAAAGTTTCTTTTTGTTTGTTTAATTTTGTCTGTTTGTTGCTCTTTCAGCTTTCTGTGTCTGGATGTCTAGATCTCTAGCTAACAGTGAGAAAATTTCAGTTATTTTTTCATTAAATAGATATTCTATCTATTTTGCTTTGACTTCTGGGACACCAAAAACTTAAATTTTAATCACTTTGTGGTGTCCCATATGCTTTTTCATTCTTTTTTCCCTTATTTTTGTCTGAGTGAGTTATTTCAAAAGATCTATCTTTAAGTTCTGAAATTTTTTCTTTTGCTCAATCTAGTCTATTGTTGAAGCTTTCTAATGTATTTGGTATTTCATTCAATACATTCTTCAGTTCCAGAATTTCTGATCTTTTAAAGAATATCTATCTTCTTAATAAATTTGTCATTCATAGCCTGAATTGTCTTTCTGTTTTCTTTGCATTGTTTTTCTGTACTTGTTTTTCACTGAGCTTCTTTAGTATTATTATTTTGAATTGTTTTTCCAGGATTTTATAAAGTTTTTCTTCTTCTTCTTCTTTTTTTGCACACATTAAAATTTGCTTTAATACTTCTTTGGGGAAAAAAAATCACACTTGTAGTGAATGAACAAGACACATTTTCACATTATTATTTGTATCTACCATGCCATGAATTCATAGGGAAGAGGTTCCAGTAGCTCAGGGAGGCACCTTGCTATTGACTGTGACAAAGTGTTTATTGACTTTTGAATTCACGGGAAATAGGTTCCTGCACCTTGTATCACCGTTACACGGGGGCTATATTGGTTATCCTGTGTGCTATGCTGTACACCTATTATGCCATGAGCTCACAGGGAATAGGTTCTTGCACCTCAAAACATGGATCCACTGATACTCCTGTGTGCTGTGTTATATGCTTAGGCTCCTTTCCATTAGTTCTCACAAAGTGGGCTTCTCTGGGTGGCGCAGGCTGGAGCTTCAGTTGAACCCAGGTACCTTTCTCTTTGGCTTCCTTCTTTTTCTGATAATTTTCCTTCACGTGTTTCAGGAAGCTATCTCAGCTCTTAGAGTGCTTAATATGCTCAATACGAACATTAATCCTCTTTGCAAGGATCTTGCCCTTAACTTGTTTGTTTACAACAATGCCAATAGCATGCTGGGTAACATTGTAGACTCTTCCAGTTTCGGCATGGTAACATTTGTGTGGCATGCCTTTTTGAACAGTACCCATTCCCTTGATGTCTACAATATTACCTTTCTTGTAGATTCTCATATATGTGGCCAAAGGAACAACTCCATGTTTTCTAAAAGGCCTAGAGAACATGTATCGGGTGCCTCTCCTCTTTCCCTTTGTGTTTGTCATTTTAGTGAATTACTGGAAGATGGTGTCTCTGGCTGAAAGCCAGTCTCACTTTGTAACTCTTAGTAGAGTGCTGTGGTGTCATACCTCACAGCAACCTCAAACTCTTGGGCACCAGTGATCCTCTTGTCTCAGTTTTTCATTTTTAGTAGAGATGGTGTCTCACTCTTGCTCAGGCATGTCTCAAACTTGTGAGCTCAAGTGATCCACATGCCTTGGCCTCCCAGAGTGCTAGGATTACAGGGGTGAGCTACTATTCCTAGCCTATAAATTTCTTTTTGATTGAAATCTGTTCCTGGAGAATTGTTGTGTTCCTTTGGAGATGTCATAGTTTCTTGATTTTTTTTTATATTTCCTGTTTGCATGTTGATATCTGTGTATCTTGTACAATAGTCACTTATACTGGTTTTCAAAATTTGCTTTCATTGGGTGTTGCCTGTGGCTCAAAGGAGCAGGGTGCTGGCCCCATATACAGGAGGTGGCAGGTTCAAAATTGGCCAAAAACTGCAAAACAAACAAACAAAAAAACCCAAAACAAAACAAAAATTTACTTTCATAGAAGAGAATGTTTTCCTGAAGATGCACCTCTGGTGTTAATTGGCCAGGGCACTTTGTCTTTGATTTTGGGTGCATGCAATAGTGTAGTTGCCATGATTTTCCAAGCTGTAAACAGTATTAATGGTGGCTTTGGGTGTGGTTTTTAGTGGAAGCTGTTGTGGAATTTTGTTGTGGACAGAAGCACTTGGTGGGCCTGTCCTCAGTTTGCTGTGGTGATAGCTATGAGCCAAGCACATCTGCCTTTGCAGACCTTTGGACTGTATGCTGGCATCAGTTTCAGCAGGTGCAGATGGACCAATGTTGGGGCCTTTAGGCAGCTTTCTTATGTGCTGGTAATGGCATCAGTGAGCCAAGTGGATAGGTGGGTTCCTGGGCCCCTGTGTAGTGGGTGTTGCATGGGTGATGGCACTAGCAGTGGTGGGACAAACCTCTGGCTCCCAAGCCATCCATGCTAGTGTTGGCCATGGCTGTGATGGCCTAGGTGCATGTAAGTGGGTGCCTGCTGTGGTATTATTGACTGTTTTGGGGGACTGACTCCAGGCTCTGGGAAAAGGGCTCAGATGTCAATAGTGGTAAACTGAGCTGGTCAGTTCCCAGGACTTCAGATGGCATGCCTGGATACTGAATGGGGCAGTAGGACTGAGCCAAAGGGATCTGCTCTCAGGCCCTCCAGTGGTATGTGTAGGCACTGGCTGTGATAGGTAGGTGTGGACTGATTCCCATGTCCCCTTTAGAATGCTCAAGTAGGTATGGCAGTAGTTATGCTGCAAGGTGGAGCTGCTTTCAGTGCTAGTAGCTGTATTCAAATGGCTGGGAGGTACATTTTTTTGCTTGTGTTTCAACTCCAGTAGCAGCAGGCCACAGTGGTGGCAGCTGTGTCTGGGGGAGTTTGTGCTTGAGCCTACGAAACTGCAAGTCAGCTTTGTTGCTGGGGGAAGTGGAGCTTTTGCCAATGGCTCACATTTCAGATCTGGTAGCATCAGCCAGCTATAGTGATGGCTGCACATGGGGAATGTTAATGAGTCTCCAATGAGTTTGAAATGTAGGGGCTTTGGGTCCCTGGCAGGAAGTGATCTAGTGGAGGTTGAGCCCTAAATATTGTAGCTACTTAGGACTAGGGGGTTGTGTGGAACCATGCTTGAGGTGCCTTTTGGAGCAATGCTGTTTCTTGGTCTCTAGGTAGCTTCCTATGTTAGTGTTGGGGCCTGCAAGGGTCTAGATGCTCTCCTGTGGCTAAGATTGCAGGGAGATGAGGTGATGATGTGGACTTCCAGGGATCTCTCATTTACTTTTCCCCTAAATTGGGAAGCCTCTCCAGGCTCTCAGCCAATCCTGAGCAAGCAGGCTGCCTTGTTTTCCTCTGCATCCTTGCTTTAGATATTTCTTGTCACATCTCTGTTGAATTCCAGTGTTCTCTCTGACGATCTATGTGAAGTGTGATTATCTACTCGCTATTTTGGTTTTACTTTGTGGAGGAGGCAAGTACCAGATGCTCTTGCTTAGCCATCTGGAAGCACTTCCATTTTTTTGAATTGTCAATGTTTGCCTGATGCCATGTCTGGATTTTCAAAAATAGTCTTTGAATGATATACCTGTGGTATAATGTGAAATATGTTTGGTCTTTGTTCTGGGTTTCTGACACAGACCTCATAAATCTCTTGTAATTTCTTGAACGATAAGGATGAGAGCAGCATCTTTAAACATTTGGTTCTGGTACAGAGTTCCTAAAACCCTCAGAATTTCCTGAGTAATATAAGTGTCATTTGTGTCATGACCTTTTGATTACACCTGAGTTTATGCAAAGAGGTAGTTTAAGGTGGGGCCCCTGGATAATCTCATGATGACATCAGTCACCAGAAAGACCAAGCGATTGGAACTTTCAGCCCCACTCACCCACCTCCAGGAAAGAGAAAGAGAAATTTCTTTTACCGATTTTTTTTTTTCTGTAAAAATTCTTAGACCAGGAGATTTAAGGAACTTCTGGATAGCTGAACATGTGGAGGTTGCTGACATGGACACTCGGTATTCCTTCCCATATGCCTTGCCCTATGCACTCTTCCATCTGGCTGTTCATTGGCATTCTTTGTAATATCCTTTATGACAAAGCAGTGAAAACTAAAGGGTTTCCTTGGGTTCTGTGAGCCATTTTAACAAATTAACAGAAACCCACGGAGGGGGTTATGGGAACCTGCTGGTCATCTAAAAATATAGGTCATAGGCTGAGGCTTATACTTGGCATCTGAATTGGGGCACAGTCCTGTGGAACTGAGCTCTCAATCTGTGGGATCTGATTCTATCTCCAGTTGGAGGACACTCAGCTGGTGTCTGCTAGAGAATCCATTTCAGAATTACTTACTTGGTATATATGGGAAAAATCCCCACACATCTGGTGTTAGAAGTGTTTTACTGAGTGTCTGAGTAATGAATAGAAGAAAAACATGTTTTTGGCTTTTTCTTAATTTTTATAATACCTAATAATCATAACATCAAATTTTAGTGTATCTATTTTTATTTGGGAAAACAGATAAGATTTTCCTATAACCGTACAATAAAAACCATGTGAATGATCTCAATGTTATGCCCTTTCCAAGCCCTGTCATATGTTACCCAACTAGGTCTTATGTTAGCCTCACTTTTTAACTTCAAAAATTAGACCTTAAGAAGAAAGAATGAACCACTGTGCAGAGAAGCAGTAAAGGATAATGATTAAGAATGCAGATTCTGGAGCCAGCTAGTCCATTTGGGTTAGATTGCCAGCTCTTACTAGCTACATCAATGTATGCAAGTTATTTATCCCTCTCTATGCCACAGAGAAATGTAAAATAGTTGTGATACTAGTAACTCCTATGGTGATTACATGATTAAACAAATCAAAAATTATCAAGCACTTTGAACAGTTCGCAGAACATGGATACCACTTATGGCAAAATCTCAGTGTTTGGACAACTCTATTTGCAAGATTCAATACTCAATGTACCGCTGTAATACATACGACTATTATATATCAATAAAGAAAAATTATGGATAAAAATTAAATGCTCATATTTATAATCCCTACATGTCTAAAGAACAAAACTCTTCTAAAATGTTCTCGTGCAGCCACCTGAAAGTTGTAAAAACTTTCAAATATGAAGAAAATCATGGCAGACATTGGACCCTTATAAAACTTTATTTAATACTAAAAACATAGACCGTCGGCTTGGAAAACCTGAACTGAATTCATAGCTGAGGAATATCAAATACAATCCCAACATGGGAAACTGGAGCCTTGTATGACTCACGCTTTTTTCACAGTAGGACCATCTCCTCACTTCTCAATCCCACCTGAAAGAAATATACACAAAAGCTTTGAACCAAACAAAGGAAAATTTCAGGTTACAACGTTAGTGCCTAATAAACCAACAAAAGCATTTTGGGGGGATCCTGACTCAAGAATCCAGGATAGATTGAGAGGGCACTTTAATGGCTGGTGGGCAAATGCACAATGGTCAGAGGTCGTCCTTCCAAAGCCAACAGCCAGGATATCACTTTTATTGTCTATAAACATTGAAAGATGAAGGACGGGAAGTGGAAACATTTGTTCAAAATTTCATTACAAAGAAAAGGACATTTACGAAAATCAACTTTTCAGAGGCTGGGATGAGTAGATTGCCTGAGCTGAGGAGCTTGAGACCAGACTGAGCAAAGCAAGACCCTGTCTTTACTAAACACAGAAAAGCTAGCTGGGCATTACGGTGAGTGCCTGTAGTCCCAGTTACTTGGGAGGCTAAGGCAAAAGTATTGATCACTTGAGCTCAGGAGTTTGAGGCTGCTGTGAGCTAGGATGCTATGGCATTCTACTCAGGGTGACTGAGTGAGATACTGTCTCAAAAAAAAAATCAACTTTTCAGAAGTTTGTGAGTATAAGTTTTCAGAAATATTTTTTCATTTACCCCTTAGCTCCTAAGAATTGAGATGGTTTTCAGGAGGACATTCCCTTGCTTGAGATGAATATGGTGAATATTGGGCAAATAATGAAAATGAGTGGATGTGGTAATTTTTGAATTCTAAAGTGCAAGGAAGGTCTCTAGAGGGCATTAAAAATTTACCATTTTTAATGATTGTACTTGCACAGCAATAAAATACTTTCGGTAGCCCCCAGCGACAAGTGATATTCACTCTACTCAGACGCACACATCTATAACCGTACAATAAAAACCGTACAATAAAAACCATGTGAAGATCTCAATGTTATGCCCTTTCCAAGCCCTGTCATATGTTACCCAACTAGGTCTTATGTTAGCCTCACTTTTTAACTTCAAAAATTAGACCTTAAGAAGAAAGAATGATGAACACTCTCACTCATACTCTAACTTGATGCTGTACTTGTGCTTTTTCTTGTCTCCTACCTTTCTTCACTGGCTAGTTCTACTGCCTTGCTACAAGTCTCATGGTTTTGTACCCCAGGGATTCCATTCGATGTTAGAATGTGTTATATGAGATTGGACACCAAATAGCTGTGATAGTTAATTTTATGCATCAACTTGACTGGGTCACAGACCCCCAGACAGTTAGCCAACATCTTCTGGGTGTTTTGGGTGACACTGACATTTGGATCATTAGGCTAAGTAAAGCAGAATGCCCTTACTGATGTGGTAGGCCTCATCAAACTAGCTGAAGAGTTGAATGGATCAAAAAGGCTAAGTAAGAGGGAACTTCTGCCTGACTGCTTGATTTGGAATATTAGTTCTTTTTGGCTTTTGTATGTGGACAGAGCATTGGTTCTTAAGTCTCAAGATCATTGGCTTTTGAACTGGAACTACACATTGGTTCTTCTGAGTCTCAAACATACCCATGGTAGGTCTTGGAACTGTTCAGCCTCCATAATTGTGTGAGCCAATTTCTTATAAAAACTTATAACTTATACATAATATATATATATATATATATATATATATATATATATATATATACAGTGTGTGTGTGTGTGTGTGGGTGTGTATCATATTGATTCTACTTCTCTGGAGAATCCTGACTAATACAATAGCTAAAATTAAAAAGAAGCACTGGGAAGGATAAATAGCAAATACATTTTTATACATTGGGTAGGAGTATAAAATTGTACAATTGCTTTGGAAAACAACCTGATAGTTATTTATAAGGTTAAACATATGCTTAACATATGACCCAGCAATTCTTATCTTTGGTATTTACTCAACATAAATGAAAATATATATCTGTAAAAAGACTTGTATACAAATATTCATAGCTGCTTCTTCAGAATAGCTCCAAATTAGAAACAACCTAAATGTTTATTAATAGATGAGTAGACAAACAAATTGTGGTATCTCCCTATTATTGCATACTGCTTAACAATAAAAAGAAGCAAACAACACAGAACAAAATAAATGAATTCCAACCACATCATGCTGTGCAAAAGAAGCCAGGCACAAGGGTGCTATTGATGCATGCTTTACAGCTGAAGACGGATAGACTGGAAAGGGGGCTGATTCCTTGGGTGTGTACACTGTCAAAATTCATCAGGCTATATACTTAAAAATGTTTCACATTTTATGTATGTTATGTCTTCAAAAAAGAAAAAAAACTTCAAAGTTTTGCATTTTATATCACATTCCTTTTCATCTATTTAGTTTTTATTTTAGGAAAGATTCATGTTGCCAATGCCAGAAACTAATCCCAACTTCTGCTATATCTGCCTCTAGTAATGAGAAATTGTTGCCAAATTAGTATGAAAAAATTCTTTCTTAAATGCCTTTTTGTATTACATGTCAAAGCAGTGATATTTCTTGTACCATAATTGAGGCTTCAATTGCACCACAGACAGAAAAACCAGTAGCTACCTACTTCATCAATACTAATAACAATTGAAAAGTTTGTTCTTACATACAGACATTGTGAGCTGTTCCCATTGATGTCAAGGTTAAATAGCAGCTATGCCACAAACTATACATCAAAGATTTTAAATTAGTTTCATTTTCCAAGAGGCACAATTCTAGGTTTATACAATTTAGTAAACAATAGTCTCTAAGAAAATGCTTTAAGAGTTATTTTATTTTATTATTTTATTTTCTGAGATAGAGTCTCTCTCTGTCACCCATAGTGTCATCATAGCTCATAGCAACTTCAAACTCCTTAGCTCAAGTGATCCTCTTGCCTTCAGTCTCCCAAGTAGCTGGGACTATAGGTGCCCATCACGATGCTCAGCTAGTTTTTCTATTTTCAGTTGAGATGAGGTCTCATTTTGCTCAGGCTGGTCTCAAATTCTTCAGCTCAAGGAATCCACCTGCCTTGGCCTCCCAGAGTGCTAGGATTATAGGTATGAGGTACCATGTTTGGCCTTTAAGAATTTTTTTAAAGCAAAATTGGACAACCAACAAGGAATATAATTGTGTGGACAGCAATAATTTGTCAGTCTCCCAAAGGTAAAAGATGTGGCCAGAAAATATTCTCCAACTATAGAAGGCATTAAGTGACCAAAGAAAAATCTTTGATGTCTTAACGGGCACATATGGTTTTCATAGATTTTTAACCATTATACTTAGTAAAAAATATATTTTATCCTAATACACACATACTTATATACAAATGAATATTTAGTTTACACATACATATGCATAACTGAAACCCATTTCAAGTAACAACTTTTCTCTTTGTGCAAAGCACTTTGATAGTTTTCATTTCATTAATGTTGGACTGAAGTTTGATTAACCCTGGTCTAGTTTATGAAAGATTATTCTTAATTTCTTCAGCAGCTGAGCCAGAGAAAATAGCAGCAGGAGAAAATTTAGGCACAGGGAAGGGAGACATTGTAGACGGTAATTAATAAATGTTGGAGCCTGGAACTGACAATCAGAATGGTCAAGCATCTTCAGGAGAATGATTGATAATTATTTTTCTAGGATGACTTTTAATTATAGACCTACTCAAAATAACAGATGAACCAACCACATGAAATTTTGAGTTGCATGGAGTTCTAAAATATTCTAAAACTTCCATTTACTTAGTAATTCATGATAAACAGATTATTTTGCTTTTTAATTGTTTCCTAGTGATTGCATTGATGGTTGATTTTGTCATGTCAGGATCTTATCTGCCCTTGAATTTATTCACTTTATCTTTGATGATATAATTTATAAAACTATCATGTAAATATTCCCCTTTAAAAAAGGTTTTAAAACACATTTAGAGATTCTGTTAAAGCATAATGTACATATATACCGGTCATTAATATTAAAATTAAAAGGTTAAAATAACACAAGATTTTTATCTGAATGATTACATATAATATTTTGTTTAATAAATAAAAAATGCATTACAAGGTTAAGTCTAAGTTTTCTCTCAGTTATTGATGTTTAATCATGTCTTCCATTTGTGTCTCTTTACATTCTTTCTTTCTTTTTAAAAATATAGTGATACTTTTAATGCCCTTAATAGCCTTGCCTATAAATCTGTTATAAACTGCCTGAGAACCATTAACAACCAATTTCATATTCTAAACTACATTTTCTGCCAAAACATTTTTAATAATCCACTTATGACACCTTCCCATGGTATTTTATTGTCTTCTGACATAAGAAATTTTCAGAAAGAAAATATCCTTGACTTGGTACGTATTTTCACATGAATTGATTATTAGAAAGTAATAGCACTTTTGGTCCAAAGCTAATAGTTGTTGAAATAATTTCAGGAATCAGAGAATGTGTAGTAAATTTGAACCTTATTTTACTTGGCCATAAAATTGATGAGGATTGAATACAAGGGCATTGAAAACAAGTCAGGGTTCCTCTCATAAAACTGAAATGACAATCCAGAGAATAGCACAGACCTTCACATTAGTCATCCAGAGTGAGATGGTCACAATCATGTGTCCTATGAATGTTTTAGAGGTGAAATGGAGACAATGAAAGTCAGGTGGCAAATGTTCTGGGACAGCTGGACAATGAGCATTATTATTCTCAGGTTCGTTATCACCCTGGTTCCTTCCTAAAAACAATATTAGCTTTATTTTTTTCTTCATGTTTAAAGAAAAGATTATGAATAAGTGACTTGATTTTTTTTATTCCTAAGTAAATAACCCTGACTCTTCAGTTTCATCTTATGATGAGGAAATAATCAGAATTTTGAAAAAAAAATTTTTGGAAAAAAATTCTATTTCAAAGCTATGATAAAGGTAGGTGAATTTGTCCCTCTAAATATTAAATTAAAAAGTGCGTAGAAAGTCTCATTCTAAATATAAAGGCTGAACGGACACTTTGCCAAAGAAGATAAACATGAGACAAATATGCATATAAAAAGATGCTTGACATCAAATGTCATTGAGGAATTGCATATTAAAATGAGATACTACTTACATATCTATTAGAACGATCAAAACCAAAAAGTAGACAGAAACAAATGCTTGTGAGAATGTACATTAGGAGGAATTTGCATTCATTGCTGAAGTTTCATTCAAATGCAAAATGGTACAACAACTTTTGAACACAATTTGGCAATTTTGTACTAATCTAATCCTATTCTTATCATACAATACAGCAATTGCCCTTGTTGGCATTTACTCAAATGAATTGAAACTAATGTCCACAAAACAACCTGCACATGGATGTTAATTGCAGCATTAATTCATAATTGCTAAAACTTGGAAGCAACCAAGATGTCATTTAGTTGGTAAAAGGATAAATAAATTGTGACACATCCAAATAATAAAATACTACTGAGTGATTAAAACAATGAGCTATTGAACCATAAAAGATATGGAAGAACTTTAATTGCATATTGCAAAGTGAAACAAGACAATCTCAGAAGGCTACATATTGTTTGATTCCTGGTATATGACATTCTGGAAAAGGCAAAACTGTAGAGATAATAAAAAGATGAGAAGTTGCTGGCAGTTAGTGGAGAGGGAGGGATGAATAGACAGAGCACAGAGTATTTTTAGGACAGTGAAACTATTCTATGTGATACCATAATGGTAGATACATGTCATACATTTGTCAAAACTCATAGAATGTACAACAATGAGAGTGAGAACTAATGTAAACTACTGTCTTTGCATGATCGTAATGTGTCAATATAAGTTTAATGATTATGATAAATGTACCACTCTGGTATGGGATGTTGATAGTGGGTATTATGTTTTGAATGTTTGGCCCCTCCAAATCTCATGTCCAAATTTGATCTCTAATGTTGGAGGCCAGGTCAAGTGGGAGGTGTTCAGATCATGGGGTGGATCCCTTATGAATGGCTTTGTGTGCTCCCTTAGGTTGCCCTGAGTTCTCACTCTATTCGTTCACATAAAAGCTGGTTGTTTTAAAGAGCATGGGCATCCCCACCTCTCTGTCTCTTTCTCTCCCCCTTCCTTTTCTGCTTTGAATGGAAGGTCCCTACTTGAAGCTCTCACCCGAAGCAGATGTGGGTCCATGCTTCTTGTATGCTCTGCAGAATGGAGAGTCAAATAAATATCTTTTTTTTTTTTTTCATAAATTACCTAGTCTTAACCCTTCCTTCCTTCCTTTCTTTTTTCTTTCTTTCTTTCTTTTAGACAGAGTCTCACTCTCTCACCCTGGGTAGAGTGCTGTGATGTCATAGCTCACAGCACCCTCAAACTCTTGGGCTGAAGCAATCCTCTTGCCTCAGCCTCCTGAGTTTTTGGGATGACAGGTGCCTGCCAAAACACCTAGCTAAGTATATTTTTTATAGCAGCATATAATGAACTGACACAGTAGCAGGGAGGCTATGTATGTGTAGGGGCAAGGGATATATGGGAAAATTCTGTATATTCTCCTTTATTTTGCTGTAAACTTAAAAATGCTTTAAGAATAAAGTCTATTAAAAAAAACACAAAGGAATTACATGGAATCATTTTAGCAATTAAAAAAAAATTATTTGAAGATCTGTACTGAATGCTGGCCTGGCTGGGAATTCTTGAGGTTTGGAACACTATTGAATAGTCTTTGACTTTTGTATGTTGAAGGAATTTTGGGTGATACCAAGCAGTGGCATGAAGGTGCATAGTCTTGTAACTATTATAACACAGAATTGTGTTGGGTTGTTTGACTAAATGTTTGGGGATGAATTTTGTTCAAACATCTCATATTTGGAATTATGAGACCGCTGTCTCCATCTGACCTCCCCTCATTTATAATATACACAGAGGCCTCCACTGTTTTGTCTATAGACAAGTGAAGTTTGTTCTTATCTTGAGACAGCTTGATCATAATCTGATAGACTTTTACTTATCAAGAAAGATTACCTTACACCTATTCCAGGAGCAGCCAACTCCTCATTTATTTAATACATACATATTTAGTTGGCCCCAGGCTCTAAAGAGGGAATCAGACAAATTTTTCAAGGAGCTTCCAGGGTGCAGGGCCCATGTGAAATGGTGATTCTATATGGGGTGACTTCCCTGGGTTGCCCTACCTAGCTTTGGCTGTCTCTACCACCAGTGGGGTTCTTAGAAATACAGTCTGCATGCATACATCATCTTCTTCAGATCCTTAAAAATTAGAAAAACAGATACAGGTAACCAGCCAACGAATCAGTGTTAAGGGTGAGTTAAAGGATATTATTTAATTGACTTCATTGTTAGAAAAAGAAAGCTCCTTGACATGCTACTAATGGTAGGACAGTAAAGTTACCTTGAGATAACAGAGTGCCATGTGTTTGTGTATACATACCGTATACTGATGACCCTATCACAGAGGCATAGAGTGTCAATTTATAGAAATTGAAGCTTTCACCATATTTCTATTTCTCATAGAAATATCATGTTAAAAATGAGCAAAATGTTATTCTATAAGAAGCAAGTTTATGTGTGGAGTTGAAATTTACATACCATAGTATATGGCCAATGAAAGTTATAATTATTTTCTAGAGACCCAAAACTTTGATGATGAAGAGAGGAATGAACTTAGTTTTGACAAATTAAGTTAAGTTAGGGTTTAATATGGTCTATTTAGGATTATCTCAGTGTATTTTATATAACAGTCAATTGGAAGTATAAAGTTTATGTTTGGGCTAGTATATTACTATCTCCAGATGTTTCTTCCTATGAATGTTGCTTGGGAGGAAACTGATGTGACCTTACTGTGGAGAGCTGGGAGTGTGAACTGGCTCCTGTATTTTTCCTACTACAGATATCCTCCCTAATCTCTGTGGGATAGTCAGTTTGTCCTGGCCCTTGAATGCTGTAAATGGGCATCCTCTCAGGTGTGACTAGCTATGTTTTTGGAGTCACTTGGGTAGATGCTGGTGAAATCCATGGTGACTGTCATTTACTTTGGTCATAACACTTCTGTATTCTGAAGCTTCTTCCTCCAGACTTCTAGACTCAAATGGTCCATTGTTTGGTTGTATATCCTGGTTCTCTGCCCATGCAACATGGGCTCGGGGGTACATCTTAGGCTTATACATTGTGTTAGTCAGGGTTTCTTCAGAAAAACAGAATAATATAAGGAAGAAAGATTTATTTTTAAGGGATTGGGTCAGGTGATGTAGATATTGCTAAGTCTGAAATCTATAAGGCAGGCTAGAAGCTCAGGAAAGAGTTGATGTAGGCACGAGTCTGAAGGCAGTCTAGAAGTAGAGTTCCTTCCTTGTCATTCCTTTCTGCTAAGCCTTTTAACTAATTGGACGAGGCCCACCCGTATTTGTGGAAGGTAATCTGCTTTACTTGAAGTCTGCTGATTTAAATGTTAATTATGTCAGAAAAACACCTTTATGGCAATATCTAGGTTTTGACCAAATAACTGGGGACCATAGTTTAGCCAAGTTGGCACATTGTATGTACATGATAACAATCATATCTGTTTAGAACAGGGGTCCTCAAACTATGGCCTGTGGGCCACATGGGCCTGCCAAGGACATTTATCCAGCCTGCCATGTGTTTTTGCTGCCCTGCCTGTCATGCTTAGCGCCGACTCGCCTGGAGTCACAGTGTGCATGTGTGGAATGTGCGCCAACTCTCCGACTCTGCTCCTTCTCTCTGTCTCTCCCTGCTGGGTGTTTTTGCCATCCTGCTTAGCAGCCCACTCGTCCAGGCCCACAGTGAGCATGTGTGGAATGTGCGTCAAATCTCTGACTCTGCTCCTTCTCTCTGTCTCTCCCTACCCCTCCTTCTCTCTGTCTCTTGACTCTTCCTCTCAGTCTCTGGTGTAATCAGAGGAGTCACCAGGTTGCTTGTGCAGAGCCTGCTGCTGCCTAAGGACCGAGGTAAGAACAAGTTAGGATTTATTTGTTTTTAAGTTAGGAGGTCTTTTTTTTTAATTTTTTTATTTTGCAGGTAGTAGGGCCCTTTTTTTGCAGTTAAGGGGGGGGTGTCTTTTTTCCCTGAAGTTAGGAGGTCTTTTTTTTTTTTGCAGATGGGGGCGCCTTTTTTTTTGAAGTTAGAAGATCTTGTTTCTGAAGTTAGGAGAGCCTTTTTTTTTTTAAGTTGCTTAGTTGGTTGGGGGTGGTTTCTAGGGGGATTGTATCACAGTGATAATGCAAATAGTCAGCACTCAGTGCTAATGTAAATTGTCAGTGCTCAGAGGTAATGCAAATGGTCAGAGCTCAGAGGTAATGCAAATAGTGCTCAGTGTTAATGAAATTGTTAGCACTCAGTATTAATGCAAATTGTCAGCAGTCAGTGTTATCGCAAATGGTCAGCAGTCAGTGTTAATGCAAATGGTCAGTGCTCAGTGTTATCGCATGGGGGCCCCAAACTGGTAATCTGCCTAGGGCCCCATGGGAACTTAATCCGGCTCTGCAGATAGCCGAGGAGTAGGAAACCCAATTTAATTGACAATAAGTGCATTTATATTCTGATTGCTATTCAGTTGTGTATGATGTTGTATGGTATGTTCTGTGTAGGCCCCGGTTCACACTGTTGCGATCTCTGAGCATATGGCTGAACTCGCATTAGATTCAGAAGAAAAAAGGCATACGTGCCTTCTTTTCTCCTGCAGTGGAATCTGATTGCATGGGTCTTCTCACCTGTGCGAGTTCACAGATCGCAGTGTGGTTTGCACAGGGTAGTGTGAACTGGAAAGGTGGTGGAGGAACTGGCTCTGTAATTGTGCCTGTTCCCACACTGCACCAGTGTGAATCTGAGGTAAAAGCGGAGTTCCACCATATGGGCACTGGCGAGGCTGAAATGATGTGGACTGGCAAGGCTGCATTGATGGACACTGATCGGACTGCATTGATGGGCACTGATCAGACTACGTTGATGGGCAATGCAATCTATATGTCTCTGTGTGGGCAGAGTTATTGCTGGTATATTGTTTTTGGAGCACTATATATATATACATACATATATATATGTATGTATTTTATTTTATACATATATATATATATGTATGTATTTTACTAATAGCAATTTGGAATCCCTAGGAAACAATGATATCAAGAAAGAGAAAAATTGACTCAGAGTGTAGGATATTCAAAGAACAGTGGACTTATGATTACTTTTTTGTGCAGTACAAGGAAAGAGCTGTGTGTTTGATATGCCAGAATATAGTGTCTGTGTTCAAAGAATACAATTTGCATCGACACTATCAAACTCAACATAAAGATAAATATGATTGTTTGATTGGAGAAGTGAGAAAAGATAAAATATTAAAACTGAAATATACATTGACAACTCAGCAAAATACTTTTGTGAAGCAGAAACAGCTAAATACTTCATCACTGTGAGTAAGTTTTCAAGTTGCCAAGCTAATAGTGTGCACTGGCAGACCATTCGTGGAGGGAGAATTTGTTAAAGAATGCCTTCTTTCTGTTGCCAAAGAGATGTGTCCAGAGAAGGCCGATTTACTTAGTACAGTGAATCTTTCAGGACCCTCAATTATATGAAGGATTGAAGAAATGGGAGACAATTGCATCAGCATTTGAAAAACTCCGCAAAAAAACTGTCCTATTTTTCCTTGGCACTTGATGAAAGTAACGATGTTTGTGATTCTGCACAACTTCTAATTTTTATTCGTGGAACAAATGACTATGCTTGCTGCACTGCAAAGCATCAAAGGAACAACTACAGGAGAGGATATCTATGAAAAGGTTTGCCAAACTGTGAATAGTTTGGAGCTGGAGTGGGCAAAACTAGCCAGTGTGGCAACTGATGGTGCTCCTAGCATGGTGGGGTCTAAGAAAGGAGTAATTGCTCACATTAACCAAGAGATGGACAAACATAACCATTATCATCCAATAGCCATACACTGCCTTATCCACCAACAAGTGCTGTGTAGAAAATCACTGAAGTGGGACTCTGTTATGAAAACTGTGGTATCTTGTGTTAACTTCATTAGAGGTAAGGCACTAAACCACAGACAATTTCAGGAATTTCTGTCTGAGCTAAATGTTGCTTGTGAAGATGTTCCATACCACACAGAAGTCTGTTGGCTGAGTTGAGGAAGAGTTTTGAAACATTTCTATGACTTACTTCCACAGATCACAGCTTTTCTGCTTTCAAAAAACAAAGAAGTGCTAGAGCTCAATGATGCAGAATGGAAATGGCACCTTGCCTTTCTGACAGATGTAACAGAGCTACTCAACAGTTTCAATGTGCAACTTCAAGGAAAGGGGAAGCTCATCTGTGATATGCAATCACATGTGAAAGCATTTGAAGTAAAATTAGGCCTCCTCATCAAACAAGTGAAGGAAGAAAATTTCTGCCATCTCCCCACAATTCAAAATCTGTTAGCGGAAAATCCATTGATTGCATTCCCAAATAAAACATGTGTGAATTCACTGGAAAAGTTGCAAAAGGAGTTCCAATTTAGATTTAAAGAGCTTCATCTCCATGAATAGGACATACAGCTTTTCTGTAACCCATTTTCTATTGACATTGAACATGTGGATATGATTAACCAAATGGAACTGGCTGAACTGCAGAATTGTTACTCTCTGAAAGACGCATTTAAGTCAAGCACCCTTCCTAATTTCTATGCATCTCTCCCCTCTGAGACATATCCTAATCTCAGGAACCATGCACTCAGAATGGCAACCATGTTTGGCAGCACTTATGTCTGTGAACAGACTTTTTCCAGAATGAAACATCTGAAATCTCCAACCAGATCTAGACTAACTGACGCACACTTGCATCACTTGTTACAACTAGCAGTTACAATTAGGGAACAGGACATTGACCATCTCATTAGCCAAAAGCAGGCCCATAGTTAGTTCCCTTTGAAATACTGGTAAGTTTGTTGATTTAACTTTACTTGTTCTTCATTTTAAATATTGTATTTGTTCCCATTTTGTTTTTTTACTTCAAAATTTAATATGTGCAGCATGCATAGGAATTTGTTCATAGTTTTTTTTTTCTAAACTATAGTCTGGCCTTCTAATGGTCTGAGGGACCGTGAACTGGCCCCCTGTTTAAAAAGTTTGAGGACCCGTGGTTTAGAATAACTACTTCCATCAGACTTTGCTGTCTTACTGCTGCCTTGGTGCGCTAGATAAGGTGGGTGAGTATACAAGTTGGAGGCTGTCACATCATCTCTGCAACCTACCTAGGGCTATATTCAAATTTTTGTACTCTTGTATATTTGTTCCCTTTGGTTGAGATTCTAGGAATTAGAGAAAATATGTAATAGATTCCTCCTTTATTGAGAGAGGATACCTGAGAAGGGTGAGGTCTAGGAGAACAGAGGTCTGCTCAAGGAGACCCCAAGGCTACACCTGCTAAGTCCTCTCCATGGTGACTCAGTTCTTAGGAATTTGTAGACTTAATTTCCTGGGATCTGGAGATTTCCACTTCTGTGAAATCCTGTAGTTCTGTGGGTGCTGGAACAGCATCTCCCACTTAATTCAAACTGACCAATGAGAAAGGTACCTATGGGTTAGAACTTTTTGGCTAGAGCTAAAAAGGGAAAGACTAAACCAGTTGGGGAGCATGGCCATTTTGAATTCTTCTAAAGCCGGCAGCTGAGCTTACAATATGGTGTCTGGTGTCTTTCTTTCCATTGGGCCTCATCTTCCTGCAACACTAGGACCTAAAAAATGCTCATTTTATTTCATTTTTTCTGAATGTTTCTTATTCTTATCATTTCAGAAAATATCCTATTTTCTCTTCATGGTAGAAACTTCCTTTACATTATGTTTTCCATTATTCTCTACACCATAACTCTTTTGAATCAGCCAAGCTTGGGACTCAATATGAAAAGGACTAGTATGAGTAGTGTATAAAACTCCTTTCTTTCTTATCAAAGTTAGGCTAAGAGGAAACTGGACTTCAGTTTTTCACTTTTGGAGTCAAAAGCAAAATATATTGATTCTGTATTTATGCTATAAAAATCTTAATTTTCCTTTGGACAATGGATTAAAAGAGAGAAAGGTCACACACAATAAAGTCAGCAAAATACAGGGCCAACACGTAGAGACTATTTTGTAAAATTTTTTGTAAAATTTTGTAATGAACATTTTGTGAATAAAGATATATTTAGCTACAATGTCCTGTTTTCCCTATGTATAGTGACTTTAGGGGCAACTTTGGGGACAAAACAGCATGCTAATCTCTTTAAAGATACATTGTCCCAGTTATACAACAATTACACACCAGGTTCTGTAAGATTCAAAGAGACTTTTATAGAATAGTTGAGGAAATAGTCCAAGAGGACAAATAGTAATATAAAAAAGTGAAGACTCAGGAACAAATAGTACAAATAGTGGTTTAGAGGAGGAAGTAATTAAAAAAAAACACACATGCATTATTTCCTGTTGTCTCCCATGGATGAAACCATGAGAGATTTTTGGCTTCAGCTCTTCAATGAAGGAGAGCCTCAAAGAAAATCTCCTAGACCTCCTGCTCTATTCAATTCCCCTATTGCTTTGTTTCACCATGCACAGGCTTGTCCTGACCGAGATTCTCGGTTTTCCCACATTAATTCCATGTTACTTGCAGTGTGCTCTCAGGCCAGGGGGTTCATCTCGCTTAGTAGGCCAAGAGGGAGTAAAACCTCCTTTCCTAGACGTGCTCAAATGACTCCTTACTTTTCCTTTAGGCTTCCTGATGCTGAACTCATATGAACTGAGTCCTCAATATACAGGCACTTCACAGCCATCAGAAGTCTGAGACTGTCCTGTGGCTCAAGGAGTAGAGCGCCGGTCCCATATGCTGGAGGTGGCGGGTTCAAACCTAGCCCCGGCCAAAAACCACAAAAAAAAAAAAAAAAGAAGTCTGAGACTGTGACAATGAAACACATCCTTTTTGTGCTCGGTAATTCTTTTAGGATTTATTATTTAAGCATAAAATAAAACCAGAATGTCTTGCACATTTACTCTCTCAAACTCTCTCTCTCTATTTTTTTTTTTTTTTGTTGTTGTTTTTGGCCAGGGCTGAGTTTGAGCCCACCACCACTGGCATATGGGGCCGGCGCCCTACTCCATTGAGCCACAGGGGCCGCCCATGCCTGGCTATTTTTTTGTTGCAGTTTGGCCGGGGCTGGGTTTGAACCCGCCACTCTCAGTATATGGGGCTGGCGCCCTACCCACTGAGCCACTGGCGCCGCCCTACTCTCTCAAACTCTAATCATGCTAAGAGGAAAACAAGTTGAATAATAAAATAATTCTTGGAAAAATTTCATATTACTTTTCACTTGCGTGCATGGTACATAGAAGATACTCATCTTGTATCTGTTTAATTGTCATTTTTTGAAAGTTTTTTAATTTATATTTTTTAACACAACTTTTATGATATAATCCCTCCCTCCTACCAATATATGTATATATAGTTATGGGTTTCTTCTTTAGCCAAATAAGGCTGAAGATTCTGCTGTTATTCCTTCTTGTATCTCCCACAGTTTTGAGTACAGGCCTGCAGTAGGTGTCAATAGATCCCTTTTGGAATGGACTGCATTGTGAGAAAATATTCTACATCTTTTTTTTCTCCAACACTGAATCCTCTGAACATTGTTTATCTTATCCAGATTGACTAGCTGGTAAGGAATGTGGATATGGGGAAAAGTGTGAAATCTTCAGTTTATAGCGATTAGTGTGATTTAGAAATTTTAAATAGTTAGGTGGCAAAGTTCTTTTTTATATTTAAAAGTTGTGTGTTGAGAACTTGTCATGCAATCAACAAATTATGAAGATTGAGCATACAGAAATAAAATTCAATGCCGAATCAAATAAATGTCTACAACTAATCCAGGATTTATCTTATTTTAAGCAGCAATGGGCTATTGAGGTGTTGCTGGAAAAGAAGCTATACTCTGTAAAATAATTTCAGGAACTTTATTCTGAGTCAAATTTGAGGACCATGACTTGAAGCCACCTCCAAGAAGCCTTGAGCAAGTGGACTCATGGTGGTGGGGTTAGTGTTTGATTGTATCCATTTTAGGGAGACAGGGATTACCGCTGAGGTCATAAATTCATGTACGTGGAAAACTTGCGTTGGTTTAGCCCCCAAAGGCGGGACATCTGGAAGCAGGAGCTTACAGGTTACAGGTGGGTTTAAAGATTCTTTAGCTGACTACTGGCCTAAAGAATTTGGCTCTGTCTAAAACACCAGGAGTCAGTGAAAAGGACGTTTAAGACAAAGGGTCTGTTAATTAGAGATAAAGTACTGGACAGACTCGAGTTGTTTGTTATGTATATTGAGGACCTATGGGTAGGTCTTACATAGCCATAGGCCTGTTAGTGAGTCACAGAAGACATCTCTAAGGAGGGAGGGGGCATGATGAGGCCTGTCTGATCTCCTCTCTCTCCCAGCTGCCCACTCAGTTTAAGGAGCCTCTTGGCCAAGAGGTGTCCCAGTCAGTTAGTTGCTGGGTGGGGGAAACTTAAGATTTTATTTTAGTTCATAAAAGTATGTATTAACTAACTTTAAGTCTTCTTTTAAAAACCGTGATAGAGATTTTTAAACAGCTAAGTTAAGCACGTCTGGGACCGAGGATAGGAGGAAAGATGGCCATGAGGGGATGGGCAGGAGATAAACTTTCCTTTTATAAGTAGGTGAGCCGTGCCGTTTTGTGTCCTCCCTTGTTCTTTCTGCTGATTTGACAATTTGCTCTTCAGCTTTTGCAGGTGATCTCGTGGCTTTTAAAAAGAGGTAGCACTTTTTCCAAAAGGCCAATGGCTTCCCTTAAGTGAGTTTATTAAAGTGCAGTAATATATTTTCAGAAGCATCAGAACCTGAGCATTTAGAACTTTTCTTCCTACAGAAAAGTGTAGTTATCACACATGAGTGCTAAAGCTGCCGTGTTAATACAGCCAGCAACATGTTAGCAAAGATTAGTCTGTTGCTTCTCTAATAATTTTTCAGCCTTAAGTGCTGGCCAACTTCCCTTTGTCTCCTGCTGACGTCGTTCTTGCCCTGAAACCCACCATTCATGCGATTGCTCTTTCTTTTTCTCACTGAGGAATCCCATTACTGGTCGTTCCTATCGGTTCTTTTATATAAGATTCTTCGGAAAAATTACAAGGAATGGGAGCTGATGACATTTATGTCCTGTTAGCATGAATTTTTGTCCACTTTGGGAGTCGTGTCAGGAATTACTGTGTGTGAGGGTTATCTGAAATAATTGCTCAGAAACAGCATGATTTCTGGGGAAAACAACAACCACAACAACTCTTCTTGCTAATCCCCACAAACCCAGAAAATTATATTCTGGGCACATATACCTTCACTTGGCTGATTTCTTGACATCCAAACATCCTTTCAATTTCTAGAAAATCCTCTTTTATGAGAAGGTAGGATGATCAAAAATGTCACTCAGAAAATGCAATTAATGATTTTCCTGCCTCAGCAGCCTTAAGATTACAGCCTATTTCTTCAGCATATTTTACAAGCTTTTCAACTCCTCTTGACCAATCCATAATTTTATAGTGTTGAAGTCTATATGATAGTATAGTCCTAAATGGGTTTACTTAAGACAATCTTATTTCGTTTCTGATGCCTTCCTGAGGTTATCTGCTCGTGGGTACACATCCATCACATTTTTTACTGCAGTCCTTCCTATGAAATTATAGCCCTCAGCACATAGCTTTAGGTTGGTTCTGATCAGTGCACTAAAGAAAGAAAACTGAAAAAAAAAATGCATAGTTTCTTTCTCTAAGAAAGAAAACTGAAAAAAAAATGCATAGAGTTCACAGTCTTCCTTTCATATAAACATAATAGGATGAAATTACCTGCAGGGCCATTTTTATCCTCTATTCTCCCACTGTGTCAAATTCAGCTATATTGGACATGGAAGGCTAACGGTATGAAATGGTGACCATTTTTCTAAAAGCCATTTCTCTGGGCATCTCAGCAGTAGTCTCCAAGGTACATAGCAATCCTTTTCTGTTGAAAGGTCATTTCTCTTCCCTCTTTATCTAAAATCCTAACTGGTCCTTCATTTGTTTGACAATTTAGAATGTAGGGCTGAAAGGTCTATGTACGCCACCATATTAAGTAAATAATATTATCTTATACATACACATGTATGCATGCATACACGTATATACATACACTTGACAGACACTTATGAACATTAAAAGCTTCAAAGTACTTTTACTTACCCCTCCTTCACCTAATCTTCACAAGAAAAGGGATGGGTATAATATAAATTTTATAATTGTTAAAACTGAGGATCAAGAAGGTTAAGTGAGTAAACCAGAGGTGTGAAACTATGTCTTTTAGTACCTTGTTTAGTATCCCCCTCAACAAGATCACTTTAATTCTCAGCATTAGAATAACTTACTTGTTTTAAAATAGAAGCTGTAGATGATAATTATGAAAATTCATAACTGTACTTGGAATGCAACTATTAGCCATGAATGTAGGTGTATGAATTTGCTTGTCAAGTCTTCATCAGAAAATTGAGATCAGAGGAGGTTTAAGAAAAGGACAGCTAAATTTTTATGTAAGAGGAGGTCCAGGAGTGCTTGGGGCTAGGCAGACTTGGGGTAAAAAGTCACATAAAGAGGAGGTGAAATTTGAGAGGTGATCAGGGAGGAATAAAGAAGGATGCTGTGAAGAGAAAGAAGATGCCTAGGAGAAAAGTGAAAACGTTAAAGACAGACTTTTCCCCAAAATGTACCTCGTTAAGAGAAGTTTCTTTGCTTATAGAGAATTACTTTTTTTTTTTAATTTGGCCGGGGCTGGGTTTGAACCCGCCACCTCCGGCATATGGGACCAGCGCCCTACCCGCTGAGCCACAGGCACTGCCCTATAGAGAATTACTTTTAATTATTTTTTGAAAGTAGCACTCATGTCTACAACTTATAATGCTTCATATTATGTACTCATAACCTAAAAACAATCAAATATTGGGTTTATGCATCCTTCTTTCCCTTATTTTAAGATTGATTTCTGTTCAAAGTCTGAAAGTTTCCCAAGTAGCAATAATTTATAACACATTTAAAATTCTTTGTTAATATTATCAAATAGATTCTTATAAGCAAACCTTTCCATCTACTTGCCCTGGTAGATAATAAAGAATTCATTGCTTTCAGCTGTGTAAGATGCTGTTTAAAGTAGAGAATTTGTTCATGGCCATTTTTTCTGCTGAAGAAGTACTCACATGTTCTGAAAGGACTTCTCAATCTTAGGTAATGTGGCTTTGATTTAACCTCGGAGCAAAAGGAAATTACAACAAAAACCTAATAATTACAAATTAGTTGTCAGGGTTTCTTGCTTGTCTCCTTTTTATTGAGGCATGGTCACCCCTTCAGTGAGAGGTAAGTCATCAGAACAAGAATGAGATAGAAAAGCTGTCATTTGCCTTTTCATTATTGGAGGAGTACAAAAAAATTGTACATTAGGAAAGTACAGGAAATGCATTTGAAATAGAATAGTAGAGTTGTCTCTGAAATGGAAAGACAAATATCTTTGGGTAGGCAGAAATATCCAAGTTCTTTTACAGAGTTTAAGATGCCTTTTCTAAGGCTGACATCGTGCCACTGTAATTAGAAACAGGTGCATATCAATTAGAACATAGTGAAGACTAGTTATTCCTAATGAACCTTTTAAAGTAAAAACTTTACCTAATGAAATGCATAATTAAGCATTAATGGCCCGAAGTCAGCAATCTTTCACTTGTGTTAGATTTGGGGTTAAAGCATGTTTGTCCAACATGCAGGCTGTGGGGCTACATGTTGATTTTGTGAGTGAGACCTTTTTTGCTTATCTGTGGTGTCAGATATCATGAAAAGTATGTGTGTATGTGCGTACCTTATTTTTTGTTTTGTTTTGCTCATCATCTTTTGTTAGTATTTATGGATTTAATGCATGGTCCAAGACAACTCATATTCTTCCAATGTGCAGCAGAGAAAAAATAAAAAAGATTGGAGGCCCCTAGCTTAAGGTGAAGACTAATTTATGCTCCTATATGTTTATAAAAATAAGCAAAACAACTGATGTAATTTTAAAGTGCTGACTTTGATATGCCTTGAAAAAGGTGACAATTTTCTGATTTGACAGTAATAGAGGGAACTATTTCAAACATTACATCCAGGACGTAGTGTTGAACAGTAATCATAGAATTCTTATTCACAAAAAAGACACCTCTTCATCCTAGAGCTAAAGAGTTCTATTCTTATAGGGTTTAAATATTTCTGGGTAGTTCAGATACCAATGATTGCAGTGATTCTTAACTTTGATTTCATATTGAATTCATGGGGAACTTTAACAAATCCCCATGCTTTGGCTTCATACCAGACTAATTAATTCAAGTCTGCATTGGTAGGGGTGGGTTTGCATGCAGGTTTGTGTAGTTTTTTAAAGCCTCTGGCTAACTGAGTCCTGGAAAAGGCCCTATGTACAGTTTTCTACTGGATAAAATAATATCGTTTGCCTTTCCCTTCCCAGTATTCCTTTACCCATCTTCCCTTCAGAGTTATTAATCCTTCAAAGACTAACCCAACTGTCACTTGGTTGGGAAGCTTTCCCAAGAATTAATCACTTGAACTTTTCATCTATGCTTTCTCTACTGTGGTATGTAAACATTTATTGTTGTCTTTAGGAAATTCTTTTCAGAATTTATAAATCATATCTGTCTTTTGTCAACTCTTTAAATATTTGCAGCTTAGCAGAAAATTTAAATTTAGGCATCAAATTCAGCTTGACATTCCCAGGGGCTAGCAGAGGGTTTAAACTCACAATAGGTACGCAATATACATTTGTTAAATTGCTTGATAAAGTACACTTGATGACAAGTGACAAGTTCATTTGGTATGTTCTTGAGATATGTGTATCTTTGTGTGTATACACATACATATGCACACATATGTTCAGGTTTTTTTTGGCATTTACACACATGAAATTAAATATACGTTATTTTTGGATTGGCAGAAGTAATGGAGATGTGCTTTGGAAAAAGTGAGCTTGTTTGAGTAAAAACTTTTATTTTTCAAATTTGTGGTACATTTTAGCAAGTTCTTAGCACTATCAAAACTTATAAGGAATGTTTAGTGTTACCTTAAACCAATAATTTACGGCTTATTGTCTGGTGTACTATAATCCATAGGGTAAATGGTATTTTTCAATTCTTGTCAAAGGAGAATCATTAACCACAAATTTCTGCTTCACTTTTATTTATTTTTATTTTTATTTTTTTGAGACAGAGCCTCAAGCTGTCGCCCCAGGTAGAGTGCTGTGGCATCACAGCTCACAGCAACCACCAACTCCTGGGCTTAAGCGATTCTCTTGCTTCAGCCTCCCAAGTAGCTGGGACCACAGGCACCGCCACAATGCCTGGCTATTTTTTTGGTTGTAGTTGTCATTGTTGTTTGGCAGGCCCAGGCTGGATTCGAACCTATCAGCTCTGGTGTATGTGGCTGGTGCTTTAGCCACTTGAGCTATAGGTGCCGAGCCTCTGGTTCAGTTTTCTTTTTTCTTTCTTTCTTTTTTTTTTATTATTAAATCATAGCTATGCATATGAATGCGATCATGGGGCACCATACACTGGTTTTATAGACCGTTTGACACATTTTCATCACACTGGTTAACATAGCCTTCCTGGCATTTTCTTAGTTATTGTGTTAAGACATTTATATTCTACATTTACTAAGTTTCACATGTACCCTTGTAAGATGCACCGCAGGTGTAATCCCACCAATCACCCTCCCTCTGCCCATCCTCCCCCCTCCGTCCCCTCCCTCTCCCCCTTCCCCCTATTCTTAGGTTATAACTGGGTTATAGCTTTCATGTGAAAGCCATAAATTAGTTTCATAGTAGGGCTGAGTACATTGGATACTTTTTTTCCCATCCTTGACATACTTTACTAAGAAGAATATGTTCCAGCTCCATCCATGTAAACATGAAAGAGGTAAAGTCTCCATCTTTCTTTAAGGCTGCATAATATTCCATGGTGTACATATACCACAATTAATTAATCCATTCATGGATTGATGGGCACTTGGGCTTTTCCCATGACTTAGCAATTATGAATTGGCTGCAATAAATAAATTTGTATCACTGCTACAAATATCTTTGTTATAATGTGATTTTTGGTCTTCTGGGTATATACCTAGTAGAGGAATTATAGGATTGAATGGTAGATCTATTTTTAGATCTCTAAGAGTTCTCCAAACATATTTCCAAAAGGACTGTATTAATTTGCATTCCCACCAGCAGTGTAGAAGTGTTCCCTTTTCTCCACATCCATGCCAACATCTCTAGTCCTGGGATTTTGTGATATGGCCTAATCTTACTGGAGTTAGATGATACCTCAAAGTAGTTTTGATTTGCATTTCTCTGATGATTAAAGATGATGAACATATTTTTATATGTCTGTAGGCCGTGTGCCTGTCTTTTTCAGAGAAGTTTCTCTTCAAGTCCCTTGCCCAGCCTGCGATGGGATAACTTGTTCTTTTCTTGCTTATACATTTGCGTTCTCTGTGGATTCTGGTTATTAAACCTTTGTCGGAGACATAACCTGCAAATATCTTCTCCCATTCTGAGGGCTGTTTGGGGCTTGCTTTACTTACTGTGTTCTTGGCTGTGCAGAAGGTTTTTAGTTTGATCAGGTCCCAGTAGTGTATTTTTGAAGCTGCTTCAATTACCCAGGGGGTCCTCCTCATAAAATACTCACCCAGACCGATTTCTTCAAGAGTTTTCCCAGCACTCTCTACTAGTATTTTTATAGTTTCATGTCTTAAGTTTAAATCTTTAACCCAGTGAGAGTCTATCTTAGTTAATGGTGAAAGATGTGGGTCCAGTTTCAGTCTTCTACAGGTTGCCAGCCAGTTCACCCAGCACCATTTGTTAAATAGGGAATCTTTTCCCATCCGAATGTTTTTAATTGGCTTGTCAAAGATCAAATAACAGTAAGTAGCTGGATTCATCTCTTGATTCTCTATTCTGTTCCAGACATCTACTTCTCTGTTTTTATGCCAGTACCATGCTGTTTTGATCACTATCGATTTATAGTATATTCTGAGGTCTGGTAGCGTGATTCCTCCTGCTTTGTTTTTTATTTCTGAGTAATGTCTTGGCTATTCGAGGTTTTTTCTGATTCCATATAAAATGAAGTATTATTTTTTCAAGATCTTTAAGGTATGACAGTGGAGCTTTAATAGTGAGTGCATTAAAATTGTAAATTGCTTTGGGTAGTATGGACATTTTAACAATGTTGATTCTTCCCAGCCATGGGCATGGTATGTTTTTCCATTTGTTAACATTTTCAGCTATTTCTTTTCCTAGAGTTTCATAGATCTCTTTAGAGAGATCTTTCAAGTTCTTTGTTAGATAAACTTTCAAATATTTCATCATCTTTGGCACTACTGTGAATGGAATAGAGTCCTTAACTGTTTTTTCAGCTTGGCTATTGTTGGTATATATAAAGGCAACCGATTTATGAATGTTGGGATTTTGTAACCTGAGACGCTGCTGTATTCCTTGATCACTTCTAAGAGTTTTGTAGTAGAATGCCTGGTGTTTTCCAGATATACAATCATATCATCTGTGAAGAGCGAAAGTTTGATCTCTTCTAACCCTATATGGATACCCTTGATAGCCTTTTCTTCCCTAATTGCGGTGGCTAAAACTTCCATTACAATGTTAAAGAGTAGTGTAGATAATGGGCAGCCTTGTCTGGTTCCTGATCTGAGTGGAAATGATTTCAATTTAACTCCATTCAATATGATATTGTCTGTGAGCTTGCTGTAGATGGCCTCTATCAGTTTAAGAAATGTCCCTTCTGTACCAATTTTCTTAAGTGTTCTGATCATGAAGGGATGCTGGATATTATCAAAAGCTTTTTTTGCTTCAATTGAGAGAATCATATAGTCTTTTTTTTTAATTTGTTTATGTGCTGAATTATATTTATATATTTATGTATATTGAACCAGCCTTGAGACCCTGGGATAAAACCGACTTGGTCATGATGTATAATTCGTTTGATGTGTTGTTGGATTCTGTTTGTTAGGATTTTGTTGAATATTTTTGCATCTATATTCATTAGTGATATTGGTCTATAATTTTCTTTTGTTGTTGGGTGTTTTCCTGGTTTGGGGATCAGGGTCATGTTTGCTTCATAAAAAGTGTTGGGTAGTCTTTCTTCTTTTTCTACATTTTGGAACATGTTGAGTAATATAGGTACTAGTTCCTCTTTAAAGGTTTGGTAGAATTCTGACATGAAGCCATCTGGTCCTGGGCTTTTCTTTTTAGGGAGATTTCATATTGTTGATGCTATTTCAGAACTTGATATTGGCCTGTTCAACATTTCCACTTGATTCTGGCTAAGTCTTAGTCAGTGACGTTTTTCCAAGTACTGGTCAATTTCCTTCAGATTTTCATGTATCTGAGAATAAAGTTTCTTATAATATTCATTAAGGATTTTTTAATTTCTGATGAGTCTGTTGTTTTTTCGCCTTTGTCGTTTCTGATTGATGAAGTTAGAGATTTTACTCTTTTTTTCTGGTTAGGTTAGCCAAAGGTTTATCTATTTTATAAACCTTTTTAAAAAACCAATGTTTTGATTTATTGATCTGTTGTATAATTCTTTTGTTTTCAATTTCATTTAATTCTCCTCTTATTTTGGTTATTTCTTTTCTTCTACTGGGTTTGGGGTTGGAATTTTCTTCCTTTTGCAGTTGCTTGAGATGTCCCATTAAGCTGTTAACTTCTTCTCTTTCCGTTCATTTGAGGAAGGCTTGCAGTGTTATAAATTTCCCTCTTAGGACTGCCTTTGCGGTATCCCAGAGGTTCTGATAATTCGTGACTTCATTGTTGTTTTGTTCTAAAAATTAGGCAATTTCCTTCTTAATCTCATCTCTGACCCAGCTATCATTCAGCATAAGATTCTTTAACTTCCATGTTTTGTATGAGTATGCAGATTCCTGTTAGTACTGAGTTCAACTTTTATTCTATGGTGGTCCGAGAAGATGCAAGGAATAATTTCTATTCCTTTAAATTTCCTGAGGTTTAACTTGTGACCTAAGATGTGATCGATTTTGGAGTATGTTCCATGAGCTGATGAGAAGTATGTGTATTCAGTTTTGTTGGGATGAAATGTTCTGTAGATGTCTGTTAAATCCAAATGTTGGATGGTTAGGTTTAAATCTAAAATTGCTTTGCTCAGCTTCTTATTGGAGGATCTATCCAACACTTCCAAAGGAGTGTTGAAATCTCTGACTATTATGGAGCTGGAGGAAATCAAGTTACTCATGTCTGTTAGAGTTTCTCTTATAAATTGAGGTGCATTCTGATTGGGTGCATAAATATTAATAATTGAAATCTCATAATATTAAGTATTACCCTTAACAAATATGAAGTGACTATTCTTATCCTTCCTTACTTTTGTTGTTTTAAAGCCTATTGAGTCTGCAAATAGAATTGCAACACCTGCTTTTTTCTTATTACAATTTGCCTGAAATATGGACTACCATTCTTTCACCCTGAGTCTATATTTATCTTTTAAGGTAAGATGTGACTCTTGTATGTAGCAAATATCTGGACTGAGTTTTTGTATTCAGTCAGCTAACCTGTGCCTCTTTAGAAGACAGTTTAAGCCATTCACATTAATGGAGAATATTGATAAGCCTGGTATAATTTTGGGTATCTAATTTTTTGAAAGTCCACTGGACATTTTTAATCCTTTCACCACTGTGGAAGTTGGAGTTTGAAGAAAAGTTTCTGAGTTAGTTTACTTTTGTGGTAGAGGATTGAGCTGGTCATTATGGAGGACAGGTCTGAGAATATCCTGAAGAGCTGGTTTGGTTATGGCAAATTTATTCAACATATGAATGTCATTAAAGTATTTAATTTCTCCATCATAAGTGAAACTCAGTTTAGCTGGATAGAGGATCTGGGGTTGAAAGTTATTTTGCTTTAGGAGATTAAAAGTTGATTACCACCCTCTTCTGGCTTGAAAAGTTTCAGCAGAGTGATCTGCTGTCATTCTAATATTCTTCCCTTTGTAGGTAATGGATTTCTTATGTCTGGCTGCTTTCAGAATTTTCTCCTTCATATTAACTTTAATGAAGTTAATTATGATATGCCTGGCGGATGTCTTATTCAGATTGAGTTGTGCTGTGGTTCTGAAACTGCTATCTAAATTTCAGAATCTCTAGGCATGTCTGGAAAATTCTCTTTCATAATTTTATGGAGAAGGGCCTCTGTGCCTTGCAAGGCCACTTCATCACTTTCAGGGATTCCAATGAGGTGGATATTAGCCTTCTTCGAATTATCCCAGAGCTCTCTGAGAGAATGATCCATTTTTGCTCTCCATTTCTCTTCCTCTATGAGAGTTTGGGAGCATTCAAAACTTTGTCTTAAATGTCAGAAATCCTTTCTTCTACTTGATCCACTCTGTTACTGATGGATTCTACTGTATTTCTCAGATCTTTGAGGGCTGCAAATTCTTGCTTCAGTATGTCAAAATGTTTGGTGGTTTTGTCTTTAAATTCGTTAAATTGTTGAGACAACTTTTGAATTTCTCCTCGAATTTCTAATTCTGACTTTGAATTGCTTCTCAAATTTCTAATTCCAAATTTTCCTCCATTCTATTAATCTTGTTTGTAATCCAAATTCTGAATTCGATTTCTGACATCTCAACCAGCTGTTACATCTTCAGTAACATCTGCCATATCTTTCCTTGGGGAAGCTGATCTTTTCTGGTTATTCATGTTACCAGAGTTTTTTCATTGATTCCGCCCCATGATTATTTTATACCGTTTGATTTTTACCCTGGAGCTTTGTAAGGACCCCTATAGTGCTGCGGCCTGAGAAACTAGGGACTTGTTTGGTGTGGTGGGGCTAATTGGTTCTGTCTTGTTTTGAGCTTGTCTCTGTCTGACCCTAGTGAAACAGTTATTCTGGGTTGAAGACTCAGCTGTGGAGAAATACCAGCAATTAAGTCACCCTGCCCCCCCTGGCAACAAATGGAAAAGGAAAATCAAACCTTCTTACAACCACACACCCAGGGCTCCACTTGAATAGTCCTCAGGCAATTGGCTCAGTTCAAAATGTACAAATTATTGTCTCAGTCAGTACCTGTCTCAGTTGGGAGAGTTTAAAAGGTCTCTGTTAACTGGATCGCAGGGGTCTGGTGACAACTCAGATATGACTTGCTCCGGTGCACTGTGAAGTCAGGAAATAGATTAGTCTGGGAAGGTTGATGCCTCCTTCCCCACCTTGAACCTCTGTCACACCCAGTCACTGATATCCCTGCAGGGCTGTGACTCAGTTGCCTCCAGTGAGCAGATACTCCAGGGATTTGCACCTGCCTGAATCACAAGGAAATCTATATCTGCTCAGCTAGGCAGCTGCTCTCTGCCTCTATCCAGCAGGGGGAGTTGAAACCTGACAACCTCGGGCACTTGATGGAGGCTGGGGGTGTGTTCACTCAGTTCCAGCCCTGCCCCTGTTTGATGTTACTGACAGAACAGAACAACTATGTGGGAATTTGTTTCTGTCCCTGCTTAATTCCCCTGCAGAAGAGAAGGTGTTTTGAGTTCCCAGAACCTGCGCCTCAGGCTTTGTCTTTGGTCTTGCAGGTTTGTATTTGCAGCACTGTTAGGTATCAGTTCTAGCCTCATGGCTTCTTTTGCCTATAGGCTGACAATCCCCTGAGGCTGGGTGCATCTTAGGCTAAGTAAAGTGGTCCTCTGGGTCAGCCCTGCCCTGGGAATTTCCCAGCTCTATGCGTGCATTTTCTAGTCCCCATGTTCCACCCAGGCCGGTACTGCCTCAGGCAAACCATTTACTCAAGGGGCCTGCGTTTCCATCTCAGATCTGTTCCGTGGTGGTTGACACCTGAGAAGATGCCCGGCCTCCTCTGGTTGCCCAGGGAGACAGGGGGTGTGGCTTTGGAATATCCGGGAGTGAGCCCTATTGTAGCCAAAGGACTGCTGCTGCTCTGAACCTTGGGGAAACACTGTTCTGGCGGTGTGGTTCCCTCTCAACTGACTGTCCTCTTCTTACTCCCATGCTGCAGAATCAGCACTGCCCAGCTGCAGTCTAGGCCCTTTCCACACCCCTCAAGAAATCACTCAAGAATCTGGACACTTGGGTGACAGGCCTCCAGACCTCAGAGTGAGAGTGGAGGGAGGGCTGGGAGCTCAGAATTGCAGGTAGAGAATATATACAGTTTTATACAATTTTATGCCTGGCAGGAGAATGCCGTGGCACCCTAATAGGGGAGGTAGGTCCAGTTTTTAGAATGTCTCTCCCATGGAGTGTAGTGGGAGGACCTTTGAACTCTGCTTGTTTGTTTGTGGGGCACTCCAAGCCATTCTCATGGGGGAGGGGACTCCTGTCTGCTTGGTGATGGGTTTTGTACCTTTTGTTTGTATCCTTGGGGTCACAACTCACCTCAGCGGGGTTGATGTGCGTTCTTCAACCTTCTCTCTTGGTGTAGCTCTAATCCACCAGGTTACTTGCTAAATTTCTGTCCTTTAACTCTACTTTTGGATGGAAGCTTCTGTGGAAAGCTGGCTTCAGTCAGCTGTCTAGTCTCCGCCCCCCTTACATTTTGGTTTTTGAGACAGAGTCTCACTTTGTCACCCTGGGGAGAGTACTATGCGTCATAGCTCACAGCAACTCTTAGGCTCAAGTGATCCTCTTGCCTCAGCCTCCCAAGTAGCTGGGGTTACAGGCACCTGTCACAATGCCCAACTATTTTTTTTAGAGATAGGGTCTTGCTCTTCCTCAGGTGAGTCTCAAACTCCTGAGCTCAAGCAATCCACACACCTTGGCCTCTCAGAGTGCTAGGATTACAGGTAAAAGAAACAATGGAAGGATAAACCAAGAATTATACAAATGAGTATTTGTATTGATAGTGAGAAAACACGGGGTATGAGGTAATGGTAGAGGCTAGAGCTTTATCAAAGTGTCTTTTTAAAATATATTTTTGGTTTGAGAATTTATATTACATGATTTAAAAAGTAAAATACAAACTAATAAACCTAACTCTACATCATGGTGAACTACACAAAAAAGAATAATTTCTGGTGATTTAAAAACATAGCATTTTGGGCAGTGCCTGTGGCTCAAGGGAGTAGGGTACCAGCCCCATATGCCAGAGGTGGCAGGTTCAAACCCAGCCCTGGCCAAAAACTGCAAAAAGGAAAAAAAAAAACCAAAAAAACAAAAAAACACAGTGTTTTGACTTTACACCACTGATGAGATATATTGTAAAGACAAAGAGAACTACAGAGGAATATTGAATTGCATTCAGTGGTATTGTGGCCATTAATGTTGGCATTACTTTTTTAAAACCATTAGTGATAGACACTTAGATAGAGCAAGCAAGTGTTAACAAATATTAGGAACCAGGATGTTTAGAGCAAGAGAAGAGAGAAATATAAAACCTAAGAAGTTAAGCAAAAATCCTATAATCATCACCTCAAATTAGAGGTGTATGAATTTATACATTTTACTCTATCTGAAATAAATGTTTTCTGGGTTTGTCCACTGAAAAACTCTGGAAGACACCCAGTCATATCAACTACTCTAGAACTTAGAGACGTCTAAATACCATTTCCTACTAAGAGGAACAAACTTCTTTAGAGAAATGGCTGATTGCAGGTTAGGGCAGGAATTGTACAAGATGAGCCTGGGACATTTTGTAAGAACAGGTAAGAGAACACTATTCAAGTGTATTACTGTCCTATTAAAATTACACAGGAGCCAAGCTGAAGGGTTGATGTTGACCAAAGTGGGAGCAAAAGAATGATATCTGCAGTCACTGCAGTGACACACTTAATAATGCCAAAAACAAAAGAAAGGAGATGGAAAATGCAAAATTGCAAAACCTTTTGAACATGTTTGGAAGCAGCTTAACTCATTTATTTGAAAGCTGATAAAAGGAATGATTCAAGCATTTATTGAACTTTCTGTATGGACTGTATTTCAGAATACCTAGTAGTTTTGATAGAATTTCTTATTTATAGAAAACTCACTGCCATCAAATGAGACAGAAGGCTAATTATTACTATTTTGCAAGTGCCAATGAAGTAATTAATAGAGGTAACAATCACAAATGGCTGCTAGAAGCATTAAGTGAAAGGGATATTGATATTGGTGGATCACTCTTAATTTCCTAAGTGTGGAAACTGATGCCTGTGCTTCCTGAGGTAAAACTATAACAAACACTTCCATCCATGAGGAATTCTTGCCAAAAAAAGGTATTAACTAGTAAAATAATACTTATAACCCTCAATCAATAACACTTAAATTTCTAACATACTGAACATCATTACAAGGATCCAATCAGCTATAAAAAAATCTACAGGCAAATGATCCAGTTTCTTTAATAGAGAACATAAAAAATAAGAGAAGGAAAAATATCACATATTAAAAAAAATCTTAAGAGATTCACTGGGCAATTGGACCCTGAATCCTGATCTGTACCAAAAAATTAAAAAGAACTTTTTTTTGGTAATTATATATGGGCTTGTTATTAGTAGTTATTAAGGAATTGTAAATTTTTGGGGGCATAATAATAATATTCTGATATACTTTAGAAAGTTCTATTTTGACAGAGCTATATACTGAGGTATTCATGATATGCTTTTTCAAATTTGCTTTAAAATTTCTTAGGAAAAAAGGAATAGAGAAATTAGAATAATAGAATATTTGTAATTGTTGGAGACGGTTGGCTACTGTGTACATAAGAGTTAATATGACAATTCTACTCCTTTTAATATTTGAAAATTTCCATAATAAGTTAAAGTACATAACACCCAGAATTATTGATCTGCATACTGTGTGAAAGGATAAAAAATATATTTTCAGATCAAAAAGAACAGGCCATCAACAATATATCTTCTGTTTTCTATTTTAACTGTAATGTCATAGAAAACCTTTTTTTTCCCAATTAAGAACTAAAATGTTTTAATTGCGGAATTATTATGAAATTATTTTATTAATTAACAATGAAAAGAATTAGATCAAGCATTTAAAAAATTAATCATAGCTCTTATTATTAGTGGAGTTAATAATAAGACTATATGAGACATCTCGGTAAATTAACCATGCAGTGCTGTTTTGCGCTATTGCTAATATTATAATGAGAAATAAATTTGATTTTTCAGGATTATTAGTGGTTAGCTAGAATTTTTGGTCTTTGTCCATACTGATGTGGGTATTTTTCTGCGTTCTTCTGCTTATATTCTTCAGAACATGAATAATCCTTACCATCACACATTTATTTGGTGTTCAAATGTGCATACATGGGAAGTGTGGAACAAAAAGTATATGAATGCTGCCCTATAGTTGAAATATTCTCTCCACTAAACACAGGGAAAGATTTTCTTCCCTCCTTGCAATGTCTCGCAAACACTTTTTTCAAACAAAAGATAAAGCCACACCTGGCTTCATTCTGATGATGCTTCAGGCTTCAGGAAGCGGCTCTATTACATAAATGGCAGACATGTTTTAAGAGGCAGTTACTGGTGATCTAAGGAACTGCTTATGTAGTTTGTGTTATTTATGACCTATTTCAGCAAACCCTGATGGCCCAGAAATAGATGACATTATCCACGTTTGTTTTTAATATTGGCAGTACAAGCGTAATAGTCCATCGGTGGCCTCTTGGCCTCTGCACTTTTATTTCCCCATTTCTGTTATTCCTGGAGAGTCCCCGAAGTTAGCATAGTGCCACAGGTCTCTCATAGTAGCAGGGATATGTATACTGTGAGCCAGCCAGTCTGTTACCCTGCAAAGAAATTCTGATTTATTAGTAATGACTGTTCAAAGCTCAATCTTGAGAACTCATGTAGTTTCACCAAAAAAGAGTGACATGATTAATGATAACGCTGAGGGTTGGATGGTGGTATGTGGTATGTTTTTGCCTTCGCTGGTGTATAGCTTTTTCTCTGCTTCCAGGTAGATACAACACCTTCATGATCTCATGATGGCACATACTATTTATGATCACAGATCAGTAGGCTGGAATTGCAATGATGAATAAAGTTAAGATGATATTGATGTCCACACATACAGCTTGGGTGAAGAGTGAAATTCATTGCAAATAGTGGGACTCAATGAAGCCATTTTGGATTTACTATCGCTGTGCGTTGCTCTAGTCTGAACCAAATGTCTACGTGCACTCCTGAATCAGTAATTTGAAATCTCCATATTACATGACTACATCATTATGCAATCATAGAGCTTGAAGAACTCTCCAAGAACAAACAAAAGAGCTTGAAAAACTGTTAGATATTATATTGAGGAAGGGACAGATTTGTTATAAGACTTTGTAAATCTTCTAAAATCCCCAAGTTTTAAGAAACAACTTCCACTTTGTTGGAGGAAAAGTGGTGACTTCGATTATTGAAAAAATATAATTGGTTTGATTGACATAAAAATGCTACAATTTGGGGGAATGAAGCTTGATAATAGGTTAATTAAGTTAGAATTTGAAGCAAAACAATTTTGTTTTTAATTGCAACTCTGTTATATGTTGACTTTGCAAACACTTCATTGCGTTCCAACGAAGAATGTTTATGATAGTTAAGAAAATTTGGTGACCAATTATATAATCGATAAGTCTCCAGGTGTTTCATAAGTAAAGACATGTTTTCAGTTGCTTTCATTTTTTACCTGTTTGGTGAAAAATGGTATACCTTTTAAATTAACCAGATTGAAAAGAAATAGTATATTAAGGAGTGACCTAGAGGAATTTTCAGGTAAGTACCCCTCTCACAGTCTATCTAACTTTATTAGGCTTATTAAAATAATGCCTATTTTCAGTAGATTTATAGAGAGTCATATACATAATTTTCTGATACTTTCTTTTATTTTGGATAAATATGAATGGGACTTCTCTAAGTAGTTGGAGTATAATTTACACATTTTTATCTTCTATAGAACACAGTATAGCAATTCAATTTTAGTGATCTCTAAATTATAGATATCTCTTGGAATTTAAATAATTAGAAATAATAGGTTTGGTGCCTATAGCTCAGTGGTTAGGGTGCCAGCCACATACACCTAGGCTTGTGGGTTTGAACCTGGTCTGGGCCTGCTGAAAAAAAGAACAACAATGACAACTGCAACAAAAAAAATAGCCAGGCATTGTGGCAGGCGCCTCTAGTCCCAGCTATTTGGGAGGTGGAGGCAAGAGAATCTCTTAAGCCCAAGAGTTTGAAGTTTCTGTGAGCTGCAACAGCACTGTATTCTACTGAGGGCAACATAGTGAGACTCTGACTCAAAAAAAAAAAAAAAGAAAAAGAAAAAGAAAAAAGAAAGAAAGTAAAGAAAAGAAATAATTGGAAACATTTTCTTACCACTTTCCCTTACTTTTCAACTATTGCAAATGTCAGTTAATTATTATCTAAAGTACATAAAGCATTTTCATATAGTGCTTTTTGTTTCTAACTAAAGCTGTATTTTCCACATCACAGATTTTAAGGAGGGCTTGAGTTGATTCCCCATAGCTAAAATTTCCTAGTTCCACTGCATAATTATTGTAGGCCTTACCCTACAAGGCCAAGTGATGATGTAGTAGGTGAAAAAGTTGGAAACTAAAAGAAAAAAAAAAAAGTTGGAAACCAATATTTTTGAGAATTCACTTTATTCCAGGGATTCCTAATGTTGTCTATTTCACATAATCTTTAAAATAACCCTGTGAAAAGAATATTACTTGTGCTTTCTACTTTACATAAATAGAAATGGAGACTTAAGAGACTAAGTGATTTCTCTGTTATACAGCTATCAAGGAGGCGAGTTTAAGTTTAGCTGTTCCCAAAACTTTCTCTTCAACAATACGTAGTCACTTCCACACCCATGGACGTATTCACAATCCTTCTTACATCACTTACTATTATTATTTTTTTAAATTTCAGGTTAATGTGAGGATACAAACAACCAGGTCATGATATTTGAATTTGTTAGGTAGAGTTCCTCTTGTCATGACCCACATCTAAAAGGTATGCTGTACATCTCTACATTGTGCCCATTAAGTGGGAGCACCCCAATCCCCTTTCCTCCTCCCGTATAACCCCTCCTCCTAACTTGAATTGAATTGAGTTTTTCTGCTGTGTGGGTGTGAATTAGATCATCTACTGGCTTCATATTAGTATTCAGTACACTGGATATTTGCTTACTTACATTTGTGATACTTTACTAAGACGAATGTATTTTAACTCCATCCAGCTTAATACAAAAGATATGAAGTCACCGTCTTTTTTATGACCGAATAGTATTCCATGGTATCCATATACCAGAGTTTATCAATCCATTCCTGAGTTGATGGGCATTTAGGTTGTTTCCGCATCTTGGTGATTGTAAATTGAGCTGTGATAAACAATCTAGTGCAAATGTTTTTATGCTAAAATGATTTTTTTTCTTCTAGGTAGATGCCTAGTAGTGGGATTGCAGGGTCAAATGGGAGGTCTATCTGAGTTCTTTGAGGATTCTCCACACTTCTTTCCAAAAAGGCTGTATAAGTTTGCAGTCCCACCAACAGTATAAAATGTTCTGCTCTCTCCACATCCGTGCCAGCATTTGCAACATTGGGACTTTGTGATGTGGACTAATTTTACTGGGGTTAGGTAATATCCCAGGGTGGTTTTGATATGCATTTCTCTGAATGACCATGAGCAGTTTTTCAAATGTTTGCTAGCCATTTGTTAGCCATTTTTCTTTATTCATCAAAGTTTGTTCATGTCTCTTGCTCAGTGGTAGAAGTGCTCTTTTTTTGTTGATTGAGTTCTCTATAGATTATAGTTACAAAATCTTTGTCAGATTCATAACATGCAAATATCTTTTCCCATTCTGAGGGTTGTTTATTTTCTTTGATTTTTGTGTCCTTAGCTATGCAGAAACTTTTCAGCTTAATTAAGTCCCATTTGTTTATTTTTGATGTTGTTGCAATTGCCACTGAAGTCTTCATATAATCTTTCCCCAGGCAGACATTGTCCAGAGTTTTTAAAACATTTTCTTCTGGGATTTTTTTATTATTTAATGCCTTAGATTTGAATCTTTTATCCATCTTGAGTTAATTTTTGTAAGTGGTGAAAAGAGTGGGTCCAGTTTCAGTCTTTTATATGTGATTATCTAGTTCTCCCAGCACTTGAATAGGGATTCTTTCCCCCATGTATGCTTTTGTTTGGTTGATCAAAGATGAGATGGCAAGTAGAGACTGGTTTCATCTCTTGGTTTTCTATTCTGTTCCATATGTCTATGTCTCCATTTTTGTGCCAATACCATGCTGTTTTGATTACTACAGTATAACCCAAAGTCTGGTAGGATGATGCCTCCAGCTTTGTTTTTATTACTAAGAATAGCCTTGGCTATATGGGGTTTTTTTTTTTTCTGGTTCCTTACAAAATGAAGTACTATTTTTTTACAGTTCTTAAAATTTTGATGTTGGTATTTTAATGGGGATTGCATTGAATCTTAGATTGCTTTGGGTAGAATAGACATTTTAACAATGTTGATTCTTCCCAGCCAAGAACATGGTATGTTCTTCCATTTGTTAATGTCTTCTGCTATTTCTTTTCTTAGGGTTTCATAATTCTCTTTGTGGAGATCTTTCATCTTTTTTGTTAGGCATATTCCTAGGTATTTCATTTTCTTTGAAGCTACTGTGAAAGGAATTGTGTCTTTGATTAACTTCTCAACTTGGCTGTTATTGGCACGTACCAAAGCTACTGATTTGTGGACATTGATTTTATACTTTGAGATATTACTGTGTTTGCTAATCACTTCCAAGAGTCTGGAAGTTGAGTCACTGGGGTATTCTAAGATCTTTTTTTTTTGAGACAGAGCCTCAAGCTGTTGCCCTGGGTAGAGTGCCGTGGCATCACAGCTCACAACAACCTCCAACTCCTGGGCTCAAGTGAGTCTCCTGCCTCTGCCTCCCAAGTAGCTGGGACTACAGGTGCCTGCCACAATGCCCGGGTATTTTTTGGTTGCAGCCCTCATTGTCGTTTAGTGGGCCCAGGCTGGATTTGAATCTGCCAGCTCAGGTGTATGTGGCTGGCACCTTAGCCGCTTGAGCCACAGGGACCAAGCCAAGGCACTCTAAGATCTTATCATCAGCAAAGAGTGAGAGTTTGACCTTTTCTGCCCCCATTTGGATGCCCTTTATATCCTTCTCTTGCCTGATTGCATTGGCTAGAACTTCTAGCACTATGTTGAATAGTAGAGGAAATAGAGGACATCCTTGTCTGGTTCCAGACCTAAGTGGAAAGGCTTATCAGTTTTACTCCACTCGGTATGATGTTAGCTGTGGGTTTGTCGTAGATGGGTTTAATCAGTTTAAGAAATGTGCCACCTATGCCTATATTCTTAAGTGTTCTTGTTAGAAAAGGATGCTGAATTTTATCAAATGCTTTTCCTGAATCTCTTAAGAGGATCATATGGTCTTGGTTTTTCCTTCTATTGATATGGTGAATTGCACTTATAGATTTGCATATGTTAGACCAGCCTTGCATCCCTGGGATGAAGCCTACTTGACCATGATGTATAATTTTTTTTAATGTGTAGTTGTAGTCTATTGACTAAGATTTTATTAAGTATTTACCTCAGTCTTCTTTTTTTTTTTTTTTTATTGTTGGGGATTCATCGAGGGTACAATAAGCCAGGTTACACTGATTGCATTTGTTAGGTAAAGTCCCTCTTGCAATCATGTCTTGCCCCCAGAAGGTGTGGCACACACCAAGACCCTACCCCTCTCCCTCCTTCCCTCTCTCTGCTTTTCCTTCCCCCCGACCTTAATTGTCATTAATTGTCCTCATATCAAAATTGAGTACATAGGATTCATGCTTCTCCATTCTTGTGATGCTTTACTAAGAATAATGTCTTCCACTTCAATCCAGGTTAATATGAAGGATGTAAAGTCTCCATTTTTTTTTAATAGCTGAATAGTATTCCATGGTATACATATACCACAGCTTGTTAATCCATTTCTGGGTTGGTGGGCATTTAGGCTGTTTCCACATTTTGGCGATTGTAAATTGAGCTACAATAAACAGTCTAGTACAAGTGTCCTTATGACAAAAGGATTTTTTTCCTTCTGGGTAGATGCCCAGTAATGGGATTGCAGGATCAAATGGGAGGTCTAGCTTGAGTGCTTTGAGGTTTCTCCATACTTCCTTCCAGAAAGGTTGTACTAGTTTGCAGTCCCACCAGCAGTGTAAAAGTGTTCCCTTCTCTCCACATCCATGCCAGCATCTGCAGTTTTGAGATTTTGTGATGTGGGCCATTCTCACTGGTTACCTCAGTCTTCTAAATGAAATATTGTTAAGTGAATCCTTTAGAGAACTCCCAGATAGGGTACTTTGTGATATGTGTACTCAGCTAAAGATATTTGATTTGTTGATTAGACTGTTTTATGGGGTTTTACCATTCCTTGGTTTTATTGTGGCTGGGGTTTCTTTTCTATTTTGATTCATTATTTTGATTTACTATTTTGACTATTTAATATTTGTTCATAATTTTCCTCATTCATCAAGTTCTTAATAATTTATATCAAATCTTAATTTAATTTTCAACTACTAGAGACAATTTTCCAAATAATGTAAAATATCAAGTGTAAGCATACTGACGGTCTTTCTCTCATCTTCCACCCTAGAAAGGACATAATGTTTCAGCTTATACTTAGGATTATTTTATAGGAGATAATTACTATTTTACCTAATGAGAACAAAATAATGAGTTTGAAGGCATTAAAACAATGTCTCTTTTAATGATTATCTCTCTTATCAATACCAATAGCCCCGGGGCATATGAAAAGCACTTTCTCAAATAATTTCTGAGTATGTTAAGCCACCACCATGCCCCAAGTGATTGTTCAATTCATTTGTATAAGGCACAAAGAGGTCAAGTGATTTCCAGTGACTGTTTCATAATCAGTGCGGTATTTAGATTGATATTTTAAATTTTTGGCTGCTGTAGTATTTGCATTCATTGATAAAACTTACGATGGTCTATTAAGGGGAAAAGTAACACTTTTTCCTTTAAAGGCATTAAAGCCTTTTTAGAAATATAAATGTCTGATTTTGGTTTAGTTTTAATACTCCTTCATGGAAATTAGGTAACAAAGGACTTTTCCTAGGTTCTAGAAATATAGTTAAGGTGAGTTCTAAATATCCAGTGCAGTGTGCAGTGTTTTTGTTCTCATGGGTCTCTTACTCACTAAGCTACTGAGTCACCTGGATACACTGGTAATTTTTGTGGTTTCAAAAATTATTTCTTCACTATAAATCCGAACCACAAAAATTATTTCACAACTGCATTCCTTTAGCACCTCGAGGCTAATTGATTTCACTATGCTTTTCAATCCTGGCATCCTTGGCTGTCATATACAAAGTTTCTGTTTTCTCACACACTTCCAACTTTGCACTGCCCTGTCCTTCCTCTACTTTTGGCACATCCTCTTCCTTTTCTCTTTCTCACTGTGACCTATGGAACTCTGCCCTTGCAAACCTATTTCCGTGAATCTTGATTACACATTCACCCTGGAAAATCACTTTCAGGCCTTCTAAATATTTCTAGGATCAGGCCTACAACAATCAGTTAGGCTGATAACTGGCTAGATAACAAGGTTAGTCTCCCCTTGACTTGCTCCTAGTCAATATGAAATAATGAATTTTAAGCTTTTTACAGCCTTACATTAATAAAATAATTTCTCCAATTAAGAGTCTCTGCGGCTTCCATAATAATTTTCACATTCCATGGAATGTGCCATGCTTATTTTGTCTCCTCTTAAATTCTCCCATTCTATACTCACTGCATTTCAGAACTGTTACTTTTTCAAAGACACTGCCCTTTTCTGGCATTATGTGTTTGCTAACACTGTTTTTTTCTTTTGCATTAGATATAATTATTTCTACATCTTTCCTTACTTTTGAAACCCTAACATTATTTAAGACTCATTGAAAATTGATCTTCAAGAGGCGGAGCAAGATGGCAGCCAAGTAACAGCTTCCTTGCATCTGGACACCGTGAGTCTGGCAAGATAGGAATCCAGGCATCTCTGGCTGGTGGGATATGCCTATCATCACCCCTGAGAGGATACAGGGAGTCAGTGAGAGACTTCTGGACCCCAAGAGGAGGACTAAAACAGTGGAAAACCGGCAAGTGGTCGCGTGTGTTCAATCCGTCTAAACCTGCCCGCAACTGTAAGTTCAGTAGCAGTGAGACTGCAAACCAGAAAGACCTTACCTGTGAACTGTTTTGGTGTCTTTGAACTTGGCACTCAGCTGAACTGCCTTGAGGAGAGAATGAACGGGAGTGCGGAGAACTTTGGCCTTTGTCTGGGGCCCCAGTCTGAACTGCTGAGCCAGACGGAGCTAATAGTGTTTGGCTGTGGGTCACAGGGAGCCATTGTGAGCGATCTGCCTCGGCAAGCTCCGCCCTCAGGGTCGCGGAGCTAGAATTGGGTGGGAGCTGGTAACCCAGCGACCAAGTAGCCTAAGGGCGGGGTCTGAGCCGCCTTGCAGCCCTAACCCTTGGGGGCAGAGGGAGACCAGTTTTGGCACACAGGGCAAGTGGATAGCCACTTCGGCAATGATTCCAGCAACAAGCACTTCCCTGGGAAAGCTTCTGCTCAGCAAGTGAACAAGTTCAAAGTGCCTTTTAAGTGGGCTGAAGAGAGATTTAGGGTGTCTACCAGCTGGGGTTTGAGAAACTAGCAGCCTCCAGTCGTATCAGAACTGTGATTAACATCTCATACCCAGAAGACCACGTGTTGCCCAGACAATATTCAATGACATATACATACTCTTTTGTTTTTGGTTGTGTTTTTTTTTTTGGTTTGGTTGTGTTTTTTTTGTTTATTTTGATGATGTTGATTGTTGTTTTGTTTTTTAAGTTCAACCTTTTCCATAAAGATCCTTTTTCTTTCTCAATTTTTCTAGTTTAATTATACTTTCCCATTGCTGCTTATTTCAATAATTAGAACTTTATTTTTGTTAGTGTTTCTACCGCTATTATTTGGTTTTCCACCCAATTTTACCCTGTAAAGTTTTCTGTTTGCTTGTTTTGGTTTGATTTATGGCATTTTTATCTTTCCTCTCCACTTGGTGGAGGTGGGGTACTGTGTCTGATCAGGTTAGCAAAGAGCTGCTGACCTCAAGGGAACCACTCAACTGGGCACCTCCAGAAGGTGGTTTTTCTTAAGGTTGTATCAAAGTACCCTACTGTACACCTATATTGCTCTGTCTCCCTCTTTCTGTGCCTCTCTTCTTTTTGTCCATATTCCTTTTACCCACCCCCTCTCCTTTCTCTATTTTTCTTTTTTTTTTCTTATCACTCGGTCCTCCTTTCTTTCATCCCTTTTTCGCTCTTACACCTTCTCACCCTTCTGGTCCTGTAACCCTTAGTCCACAGGCACGAGAACTTAAAGAGCAAGAAGAAGTGAAAGGAAAATTAGGGAAAGGAAACAGATAAAAGAAATCACTCATGAGGAAGAATCAGCAGAAAACTCCAGGCAACATGAAGAACCAGTCCAGAACAACCCCACCAAGGGACCATGAGGTAGCTACTGCAGAGGATTCCACCTGTACAGAAATGTTAGGAATGACAGAAAGGGAATTTAGAATACACATGTTGAAAACAATGAAAGAAATGATGGAAACAATGAAGGAAACTGCTAATAAAGTGGAAATTAACCAAAAGGAAATTCAAAAACAGAATCAAATAAGAGATGAACGATATGAAGAATATAAAAAGGATATAGCAGACCTGAAGGAACTGAAACAGTCAAGTAGGGAACTTAAAGATGCAATGGAAAGTATCAGCAACAGGTTAGACCATGCAGAAGAAAGAATTTCAGAGGTAGAAGACAAAGTTTTTGAGATAACTCAGATAGTAAAAGAGGCAGAAAAGAAGAGAGAGAAAGCAGAACGTTCACTGTCAGAATTATGGGACTTTATGAAGAGTTCCAACATATGAGTTATAGGAATTCCAGAAGGGGAAGAAGAATGCCCCAGAGGAATGGAAGCCATACTAGAGAATATTATAAAAGAAAATTTCCCAAATATCACCAAAGATTCTGACACACTGCTTTCAGAGGGCTATCGGACCCCAGGTCGCTTCAACTCTAACCGAGCTTCTCCAAGACACATTGTGATGAACCTGTCAAAAGTCAAGACAAAAGAAAAGATTCTGCAAGCTGCCAGGAGTAAGCGCCACTTGACCTACAGGGGCAAATCCATCAGAGTGACCGCAGACTTCTCTAATGAAACTTTCCAAGCAAGAAGACAATGGTCATCTGCCTTTAATCTACTTAAACAGAACAATTTCCAGCCCAGAATTCTGTACCCTGCTAAGCTAAGCTTCAAAATTAATGGAGAAATCAAATCATTTACGGATATACAAACACTGAGGAAATTCGCCACAACAAGACCAGCTCTACAGGAAATACTTCAGCCTGTTCTGCACACTGACCACGACAATGGATCAGCAGCAAAGTAGGAACTCAGAAATTAAAGGACAGAACCTAACCTCCACACTGATGCAAAAGATAAAACTAAGCAATGGACTCTCACCAAATAAGACGAATAGAATACTACCACACTTATCAATTATCTCAATAAATGTTAATGGCTTGAATTCCCCACTGAAGAGACATAGATTGGTTGACTGGATTAAAAAAAACAAGCCATCCATTTGCTGTCTGGAAGAAACACACCTGGCTTCAAAAGACAAACTAAAGCTTTGAGTCAAGGGTTGGAAGACAATTTTTCAGGCAAATGGAATTCAGAAGAAAAGAGGAGTTGCAATCTTATTTTCAGATACATGTGGATTTAAAGCAACTAAAGTCAAAAAAGACAAAGATGGTCACTTTATATTGGTCAAGGGAAAAATACAACAAGAAGACATTTCAATTCTAAATATTTATGCACCCAATTTAAATGCTCCCAGATTCTTGAAACAGACCTTACTCAGTCTGAGCAATATGATATCTGATAATACCATAATAACAGGGGACCTTAACACTCCTCTTACAGAGCTGGACAGATCCTCTAAAAAGAAATTAAACAAAGATATAAGAGATTTAAATGAGACCCTAGAACAACTGTGCTTGATAGACGCATATAGAACACTCCATCCCAAAGATAAAGAATATACATTCTTCTCATCACCCCATGGAACATTCTCCAAAATTGATCATATCCTGAGACACAAAACAAATATCAACAGAATCAAAAGAATTGAAATTTTACCTTGTATCTTCTCAGACCATAAGGCACTAAAGGTGGAAATCAACTCTAACAAAAATGCTCGACCCCACCCAAAGGCATGGAAATTAAACAATCTTCTGTTGAATAACAGATGGGTGCAGGAAGAAATAAAACAGGAAATCATTAACTTCCTTGAGCATAACAACAATGAAGACACAAGCTACCAAAACCTGTGGGATACTGCAAAAGCAGTTTTGACAGGAAAATTCATTGCTTTAGATGCTTACATTCGAAAAACAGAAAGAGAGCACATCAACAATCTCACAAGAGATCTTATGGAATTGGAAAAAGAAGAACAATCTAAGCCTAAACTCAGTAGAAGAAAAGAAATATCCAAAATCAAATCAGACATCAATGAAATTGAAAACAAAAGAATCATTCAGAAAATTAATGAAACAAGGAGTTGGTTTTTTGAAAAAATAAATAAAATAGATAAAACACTGGCCAGAGTAACGAGGAATAGAAAAGTAAAATCTCTAGTAACCTCAATCAGAAATGATAAAGGGGAAATAACAACTGATCCCACAGAGATACAAGAGATCATCTCTGAATACTACCAGAAACTCTATGCCCAGAAATTTGACAATGTGAAAGAAATGGATCAATCTTTGGAATCACACCCTCTCCCTAGACTCAGCCAGGAAGAAACAGAGCTCCTGAACAGACCAATTTCAAGCACTGAGATCAAAGAAACAATAAAAAATCTTCCAACCAAAAAACGCCCTGGTCCAGATTGCTTCACTCCAGAATTCTATCAAACCTTCAAGGAAGAGCTTATTCCTGTACTGCAGAAATTATTCCAAAAAGTGAGGAAGAAGGAATCTTCCCCAAAACATTCTATGAAGCAAACATCACCCTGATACCAAAACCAGGAAAAGACCCAAACAAAAAGGAGAATTTCAGACCAATCTCACTCATGAATATAGATGGAAAAATTCTCAACAAAATCCTAGCCAAGAGATTACAGCTTATCATCAAAAAAGTCATTTATCATGATCAAGTAGGCTTCATCCCAGGGATGCAAGGCTGGTTTAACATACGCAAGTCTATAAACGTAATCCACCATATTAACAGAGACAAAAATAAAGATCACATGATCCTCTCAATAGATGCAGAAAAAGCATTTGATAAAATCCAGCATCCTTTTCTAATTAGAACACTGAAGAGTATAGGCATAGGTGGCACATTTCTAAAACTGATTGAAGCTATCTATGACAAACCCACAGCCAATATTTTACTGAATGGAGTAAAACTGAAAGCTTTTCCTCTTAGAACTGGAACCAGACAAGGTTGTCCTCTGTCACCTTTACTATTCAACGTAGTGCTGGAAGTTCTAGCCAATACAATTAGGCAAGACAAGGAAATCAAGGGAATCCAAATGGGAGCAGAGGAGGTCAAACGCTCCCTCTTTGCTGACGACATGATCTTATACTTAGAGAACCCCAAAGACTCAACCACAAAACTCCTAGAAGTCATCAAAAAATACAGTCATGTTTCAGGATATAAAATCAATGTCCACAAGTCAGTAGCCTTTGTGTACACCAATAACAGTCAAGATGAGAAGCTAATTAAGGACACAACTCCCTTCACCATAGTTTCAAAGAAAATGAAATACCTAGGAATATACCTAACGAAGGAGGTGAAGGACCTCTATAAAGAAAACTATGAACTCCTCAGAAAGGAAATAGCAGAGGATATTAACAAATGGAAGAACATACCATGCTCATGGACGGGAAGAATCAACATTGTTAAAATGTCTATACTTCCCAAAGCTATCTACCTATTCAATGCCATTCCTATCAAAATACCAACATCGTACTTTCAAGATTTGGAAAAAATGATTCTGCGTTTTGTATGGAACCGGAAAAAAACCCGTATAGCTAAGGCAGTTCTTAGTAACAAAAATAATACTGGGGGCATCAGCATACCAGATTTTAATCTGTATTACAAAGCCATAGTGCTCAAGACAGCATGGTACTGGCACAAAAACGGACACATAGACACTTGGAATTGAATTGAAAACCAAGAAATGAAACTAACATTTTACAACCACCTAATCTTTGATAAACCAAACAAGAACATACCTTGGGGGAAAGACTCCCTATTCAATAAATGGTGTTGGGAGAACTGGATGTCTACATGTAAAAGACTGAAACTGGACCTACACCTTTCCCCACTCACAAAAATTGATTCAAGATGGATAAAGGACTTAAATTTAAGGCATGAAACAATAAAAATCCTCCAAGAAAGCATAGGATAAACACTGGAAGATATTGGCCTGGGGAAAGACTTCATGAAGAAGACTGCCATGGCAATTGCAACAATAACAAAAATAAACAAATGGGACTTCATTAAACTGAAAAGCTTCTGTACAGCTAAGGAGACAGTAACCAAAGCAAAGAGACAACCTACACAATGGGAAAGGATATTTGCATATTTTCAATCAGACAAAAGCTTGATAACTAGGATCCATAGAGAAGTCATATTAATCCACATGAAAAAAGCCAACAATCTCTTATATCAATGGGCAAGAGACATGAATAGAACTTTCTCTAAAGACAACAGACGAATGGCTAACAGACACATGAAAAAATGTTCATCATCTCTATATATTAGAGAAATGCAAATCACAACAACCCTGAGATATCATCTAACCCCAGTGAGAATGGCCCACATCTCAAAATCTCAAAACTGCAGATGCTGGCATGGATGTGGAGAGAAGGGAACACTTTTACACTGCTGGTGGGACTGCAAACTAGTACAACCTTTCTGGAAGGAAGTATGGAGAAACCTCAAAGCACTCAAGCTAGACCTCCCATTTGATCCTGCAATCCCATTACTGGGCATCTACCCAGAAGGAAAAAAATCCTTTTATCATAAGGACACTTGTACTAGACTGTTTATTGCAGCTCAATTTACAATCGCCAAAATGTGGAAACAACCTAAATGCCCGCCAACCCAGGAATGGATTAACAAGCTGTGGTATATGTATACCATGGAATACTATTCAGCCATTAAAAAAAATGGAGACTTTACATCCTTCGTATTAACCTGGATGGACGTGGAAGACATTGTTCTTAGTAAAGCATCACAAAATGGAGAAGCATGAATCCTATGTACTCAATTTTGATATGAGGACAATTAATGACAATTATGGTTATGGGGGGGAAACAGAAAGAGGGAAGGAGGGAGGTGGGTGGGGCCTTGGTGTGTGTCACACTTTATGGGGGCAAGACATGATTGCAAGAGGGACTTTACCTAACAATTGCAATCAGTGTAACCTGGCTTATTGTACCCTCAATGAATCCCCAAGAATAAAAAAAAAGAAAAAACCCTGCAAAAAAAAGAAAATTGGTCTTCAAGAAAACTTCCCAGATACAACAAATTTTTTTCTTTGTTTTTTTGAGACAGGGTCTTACTCTGTTGCCATTGATAGAGTGCAATGGCATCATCATAGCTCACTGCAATCTCAAACTCATGGGCCCAAGTGATCCTCCTGCCTCAGCCTGCCAAGTATCTGGGACTACAGGTGTGGGCCACCATGTCTGACTAATTTTGCCATTTTTTTTGTAGAGATGGGGTATCCTTCTTGCTTAGGCTGATCTAAAACTCCTGATCTCAAGCAATTCTTTTTCCTTGGCCTCTCAGAATGTTAGGATTACAGGCATGAACCAGTGTGCTTGGCCAATATAACCAATTTAAACCAGAACTTCTTTCCATTGTTTTATTGTACTTTGTACTGTTGCAAGCAGTCTGTCTTGTATTATATTTGAAATGTGCTTGTATTTGTTTTCTACCTGATTGCAATGTTTTCAAGAGTAGGGACTCTTTGTAAGTCATTTTTGTCCTCTTAAAATGATAGTTCAGAGCTTAGGTCACAGCAGGTAAGAATATTTTGCTGGAAGGGAACAAAGAAGCACTGAAAAGGGAAAACTCTCAACAAGAAGGTTATTGTAAGGATGATCAGTAATATCTAAATACAGGCACCGGAGTGTGTACAAGACTCCTGGGAACTAAAAGTGGGAAGACATTAGAAACAGAATGTTGTTTTCATCTCTCTGTCTCCCTCAGGGGATGCATGGCCTCTCTCATTTCTGGCTCATGTTCCCTCTGTCAGATCAGCTTCCTCTAAATCTGGTAACACAATGCTCACACTGTTCTAGGACTGGGCATGACCTCCGGTCTTTCAGCTTTTATCACTAGATAGCAATTTTCTCTGTAGTCTCTCAGTTTAAATTTTCCAAGAGAGGACTCTTGTTCTTATTTTTGAGCTGGGCCATATCTTAAGCCAGTATATACTGCAGTCTACACAGCCAGGACAGGAAGGGGTGGCAGGATATGAGACACAAAACAATAAAACACAGCCATTAGTGACATAGGGGCTGATTCTTCTAAAGACTTTAAAAAATGCTTGGCATAGTAGGTCTTCTATAAACACTTATTGAACTGAGTTGATCTAAAACCTAATATGAGCAAAATTTGGTTCAACTTTCTTATGGCAATTAGTTTTCCTCCTCAAAGAATATGCTTAGGCTAAGATAATTTATTAAGCAGCCACTCTAAGAAAATTACACTATTTAATCATTTTCTATTTATAAACCAATTTTTTTCATACACGGTTTTGTGATTGTTAAATACATTTAGGTTTGTGAACTACAGTTCTTTGAAATGGTGCATAATTTGATATATTTTTTATCTCTCATTTTTCTCTTTTGTTTATTTTTATTCTATATAACATATTTAAAATTTTGAAGGATTTAAAGGTATAGTGGTTTTAGGTTATGTTAATGCTTGTGTAGTGGTGATATCTGGGTAATTTGATATTTTAAACTCTTGATTTTAAAAATGTAATAAATTTTGTCCAAATTAGTATCTTTCTAAAGATTATCACCAGGTTGAAGAATATGAAAGCAAAAGAAGATCTTTCTACTGGTTTCCATTAACTAAGTGTTGTTTAATTTATTGCTTTGTACCTACATATTAAGTACCATAGTACCAGAGGATTTCCATATCCAATTTTTCCCAAGCAATTGAGAAGTTTGGGTGAAACAATGTTTGCTGGGAAAATGGAAGGTTTTGAATAAATGGTATTGTTTTAAAACACATGGCTATCAGAGTGGTTTCCCTGAGCTAGTTTCTTCATTTTTCTCTCTTGAGGCCCTGTTTCCATTCTCATAATTTCTAACTGACCTCTTTCTAAACCCTCAACTTAGGTTGTATCATCCTCTTTACTTTATCCTTCCAAGACATTCCAGGCTACTTCTGTGCCTTTGGTGTTTTTCCCCCCCCAAAAATGTACTGCACTTTTCTCTTAATTTTACTAAATTCTATGCTTGTTCAAAGGCCAGTTTAAATACTACCATTTTCAGGAGAGATTTCCTAGTGTAGTGGAGCAAGTTTAGATGTTCATGACAGAGGACTTGGGTTTGGAACACTTAACCTAGGGGTTATGAAGCTTTGATCACATTGTATAATCTTACTTCACTCATCTGTGAAATGCAGATAAGAAACATTTTACTATAAGTACTTTCCCAAATGCCCATCAACCCATGAATGGATTAACAAATTGTGGTATATGTATACCATGGAATATAATTCAGCCATAAAAAGATAGAAAATTTACATCTTTTATGTTTACCTAGATGGAGTTGAAACACATTCTTAGTAAAGTATCTGAAGAATGGAAAAAAAAAAAATCCAATGTACTCAATACTGATATGAAACCAATATACAAACAGTTGCATGCTCATATCATGACAAAACACAAATACAGTCTAGCAAGGGGGCAGGGAGAGGGAATAGGGAAGAGAAGGAGATAGGTGGGAGGCGGGAGGGTATTTTGATGGGATTTCATTTAATGTGCATAGTGAGAGGGTGTTCAGCATGCCCCCTGGGTGAGGGGCTCTTCTACAATTTGAACTTTACTTTGGAAGTGAGAACAATGTAACTTAAAAATTTGTATTCTCATATTAATTTGAAATTAAAAACAATAAAATTAAAATGTACAAAAGCAAATTATGTGACCAAAACATGTGTATCCCTATAATATTCTGAACAAAAAATAAAATTAATCATTGCCATTAAAACACACACACACACACACACACACAAAATGCATGACAAATGATGTTTTAAATGCTTAAAAAATCCATGGACTTTACTAAAAAGTAAATTTTTATTTATTTTTATTTTTATTTTATTTATTTATTTTATTAACCTAATAAATGCAATCAGTTAAAAAAATATATATATTAAAAAAAAAAAAAAACCTTTCACCGGTACCCTAGCCCTCAGGAATATTCCTTTTCTGATTTTTTCCCCCTTAGTCTATACAGGTATATAATGGTTTAAACCTCTGTTTTTCTTTTCTTGAAAAACCATGGTACCTTATGTTATGTGTTTTTTCTTGTCTTTATACTGAAAATTACGGCTCTATATTTTTAAAGAATATATTGAGAGAAAATGTTCTGCATTTTTAAAAGACTAGATTTTAACAGTTGTAGTTAGCAGCAACCAGATGACTGTTGTTTAGTGGTTAGGGAGGCTTGATTAAATTTCAGGACTTCTGAAATTGTTCCCATTTTGTAATCAGTATCCTGAAGGCAGTCATGACCTCCCCAGAGAGGTATTATTCTGTTTCAGGGCAAGTTCACCTTGGATAACTGCCATGATCTTCTCTTTGAGTTTAGTTTGAGAAAAACACAGGGAGGAAAGAGACCAAAAGCGCCTTTGTTCTCACTGTTGTAACATGAATTATTTGCCTAGACAATTAGGGTTTAAGTGTTGTCATTACAGAGATAAAAGGCTGCTTTAACCTTCCTGGTTTAGGCATCTGCTGCCTCTAGGAGTCAGGAGGCAAAGTGCTGAAGATGGTGGTGGTTCAGGTTTCTACAAGCTTCCAAGAGGGTAGAACCTGCTTGATTTAAGTAATAGCAACTGAAACAAAGACCATTTAGGCTTTGGAAACACCACAAAAGTGCATGCATTATTGTGGGCATAAAATCTTGATCTTTATCACAGTGTTGTTTTATTATAGTTAACGGTTCTTTCAAACCAATAGCTAGGCTTTTTCTTTTTCTAATATTTGGCTGTATAGAATACTCATTGCTCTCTACTCCATTTTTTAAGGAGATTCTGGCTTCTAATATATGTGTCCTAATAAAAAGTTATCAGTGACTTCTTTATGTTGCAACCAGGGGTCTCACTGGTGTGGTAAGAATCCACTCATCACTTGCTTCTAGCCACATGCCCTCTTTGACTAACGTTTGTGAAAGCATTTGCTGATTCCTTTTGATGTGCTTAAAGTATTGATACCAGAGAAGGCAGTCACAGCATCCTTTATAGATTTCCACCTTTGTGTCACCTCAAGATTATGGTAAATGAGTAAAAAGGAAGATTAACTGGTTTAGACAGGGGCTTTCCTGCACCCCACCATTTCATTGTGTTTCCTCTTGCAGGTGTTATTTGAGGTAACTTCTTATTCCCATGGTCTTTTCATTCATTCCTTTGCTCAGGTTGTAATAGTAGGTAGGCAAAAGGTAGAGAAGGTATGAAACTATTTGTGCTTAAGATTCAGTTGAATAAATATATAATCTCTCTAGAGATAAGCATTTTCAAATTTTGAACTCCAGATTGTACAAAAACAGGAGGTAAAACTACCACTGTGCTTAGTGCTAAAGACTGAATGTGCAAGTGGCTTAGAACACCCTTCCTGCTGAGGCTGAATTCTTAGGTGGCCTTGACTGCTGCTCAGCTTTGGAAGGATCACCTTATTTAACCTAGTGTTAAGTCCATGGTGCAGTGAAATCATTTAGAATGAGAATGGGGCAAGTGCTTGTATGCTGTACTTTTCATTTGGGGATTGTGAAAGTTTTTCTTTGCAACATATGAATGGTTTTTTAGATATCTTTTGGGTGATAGCCTGTTAGCTGACCAAAAAAAATTTTTTTATTGTTAAGGATTCATTGAGGCTACAAAGAACCAGGTTACATTGATTGCACTTGTTAGGTAAAGTCCCTCTTATAACTGTGTCCTGCCCCCAGAAGGTGTGTCACACACTGTGACCTCCCTTTTTCCCTCTCTCAGTGGATCAAAATTTTAAACTCTAGTGAATTCATATTGTCCAAAGATGTTGTCTAAGTATAGAAATCAAAAGCTGCTATAGCCTTTAATGAAGTGTGCAGAAAATTTAGAAAACAATGAAGTGAGAAAAAATTTAGAAAAACTATTTTATATAAATTATGATGAATATTCTTGGCCAAAGAATAATTTGGACTTTAAATGTATGGTAACTAGGATTGAAACATATATTTTATCTGGCTTTAAACCATGAACATACAGTTAAGAAAATAAAATTAATTTAGAGCCACTTTTTTTTTTTTTTTTTTTTGAGACAGAGTCTTACTCTTTCACCCTTGGTAGAGTGCACTGGCATCATCTTAGCTCACTGCAACTTCAAACTCCTGGGCTCAAGTGATCCTCTTGCCTCAGTCTCCCGAGTAGCTGGAACTCCAGGCATGTGTCACAACACCTGGCTAATTTTTCTATATTTTTAGTAAGTCAGGGTCTCATTTTTACTTAGGCTGGTTTCGAACTACTGATCTCAAGACATCCACTTGCCTTGACCTCCCAGAGTCCTCGGATTACAGGCGTAAGCCACCATGCCTGGCCTTAGAGCCAGCCTTTGAATTTAAAATTTAAAAGGCTTATCTTCTTTTAATCCAGATTATAGCAAAATGTACTATTAAGTAGTAGAATTTTTAAATGGCTGGTAAAGAAGACTTTGAATTAAAAGAAAAAAAAGAAGAAAAAGATGGAGTTTGTTTAAAAGATAAATTTCTGAGACACCACTGGTTTGACTCAGCGAAATTGGTATAATGAGTCCAAAGATGATCCTGATGCAGATATTTGGGGACTAATCTTTGAGAAAAATAGATTAAGAGTGTATTACATACTTTAGAGCTGCTCAGTGAATATTTGATTCATATTATGCTAAATTATTACAGTTATACAGCCCATGATTTCAATTATAACAATGATAATAAATAATAATAAGGCTGTTAATAAATTTTTATTGAGCACTTCCTATTTTCCAGATCATGTTGTAGGTGTTAGGAATATAGTAGTGAAGAAAATGACAAGTCTTTGCCCTGAGAGGAAAGACTTATATTCTATGTGGAAATGACAGAAAATAAAGAAACAAATCAGTATGTATCAGAGGCTGACAAGTGTTATGTAGAAAAATAGGGTAAAGTGAGTGAAAATGGGGCCTTACTTCATGATGGTGAGGTGGAGTAGGAAGGGAAATGGTATTTGTTCATTATATTTTTTAGGTGTTTTATTATTTTTTCTTATTAATCCTCAGAACACAGAAGTGTATTATTCTTATTTTGTTAATACCCAAACTGAGATTCATGAGGAAATCATTTTCATGAGGAAAATCATTAAATGATTTTCTGAAGGTTTCAGAGATAGCAACTATTCAAGCCAGAATCAAAGCAGGTCTTGTTGACTCTACTATGTGGTTCTTCTTACCTTCCCTTCAACCTCAGTATGTAATAGATGAATATTTCATTAACATTGTTCAATAAACAAAGTATATTTCCATAAATATTATTATTTAATTTTTATAATATCTTAATAAACAGGTAGTACTATTAGACTTATTTTAGAAAGGATAGGCCTGATGCTGTGGCCCATGCCTATAATCCCAGCACTCACGACCAGCCTGACAGAGTGAGAACTCATCTCTAAAAATGGCTGGGCATTGTGGCAGGTGCCTGCAGTCCCAGCTACTTGGGAAGATGAGGCAAGAGAATCACTTGAGCCCAAGAGTTTGAGGTTGCTGTGAGCTATGATGCCATGACACTCTATCAAGGGCAACAAAACGAGACTCTGCCTCTGAAAAAAAAAAAAGTATAAAATTGAATCTCAGAGAGAGGAAATGATTTTCCCCATTTAGAAAGTGGTATGTCTGCAAGTCTTTGACTTCAAATCTTTTGTCTTTTCTACAAGGTAGAGGTGATACATCTTTGTGTTTAGGAGAATGGTGTCTCAGGTTGAAAGGCTGGAATTTGAATCCCACCTCCACCACTTACTGGTGTTGACCCAGGCACCAGGCAATCCTGACTGAGCAGCATTCAGCATGCCATAGGGTAGATCCTCTATTTGACTTTCAGATTTTAAGTCCAATAAGCCTCAGTTTTCTCCTTTGTAAGATTGGGATAGTAATAATATTTAACATTATGAGTATTAAATGAGTCAACACATCTAAAGCACTTTGTTCCTAGAACATAGTGCTATATAAAAGTTAGATGTTACTATAATGTTGAGGAGATGAAAGTAACTTATAATTAAAAACTATATGTGCTTCCATATAATTAAGTGTTAAATGATGTGGCCTGGCAATAATTGCAGCAGAAATTCAGAGGATAGGAATATCCTACACATGCATATGACCTTCTAGTTCCCAGGGATATGCTGAAGCTTTTCAAAGTCTACTATGGATATCTGAATTCAGCTTTTTCTTTTAAGCTTTTTGGTTGGTCTATTGTTTGCCCCAAATCAATTTGGAAAGTTAATTAATTACTTTTTAAATTAGATAAATACAAATAGCATACATATAATATTTATGGTATACAATATGGTGTTCTGAAATATGTATACATTGTGGAATGACCCAAACTAATTACCTTATGCATTACTTCACATATTTTTTGTGTGTGTATGTTGAGAACACTTACAAGCTACTCTCTTAGCAATTTCCAAGTGTATAATATATTGTTATTAACTATAGGCACCACGTTGTTCAGTTGATCTCTTGAATTTATTCCTCCTGGATGAAACTTTGTATTCTTTGAGGAACATCTCCTCAATCTCCACACCACTGCTCTCAGCCTGCAGCCTCTAGTAACCACCCTCCTACACTCTTTGTCTATGAATTCAGCTTTTTTAGATTTCACATGTAAGTGAGATGGTTTGTCTTTCTGTGTCTGGCTTATATCACTTAACAGAAAATCCTCTGGGTCAGTCAATTCACAAATGACAGAATTTCCTTCTTTTTAAGACCAAATAGTATTCCATTGTGAATATATACACACATTCTTTATCTTTTCTTTTGCTGATGGACACTTAGGTTGATTTTATATATCGGCTATTGTGATTAATGCTGCCTTGAACATGGGATTGCAGACAACTCTTTGACATACTGATTTTTACTTTATTTGTATATTACCCATGTTGGTTCATGGGATAGCTCTATTTTTAGTTTTTAAAGGAATCTCTATACTGTTTCCCATAATAGCTGTACTAATTTAATTCCCGTCAATAGTATACAAGGATTTCCTTCACTCTATATTCTTTCCAACACTTATTATCTTTCAATTTTTTGGTAATAGGTATTATAATGTGTGTGAGGTGATATCTCATTGTAGTGTTAAGCTCCAGGCCCACCCCAGGGGATGCAAGTTCAAGGCCCAATTCCATGGATCCAGCCATCTGGCTTGCCTACCTTTTGCCCAGGTACCAGGCAATCCTGCCTGAGCAGCATTCAACATGCCATGGGTGGATCAGTGTGCTTTAGAAAGGGGATAGAGAGTTTTTGTGTGTGCTAGTAGAAACCTATCCACTGACCATATCAGACAGCCTGCTCAGAATCTCTGGATGGGCTGATAAGGAAAGGGATTTCCCTACCACAGCCAGCCTTGTAAAGACTGGAATAAGCACCTACTTCTTCAAATGAGCAGAAACCAAAGCATGGCCACAAGGATCATAAACAATCAGAAAGATCTGAAATCACCAAAGGAACAAAATAAAACACCAGTAGCCAACCCTAAAGACCTGGAGATTTATGAATTGCCTGACAAAGAATTCAAAACAATCATCTTGAAGAAGCTGGGTATACAAGAAAGCTTTTCTTCATGAAGTGGAGCTTAACAACATTTGTAGGATGTGTGATACTATGGTAGAATAAGCACTTCTGGACTGCTAAAAATGTGTGATAGAGCCCATATGAATTCTCATTTATATCTGTAGTAATCATGTCCATTTGATTATTTGTCCTTAATTGTAATATTGTTAAAAGAAATTATATTATTAATATTTACATTAAAATAAGCAGACTAAGTTTGTGCTTTCCTATTTTATACTTTCAGCTTCTGCCATGGTCTTATAAACATACTTGTATAGTGATCAGAATCCTCACCAATGTGTATTATTATGAAACCTGAAAGACAAACAGTAATAACCTGATCATTTTGGAAGCTAAGTGTCTGATGCTTCCCATTTGAAGACAATGGGGAGGGCCCTTGTTGATAAAACAAATTGAACTAGAACCTGAAATTGAGACAATTCATTCCTTCTGGGGTCTTGGGTGGTGGAGGTGTGTGGGTGGTGGAGGTGTGTGGCTGCTGGAGGTATCAGCCAATTGAGGTCTGGCTCATGTGATGGCCTGTGAAATTCATTTGGTTATCACCAGTTGTCACTAGTCTTTTGGGTCAGAGGAAAATAGGAATTCTTAGCTTAGGTATATGTGAAAGAGTGCATAGAGAATAGAGGTAGAACTTCCATCTCTGGAGGATATCTAGAGATCTGATTGCTCTCCCAAGAGTGGTATTAACATTTATGGTGTAGTAACCAACTGGGCAAGAAGACTCCTAAAGTCCCCTGTGTCAGCCTGAGTCCCAGTTCGTCTCAACCCTCCCTTATTAGTTTAATTCTGAGAACAGGTTACAAGGAAGTTCTCTCTGAGTTCCCTGGCTCCCTTGTTAAACAATAGTAAAAACTCACTCAAGCAGAGTTTCCCAGGTTCTGTAACCCCCCTGAACTTACCCAACCCCCCCTAGCTGTGGCTAAATAATGGTGAAAAGCTTGGCCAAGTTTGTCCCCATGCCAGCTGCCACTATGTAACCCCCTGACTTGCTGTAACCGGTGCCAACCCTCCTGACTCACTGTAACCCCACCCCTGAGCTAACCAGCCATGTTCTTCTTCTGTTTTTGCTTAGCTTGCCATGTAGCACAAAAAACATATAAAAAGCAGCCTGCTTTTCTCTTCGGGGCTGTTTGCCTTTTGAGGTGGCAACCCACCTGCGTAGGTGTAATAAGTCACTGCTATCCCCTGCATAGGTATAATCACCATCTGACTTATACCTGAAGTGGGGTCCGAGTTTTTCTTCCAGGTGGCAAATGAGTACAAGAATGGTAATTTATAAATCTAAACCTATTTATACATATTGATGTTTGGTAACACTTATATATTTTTAATAGCCCCACCCAAATCACAAGTATACTAAAAATGACAAACTAAGTAGTGCATTTTCTGATTTTCACAGGCAACTCACAAAGTATTTGTGGACATTTACCAATCGATGGGTGGTAGCACATGTATAGTGATATAACTGGTAAGGTAAAATTCTGAAGGCACTAAAAACAGAGAAATATTGGCATCTATCTAAAAAAAAAGATGTCATTCCTTTTAGAAGATTATGCCTAAAGCTTACAGTTAAATAGGTAGAATGTGCTTATATAGAACACTCTGGTAGCACAGTATTTTATTTGCATCAAATAATTATTCTTCTAAATTAGTATTGCTCTTTTTTGATGCTGTTTTCTAATATACCTATGAAACAATAGTTATTATTTATGTCTCAGCTTCAATTGTAGAACTTTATAATGAGTTAAAGAATGACAATTTTTTAATATCCTGCCATAGATACTTCAAATAGAAATTATTTGTTTATTCCTATAATACTTTGATATTTTCATTCAATTCATCTGAGAAGTTCATTTTGTCAAAAGTAAAACAAAACAAATGTTATTGTAAATTCATGTAAGGCATTCAGCATTGTTGATAAAATCATTTGTTTCTCATGGCAATATGCATACATATTTTGGTGGAACACATGGTAAATGGTAAAATTTCCCATTAACTATACTTGGAAATTGGTTGTGGGGAAATATTCTATAATATAGAAACTGAAATTCTACCAAAAAAGAAACTGTAGTTATAAAAATTTATAAAAACTTTAAAACATAAACAGGAAACTACAGATTTTTATGATGTAGCTAACTATATTTGAATTATAAAAACAGTGCTGTCATTTCATTGGATATATATTTTTTCTTTGTCCGTTATCAAATGAATCTGATAAATGTTTAAATCTTTGGAAAATTTTTTGGTAAATTATGTTAAGTTGAACTGTAATGATGGAGAAATTTTTATCTAAGTAGGTCCTGAATTTAAATTGCATTTTTGGCAAATTAAGCTAAAAATTTTGATCAATGTAGTTAATGAATATAGTTTCCAAAATGTCAGCATTTGAAGCTCTAAAAAAAATGTACAATTATTGCAAAACCTTACGACATTAAACTTTTTCCAATGACAGAACTGAATAAATTAACTTATCTTAAATGCAGTATAAGATTTAAATGTGAAATTCTATAGCTGCATATTGAAATATCTTGACTTGTGAGAAGAATCTTTTAATGGAACTTCTATTTTTAATTAGATAAATTTATATTCTATGCTAGAATGGAATGCAACTGAGAAGGACTATAATTTTTTTTTTTTTTTTGCATTATCCAAGTTTGGCACAGCTTTCAAAAGAATCATAAAGAGAGATGACTTATTTGATGAGATTTATCTTGTAAAAATATTTGTTAAAGAAAAGTACTTTGAAAATCAATTTTGAGACCAAAGACAGTACCTTTGAAAATATTTGGATTGAAATAATCACGAATTTCAGCAGGGAAATTGCCATTGGTAATGTTCCCTTTCACAAAACTTACAGAGTTTATGAAGCATTTTAGCAACTATGCAATGTTTTTAATTCTTCAGAAAAATATAAGGTAGGTATTCAAAACAAATATTTCTTAAAAAACTGACTAAAATGATAATTTCCCTACTTTTTCTATTTGTTAATGTTCACATATTTAATACAAGCTTTAAAATTATTATTTATTTATTTACTTATTTTAAAGATGGGTTCTCATTACGTTGCCAAGATGGACCTTGAACTCCTAGTGCCACCACTCCTGGCTAACATGGTTTTTAAACATTTTGTTTAGTATATATTAACATGTGTTATATTTATTTTTTTCTTGAAATTTTGAATTTTCATTTTGAAAGTAGTATTTGGATAGGGCCATTTAAAGTCTAGGCTTACAACAAATAATTTGTAATAAATTATAAAATTAAATTATAAAATAAAATATGTATTTTAATTATTTTTAATGTCCTATTTCTCTTAACTATTTTGGATGGTTAATTGTATGGTCAGCATACAAGGGCTATGATAACAAAAGATACATCTCGAGGTTCATCCTGGACCAGCTCTACCCAGTACCCAAGAGGCTCTTGTCATTTCCATATGTGATCTGGTGCATTTTGCTCGCTTCCCATTTTTTCCTGCCCTATCTCCACCATTGACTTTGGGTCTCAGAAACTCTAATTACTGCTGTATCTCTTGACTAATGGCTATGCAGAAGAATATGACTTTTTTCTTTTGACCTTGGGAACCTTTCTTGACAATTCCTTTCTCAGAAATTGGCTTAGCCCGATGTTCAAGAGTTCTTTTTGAGTGTGAGCCGGTTTCGTCCTTTTGTGTGTTATATTGGGCAGTGTTTTTGATGGCTAGTCTTCATTTTTCATCCTTACCACTTTTAAAATTTGTTAATGTTTTTACTTTCCCCCCTTAGAAAATGTATCAAGAAAATATATTAAATATTTTGAAGCTTCTCCCTTTATTGACAAGGTTAATCCCCTTATGCTTTACTCTGAATAATCTAAAACAGGTAACCTGATATTCAGATCAATGGCTGCAAACAGGACTGCTTGTTTGAATTTTAATTTATAAATTATTTTTAATCATGAAATTTGTACTTTTAATTTTTCTGATCATTCTAATTCTAGGAAAAAACACCCTTTATTTAGGCAACTATTTGTTGGATTCAGTGAAGCCACAGTTGTATCAGGAAATTTAATTGAGTTGGTAATCCTCTGGAATACTAAGGAGGTTTCTCTGTATTATGGTATTTTACTAAAAATATTGCCAGCTACAATTATGATAAGATTCACACATGGAAATTCATTTTTGTTTCTGATTATTCCCACAATTAATAGCTCTAGCTGTAAAAATTATACCTTTCATATTGATAATATTCAGCTACTAGTTTTGTGAAACAACAAAACATAACAAAACTAATCATAATGATAAAAAAATTAAAATATATTCCCAGTATTACAGTAATTTTTATCAATATGAATATCTTCTATAAAAGAATAGCTTTTCTGTAATCTAGGTTATGCAAAATATTATGCAAAATTTATGGCACCTCACCAAAGGAAATAATACTTTTTCACTAAAAATTGATCAAGGAAAATTTCTTTGCCCTGTTTGGATTAGCTATATATTTTTTGTTGTAACTTACGATAACCAAGAAGTATACTAACAGAATTTACTAAAATCCCAGGCTGTGTGTCTGTGACTTGGTATACTTAAGCATGGTAACATCATTTCATTTTGTGGGCCTTGGCGAGAAGAAGGAGGGTGCCATATGGGAAGGATTTATATTTCACTTTGGGTTTTGATGTTTCTATATTGGTAGCATCAAAGATGAATTACTCTTTTCTCATGTAGCTATCTGTTGACATGATAATCTCTTGGGAGAGTATGGGGATACTGGTTTCCATTGCTTAGAGCATAGGTTTCTCTGTGGCTTGAAGTCCCTGAAAGCTGCATTTGAAACTATCCTTACAGTGGTACTAAAAGTAAATGAAATTGTGTAAACGTGTGTATACAAATTGAATGAAAAGCTTCAACTCACTTGTTGCAAAGGTGCTGGACAATAGAATCAGATAGAGTTTATCTATCTATCTATCTATCCATCAGATCAATAGAGTTAGATATTTAATTCACAAAATTAGGTAGCCTTTGTGTGTTGATTAACAATTCCTATTGCTTTTGGATCCTTATGTATAATCCAGAACAAGTCAATTGGATGTCCAAGATAGGGAAGATCAATCTATTCGTTAGTGCACTTGTTTGGGGCTTGTTCAAATAAAAAACTGTTTAACATTTGTTACAGTGTCCACTGTTGTCAATTCTACTGTTAATAGGGCCTTTCGTGCTTTTGAGCATCCATCATCCTGCAGGTTCATGTATCAGATAGTTCTACCTCAGAAGATAGCTCAAGTAATTGAATGGACACAGGGAAATTTTGTAAGACTGACACTTGAAACCAATATGGTGGTGGTGACTCGACAATATGATGATTTGCTTATCTTTTGTGGGATCATCTTGTTGCCCCAGGATGAAGAAACACTGAAAGAGGAACTGGGAAAAGAACAGTTTTTTTTTTTTTTTTATCTTACAGCTGTTTTTTTATCCTTCAGATCCTAGGGGATCTGAAAACTGAAGCTGAATTTTGGGCTTCATCACAGTTGATTCAAATCAACTGAAGCTAATAAATGACCATAAACTTTGAGTAGCCCCGAGACACTAGACTCCTAGAGACCTAAATAAAGGCGCTTTCCCAATCAATGAACAATGGAACTTCCCCCCCTCTGACTAAAGATTTCATTTTATTTTTTGAATATTAATATGTCACAAAATCATCTTTGTGTGTATGTTTCTATTGTAAAACTCTATTTGTGTAATTACCATCATAATCAAGACACAGGTCAATTTCATCATCCTCCACAATTTCCTCTAGCTGACCTTTTGAGGTCAAATACTCTCCTAAACCTTGACCTTCAGTGACCAATGATCTGTTTTCTGTTTTTTTTTTTTACTTTTCCAAGATGTCATATATATAGAATCACATGGTATACAGCCCTTGAAACGGGATTCTTTCACATAACATACTTTGTTATTCATTTACCTGTTGAAGGATGATCATCCCCTTCCTGTCCCTCCATCCCCAGTTTTGGGAGGTTATGAATAAAGCTGCTATAAATATTCATATTTAGGTTTTTGTATAAAATAAGTTTTTACTTCCTGTTTTTATTTCTCATATTTCCTGTGTGATATGGCAGGGCCATATGGTAAATGTATATTTAATTTTTTAAGAAACCGTCAAACAGTTTTCCAAAATATGTGTATCATTTTTCATCCCCAGCCCCTCCCTGGCAATGTGTAAGAGTTCCACTTGCTCTGCGTCCTCACTAGCACTTTGTATTGTTAGTTTTTTGAATTTTAGTCAGTGTAATTGGTTTGCAGTGTTATATCATTACAGTTTTAATTTGCATTTCCCTAAAGCATAATGATGTTAGGTATATTATGTGCTTATATGCCATTCGTATATTTACTTTAGTGAAGTGTTGGTTTAAATATTTTTCATAATTTCTAAAAACTGGGTTGTTTCTTATTACTAAATTTTGGGAGTTTTTAAAAAAAATATTTAAATTCTGAATACACGTTCTGTGGAAATTGAGATTGTTTTAACAAACTGCTTATAGGTAATATATATTTATTTGATTTTATCCAGTGGGCAAATTTTTAATACTTAACTCACATGAACAGAAAAAACTCCTCCTTTTCAGTAATTAAAATCCCTGACTTTGATCCATTAGTGACTTTCTTCAATGGCCTGCTTCTTTATCTGGCAAGTCAAGAGATTTGAATTTAACAATGATAGCAAAAAGTCTGATGGTCTTTATTGTTTGGCAGTATGAATCCTAACTCCAGCACTTTCCAATCAGAATGCCTTGGACATGTTGCTTAATTTCCTAGAGTCTCAATTTATCTCATTATAAAATAAAGATGTGTCTAAGAATTTTCATGAAGATTAAATAATTCAATGTATATAAAATGTTCATTTAGAGCCCTGTATAGAAATATTAGTTTTGGCTACTTTCATATACTTTAAGCATGTTTTTAATTTTGCAAATTAATGAATGCAGAGGGAATAAAGTTTAGAAAATTAGTTAATCTGACAGAAAAATCAGATTTTTAATAGTAGAGGTATTTTATATTTCTGGTATTCTCTGCCACATGTTACAGTTTTGTGACTAGGTGTTTAGGAAGTGGGTAAACTGGCCTGTCAATGTACGATGATGGACAATTGCATAATGTACTTTCTTAGTAAACTCAATTAGAGTTACAGCTATGGATGGGAAGAGGCCAAAAATAGTGATTAGAGCTCATAAAAGCCTTAGCAGTCCAATAATTGTATAAAGAGGAGCAAGTAAGTGCTTCCCCAATCACGGAAGACATGTAAAGTGCTGAGTTAAATAGTTATTTGGTGTTAATCAAAGACTGTTTTGTTTTGGGCAGTAATTGTTAGCTGTGATTTTATTTATCCCAAATAACTAAATTATCTTAGATTTTCCTACTGTAAATGTAAAGATTTTAAGGAATAAATTTTTCTTTTTCAAAGTATAATTTTTTAAAGTAAGCATAACATTTACCTTTGAAAAATAATGTAAAATAAAAACAGTTAATCCATTAATCCATTCAAGGGAAAAGGCCTTTGGGAGGCCAATTCTAAGGTTCATTCTTAGAGCCATTTTTGAGAAAAAGAGAGCAATTGAGAAAGAGAGTGAGAGAGAGAATATTAGTCATTGTTCAGCTACACCAGTGGTTTCTACACATTGTTATATGTTTGGGCTCACCTAGGGCAGGGGCCTTAGAGGACACTGGGTCCTGATATCTGGCTTCCATACCCATACATTCTGATTTAATTGGTGTGGGTGTGATCTGGACATTGAGAATTTAAAAACCTCCCTGGTAATTCCAATGTGCAGTAAAATCTAGACCCATTGGATTAGATCTATATAACAAAAAGTCTGGTTAAATGTCACTCTCGACAGACAGTTATGTGGGAAGGAAATAGTGTCCCATAACAAGATTTTAATTGAACTTCATAAAAAATTTGCTGAAGCATTTTGCCAGAAATGTTAATTTCATCCCTAAAGAAAAAAAGTTGTTTTTTGTAACAGGTTTGAAACAGTTTTTGTTCTACAAAGGAAATTGCTTTGGAGTAAGAGTTCAGATGATTCTTGACCTGTCTGCAGTTCTTACTGCCTCACTCACTAGCTTAGTTATACCGGAAACTTCTTAACCTCACCAACTTCCAGTTTACTTATCAGCAAATGATACTAGAAGATTAAACAAATTGCATAATTTTTAAATAAATCTATAGTTTTAGTAAGTCAAAAACTGACAGTGTGATATGAAGTTTACATTTAAACGTTTTCTAACTCATGCCTAAACAGATTTTACAATGTAGCTCTAGTTGCACCTCTAGACAATGTCAAGAACTATTAGACCCCATGATACAAGACAGAGCATTTGGGTATAATTGATTTCTTAGAATTTTTTTAAGAAATGTTTTTGTTTGTTGTGTTTTAAAGTGAACCACTGTCCCTGTTTAAAAGTTTAATCTTCTCCTGAGATCAGAGCTTTTGAAATCATTCAACTCTAGAACTGGATTCAATGAAAGTTTACCATCTTGGTGACTGAACCCACTACCAATGATTTCAGAGTTCAAAGTTCAAAAAATCAGAGAAGATTCAAGAGTTTTCTGTCCTAAGAGCATGGACCCTTTTCTTTCCCACTCTCCCATCTCCGGTACCACCCTCTTCCCCTTTCTCAACACCTCACTGGTGGCTTGAATGGACAAGCTGACATTTATAACTTCTGAATAAGACAAGAAAGGGTCTTTTTGTCCAATTTCAGGAATTGGCAGCTCTAAGACAGAATGATCTGCCAGTCTGTACTCTCAGTTTCCATCTCTAGAATGGCAGCTTTGATAACTTACAAGCTGGCTTAGGCTTTTGTGACAACATTAAGCTCAGGCAGAGGACACCTGCTTCAGTTTCAGGCATTTATAGCTTTTCAACAGCCTCTCACAGTTCTTTTTTTTTATTATTATTATTATTAAATCATAGCTGTGTACATTAATGCGATCATGGGGCAACATACACTGGTTTCATAGACCATTTGACACATTTTCATCACACTGGTTAACATAGCCTTCCTGGCATTTTCTTAGTTATTGTGTAAAGACATTTACATTCTACATTTACTAAGTTTCACATATACACTTGTAAGATGCACCGCAGGTGTAATCCCACCAATCACTCTCCCTCTGCCCACCTCCCTCTTCCCTCCGCTCCCTTTCTCCCTTCCCCCTATTCTTAGGTTATAACTGGGTTATAGCTTTCATGTGAAAGCCATAAATTAGTTTCATAGTAGGGCTGAGTACATTGGATACTTTTTTTCCCATTCTTGACATACTTTACTAAGAAGAATATGTTCCAGCTCCATCCATGTAAACATGAAAGAGGTAAAGTCTCCATCTTTCTTTAAGGCTGCATAATATTCCATAGTGTACCTATACCACAATTTATTAATCCATTCGTGGAACGATGGGCACTTGGGCTTTTTCCATGAATTAGCAATTATGAATTGGGCTGCAATAGACATTCTGCTACAAATATCTTTGTTATAATGTGATTTTTGATCTTCTGGGTATATACCTAGTAGAGGAATTATAGGATTGAATGGCAGATCTATTTTTAGATCTCTAAGAGTTCTCCAAACATCTTTCCAAAAGGAATGTATTAATTTGCATTCCCACCAGCAGTGTAGAAGTGTTCCCTTTTCTCCACATCCACGCCAACATCTCTGGTCTTGGGGTTTTGTGATATGGGCTAATCTTACTAGAGTTAGATGATATCTCAAAGTAGTTTTGATTTGCATTTCTCTGATGATTAAAGATGATGAGCATTTTTTCATATGTCTGTAGGCTGTGTGCCTGTCTTCTTCACAGAATTTTCTCTTCAAGTCCCTTGCCCAGCCTGTGATGGGATCACTTGTTCTTTTCTTGCTTATACATTGGAGTTCTCTGTGGATTCCAGTTATTAAACCTTTGTTGGAGACATAACCTGCAAATATCTTCTCCCATTCCGAGGGCTGTTTGCTTGCTTTACTTACTGTGTTCTTGGCTATGCAGAAGCTTTTTAGTTTGATGAGGACCCAGTAGTGTATTTCTGAAGCTGCTTCATTTGCCCAGGGGGTCCTCCTCATAAAATACTTGCCCAGACCGATTTCTTCAAGGGGTTTCCCTGTACTCTCTTCTAGCATTTTTATAGTTTCATGTCTTAAGTTTAAATTTTTAATCCAGCGAGAGTCTATATTAGTTAAGGGTGAAAGGTGTGGGTCCAGTTTCAGTCTTCTACAGGTTGCCAGCCAGTTCACCCAGCACCATTTGTTAAATAGGGAATCTTTTCCCATCCGAATGTTTTTAATTGGCTTGTCAAAGATCAAATAACAGTAAGTAGCTGGATTCATCTCTTGGTTCTCTATTCTATTTCAGACATCTACTTCTCTGTTTTTGTGCCAGTCCACACTGTTTTGATCACTATCAATTTATAGTATATTCTGAGGTCCGGTAGCATGATTCCTCTTGCTTTGTTTTTATTTCTGAATAATGTCTTGGCTATTTGAGTTTTTTTCTGATTCCATATAAAATGTATTGTTTTTTTCAAGATCTTTAAAGTATGACAGTGGAGCTTTAATAGGGATTGCGTTAAAATTGTATATTGCTTTGGGTAGTATGGACATTTTAACAATATTGATTCTTCCCAGCCATGAGCATGGTATGTTTTTCCATTTGTTAACATTTTCAGCTATTTCTTTTCTTAGAGTTTCATAGTTCTCTTTATAGACATCTTTCAAGTTCTTTGTTAGATAAACTCCCAAATATTTCATCTTCTTTGGCACTACTGTAAATGGAATAGAGTCCTTAATTGTTTTTTCAGCTTGACTATTGTTGATATATATAAAGACTACTGATTTATGAACGTTGATTTTGTAACCTAAGACACTGCTGTATTCCTTGATCACTTCTAAGAGTTTTGTAGTAGAATGCCTGGTATTTTCCAGGTATACAATCATATCATCTGTGAAGAGTGAAAGTTTGATCTCTTCTGACCCTATATGGATACTCTTGATCACCTTTTCTTCCCTAATTGCGGTGGCTAAAACTTCCATTACAATGTTAAAGAGCAGTGGAGACAATAGGCAGCCATGTCAGGTTCATGATCTGAGTGGAAATGATTTCAGTTTAACTCCATTCAATATGATATTGTCTGTGGGTTTGCTGTAGATGGCCTCTATCAGTTTACGAAATGTGCCTTCTATACCAATTTTCTTAACTGTTTTGATCATGAAGGGATGCTGGATATTATCAAAAGCTTTTTTTGCATCAATTGAGAGAATCATATAGTCTTTGTTTTTTAATTTGTTTATGTGCTGAATTATATTTATAGGTTGACATATATTGAACCAGCCTTGAGACCCTGGGATAAAACTGACGTGGTCAGGATCTATAATTTGTTTGATGTTTTGCTGAATTCTGTTTGTTAGGATCTTGTTAATTATTTTTGCATATATATTCATTAGTAATATTGGTCTATAATTTTCTTCTGTTGTTGGGTGTTTTCCTGGTTTGGGGATCAGGGTGATGTTTGCTTCATAGAATGTGCTGGGTAGTCTTCCTTCTTTTTCTACATTTTGGAATAGGTTGAGTCATATAGGTACTAATTCCTCTTTAAAGGTTTGGTAGAATTCTGACGTGAAGCCCGGGCTTTTCTTTTTAGGGAGATTTTGTGTGGTTGATGCTATTTCAGAACTTGATTTTGCCTGTTCAACATTTCCACTTGATTATGGCTAAGTCTTAGAAGGTGACATGCTTCCAAGTATTGGTCAATTTCCTTCAGATTTTCATATTTCTGAGAATAAAGTTTCTTATAATATTCATTGAGGATTTTTTGAGTTTCTGAGGAGTCTGTTGTTATTTTGTTTTTCTCGTTTCTGATTGATGAGATTAGAGATTTTACTCTTTTTTTCCTGGTTATGTTAGCCAAAGGTTTATCTATTTTATTGACCTTTTAAAAAAATCAACTTTTTGATTTATTGATCTGTTGTATAATTCTTTTGTTTTCAATTTCATTTAATTCTGCTCTAATTTTGGTTATTTCTTTTCTTCTACTGGGTTGGGGTTGGAATATTCTTCCTTTTCCAGTTGCTTGAGATGTCCTATTAAATTGTTAACTTCCTCTCTTTCCATTCTCTGGAGGAAGGCTTGCAGTGTTATAAATTTCCTTCTTAGGACTGCCTTTGCGGTATCCCAGAGGTTCTGATAATTCATGTCTTCATTGTCGTTTTGTTCCAAAAATTTGGCAATTTCCTTCTTAATCTCATCTCTGACCCAGCTATCATTCAGCATAAGGTTATTTAACTTCCATGTTTTTGTATGAGTATGCAGATTCCTGTTGCTACTGAGTTCAACTTTTATTCCATGGTGGTCCGAGATGATGCAAGGAATAAGTTCTATTCCTTTAAATTTACTGAGGTTAGACTTGTGAACTAGGATGTGATAGATTTTGGAGTATGTTCTGTGGGCTGATGAGAAGTATATGTATTCAGTTTTTTTGGGATAAAATGTTCTGTAGATGTGTGCTAAATCCAAATGTTGGATGGTTAGGTTTAAATCTAAACTTTCTGCTCAGCTTCTTCTTGGAGGCTCTATCCAATACTGCCAAAGGAGTGTTGAAATCTCCGACTATTACGGAGCTGGAGGAAATCAAGTTGCTCATGACTGTTAGAGTTTCTCTTACAAATTGAGGTACATTCTGGTTGGGGGCATATATATTAAATATATTAATAATTGAAATCTCATCGTATTGAGTATTACCCTTAACAAATATAAAGTGACCATTCTTATCCTTCCTTACTTTTGTTTGTTTAAAGCCTATTGAGTTTGAAAATAGAATTGCAACACCTGCTTTTTTCTGATTACCATTTGCTTGAAATATGGACAACCATCCTTTCACCCTGAGTCTATATTTATCTTTTAAGGTAAGATGTGACTCTTGTATGCAGCAAATATCTGGCCTCAGTTTTTGTATCAAGTCAGCTAACCTGTGCCTCTTTAAAGGACAGTTTAAGCTGTTCACATTAATGGAGAATATTGATAAGTCTGGTAGAATTTTGGTATCGTGTTTTTCGAAAGTACAGTGGACATTTTTAATTCTTTCGCCAGTGTGGAAGTTGGAGTTTCATCAAAAGTTTCTGAGTAAGTTTACTTTTGTGGTAGAGGATTGGGCTGGTCATTTTGGAGGATAGGTCTGAGAATATCCTATAGAGCTGGTTTGGTTATGGCAAATTTCTTGAACATATGGATGTCATTAAAGTATTTAATTTCTCCATCATAAATGAAACTCAGTTTAGATGGATACAGGATCTGGGGTTGAAAGTTATTTTGTTTTAGGAGATTAAAAGTCGATGACCACCCTCTTCTGGCTTCAAAAATTTCAGCAGAGAGATCTGCAGTCATTCTAATATTCCTCCCTTTGTAGGTAATGGATTTATTACGTTTCGTTGCTTTCAGAATTTTCTCCTTAGTATTACTTTAGTGAAGTTAATTATGATATGCCTGGCAGACGTCTTATTTGAATTGAGTCATGCTGGGGTTCTGAAACTGTCTGCTATCTGAATTTCAGAATCTTTTGGCATGTCTGGAAATTTCTCTTTCATCATTTCATGAAGGAGGACCTCTGTGCCTTGTGAGGCCACTTCATTACTTTCAGGGATTCCAGTGAGGCAGATATTAGCCGCCTTCGAATTATCCCAGAGCTCTCTGAGACAATGATCCATTTTTGCTCTCCATTTCTCTTCCTCTTTGAGAGTTTGGGAGCATTCAAAGGCTTTGTCTTCAATGTCAGAAATCCTTTCTTCTGCTTGATCCCCTCTGTTACTGAGGGATTATACTGTATTTTTCAGATCTTCGAGGGCTGCAAAATCTTGCTTCAGTGTGTCAAAATCTATTGTGGTTTTGTCTTTAAATTTGATGAATTCTTGAGACAACTTTTGAATTGCCCCTCGAATTTCTTTTTTTTTTTCTTTTTTATTTTTTTTGTAGAGACAGAGTCTCACTTTATGGCCCTTGGTAGAGTGCCATGGCATCACACAGCTCACAGCAACCTCTAACTCCTGGGCTTAAGTGATTCTCTTGCCTCAGCCTCCTGAGTAGCTGGGACTACAGGTGCCCTCCACAATGCCCAGCTATTTTTTGGTTTCAGTTCAGCCAGGGCCGGGTTTGAACCCGCCACCCTCAGTATATGGGGCCGTCACCTTACCAACTGAGCCACAGGTGCTGCCCGCCCCTCGAATTTCTAATTCCAAATTTTCTTCCATTCTGTTAATCTTGTTTGTAATCCAAATTCTGAATTCGATTTCTGACATCTCGTCCAGCTGTTTATGAGTGGGATCTTCAGTTACATCTGCCATATCTTTCTTTGGGGGGGGAGGGTTGATCTATTTTGGTTATTCATGTTACCAGAGTTTTTCTGCTGATTCCACCCCATGATTGTTTTACACCATTTGATTTTTTCGCTGGAGCTTTGTCAAGGACCTGTACAGTGGTATGGCCTGTTTGGTGTGGTAGAGCTAAGTGGTTCTGTCTTGTTTTGAGCTGGTCTCTGTTCAACCCTAGTGAAACAGTTACTCTGGGTTGAAGAATCAGCTGTGGAGAAATACCAGCAATTAAGTTATGCCCCCCCCCACCGGCAACAATTGGAAAAGGAAAATCAAACCTTCCTACAACCACACATCCAGGGCACCACCTGAATAGTCCTCGGGCGATTGGCTCAGTTCAAAATGTCCAAATCAATTGTCTCAGTCAGCACCTGTCTCAGGTGGGAGAGTTTAAAAGGTCTCTGGCAACTGGATCACAGGGGTCTGGTGACTACTCAGATATTGCTTACTCCAGGGCTCTGTGGAGTCAGGAGGACCCACCCAGCAAATAGATCAGTCTGGCAAAGTTGATGCTTCCTTCCCCACCTTGCACCTCTCTCACACCCAGTCAGTGATAGCCCCACAGGGCTGTGTCCCAGTTCCATGTAGTTAACAGATACTCCAGGGGTTTACACCTGCCTGAATCACAAGGACATCTATTTCTGCTCAGCCTGGCTGTTGTGCTCTGCCTCTATCTGGCAGGGGGAGGTGATGCTTGACAACCTCAGGTGCTTGATGGAAGCTCGGGGGTGTTAACTCAGTTCCAGCCCTGCCCCTGATTGATGTTACTGACAGAACAGAACAGAACAACTTTGCAGGAATTTGTTTCTGTCCCTGCTAAATTCCCCTGCAGAAGAGAAGCTGTTTTGAGTTCCCAGAGCCTGCGCCTCAGGCTCTGTCTTTGCTCTGGCAGGTTTGTATTCGGTCAGCTGTCAGTTCTAACCTCTTGTCTTCCTTTGCCTATAGGCTGATGATCCCCTGAGAGCTGGGTGGGTCTTAGTCTCAGTAAAGCGGTCCTCTTGGTCAGCCCTGCCCTGGGAACTTTCCGGCTCTGCATGTGTGTTTCTAGTCCCCGCACTCCACCCAGGCTGGTACCACCTCAGGCAAACCATTTACTCACCTCAGGCAAACCCTTTACTCATGGGGCCTGTGTTTCATCCCAGGTCTGTTCCATGGTGGTTGCCACCTGAGAAGATGCCCGGCCTACTCTGGTTTCCCAGGGAGACAGGGGGTCTGGCTTTGGAATATCCAGGAGTGAGCTCTATTGTTGCCAAAAGACGGCTGCTGCTCTGTGCCTCGGGACACCACCGCTCTGGTGTGATTCCCTCTCAGCCGACCGTCCTCTCCTCACTCTGTGCCGCAGAGTCAGCACTGACCAGCTGCAGTCTAGGCCCTGTCCACACCCCTCGAGAAATCACCCAAGAATCTTGACTGGGGGACAGGCCTCCAGACCTCAGAGTGAGAGTGGATGGGAGTGCTGGGAGCTCAGAGTTGCAGGTAGAGAATATACACAGTTTTATACATTTTTATGCCTGGCTGGAGAATGCCATGGCACCCTAGAAGGGGAGGTAGGTCCAGTTTTTAGAGGGTCTCTCCGTGGATTGTAGTGGCAGGACCTTTCAACTCTGCTCATTTGTTTGTGGGGCACTCCGAGCCATTCTCATGGGGGAGGGGACTCCTGTCCGCTTGGTGATGGATTTTGTACCTTTTGATTTTATCCTTGGGGTGACAGCTCTCCTCAACAGGGGTTGATGTGCGTTCTTCAACCTTCTCCCTTGGTGCATCTCTAATCTACCAGGTTACTTGCTAAATTTCTGTCCTTTAACTCTTCTTCTGGATGGGAGCCTTTGTGGAAAGCTGGCTTCAGTCAGCCATCTTGTCTCTGCCCTCTTCTCTCACAGTTCTTATTTATGGTGTCAATGACAGTTTTTTAAATGGTAAAATGTTATTGACATAGAAGCAAATCGTTAATTGTCTGTTCTTTCCATTATTTCACCATTTCAATAATCAGGCTTCAAATTTTAACCAAAACAATTCTACTCATCTTCCTTTGTGCCTACTATTTCTTCCATTCCCAAACACTACACCAGTAATAACTAAAACCAACACACAAAAATGCAGAGTTAACACCACTGGGACGAAGGCTGTGGGTAGTGAAGACGCTCTTTGAAGATCTACACTATCTCTTTGCTCTCCCACACACCCAATTATGCACGTTTTGTTCCTTATAAAGGCCCTTTGCTTTCACCAGCCAAGTGAAGAATGGGTTGTGTTGAAATGCTCATTCCCATTTCCCTCCACTGGGATGGGGTGGAGGGGAGAACGACACAGCTTGAATGGCTTTAAAGCGATGTGGCTGCTGCAGGGCATAGAAACTGTAGTGGCTCATCAAAGGACATCCTCTCAAGTCACATCTATGGTGTCAAGACAAGCGAACTCCTCTCTCTACTTGAAATTCACAGCCAGACGTGACAGGGGCTGGTACTCAGGAGAGCAAATTCTTGTCATGTTTTCTGCCATCATCCTCAGAGGGGTGAAAAAGCCACGGAAGCCTTTCCTCATGGAAGGATAGGACAACCTCTGGGCACCTGACATGGGCTTCCTTTCCAGGGAACAGGTCAGTCCACCAGAGTTTTTCCACTTCATCAGGAGTACGAGGTCTCTCCTGGATGCTGTAGCTCCAATAATCCACTCCGGCTCCAAACCCCAAGCAAAGCCTTCTTTCTTCCTCTTTGGTTTGCTCTCTTCTCCCCTGTCTTCAGAGTCAGAATCAGCTTTGCACTGGCCTCCTTCTGATTTATCTGTCTTGGGTAATGTTCCCTGTGACTGCAGAAGCTGAGAAGTGAGGTTAGGGTATAGGGAGCAAGGAAAGCTTCATCTGCCTCTGATACACCCCTTTTAATAAAAGGATTTGTTCTGTAAAATTTGGATTCAGTTAAAAGACAGAACTCAAGAATCCAGAAGGCCACAGGTGGCCCTGAGGCCTCAGCTTCCCTAGTTGGAGAACTGACAGGGAATAAGCTCTGCTATTGGCAAGTCATGGAGGCCCAGCAGGGAGTGATGCCCAGAAAAATGACAAGCCTGGGTCTTCAGTGGAGCTCCTTAAGGAAGTGTTGGGCAGTCCCCTTTCCTATCCAATGACTCTCCACTCTTGCATATTGTTTTTTAGCTCTAAAATTCTGTAATTTTATAAAGAAAGAAAATAAAAATATTATTTGAATGAATAAGATAAAAAGCAGAAAAAATACAAAATGGTAAATTTATTAAATAAATATCTTTAATATACATGCATATACAGTATGGAAGCTGAATAAGCTGAGCCCCCTTGGTGCTGGGGGTGGCATAGAATTGTGCTTAAAACACACAGAAAAAGAGAGTGCATAGAAAGATGGCTGAATAGAAACCTCCAGCCATCATTCCTCTGCAGGGACGCCAAGTTCAACACCTCTTCACACAAGCAAGCACCTTAAGAAGAACCACAAATCAGGTGAGGGATCACTCCATCTGGTTTTAACATTGTATCAAGGAAAGAGGCACTGAGGACAGCAGAAAGGACAATCTTGCATTGCCTATGTCCCCTTCCTCTATCCCTTCCCATCCCCTCCAACACTGTGCCAGCATTCCCATTGTGCCCTGGTCGGGGGAGTAAGGCGACTGTGGAACTTGGCATTGACACTCAGGACTGCCCTGGCTCAGGGAACACAGCATGGGGCAGATTTCTGTCAGTGCCCATGGAGGAAGCATTTATATCCATGGGTGAGAGGGAAACCCTCCACCCTAAAACCTGAGTTCTAGCTGTCCCACCATCAGCTGACAAAAAGTGGCCCTGGAGCCTGGACTAAATTTGTAAGGCAGTTGGGCCCCAAGGGCTGAAGTCCTTGGGCAATTCCTGTAGCTGTGCTGGTTCAGAACCAGTGGACATGGGGAGCATATGACACTGTGAGATTCTGGTGGTAGCAGCCAAGCCAATCTCTGCGTCACCCCTCCCTCAACTTCAGGGACTACAGCTCAGGGAGTCATCTCCCACTTGGGGAAGGAAAGGGGAGAGTTCAGAGGACTTTGTTTTGCAACTCAGGTACCAGCTGGGCCACAGTAAAATGACGTACCAGGCAGACTCTGGAGGCCTCTAAGTCTAGGCCTTACCTTCTGGATTGCATTTCTGAACTGGTACAGCATCGAAGCAAAAGAGTGTCAATTTTTAGCGTCTCTAATTGGCACTGAAACAATAGTGCCCCAAAGTTAGGCTCTGTAGAGACAGACAGATTTTCTTTTTTTTTTTGTAGAGACAGAGTCTCACTTTATGGCCCTTGGTAGAGTGCCGTGGCCTCACACAGCTCACAGCAACCTCCAACTCCTGGGCTTAAGCGATTCTCTTGCCTCAGCCTCCCGAGTAGCTGGGACTACAGGCGCCCGCCACAACGCCCGGCTATTTTTTTTTTGGTTGCAGTTTGGCCGGGGCCGGGTTTGAACCCGCCACCCTTGGTATATGGGGCTGGCGCCCTATGGACTGAGCCACAGGCGCCTCCCGAGACAGACAGATTTTCTAAAGTTTTTAATCTGCTGTTAATACAAGATGTCCATAAAGTTCATGTGCAATTTAAAACAGTAATTATGCATGAACTTTATGGATACCTTGTAGTAAGAGCTGAGTCTGGTGAGGTGGAATGTCAAGGTTTCTGTTAACTAGGAGTAAAGGACAGTTTTTGCTATAGACAGGAAGAAATGAGGGAAGGGAAATGAGTGAAATATAAGATTCAAGGTTGGATATAGAGGATGATGGGTGTGCCAGATAAGTTTGGGAGAAGCTTCACGGTAGACCTGGAGCTCAGCTGTGTCCCACATAATGAGAAAGAAGCAGGGCCATGCTGGTTAGTTGAGCCTAATTCACGGCTCCTATCTACCGTGGCCTGGCTCTTGTATCTCTGTATCCTGGGGGATGATGGAGGAAGGAGTGGACTGCGCAGGTGCTGAAAGTGTTGGTGAGGCTTGTGAAGTCTCAAGTAGGAGAACATAGGGAAATAGTAATTTTTTTTTTTTTAATACATGGGAGACTTCAGAAAGAAAACTCAAAGGGTAAAAGGTCCATTTTTTTACTTCAACAAAGTATAGACAGCCTTGTAGAAATATAATTGGACAAAAAGGATATGATCTATGCTAACAGGCCGAGTGGTGGAACCCAGCAAGGCCTGCCTTTTCTTGTCCTTTCTGAGCTGCATTTCTTTCTTCTGGGTGTGGGGCAGGGCCCTTTCCGGAATGGGGATCTGAGAATCAAATAAGGTAGGTCAAAAAATTACTATATGGCTAGTTTTTTAGACAGAATGATTTTAGGTTTTATGGCTGGCTTTCAGTGGAAAAGGTGGTTTTGCTTTTCTGACCTGCCTTGTAGATAAAGGAGGCTGGTTTGCAAAGCTATCCTTAAGAAATAATGGGACTAAGAAGGAAATAGTAATTCCATGAACAGAGGTAGATGGCTGGGTCTATAAACCTCAGTCTAAACCAGACAGATAGACTAGCCACACCTCAGCAAAAAAGGCTGTTTGCAAACAACTGTGCAGCAGAGATCATGACAGAGCAGGGGATGAGTTAATCATGCCTTCACCAGCACAAGTCCCCTCCTGTGCCACCGCAAAGTTAATTCAGATGCTATTTGGGGGAGAAATGGGGGAGAAGGAAGAACTTCTGAAAGGCAAGCATTTTCTAAAAAGATTCAATTACTCCAAAGAAATTAAAATGTATAAGAGCCTGAAATATAATTTGGCATGGTGTTTCTCCTAATCCCCATCTTGCCAACTTCTCTATTACTTAGTGGGCATTTGTGAAAAGGCGAAATCAATTCTGGAAAAGAACAGAGCCATATTTCCTTTGCATGTTTAAGCATTTACATGTACATTTTCATCCCTCTTAAGCACCACTTCTAACAACTCTCCACCTTGGGATACACTTTTTCTGGGCATCTAGAAAAAAAATTGATACAAGAAAAAGTCTCTGTGTCTGCAGCGTCCTGCATCATTCCTAATTTCTGTCCTTTAAACTTTTGCTTAGACTCAGGTAATTTTATTTGATAAGGATCTGTCATCTTGGCAGTGTTTTGGCAATGCAAGTTAACTATTCAAATTCATTTATTCCCTCAACAAATACTGAGGAATAACAAAGTGTCAGCAAATGCCCCTATTCTCAAGGACCTTCCCTTCTAGGGGTGAGACATAGATAATAAATAAGAAAAAAAACTAAATCTACTTCCAAGGTTCAATATTAGAATGCATGTGTTTTTGACTCTGGTATAGTGATGCCTGGGCACAAGCAGCCCTTCCCTATAGTTCAGATATACTGGCCAGCAACTCCACCTCCAGGCAACCCATTCTTTGCCAGAGGAATGGAGCAAAGGCTCTGAACACTCCAGGCTTCTCTGTCACTGTCTCCTTTCCTTTCAGAAACATTCTAAAACTGTAAGAAATTGGACGTCTGTGCAGACAGACTCCCAGCCTGGAATGTCACATGGGGATTTCTCGGACTTCTTCAATTTAGTGAACTCACAGAGTGCCTTATAACCACATAAATCATCAATTCTGCAGCCCAGCTGCCAGCATGGCAAAGGCTCAGGCCAGGGATTTGCTCCAGTAGGAAATGAGCCTTTCCGCTTGGAAGGCAGGAAGGGAGAAGACAGCGTTGTGATTAGTTATTTTACTATTTATCTCTGTCACATATTAATATACTGACTTTTATTATTTCAAAGTGGAACTTTTTCTAATCTCAGTGTAGTCTGTCACTTCCTCTTCTCAAGACACACTATCGTACACTTTATATATTTAGATACCTGTGTATTTGTGTTAATATTAGGATATAGATAAAATATAGGTCATATACTTAAGTACTTATATTCAGTTAATTTACTCAACAAATTTGGAATGAGAACAGATCTATAAATTTAGAATGAGGTTAGGCATATAAAATCAGTGAGAAATGAAATTAAAAACCTTACATTCTTAACTAGATACGAGCTGTTCTAATTTTGATAAAAGCAAATTTATCTAATACAAAGATTTCTTTCTTTTCTTATACCTGTATTATTTTTTCTTTAGAACCTCTTTTTCTCTCCAGTGTGGTGAAACCTCCCCTTTACCTCTCAGAATGCTCTGATGATATAAATTGTTAAAATTCTTTAATTTTGCCTAAAACTGGACTCGATACTTTGAAGTATTTATTCGAGTACTTCACCTTGATAAAATATACAGAAACACTTAATGAGAGATGGATGTATTATAATTTCATATTACCTTATTTTTAATTTATCTTAGTGAGGCATCACTTTTGAAGGGTGATCATTAAATTAACAATTAGGAGACTTGGCTTTTTTATTATATAGTGTTTCAAGAATGCAAAATAGCAGGGGAAAGAGTATGAAGAATATCTGTGTATCTATCATCCAGCTTTAGGAAATCTTCACTCCATGCTTTTTTATATTAGATTTTTAGAGAAATAAATCCCTATAGACATCCATCAATATTTATGTGTTCTTCCTCAAATTCATTCCTTTTCTGATTCATTTCTAAAAAGGTCACTTACTATCTCCAAATTATACTTCTTATTTTTATATATATTTTTTATTTTTATATTTTTATATTTTCATTTCATATTTTTATACTTTCATTACATAAGTATATAATTACAAATAGCAAACATATTGTTTCATAAATTAAAAACTTACACAAAAGTGACCATAGTGTAAGAATCTTTTGTAAACTGTTTTCTTGTTATATGTTTGAAGTATATACATATTGATAAATGAAGTAATTTTCCACTTACTATAAGTGCTATTCAGTATTCTAATGAATAAGCACATCAGAATTTATTAATTTATTTTCCTGTTGATAGCTATTTAATTGTATATATTTTGAACATTAACAAACAGTGACACATAGACTATTCTTGCACATGTCTCTGTTAGGGTCTCTACCTAATTCTATACATGTGTATAAATGTGTGTGTTTATGTGTGTTGAGGTGTCTTGTGGGGTGGGATGATGGTTATCTCACTTCTACCATCCACCAGTGGGGCCCAAAGACTGGCTTGGCTGGCCTTCAAGACCCCAGCAAAACTTCACCACAGCCTCTGTTTACTGCCTAAGTAATCATACAAAGATCACAGTACTGTAGGCACCTATAATGAAAGCCAAAGTGTCCTATGCACCCAACATTAGAATCTCCAGATATACAAAACAAATATTGCTAGACCTACAGAAAGATACAGAGAGCAACACAATAATAGTGAGGTTCTTCCACACCCCATGCACAGCACTACATGATCATCCAGACAGAAAATCAGCAAAGAAACATGGTACTTTAATTGGACTTTAGATCAAATGGACTTGGGCAGTGCCTATGGCTCAGTGAGTAGGGCGCCGGCCCCATATGCCAAGGGTGGCGGGTTCAAACCCAGCCCCAGCCAAACTGCAACAAAAAAATAGCCGGGTGTTGTGGTGAGTGCCGGTGGTCCTAGCTGCTTGGGAGGCTGAGGGAAGAGAATCGCATAAGTCCAAGAGTTAGAGGTTGCTGTGAGCCGTGTGAAGTCATGGCACTCCTCCTGAGGATGGTACAGTGAGACTCTGTCTCTACAAAAAAAAAAAAAAGATCAAATGGACTTAACAGACATTTAATGAACATTTGACCCTACAAATATAGAATATACATCCTCTTCATCAGCATTGGAAACATTCTCCGAGGTAGGCCACATTTTAGGCCATAAGGCAAATTTTAACATATTTAAATATGTCTCTGTGTCATATTTTGGTAATTTCCATAATATTTCAAAATTTATTATTACTATTATTAAATCTGTTATGGTGATCTGTGATCAGTGATATTTGATATTATTATTGTAATTGTTCTGGGGCACCATGAAACAAGCTCATAGAAGACAGCAACTTAATTGATAAATGTGTGTGTTTTGACTGCTTTACTAACTGACTGTATTCCCAGCTCTCTTCCCGTATTTAGAACTCCCTATTCCCTTGTACACAATACTTAAATTATATCAATTATTAATCTTACATTGGTCTCTAAGTTCAAGTAGAAGGAAGAGTTGCACAATTCTCACTTCAAATAAAAAGCTAGAAATGATTAAGTTTAGTGAGGAAGGCGTGCCAAAAGTCAAAACAGACTAAAATTTAGGCCTCTTGCACCAGTTAGCCAAGCTGTGAATGCAAAGGTAAAGTTCTTAAATGAAATTAAAAGTAATACTCCAGTGAACAAACAAAGGCTAAGAAAGTGAAAGAGCTTTATTGCTAATATTGAGAAAGTTTTAATGGTCTGGAGAGAAGATCAAATAAGCCATAACATTCCCTTAAGTCAAACCCTAACCCAGAGCAAGGCCCTAATTCTGTTCAATTCTATGAAGCTGGGGGAATTGTAAGGAGGCTACAAAAGAACATTTTGAAGCTAGCATAGCTTGGTACATGAAGTTTAAGGAAAGAGGCCATCTCCATATCCTAAAAGGGCAAGGTGAAGCAGCAAGTGTTGACTTAGAAGCTGCACCAAATTGTCCAGAAGATCTAGCTGTGATCATTGATAAAGGTGATTACACTAAATAATATATTTTCAAGGTAGACAAAAGAGCTTTCTATTGGAAGAAGATGCCACTTAGGGCTTTCATTGCTGGAGAGGAGAAGTTAATGCCTGGTTTTAAAGTTTCAAAGGGCAGGATGACTCTCTTGTAAGAGGAGAATGTAGCTGGAGACTGCAAGTTGAAGCCAATGCTCATTTACTGTTCTGAATCCTAAAGTCCTTAGGTATTATCCAGAATTAACTCTTCCCCATGTTCTATAAATGGAACAAAAGCCTGAATAAAAGCACTTTGGTTTATAGCCTGGTTTACTGAGTATTTCAAGCCTACTGTTGAGAACTACCACTCAGTAAAAAAGATTCCTTATAAAATATTACCGCTCATTGACAATGCACTTGTTCCCCCAAGAGCTCTGATGGAAATGTGCAGAAGAACCGTGTTGTTTTCATTCCCACTAACATAAAATCCATTCTGCAGCCCATGGATTAAGGAGTATCTAGTCTTATCATTTAAGAAATACAGTTTATGAATATAGCTGCCATTGATAATGATGCCTTTGATGGTTATGAGCAAAGTAAATTGAAAACAATCTGGAAAGAAACTCACCATTCTGCATCCTGTTAAGAACATTGATGATGGGAGAAGCTCAAGCTACCAACATGAATAGAAATTTGGGTGAAGTTGATTCTAACCCTCATAAGTAACTTTGAGGTGTTCAAGACTTAAGCAGATGAAGTCTTTTTGTATGCAATGAAAAGCCAAAAAACTTTGGTGACTTCCTTGATTGTGATATTCGCTTTACTGCTGTGATCTGGAACCAAACGTGTGATTTCTCTAAATTACACCTATAAAGATTGCATTTACTGGCTTCCCTTACACTTAATGAAATGACAATCTATTAAACTGGATATAGTTGGAATCCATTTGTGCCAGTTTTAAGGACTATACTTAAAGTGAGGGTATGTCTCAGTGTCTCATATTGTCTTCCTTCTCCTAATTCTCCTTTTTGTGAGAAAGTCCAGAAGTGATGATTGGAGCCAGAGCAGCCCTCTGGGCCATATGTAAAGGGTGAGAGAGCAGGAAAACAGAGGGACCCAGGTCTCTAAACTATTGTAAAGTTGCTATGTTTTTTCTGGAAAGAGAAATTAGGTTATCTTTCATTTAAGCCATTCTTTTTTTTATTATTTATTAAATCATAACTGTGTACATTAATGCATTTATGGGGTACAATGTGCTGATTTGATATACAATATGGAATGCTTACATCTAACTGAGAATACTCAAGGAACTAAAAGTGGACTTACTGTTTGAGCCTGCAATTCCTCTAATAGGTATATACCCTGATGATCAAAAATCATTTTACAACAAAGACATTTACATCAGAATGTTTATTGCAGCCCAATTCATAATTGCCAAGTCAAAGAAGCAGCCCAAATGCCCCTCAACCCACGAATGGATTAACAAATTGTGGTATGTGTATACCATGGAATACTATGCAGCCATAAAACACGGAGACTTCACATCTTCTATGTTTGCCTGTTTAAGCCATTCTTATTGTATGTTTTATGTCACTTGTAGGTAAACCTAAATGATGATAGCACAGAAGTTGGTGTCAAATTGGGACTTACACATGAAAAATTCTAAAATCAGAGATATTAGTTTAGTCTGCTGGAGAATGGCAGGAACACAGGTATTAAACATTGAAAAGCTGGTAACCCTAATTACTTTGTGGCAAATATTTAATTAAATTTTACGAATAATCCTGTGGAAAGCAACCTTTGGGCTGGCTGATACTACAGCACTGGAAGAAATGGTAAGATACATTCAGAACACCAGTGTGCAGTAGTTGCTTCTTGTTACAAAGTGGTGTGTGTCACATTTTATGGGGGAAAGACATGATTGCAAGAGGGACTTTACCTAACAATTGCAATCAGTGTAACCTGGCTTATTGTACCCTCAATGAATCCCCAACAATAAAATTAAAAAAAAACAAACAAAAAACAAAGTGCTAAAAAAAAAAAAAAAACAACAACAACTAAATTCATGTGAGACCTGGCTAGTCTGTAAATAGAGATGAAAGGAAATACAGCTATGCCAAGGAAGACTATGTTACTAAACCCTTTCAAAACATCTTTCATTAGGAGTTTTGTTCCAGGAAATAGGATCCAATACGGCAGCAAAGATCAGATTTACATTTTGCCTTCCCATCCAGCCATGTCATTTTCAGAGGCTTTAATACACTTACCTTAAAGAGAGAGAGAGAGAGAGGGAAAGCATTACTATATGAAGCCAGTAAATGCAAAAGTTGAGGTTCAGGCTTAAATTATATTCCTAGATGGGATTTCTGGCACAGGAAATACACATAGGAAATTGAGGCAAAGCAAATATATTGATATTCTACTAAAATTCTGAGGGAATCTTGTTGCCAAAGAAACAAGAAATCTGATGAAAATAGGAACACAACATGCCAGAACCTATTGGTTGCAGCAAAAACATTTCTAAGAGGAAAAATTATAGCAATAAATACTTATATCAAAATAAAGCTGTATCTCAAATAAACAACCTAATGTTATAAATAAAGGACCTAGAAGGATAATCTAAGCTCAAAATGAGCAGAAGACAGGAAATAAAAATTAAAGGAGAAATAAATGAAATAGGTCTAGCAAAACAATAGAAAAAAATAACAGAACCAAGAGTTTCTTTTTAAGATAAAATAAACAAGCTCATTATGAAAAAAGGAAAGAAGTCTCAAATAAGTAAAATCAAAAATGAAACCGAAGACATTACAACTGGTACTTCAGAAATAAAAATGATCATAGGAGATTACTATGAAAAATTACAAATTAAAGTAATCCAAAGTTTTCCATCAAAAAAGGGCCCAGGACAAGATGGTTTCATGGCAATTTCTACCATATCCTTAAAGAAGAGCTAGCCAAAATTGAAGACGACAGTATGCTCTTGAACTCTTTTTATGAGGATAGCATACTTTGGTACCAAAGTCAGGCAAAGACATTATAAGAAAGGAAAATTGCAGGCCAATGTCCTGTATGAACATAGTCACAGCAAAATAGTACCAAACTGAATTTAATAGCACATTAAAAGAATAATTCACCTTGATTAAATGGATATACAAAAATGATTCAATATACACAAATATATAAATGTGATACACCTCTAGATGGATAACCACTTATGTCTTCTCATTAGATGTAGAAAAAGAATTTGAAAAAAATCAATCTGCTTTTATGAAAAAAAAACCTCAACCAATTAAACACTATGTACAGAAGAAACATACTTCAACACAATACAGGTTGTACATAACAGGCCTGTAGCTAACATTACACTCAGTGGTAAAATGTTGAAACCTTTTCCTCTAAGATCAGGAACAGGACAAAGATGCCCACTTTCACCACTTCCACTCAATAAAATATTGAAGGTAGTTGGTACTTGCTAAAGCAACTTGGCAAGAGAAAAAAAATAAAAGGCATCTAAATTGGAAAGGAAGAAGTGAAATTCTTGCTGTTTGCTGGCATGATTTTTTTTTTTTTTGAGATAGTCTTACTTTGTTGCCCCTGGTAAAGTACTGTGGCATCATAGCTCACAGCAACCTCAGACTCCTGGGCTCAAGTGATTCTCTTGACTTATCCCCCCAGGGAATACAGGTGTGTGCCACAATGCTCGGCTATTTTTAGAGGTGGTGTCTCGCTCTAGCTCAGGCTGGTCTCGAACTCATGAGCTCAGATGATCCACCTACCTCGGCCTCCCAAAGTGCTGGGATTACAGGCGTGAGCCATCATGCCCAGGCCTTACTGGTATGATCTTGTGTTTGGAAAATTCTGAACACTCATCAAAAAACTACTGAAACTAATAAATATAGTAAAATTGCAGGATACAAAAGCAACATACAAAATTCAGTACAACACTTATACACTCACAAGAAACTGTCCAGAAACGAAACAAGAAACCAATCTCATTTATAGTGGCTATTTACAAAAAGTACTTAATAAACTTAACTAAGGAAGTCAGAGATTCATACACTGAAAACTGTAAAACATTAGATTTTTTTTTTAGCAACGGATTTAGTGTTGGATGTTTTCCAACCGAAAGTATCCAGAACTGAGATTCCTAAGTTTATTCAGCACCTAAAGATAGTGACTCTTCAACAAAAGCAAGAATCAGAAAAATACCTACCACTTATTTGCCAGTATACAGGGTGTTCCATACACAGGGAAAATGGAAAATTGTAGCTAATGTACCTTTATTTATAAAACATTTATTACAAAATATTCTCTCATGTTGGCCTTTCCTCTTTCTACACAGAATCTGTTACTTCATCATTTTCTTTGTGGATCAACTGAGTCATAATATAAAGCCTAGGAACTCAGAGTTTTCTAAAGGAGATGATCTTCCCTTGAATAAGAGGATGTTTTCTAGTGGATGCTGTTATACAGCTACATGTTTAAAATATAAATTTAAAGTAACATGGCATGATTTTTGTTCCTTATTTTTATCCCTTAAGTATTTTTGGCATAACTATTGTTTACTTGCCTTCAAATTCATCCTATCCAAACATATTTGTAAACATTAAACTTGTAGGCTTAAACATCAATGTATAGTGTTCCTCCTTTACTTCCGAATACGCATGCACAGGTTTCTCCATTTATTGCATCTCTTCTGTAGAACAGATATGTGGCATGCTGTCTGTAATTTCTGTTATGTGTGTGCATCTATCCCCGCACATAACTCTAAGCTCTTGGAGGGCGGTGATGTTTGCCTTGCTAAGCTAATTAATCCCCAAGAAGAAGAAATAGATAAGCCTTCTGCTATTGGAAGTCAAATACTTATGCAAATTCTTTCCCATGATGAATACAGTGCACATATATAAATATATATGTACTCTTTTGGAAAAAGAACTTCTAGTGGTCAGTAATACTCAAATAACAACTTAAATACAGGCTTCATTAGATCTTCAGTAATTCTGAATGGTGCACTCTTGCATTCTGAGAATAAAAATTGAAAAAACTTGGTGTCTTGTCAGTTATTTATGCTTTAATAACAACACAACTAAAAACTGGTAGATGTCATTCAGTTTGCTATGCAAAGCCTCATGAAGTAGGTGATAACTTACAAACTGATGATTATTTAGTGGGAAGGAGGTGTGAGTGAAAAAATACGCTTTCCATTTTTTATAGGTATTCTGAGAGTTTTAGTAGGTGATGACTGGAACAGCTCAGATCAACAAGAAAGGCATTAGACAATATCTAGATTCATTTCCTGTAACAATTTACCTTTTAGGATTATTATCATTATATTTAGCTGTATTAACAAAATGTCTATTTTGATTTAGGAAAGAATCATTCTATAAGGAAAAGGCTCCAGTTTCTCTCCCTTCCTACCTTCCTTGAGAAGCATACCATTTTATAAATAATTCAGTCATCATTGCTCCTTTGGAGGTAACATATGCTAATTACAGGTAAAATATATGAGCAAAGACATAATTCTTTGAGGGCCAAGTTTAAAAACCCTATTCTTTAAAATGATAAAGTGAGCCAATAATAGTATTTGGGATTCAACATCATTTCTTGACAGTTTCTGCATCAGTTTGTTCTTTCTTTTGTAGATGTTCTGAAGTCTCTCCCTTAATAATCCTGAATGGTGCACTCTGGCATTCGAAGTCTCAAAGGCCTAAAGAGAGACTTTATCCTGATACCAAGTGAAATTTACCAAACCTCAGTCAGCGGCTTATGCAGCCTTCTGCGTCCCCTAAGAGTCTGCAGTTCTCAGCCATGGTTAGGTATCAGAATCACCTGGGGACCTTTTAAAACATATCCCCTGGCCAGAGAAATTCTGAGGGAATTAGTCTGAAGTGAGACCTCAAAATGAGTATTTTTTTTTAAAAAGCTGCTCAGAGATGGTAATCCACAGCTGGAATGATAACCACTATCCTGTAGCCAGGGTGTGCAGGGAAGATGATATGACTGTATTTTAATCATTAAGGCATAAAACACAGAAACTATGTGTATGAGCTCAAACAGAGCTTTGAGTGTGTATTACTGAGAGGTTATGTGGATGTTTTTCTTTCACTTAATTCTAATTTTGGGTACAGTTCTATCTCATTTTCTGGGTAACAGCTTTGTTACGTTTATCAGGAGTGAACTGGTAATGTATTTTACAAGTGATCACTGATTCTCAGATCCTCCAAAACAAAGGGCTCCCAGCAGAAAAACAATATCCTCAGATGAGTGAGCCAACACTAGAAACAGTGCTTCTAGAAATACCAATGTGGTAGCTGGGCACGCTGCCTCACCTTCTCAAAGGTATCTTAATCTTTTTTTTTTTTTTTTTTTTACATCTAGAATCTCTCTGCATCTTTATGTGGCTTTTCCGTAACTATTGGGTAATAGTATCCCTTATCCCTGTCTAGTGTTTGTAACCCAGCAAAGCTTCTCATGCAGAAAGCTCCTGAGGACATATTCCCACCAATCTAATGCAAAGGCAAGGTTGAATGCTTTATGTAACATGAAAGGAGATCATATTCCTATTCTGTATAAAAATTCTCCACTAGTTCCTCCCTTTGGGTTACATATGCTATAAAACCATTTATTGGTTGGCCCTACTTACCTGGCCAACTTTGATGTGTTTTTTCCCTCCCATCCCTCATCTCCTCCCACACATACAAGGCTGAGATGGGGAAAATAATTGCTCACTTCCTAGGATTCTGTAAATATTAAATAAGAATTCCTGAAAGGTACTTAGGACCGTGTCTTGAATGTAAGAACACAGTACAAGATTAAACACATACATACAGACATGCGTACTCACAGAAATAAATAATAAAAAACCCATAAAAATCTTTTCTTGTTATCATGAAACAGTTGTCTCCTTGTTAGTTTACATTCCAGTAGCACCATTTGCATATCTTTTTTAGAAGGCTTATTTAATTGCATTCCAATTGATGGTTTGCCAGTTTGCTTAATAGACCTGAACCTGATGCATAATAGGTGTGTAATTAATGTTTCATGAAATCAAATGCAAATAATTTAGAATTCTCAAGGACTGATCGATTTTTGCCTGGCCACGTATTTTCTCACATTGAGATCCTCAAATATGAATTCAATGAATGAATAAATAAATGAATGATTCCCTTTAGAACCCAGAACTGGTAAGAACTATGAATGGAGTTCACAAGGTGCTGCAAAGTGGCCACAGACGGTTCAAACCTTTGAACTTTAGCTTTCTATGATCCCCTCCATAGAATTAATCCCCAACCATATCCAAAACTACCACAGAAAAATTTAAACTAAAGACTGAAAGCTTCTTTCTTAGCACGTAGTTGAAATTCAGTGTCTAAAATCTATTTCATTGAAAAGTAATAAATTATCAAGGCACATCTGTTCTGATCTTTCTCTTTTAACAGGGCCAATAGCGTAAGTAGGTCAGCACTAAATGTGATTGCCGTGGTTGATATTATAGGTTTTTATGGTGTAACTGTTAGTTTTTCTTTTACGAAAATAGATGTGTTATAGGATGGTTAGTCATTCACACTGAATTTTTGAAGTCCAGTTTAGCAAATTGGAATAAACTATTGTCTTCAGTTAAGTAGGCTGTGGGAAACTTGTGTGTGTGTATCTAGTCATCCCTCAGGGAGCCCAGGGCTCGCACAGTGTTCTAGAACAAATTCCTAAATCCATATGGCTTATGTCCTTGGGGCCCAATCTGATGAAAGGCTGGAGCTAAGGGGTTTGTGTTGTAACATTTATTCAGTAATATTGAATTCCTACCACATGCTGGGTGATTTTATTGGCTAAGCAAAAAGATTAAAGTGGAGATTTCTGGTGCTATGGTAAAGGGAGAAGTGAGGTCTGGGGGACAAAGTGGCTTTATCTGGCAGAGCTCACGTCATTCCCTGAGAACAACACAAACCCTGAGTTCCTCTGTCTGTTAGCCTCCCTCTCTTCCTTCCTTCCTTCCTCCCTAACCTATCCATCCCTTTCTTCCTCCCTGCCTCCCTTCCTTTCTTCCTTCCCCCCTCTTCTTCTCTCTTTCCCTCTCTTCCTTCTTTCCTTCCTTCCTTTGCAGTTACTTGTTTGTCTGTCTTTAGTCTTAGATTCATAGATTGTCAACTTCATGAGTATGGAAACCATGTACATATTGCGCTCCATTTCTTTTTTTTTATTATTTTTTATTAAATCATAACTTTGTACATTGATGAATTTATGGGGTTCATTGATGCATAATGGGGTTCACAATTATACTCATTTCTTAATAGTTTTGAAATGTACCATTGTATCATGCACATTAGGTGAGGTCCCCCCAAATACCCTCCCTCCTCTCATATTCCCCCTCCCCTCTCTTTCCTCTTTCCTTCTACTTTCTGGACTATAGTTATGTTTTGCCATTCATATGAGTGTTTAGGTGATTATATATTGATTTCATAGTAGTATTGAGTACATTGGATACTTTTTTCCCCCATTCTTGAGATACTTTTAAGAAGAATATGTTCCAGCTTGGTTCTCTATTCTGTTCCATAAATTTACCACTCTGTTTTTGTGCCAGTACCATGCTGTTTTGATCACTATAGATTTATAGCATAGTCTGAAGTCTGGTAACATGATGCCTCCTGATTTGTTCTTATTTTTGAGTAATATATTTGTTATTCGAGGTTTTTTCTGATTCCATATAAAACAAAGTACTATTTTTTCGACTTGTACGACAATGGTGCTTTAATAGGGATTGCATTAAATCTGTAGATTGCTTTGGATAGTTTGGACATTTTAACAATGTTGATTCTTCCCAGCCATGAGCATGGTATGTTTTTCCATTTAACATCTTCAGCTATTTCTTTTCTCAGAGTTTCATAGTTCTCTTTATAGAGATCTTTCACTTCCTTCATTAGGTAAACACCCAAATATTTCATCTTCTTCGGCACTACTGTAAAAGGAATAGAGTCCTTGACTGTTTTTTCAGCTTGACTATTGTTGGTATATATACATGCTACTTATTTGTAAATATTGATTTTCTATCATGAGATGCTGCTCTATTCCTTGATCACTTCTAAGAGTTTTGAAGTTGAGTCCCTAGGACTTTCCAGGTATAGGATCATATCATCAGCAAAGACTAAGAATTTGATAAATTTCTTCAGTGGCATTCTTTCTAGGCTTTATTTCTGCTTAAAGAATTATCTTTGCCTTTGCTTTTTATCTTTTGATTTCTGCAATACAATCTTTCTCACATCTCCCTCTAAAATATTTGTAGTCCTTATGACTGTTATGATGCCAATGAGCATTGAATTTCTTTAATATTGATACTTCAATACCACAAAACAAACAAATCATCTTATCTTTAGCAGAAACAAGACAGTATTGTTATCCCTAATCCGCATTTAAAAATTGGTTTTCTTCCTTCAGCATTGGCTTGGTCTTCTTTGACATATTGGGCTGTTAAGAATACAGAATTTAAAAATACTGTTAAGCCATGCAACTGTTCACAAATTCTACTTTGGATAAACACAGCACTGTTTGTTGTCAAAAGCTGATAATAGACTGGTATACTCAACCCCAATAAATTCTCTTCAATCAGCCTTGGGTGGTGGTAGTGCCAGTCAGGTGGAGGAAGTGAGACCTAAATCATGAGTGTAGCAGCCTTCACTTTAGTCCTTGCGGCTTACAAGTGTTCTATTAATAATCGTGCTGGTCAATATGGGAGGATTATTTCATTCAAATGTATTTTATTCTTTGGTATTTTAAATACATCATTTACAAAATAAAGTAAAAATAACAGACAAACAAAAATATATTACTAAAAATAAAAGAAATTGTTTTGTAAAATTTGAATTCAGTGAAAAGGTTACACGAAGTACTTAGAAGGTCACAGGTTCTCCACTTCTGGCCTGTACTAACAGTGTTTGGTTACTTACCAAATCACCAGTTACTTACTCTGCCTCTGTCCCTGTAAAGGTCAACCTCTACTGAGAAAGTTCATGAGTGTGAATTGTTTGTACTCTGATCTGAGAATGGGATGGGGATGAATTTTTTCCATTAGCCACTTCTGAGACATGATAGATGACTTTGACTGGGAGACTGGGCTCCAACCTGAGCTGGAGCTCTGGAGACATTGGAATCAAAACTTTAAATTTCTGTTCAATATCCCTTCCCAGTATTCCAATTGCCTTTTGGAACTGGAATTCCATCCTGAGTCTCAGCCAACATGGTCAGCTCTGATGCCCTACTTCCTTTACTTCCTTTCTCCACGGAGCTTGATCCTGTTTCCCCTGCACTAAGCCAATGCCTAAGGTTGTGTGTAAAAGTACCCACTTCTTGGATCACATCAGTCTCTTGTCACTTCATCCCTGACCAGTGAGTCCCCATGGGTGTTGTTTACAGCTAGTAAACATGGGTGCTAGTAAACAACACCCATAGATTACCTATCCACAGATCTGGCTATGGATGCAGTTGAGGAACCAGTCATGCTCCTTTGATCTCGATAAAATGGTAAATATAATTTGTGAATACTTGCATGGCTTGACAGTATTTTTTAATTCTGTCTGCTTAACAGCCCATCACATCAAAGAGGACCAAGACAATACTGAAGGAAGAAAAGAGATTTTTTAATGATGATTGGTAATTGTAATATTATCTTATTTCTGCTAACGATAAGATAATTTCCTTACTTTGTGAAACTGAAATATCAACATTAAAGAAATTCAGTGCTCATCAGCATTATAACACTCATAAGGACCACAAATATTTGAAATTGGAGAGGCACAAAAGGTTGTATTTCGCAGAAATTAAAAGATGAAAAGCAAAAGCAAAGACAATTCTTTCAAGCAGCACTAATACCCAGAAATAATGCCACTGAAGTAACTTATAAAGTTTTGTATATACTTGGGGAAAAAAGGGAAGACATTCAGTGCTGTAGAAATTGTGAAAGAATGCATTGTTGATGTTGTAGGCTGCTTAGACTCTAATAATGTTTCGAAGTACTAACAACTGTCTCTTTCAAGAAGAACCATAACTGATTGGCACCGTGAATTAGCCTTCAACTTACAGAACTACTCCATGAAATACTTCAAAAGGAAAATACATATTATTCAGTTGCTTTGGATGAATCAACTGATAGTACTAAGGGCAGGTTTTTTTACTTCATTTGGGTCATAACTGAAAGTTTGTCTTTGCTAGGAAGAACCTCTTGCTTTTGGCACTCTTCTGAACAGAACATGGCAGATAGATATCGTCAATAACTTTTGAGATAAATGTCAGGAAATTGGGCTTAATTAGGTGAATTTAGTAAGTGAATGTACAGACAGTGCATCTTCTCTGGCAGGAAAACATGATGAGTTTATTGCACAGGTAAAAATAAGTATAATAGTAACAGATCCAGGTGTTTCCATTTCTTTTCATTGTATTTTGCATTAGCAAAATCTCTGTGGTAAAGCTACTATTTTAAGTGACTTAATTTTAAGCCACAAGTTATAAGAATTATTAATAATAATGGTGCAAATGTAATACAGCATTGTTAGTCTTGTAATATGATAAAGTTGACTATGAGGTACTCAGGGTGGATTTGCCATATCTATCTAAGGTGCATTGGCTATCACATGGTCGGGGGTAGCCAAAATTTTCTCTTGGAGAACAGATTGTTAAATATTATGATGGATAGAATCAGCAATGTGAATTATTCAAAGAAGAGATTTCTATAGGAATGCAGGATTTCTGTGTGATATCATGTCAAAATAAAACAACTTGAATATTTCTTTGGAAGGCAAAACTAAGTCTACATATAATATGTAGCAAAAATGCAAACATTTTGAAAAATAAATATTTTTTCAAAAATTTTCTTCTTCAAAACGAAATTTTGGATGAACATTTTTCTCAATTAGCAAAGGTCACTGATGAGTAGGATGATAGATACAAATCATCTGAAGAATATGCAGCTGTTTTAGACCTATTAATTGGAGATACAATGAAAGTGTCAATAACTTTGAACATCACACTCTGACATTTCACCCTCACCTAGTTGATATCACCAAGGCACCTAAAGAGCTACAGATAGAATTGATTGCATTCTCAGTAGAAGGCATTTTAAAGTTATTGTTTGATGCTAAGAAAGATCCAATTGAAATATGGAAAAATTCAGGAGAATACCCACGCCTTTGCCAATATGCCTGAAAAATGCTTTCTTTCTTTTCAACTACTTATTGCTGCAAATCTACATACTCCTACCTAATCCAAATCAATATGTCAATGAGTTAGGAGGTTCAACTATTATTATCCAAAAGATATCACAAATGACTGATACTCATCTAGAGGATCAACTGAAACTATGGACTTCCATGAGAAACCAAATATTCAAATATTTTTCAACAAAAAGTAGACACAAGAAAGTCCTTAAAAGGTTAGTTAACCTTAAAATTAACAGTTTTCATTTTTTTGAAATTATTAAGTCCATAGTAGTTACATTTTTACAAATAATTTACCTTTTAAATATCTCTAATTGAAATTTCTTGAATGTGGCCTTATTTGATTATAGCTAAATTAATGCAGACTTCCAACATGAAAAGATTCTCCACCCCAGGATAGGTTATCTGTAAGGACCTAGGAATGACTTTATTATTTAGATTTTTTTCCTGTAATGATTTTTGGTTTATTAAAATTTTACCTACATTTACATTATTCTAAATAATTTATATTGGGTTACATAAGACAAAGAAATAAAATTATACTTTGATTACAAAGTAGCCCACAGACTGTGAAAAAACTACCACCCACGATTATGAGCAATGATTATTCATTCCCTAAACATTAGTCATGCACATTCAAAGGGTTAGCTTCTAGAAACAGGAACTCACTTTAAATCTTACTTTCTTGGAATACTCAAGGATTTCTCCAGTAATAACCAATAAAGCATAAAATAATCTTGGGCTTATAATTTTGATAATGGAAAAATGAGTTAGGAGGTTCAACTATTATTATCCAAAAGATATAAGTAGCAAATATTCTTCTGAATTTCATATAAAAACACATTCAGCACTTTTCTTTAAGTCACGTGGTATCAACGATAACTTAACTTGTTTCTTCAAAGTTTAAAAAAGAATTAGAAAAATATTTAATCTATTCAGGTCTTTTTGTTTTGTGCCAAAAAAATTCTTGGAATTTCAAGGAGTCAAACTAATTGAATAAAAAGAGAAGGATCAAAGGCAATGTTTAGAATTCTGGTAGGAAACACACAGTGGAAATTTAAATACTATCCAAAATAAACAAGTGGAAATTTTTGTATCGGACACAATAGCACAGGTAGTAGCTACTGAACACTCCTGGAGCTGTGTGTAATCAGATATTCAAGGATAAAGGATTTAACTTACGCTTAAATATTTATATGATTAAATGATATCATTTATACTTAAATATACACACCATTGTCCTCTGTATAATGAAATATTCAATTATAAGTGAGATCAGAAATGTTCCCATGGATATGCAGCCTCTCCTAACACCTGCAATACTTGTTCCTTTTGTTCTTACAGAGCTTTCAGTGACACACTTCAGTATATTAGAATATTTTGGATCTGTTGTCTTGCTTACAAACTCAAGTGACACTGCATCATGCCACCAATGATGGTAAAATCTAGGTTGAGGATGGTGGGAGCTGCGTTTATTAAGACAAGTTCAGCTCCGTGACACTATTTTTCTATGGTACTCAGCAACAGGTAATTCTATCTTCTTTCGGGAAGTTAATTCACTTGACTGAACGAAGTACTTGTGGATTGAGCTGTTTTTTGCTTGTAATTTTTCCACAGCAAATGATTTTTTAGAAACATTAAGCTTATTTGATCAGGTGTTTATCTGAATTCTCTAATCCTGATATACTAATAATACTGCTAAATAATTGGTATTTAGCAGTTGGAATTCTAGCATTCATTTATTCTGCCCTGTATACTATTTAGTTGTTGATGTATATTACATCTTCAACTAGATCTAGATAATTCATGTTTCTCATCTTGATTGTTGGGGGGTATTCTTTTATCTTTCCTAGCCCCAGAAATGGTGGTGTCATAGGCTACTGAGGTGGGGTTGCAGAGGCTGGATTAGCAGGTGCCAGGAAGAAGATGCAGCCTGACAAAAAGTGAGGATCCCATCCAGGGAAATGACCCATATGCTTGTGCTTTCTATCTGTCATCATATTTGGAGGCAATGAATGTGAGACCCCAGTCAAGAGCAGAAGCAAGAGGTCTGGAGCTGAGGTTGAGATTACAAAACAGAATGTGAAATGGGGTGATGTTCATGATGAAAACTGCAAACAAAGCAGAGGCACCAGGCCTCAAAATTATTGAGTGTCACACCAAGAAGCTGAGTGACGAATTTAAAGGTGCAGGGTTATGCCAGCCAAGAATAGTTTGTCACTTATTGTAGGTACATAATGAATTTCTTTTAAAAATTTATTTATTTTTTAAATTTTTTATAGAAATGTGGTCTAGAACCCAAGCAATTCTCCCATCTTTGCCTCCCAAAGTGCTGGGATTACAGGTGTGAGCGATTGCAACAGATCATGAATTTCTTTTGGAAAAAACCAAATTGGTTAATTGTATATTCTAAGAAAGAGCAATGATAAAGCAGGCTGTCAACTTCAAGCTCTTGACAGAGTAAAACAATGATAGTTTGATGAATGTGCCTCTCATCAGAAGAGAGCCTTCATTTGAGTAATATCTAGTCTAGAAGCTATTCCCATCATATCCAATGTCAAATTTATAAAAACTTCCTGTTTTGTGTAGAGAATGTATTTGGCAAGGGCAACTTTAGTAGAAGTATTTTACGGGGGCAGAGACAAGATGGCTGACTGAAGCCAGCTTTCCACAGAGGCTCCCGTCCAGAAGGAGAGTTAAAGGACAGAAATTTAGCAAGTTACCTGGCAGATTAGAGCTACAAGAGAGAAGGTTGAAGAATGCACATCAACCCTGCTGAGGCAAGCTGCTACCTCAAGGATACAAACAAAAGGTACAAAATCCATCATCAAGTGGATGAGAGTCCCCTCCTCCATGAGAATGTCTCGGAGTACCCCATAAACAAATGAGCAGAGTTCAAAAGTCCTCCCATTATACTCCACAAGAGAGATCCTCTAAAAATTGGACCTACTTCCCCTACCAGGCATAAAACTATGTAAAACGGTATATATTCTCTACCTGTAATTTTGAGCTCCCAGCACTCCCCTCCACTCTCAGTCTGAGGTCTGGAGGTCTGTCCCCCTGGAGTCCAGATTCTTGGGTGTTTTCTCAAGAGGTGTGGACAGGGCCTGGACTGCTGCTGGTCAGTGCTGATTCTGCGGCATGGGAGTGTGGAAAGGATGGTCAGCTGACAGGGAACCACACTGGAGTGGCGGTGTCCCAAGGTGCAGAGCAGTAGTCATTTTTGGCAACAATAGGGCTCACCCCTGGATATTCCGGAGTCACACCACCTGTCTCTCTGGGCAACCAGAGGAGGCCGGGCATCTTCTCAGGTGGCAACCACCTGCGGAACAGATCTGGGACGGAAACACAGGCCCCATGAGTAAAGGGTTTGCCTGACGTGGTACCGGCCTGGGTGGAGCATGGGGACTAGAAAACACACGCATAGTGCCAGCAGAATCCCAAGGCAGGGCTGACCCAGAGGACCGCATTACTAAGCCTAAGATGCCACCGGCTCTCAGGGGATCATCAGCCTAGACAAAGGAGGGCAGGAAGCTAGAACTGACAGCTAATCATTCTGTGAATACAAACCTGCAGGAGCAAAGACAGGGCCTGAGGTGCAGATTCTGTGAACTCAAAACAGCTACTCTTCTGCAGGGGAATTTAGCTAGGACAGAAAAAAATTCTGCAAAGTTGTTTTGTTCTGTCAGTAACATCAATCAGGGGCAGGGCTAGAACTGAGTGAACAGCCCAGCCTCCATCAAGCACCCAAAGTTGTCAGGCCTCACCTCAGCCTGCTGGATGGTGACAGAGAGCAGCAGCCTGGCTGAGGAGACATAGATTTTCTTGTGATTCAGGCAAGTACAAACCCCTGGAGTATCTGCTCATTGGAGGAAACTGGGTCACAGCCCTGAGGGATTATCAGTGACTGGGTGTGACAGAGGTGCAAGGTGGGGAAGGAGGCATCAAACTTCTCAGACTAATCTATTTGCTGGGTGGGTCCTCCTGACCGCACGGACCACCAGAGCAAGTTATTTTTGAGGTGAGTTGTCAGCAGACCCCTGCGATCTAGTTGCCAGAGACCTTTTAAACTCTCCAACCTGAGAAAGGTGATAAATGAGACAATTTATTTGGACCTCTTGAATGGGGCCAATCACTCGAGGACTATCCAAGTGGTACCCTGGATGTGTGGTCATAGGAAGGTTTGATTTTCCTTTTCAAATTGTTGCCTGTGGTGGGTGGGTTGACTTAATTGCTGGTATTTCTCCACAGCTGAGACTTCAACCCAGAGTAACTGATTCACTGGGGTTGGACAGAGACCAGCTGAAAACAAGACAGAGCCAATTAGCCCCACCACATTGGTCCCAAGTTTCTCAGGCTGTAGCACTGTATAGGTCCTCAACAAAGATCCAGGGGAAAAGATACAAACACCAGTCCCAGCTTTTGGGCAAAGGGCTGGTTAATCATTACTCCTGGAGCCCCGAACCCAACTTTTCTTTATCCACTCATTTAGTTAAACAGTGTAAAATAATCATGGGGCAGAATAAGTGGAAAAATTCTGGTAACATGAGTAACCAGAGTAATCAACCTCCCCCCACCCAAGGAAAGATATGGCAGATGTAACTGAAGATCCCATTCATAAACAGATGGCCGAGATGTCAGAAATAGAATTCAGAATTTGGATTGCAAACAAGATTAATAGAATAGAGGAAAAGTAGGAATTAGAAATTCAGGAGCAATTCAAAAGTCGGAATTAGAAATTCAGCAAGCAATTCAAAAGTTGTCTCAAGAATTCAACGAATTTAAAGACAAAGCCACCAAAGACTTTGACACATTGAATCAAGAATTTGCAGCCCTCAAAGATCTGAAAAATACAGTAGAATCCCTCAGTAACAGAGTGAAGCAAGCAGAAGAAAGGATTTCTGACATTGAAGACAAAGGTTATGAACACTCCCAAATTCTCAAAGAGGAAGAGAAATGGAGAGCAAAAAAGAATCATTCTCTCAGAGAGCTCTGGGATAATTCAAAGAAGGCTAATATCTGCCTCATTGGAATCTCTGAAAGTGATGAATTGTCTTCGCAAGGCACAGAGGCTCTTCTGCATGAAATTATGAAAAAGAATTTTCCAGACATAACAAGAGATTCTGAAATTCAGATAGCAGACAGTTTCAGAACCCCAGCACGACTCAACCCAAATAAGACATCCCCCAGGCACATCATAATTAACTTCAGTAAAGTTAATATGAAGGAGAAAATTCTGAAAGCAGCCAGACGTAAGAAATCCATTATCTACAAAGGAAAGAATATTAGAATGACTGAGGATCTCTCTGTTGAAACTTTTCAAGCCAGAAGAGGGTGGTCATTGACTTTTAATCTCCTAAAACAAAATAACTTTCAACCACAGATCCTGTATCCAGCTAAACTGAGTTTCATTTATGATGGAGAAATTAAATACTTTAATGACATTTATATGTTGAAGAAATTTGCCACAACCAAACCAGCTCTTCAGGATATTCTCAGACCTATCTCCATAATGACCAGCTCAATCCTCTACCACAAAAGTAAACTCACTCAGAAACTTTTGATCAAACTCCAACTTCTACAGTGGTGAAAGGATTAAAAATGTCCACTGGACTTTCTAAAAACTTGATACCCCAAATTTTACCAGACTTATCAATATTCTCCATTAATGTGAATGGCTTAAAATGTCCTTTAAAGAGGCAGAGGTTGGCTGACTGGATACAAAAACTCAGGCCAGATATTTGCTGCATACAAGAATCTCATCTTACCTTAAAAGATAAATATAGTCTTAGGGTAAAAGGATGGTCATCCATATTTCAGACACATGGTAATCAGAAAAAAACAGGTGTTGCAATTCTATTTGAAGACACAATCGGCTTTAAACCAACATAAGTAAGGAAGGATAAGAATGGTGACTTCATATTTGTTAAGGGTAATACTCAATGTGATGAGATTTCAATTATTAATATTTGTGAATCCAACCAGAATGTGCCTCAGTATATAAGAGAAACTCTATCAGACATGAGCAACTTGATTTCCTCCAGCTCCATAATAGTCAGAGATTTTAACACTTCTTTGGCAGTGTTGGATAGATCCTCCAATAAGAAGCTGAGCAAAGAAATTTTAAATTTAAACCTAACCATCCAACATTTGGATTTAACAGACATGTACAGAACATTTCATTCCAACAAAACTGAATAGATATACTTCTTATCAGCCCACGGAACATACTCCAAAATCTATTACATCTTAGTTCACAAGTCTAACCTCAAGAAATTTAAAGGAATAGAAATTATTCCTTGCATCTTCTTGGACCACCATGGAATAAAAGTTGAACTCAGTAGCAACAGGAATCTGCATACTCATACAAAAACATGGAAGTTAAATAACCTTATGCTGAATGATAGCTGGGTCAGAGATGAGATTAAGAAGGAAATTGCCAAATTTTTGGAACAAAATAATAATGAAGACACGAATTATCAGAACCTCTGGAATACCGCAAAGGCAGTCCTAAGAAGGAAATTCATAGCACTGCAAGCCTTCCTCAAGAGAATGGAAAGAGAGGAAGTTAACAACTTAATGGGACATCTCAAGCAACTGGAAAAGGAAGAACATTCCAACCCCAAACTCAGTAGAACAAAAGAAACAACCAAAATTGGAGCAGAATTAAATGAAATTGAAAACAAAAGAATTATACAAGAGACCAATAAATCAAAAAGTTGTTTTTCTTAAAAGGTGAATAAAATAGATAAACCTTTGGCTAACCTAACCAGGATAAAAAGAGTAAACACTCTAATTTCATTAATCAGAAATGACAAAGGCAAAATAACAATAGATTCCTCAGAAATTCAAAAAATGCTTAATGAATATTACAAGAAACTTTCTTCTCAGAAATATAAAAATCTGAAAGAAATTGACCAATACTTGGAAGCACATCACCTTCCAAGACTTAGCCAGAATCAAGTGGAAATGTTGAACAGGCCTATCAAGTTCTTAAATAGCATCAATCATACAAAATTTACCTAAAAAGAAAAGCCCAGGACCAGATGGCTTCACGTCAGAATTCTACCACACCTTTAAAGAGGAACGAATACCTATAGTGCTCAACCTGTCCCAAAGTATAGAAAGAGAAGGACGACTACCGAACATGTTCTATGAAGCCAAAATCACCCTGTTCCCTAAACCAGGAAAAGACCCAACAAGAAAAGAAAATGATAGACCAATATCACTAATGAATATAGATGCAAAAATATTCAATAAGATCCTAACAAACAGAATCCAACAACACATCAAACAAATTATACTTCATGACCAAGTTGGTTTTATCCCAGGGTCACAAGACTTGGTCAATATACGAAAATCTAAAAACATAATTCAGCACATAAACATATTAAAAAACAAAGACCACATGATTCTCTCAATTGATGCAGAAAAAGCTTTTTATTTATTTTTTTTAATGGTTTGTAATTTTTTTTTCTTTTCCTTCTTTCTTTTTTTTTATTGTTGGGGATTCATTGAGGGAACAATAAGCCAGGTTACACTGATTGCAATTGTTAGGTAAAGTCCCCCTTGCAATCATGTCTTGCCCCCATAAAGTGTGACACACACCAAGGCCCCACCCCCCTCCCTCCATCCCTCTTTCTGCCTTCCCCCCCCATAACCTTGATTGTCATTAATTGTCCTCATATCAAAATTGAGTACATAGGATTCATGCTTCTCCATTCTTGTGATGCTTTACTAAGAATAATGTCTTCCACATCCATCCAGGTTAATACGAAGGATGTAAAGTCTCCATTTTTCTTAATGGCTGAATAATATTCCATGGTATACATATACCACAGCTTGTTAATCCATTCCTGGGTTGGTGGGCATTTAGGCTGTTTCCACATTTTGGCGATTGTAAATTGAGGGGCAATAAACAGTCTAGTACAAGTGTCCTTATGATAAAAGGATTTCTTTCCTTCTGGGTAGATGCCCAGTAATGGGATTGCACGATCAAATAGGAGGTCTAGGTTGAGTGCTTTGAGGTTTCTCCATACTTCCTTCCAGAAAGGTTGTACTAGTTTGCAGTCCCACCAGCAGTGTAAAAGTGTTCCCTTCTCTCCACATCCACGCCAGCATCTGCAGTTTTGAGATTTTGTGATGTGGGCCATTCTCACTGGGGTTAGATGATATCTCAGGGTTGTTGTGATTTGCATTTCTCTAATATATAGAGATGATGAACATTTTTTCATGTGTTTGTTAGCCATTCGTCTGTCGTCTTTAGAGAAAGTTCTATTCATGTCTCTTGCCCATTGATCTATGGGATTGTTGGCTTTTTTCATGTGGATTAATTTGAGTTCTGTATAGATCCTAGTTATCAAGCTTTTGTCTGATTGAAAATATGCAAATATCCTTTCCCATTGTGTAGGTTGTCTCTTTGATTTGGTTATTGTCTCCTTAGCTGTACAGAAGCTTTTCAGTTTAATGAAGTCCTATTTGTTTATTTTTGTTGTTGTTGCAATTGCCATGGCAGTCTTCCTCATGAAGTCTTTCCACAGGCCAATATCTTCCAGTGTTTTTCCTATGCTTTCTTGGAGGACTTTTATTGTTTCATGCCTTAAATTTAAGTCCTTTATCCATCTTGAATCAATTATTGTGAGTGGGGAAAGGTGTGGGTCCAGTTTCAGTCTTTTACATGTAGACATCCAGTTCTCCCAACACCATTTATTGAATAGGGAGTCTTTCCCCCAAGGTATGTTCTTGTTTGGTTTATCGAAGATTAGATGGTTGTAAGATGTTAGTTTCATTTCTTGGTTTTCAATTCGATTTCAAGTGTCTATGTCTCTGTTTCAGTGCCAGTACAATGCTGTCTTGACCATTATGGCTTTGTAGTACAGACTAAAATCTGGTATGCTGATGCCCCCAGCTTTATTTTTATTACTAAGAACTGCCTTAGCTATACGGGTTTTTTTCCGGTTCCATACAAAACGCAGAATCATTTTTTCCAAATCTTGAAAGTACGATGTTGGTATTTTGATAGGAATGGCATTGAATAGGTAGATTGCTTTGGGAAGTATAGACATTTTAACAATGTTGATTCTTCCCATCCATGAGCATGGTATGTTCTTCCATTTGTTAATATCCTCTGCTATTTCCTTTCTGAGGATTTCATAGTATTCTTTATAGAGGTCCTTCACCCCCTTCATTAGGTATATTCCTAGGTATTTCATTTTCTTTGAAACTATGGTGAAGGGAGTTGTGTCCTTAATTAGCTTCTCATCTTGACTGTTATTGGTGTATACAAAGGCTACTGAATTGTGGACATTGATTTTATATCCTGAAACATTACTGTATATTTTGATGATTTCTAGGAGTCTTGTGGTTGAGTCTTTGGGGTTCTCTAAGTATAAGATCATGTCGTCAGCAAAGAGGGAGAGTTTGACCTCCTCTGCTCCCATTTGGATTCCCTCAATTTCCTTGTCTTGCCTAATTGTATTGGCTAGAACTTCCAGCACTACGTTGAATAGTAAAGGTGACAGAGGGCAACCTTGTCTGGTTCCAGTTCTAAGAGGAAAAGCTTTGAGTTTTACTCCATTCAGTAAAATATTGGCTGTGGGTTTGTCATAGATAGCTTCAATCAGTTTTAGAAATGTGCCACCTATGCCTATACTCTTCAGTGTTCTAATTAGAAAAGGATGCTGGATTTTATCAAATGCTTTTTCTGCATCTATTGAGAGGATCATGTGATCTTTATTTTTGCCTCTGTTAATACGGTGGGTAACGTTTATGGACTTGCGTATGTTAAACCAGCCTTGCATCCCTGGGATGAAGCCTACTTGATCATGATGAATGACTTTTTTGATAAGCTATAATCTATTGGGTAGGATTTTGTTGAGAATTTTTGCATCTATATTAATGAGTGAGATGGGTCTGAAATTCTCCTTTTTGTTTGGGTCTTTTCCTGGTTTTGGTATCAGGTTGATGTTTGCTTCATAGAATGTTTTGGGGAAGACTCCTTCTTCCTCAATTTTTTGAAATAATTTCTGCAGTACAGGAATAAGCTCTTCCTTGAAGGTTTGATAGAATTCTGGAGTGAAGCCATCTGGACCAGGGCATTTTTTGGTTGGAAGCTTTTTTATTGTTTCTTTGATCTCAGTGTTTGAAATTGGTCTGTTCAGGAGCTCTATTTCTTCCTGGCTGAGTCTAGGGAGAGGGTGTGATTCCAAAGATTGATCCATTTCTTTCACATTGTCAAATTTCTGGGCATAGAGTTTCTGGTAGTATTCAGAGATGATCTCTTGTATCTCTGTGGGATCAGTTGTTATTTCCCCTTTATCATTTCTGATTGAGGTTACTAGAGATTTTACTTTTCTATTCCTCATTAGTCTGGCCAATGATTTATCTATTTTATTTATTTTTTCAAAAAACCAACTCCTTGTTTCATTAATTTTCTGAATGTTTCTTTTGTTTTCAATGTCATTGATCTCTGATTTTATTTTGGATATTTCTTTTCTTACACTGTGTTTAGGCTTAGATTGCTCTTCTTTTTCCAATTCCATAAGATGGCTTGTGAGATTGTTGATGTGCTCTCTTTCTGTTTTTCGAATGTAGGCATCTAAAGTAATGAATTGTCCTCTCAAAACTGCTTTTGCAGTATCCCACAGGTTTTGGTAGCTTGTGTCTTCATTGTTGTTATGCTCAAGGAAGTTAATGATTTCCTGTTTATTTCTTCCTGCACCCATTTGTTATTCAACAGAAGATTGTTTAATTTCCATGCCTTTGTGTGGGGTCGAGCATTTTTGTTAGAGTTGAGTTCCACCTTTAGTGCCTTATGGTCTGAGAAGATACAAGGTAAAATTTCAATTCTTTTGATTCTGTTGATATTTGTTTTGTGTCCCAGGATATGATCAATTTTGGAGAACGTTCCATGGGGTGATGAGAAGAATGTATATTCTTTATCTTTGGGATGGAGTGTTCTATATGCGTCTGTGAAGCACAGTTGTTCTAGGGTCTCATTTAAATCTCTTCTATCTTTGCTTAATTCCTGTTTAGAGGATCTGTCCTGCTCTGTAAGAGGTGTGTTAAAGTCCCCTGTGATTATGGTATTAACAGATATCATATTGCTCAGACTGAGTAAGGTCTGTTTCAAGAATCTGGGAGCATTTAAATTGGGTGCATAAATATTTAGAATTGAAATGTCTTCTTGTTGTATTTTTCCCTTGACCAATATAAAGTGACCATCTTTGTCTTTTTTGACTTTAGTTGCTTTAAATCCACATGTATCTGAAAATAAGATTGCAACTCCTCTTTTCTTCTGAATTCCATTTGCCTGAAAAATTGTCTTCCAACCCTTGACTCAAAGCTTTAGTTTGTCTTTTGAAGCCAGGTGTGTTTCTTCCAGACAGCAAATGGATGGCTTGTTTTTTTTAATCCAGTCAACCAATCTATGTCTCTTCAGTGGGGAATTCAAGCCATTTACATTTATTGAGATAATTGATAAGTGTGGTAGTATTCTATTCGTCTTATTTGGTGAGAGTCCATTGCTTAGTTTTATCTTTTGCATCAGTGTGGAGGTTATGTTCTGTCCTTTAATTTCTGAGTTCTTACTTTGCTGCTGATCCATTGTCGTGGTCAGTGTGCAGAACAGGCTGAAGTATTTCCTGTAGAGCTGGTCTTGTTGTGGCGAATGTCGTCAATGTTTTTATATCCGTAAATGATTTGATTTCTCCATCAATTTTGAAGCTTAGCTTAGCAGGGTACAGAATTCTGGGCTGGAAATTGTTCTGTTTAAGTAGATTAAAGGTAGATGACCATTGTCTTCTTGCTTGGAAAGTTTCATTAGAGAAGTCTGCGGTCACTATGATGGATTTGCCCCTGTAGGTCAACTGGTGCTTACTCCTGGCAGCTTGCAGAATCTTTTCTTTTGTCTTGACTTTGGACAGGTTCATCACAATGTGTCTTGGAGAAGCTTGGTTAGAGTTGAGGCGACCTGGGGTCCGATAGCCCTCTGAAAGCAGTGTGTCAGAATCTTTTTTGATATTTGGGAAATTTTCTTTTATAATATTCTGTAGTATGGCTTCCATTCCTCTGGGGCATTCTTCTTCCCCTTCTGGAATTCCTATAACTCGTATGTTGGAATGCTTCATAAAGTCCCATAATTCTGACAGTGAACGTTCTGCTTTCTCTCTCTTCTTTTCTGCCTGTTTTACTATCTGAGTTATCTCAAGAACTTCGTCTTCTACCTCTGAAATTCTTTCTTCTGCATGGTCTAACCTGTTGCTGATACTTTCCATTGCATCTTTAAGTTCCCTAATTGACTGTTTCAGTTCCTTCAGCTCTGCTATATCCTTTTTATATTCTTCATATCATTCATCTCTTATTTGGTTCTGTTTTTGGATTTCCTTTTGGTTATTTCCCACTTTATTAGCAGTTTCCTTCATTGTTTCGATCATTTCTTTCATTGTTTTCAACATGTGTATTCTAAATTCCCTTTCTGTCATTCCTAACATTTCTTTATAGGTGGAATCCTCTGCAGTAGCTACCTCATGGTCCCTTGGCGGGGTTGTTCTGGACTGGTTCTTCATGTTGCCTGGAGTTTTCAGCTGATTCTTCCTCATGAGTGATTTTTTTATCTGTTTCCTTGCCCTAATTTTCCTTTCACTTCTTCTTGCTCTTTAAGTTCTCGTGCCTGTGGACTAAGGGTTACAGGACCAGAAGGGTGAGAAGGTTGAAGAGCAAAAAAGCGATCAACGAAAGGAGGACTGAGTGATAAGAAAAAAAAGAAAAATAGAGAAAGGAGAGGGGGTGGGTAAAAGGAATATGGACAAAAAGAAGAGAGGCACAGAAAGAGGGAGACAGAGCAATATAGGTGTACAGTAGGGTACTTTGATACAACCTTAAAAATACCCCACCTTCTGGGGGTGCCCAGTTGGGTGGTTCCCTTGAGGTCAGCAGCTCTTTGCTAACCTGATCAGACACAGTACCCCACCTCCACCAATTAGAGAGGAAAGAGAAAAATGCTATAAATAAAACCAAAACAAGCAAACAGAAAACTTTACGGGATAAAATTGGGTGAAAAACCAAATAATAGCAGTAGAAACGCTAGCAAAAATGAAGTTCTAGTTATTAAAAAAGGCAGCAATGGGAAATTATAATTAAACTAGAATAATTGTGAAAGAAAAAGGGTCTGTATGGAAAAGGTTGAAATTAAAAAACACAACAACATCAAAAACATCAAAATACAGAAAAAAAACAACCAAACCAAAAAAAAAAAACAAAACACAACCAACAACAAAGCTGTGTGTATATGTTATTGAATATTGTCTGGACAACATGTGGTCTTTTGGGGCATGAGATGTTAATCACAGTTCTGATACGACTGGAGGCTGCTGATTTCTCAAACCCCAGCAGGTGGACACCCTAAATCTCTCTTCAGCCCACTTAAAAGGCACTTTGAACTTGTTCACTTGCTGAGCAGAAGCTTTCGCAGGAAAGTGCTTGTCGCTGGAATCACTGCTGAAGTGGCTATCCACTTACCCAGTGTGCCAAAACTGGTCTCACTCTGCCCCTGAGGGTTAGGGCTACAAGGTGACTCAGACCCCACCCTTAGGCTACTTGGTCGCTGCGTAACCAGCTCCCACCCGATTCTAGCTCTGCGACCCTGAGGGTGGAGCTTGCTGGGGCAGATAGCTCACAATTGCTCCCTGTGACCCACAGCCAAACACTATTAGCTCCGTCTGGCTCAGCGGCTCAGACTGGGGCCCTAGACAAAGGCCAAAGTTCTCCGCACTCCCGCTCATGCTCTCCCCAAGGCAGTTCAACTGAGTGCCATGTCCAAAGACACCAAAACAGTTCACAGGTAAGGCCTTTCTGGTTTGCAGTCTCGCTGCTACTGAACTTACAGTTGCGGGTGGGTTTAGACAGATTGAACACACATGACCACTTGCCGTTTTTCCACTGTTTTAGTCCTCCTCTTGGGGTCCAGAAGTCTCTCGCTGACTTCCTGTATCCTCACATGGTTGATGATAGGTCGATCCCACCAGCCAGAGATGCCTGGAGTCCTATCTCCCAGACTCACGGTGCCCAGATGCAAGGAAGCTGTTACTCGGCTGCCATCTTGCTCCACCTCTCCAGAAAAAGCTTTTGATAATATCCAGCACCCCTTCATGATCAAAACACTTAAGAAAATTGGTATAGAAGGGACACTTCTTAAACTCTTGATCTTGATCTTGATCTTGAGGCCATCTACAGCAAAGCCACAGCCAATATCCTATTGAATGGAGTTAAAATGCAATGATTTCCACTCAGATCAAGAACCAGACAAGGTTGCCCATCATTTCCACTGCTCTAGGAAGTTTTAGACATTGCAATTAGGGAAGAAAAGGTGATCAAGGGTATCCATATAGGGTCAGAAGAGATTAAACTTTCGCTCTTCGCAGATGATATGATTGTATATCTGGAAAACACCAGGCATTCTATTACAAAACTCTTAGATCTGATCAAGGAATACAGCAACATGTCAGGTTACAAAATCAACTTTCATAAGTCGGTAGTCTTTATATATACCAATAATAGTCAAGGTGAAAAAACAGTTAAGGACTCTATTCCATTCACAGTAGTGCCAAAGAAGATGAAATATTTGGGAGTTTATCTAAAAGGATGTGAAAGATCTCTATAAAGAGAATTATGAACTTCTAATAAAAGAAATAGCTGAAAATGTTAACAAATAGAAAAACATACCATGCTCATGGCTGGGAAGAATCAACATTGTTAAAATGTCCATATTACTCAAAGCAATATACAAGTTTAATGCAATCCCTATTAAAGCTCCACTGTCATACTTTAAAGATCTTGAAAAAATAATACTTCTTTTTATGTGGAATCAGAAAAAACCTCGAATAGCCAAGACATTACTCAGAAATAAAAACAAAGCAGGGGGAATCATGCTACGAGAGACCTCAGACTATACTATTTAATCGATAGTGATCAAAACAGCATGATACTGTCACAAAAACAGAGAGATAGATGTATGGAACAGAATAGAGAACCAAGAGATGAACCCAGCTACTTACCATTATTTGATCTTTGACAAGCCAATTAAAAATATTCAGTGGGGAAAGATTCCCTATTTAACAAATGGTACTGGGTGAACTGGCTGGCAACCTGCTGAAGACTGAAACTGGACCCACACCTTTCACCATTAACTAAAATAGACTCTCACTGGATTAAAGATTTAAACTTAAGACATCAAACTATAAAAATACTAGAAGAATGCGCAGGAAATGCTCTTGAAGAAATTGGTCTGGGCGAATATTTTATGAGGAGGACCCCCTGGGCAATTGAAGCAGCTTCAAAAATACACTACTGGGACCTTATCAAACTAAAAAGCTTCTGCACAGCCTAGAACACAGTAAGTAAAGCAAGCAGACAGCCCTCAGAATGGGAGAAGATATTTGCAGGTTATGTCTCCGACAAAGGTTTAATAACCAGACTCCACAGAGAACTCAAATATGTATGCAGGAAAAGAACAAGTGATCCCATCGCATGCTGGGAAAGGACCTGAGGAGAAACTTCTCTGAAGAAGACAGGCACATGGCCTACAGACATGTGAAAAAATGCTCATCATCCTTAATCATCAGAGAAATGCAAATCAAAACTACTTTGAGACATCATCTAACTCTAGTAAGATTAGTCCATATCACAAAATCCCAAGACCAAAGATGTTGGCGTGGATGTAGAGAAAAGGGAACACTTCTACACTGCTGGTGGGAATGCAAATTAATACATTCCTTTTGGAAAGATGTTTGGAGAACACATAGAGATCTAAAAATAGACCTGCCATTTGATCCTATAATTCCTTTACTAGGTATATACCCAGAAGACCAAAAATGGCATTATAACAATTATTTGTAGCAGAATGTTTATTGAAACCCAATTCACAATTGCTAAGTCATGGAAAATGCCCAAGTGCCCATCAATCCATGAATGGATTAATAAATTGTGGTATATGTACACCATGGAATATTATGCAGCCTTAAAGAAAGATGGAGACTGTACCTCTTTTGTGTTTACATGTGCAGAGCTGGAATATATTCTTCTTAGTAAAGTATCTCAAGAATGGAAGAAAAAGTATCCAATATACTCAGCCCTACTATGAAACTAATTTATGGCTTTCATATGAAGGCTATAACCTAAGAATAGGGGGAAGGGGGAGAAGGAGAGGAGAGAGGGGGGAGGATGGGCGGAGTGAGCGTGATTGGTGGGATTACACCTACGGTGTATCTTACAAGGATACATGTGAAACCTAGTAAATGTAGAATATAACTGTCTTAACATAATAACTAAGAAAATGCCAGGAAGGCTATGTTATCCAGTGTGATGAAAATACGTCAAATGATATATAAAACCAGTGTATGGTGCCCCACGATCACATTTATGTACACAGCTATGATTTAAAAAGAAAAAAAAGAAGTATTTTATGGAGAGTATATAGGAGAGCTACTTCTTCTGAAATTATCCCTCTCAGTATGGTCACATGACAGGTTTTTTTTTCTGAAGATGGTGTCCACAATATATCTCCTCTTGCATGCAATGAAATTGACAATTCTCTCATCACCTGGTAGGGTCGCATCTCCTCCCTTTGAACTGGTAACTGTTGTAACTAATACAACCTATTATGCCACTAAATGATCCTTATGCCACTTCAGAGGCAAGGCCCTGAAATGCCATGCACATGTTCGTTGTACCCTTCAGATATTCACTCTCAGAAGTTAGTAATCATGCTGTGAGGAAGCTGAGTACTCACCCAAAGGACCACATGTAGGTGTTGCAGTCAATAATTACACAGCCCAAGTCCTGTCTGGGTAACAGCCATCAGTGGTTCCTCATGGGCCTCAGAAGATTCTAGCTCCAGTCAGTCATCCCCAGCCTTCCTGCTACCCAGCTGATGGCATGTGAAGTGATGGTAAGAGACAGGGCTGTTCCCTGCTCACATGTCGTATTTGTGAGCAAAGCACATGATTTTTCTTGGTTTAAGCTACTAGATTTGGAGTGGTTTTTATTTAGCAAGTGATTACTGGAACAAATTACAAATAAAAGCAAATGTAATTTGCGTGACAGAAATATTACCTTGATAAAGACGTTTAGTCCAGGGTGCTTCTTATGAACCTGCTCTCAACTTTTTCTCTGCTCTCACCAAGAGAGCAAATTCATCATGTGAACATAATACTGTTTAATATTTGATGAATGTTGGTTTCAAAATTTAAAAAAATTATTAGCAGTACATTTATACTTATAATGAGAAATGTATTTTTTGAAATGACTGCTGAATATTAAAGAGTGGTTTTTTTCTTCTGAAGACCATTGAACATATTGCACTGATGATCAGTCAAAATCTTAGGCAACATTTTTTCCTAATACTTTACATAGACAGTAAGAAAATGTTGTACCTAGGCACTTTTTCCAGAACTAAAATTTGCTACTGTAGAAATGTCAGCACAAAATGACTATTAGAAACGTCAGTTCATAATTCACTGCAGCACTAATTTAAGTATTTTAAAAATATAATTACTCATTCAAAAGAAATCTCTAGTTTCCTGCAAATGTCTTCCATGTCAAGGAAAGTGAACATTTCCATTATAATGTTTTGAGTTAAAAAAAAAAGGAAGTATTTAACATTTATGTTTTAATTAAGTTAATGTCTGAGCCTTAAGTGATATTGCATGTTATTTGCCAGGAAAAATAAAAAAAATACCTTCAGATGGAAGAAGTGCTAATAAACCCTTCTTAAAATATTCCCAGAGTAACCAAGTATTTAAGAAATTACTTTTTAAACATCTAAAAGACCATCCATTTCAATTTTACTAAAATGACAACTGAAAATGGCTGCAAGCTTCTAAAATGGGGCATGATGATCACAGTGACACTCGAGAAGATGATGACAGTGCTCCTGTGTGAAACATATTAGCTGTGATTCTCCAGAGACCCATTGGAGGGAGGGTGAGAGAGCACAAACTTCCTGCTCCCTGAGAGCTGGAAGCCTTTCTCCCACACCAGTCTTGAGAAAGTTCCCAACCTCCAAGGAAGAACCAATGGAACAGCAGGAAATTCCGGGAACTCTGAAGAAGATTAAGCTGGGCTGTGGGAAGAGAAACTAAAAGACAAAACAAGGAGAAACCGGTTGTGAGGAAAGACTTGGCAAAATGTACTTTTTATTTGGATGTAATGAATATATTACGGATTTAGGTTGAAGGCTCAAGGGAAATAGGGATAGAGAGAAAATGGGATCTAAAAATGAGAGAAGAAAAATTATGGTGAGCTACTTCTTTTTGTAAAAATAGCCCTTTTTATCTGAGCAATGAGTTGTTCAAGGTTTAAGAACTGATTCTGTTAACAGCAATTGCATACCGGTGTTTCAATGAAACTTAGTTCATCTTTAGATACTAGGAAACTCAGTATAATTTCTAAATAGATATTTTTATGTTGAATTATGCTATTTAAATGTGACAAAATGAGTCATTTTCCATTGAAATGTGAAATGTTAGTTTAGAACATAAGAAATAATATTTTAGATGTTGCTAATTTATTCTTGTTACTGTTCTTTTTACATTGGTAAGTTCATCAGTTTGACAAAAATAGTAATGCCATTAACTTTTAGAAAATTCAATGAACTACTTTTGAAATAAGACCTAGTTTTCTTAGGAATGTAACCACTGACTATATAATAATTTGCTCAAGAAGCTCTTTTGCTACCCTTCCTGCCTTTGGCCTTTGTTTTTCCACATTTCAATCCCTCCACCCCAAAATAGTCCAGCACAGCCCCTCATCTTTCTGTTTGCCCCTTCAATCCAGTTTTAGACACTCATAATCCCAGACAATTGACCAATAGCTACACTATGATTCCTGGGGGGACACTGTAGGCAGTGTTGCCAAGAATTTATTTCCTCCACATTTTCTTCTGGTGTGAAGAGCAGAGTCTCTCTCTGTTAATCTTGTTAAGTTCAATTTTTAGTAATGTTTCTAATTCAAATCAAGACCGAAGTTCAGAAATACCCTTCACAGCCTAGAAAAGGAGACTTATTTAAGGCACTGCAACAAATAATATAGAAAGCTTTATAGCTTTCAGTACTTTAAAACCCAATGTTCAGAGAGAGTACTATCTGGCTGGACTCTGTTTAATTTTGCTACTAATCAATACTTCAGCCTTAAGAAAGTCTACCCCTGAAGAAGTGCTGAGTCTCTAAATGTCAAAACATTCAGCTTTTTGAAAGAACAGTTTCTTTTGTGTGCAAAAGGTCTTCCTCAGACTCACTCAGTGTGTTCTCCTTAGCATTAAAAAATAAACAGAAGCGACATATCCTTAAAATAACTATCTGAACTTGAGTCACCTGTGCCTCACAGAAGCTCTCTAAATGAATGAACTGTCAAACATCCCGCCGAGGTGGGAATTAAAACTGCTGAACTTAAGGTATTAGAGACAGTACGATGCTTCTTCAGGGCCGCGTGTCTGCCAGAGTTCATACAGCCGCTGTGTTGCTGCGTTTCTCCCAGTGTATTAAAACATTCCCTTTGAATAACACTGGCTCTATGCTACATTACTTAACCTCCGGGAGATTTGAAGCCTCCAAACTCTCTCATCCAATTAGAGCTGACACTCTTCTAGTTAGCTACTGTGTTTAGAAGAAAAACCAGTACATGTTGCCTCGACTGGAGAAATGACCAGAGATTAATCATGTCTTTGTGGGACTGTGAGCGTTTACTAATGGAGCATTCTAGTTCAATGCAGCGTTTACTTATTAATTGCTTAAAAGCAGTAATGTTGGTTTCCAAACTGCTGGCTTAGCTTTTTGTAACAGAGATGTTTGTGTCCTTTCTACCCCAAATTCCCCCAAAGGACAGCCTTTATTAAAACTTGGTTGCAATTAAAAAGTTACTCTGACTGTTGCCTTCTTGCAAATTTCTCTTCCATGGACCCTGGAGTCACAGTGAGAAGTGACCAGAAGTGTCAAACTCCTCTTCTCTGCTGGAGCCCCCATATAAATGCGATAGAATACTCATCTTCTCCCGTTCTCAGACCGTGCTCTCTCTTCATCAGACTAATATTCTAGATGAGGACTTTATATGCAAAGTTAGGGCATTCTCAGAAGAAAATGACAAGATAGCTGGAAGTTCTACCTCATTTAGACTTTCCTTTTACTCTGGTTCATTAAGGAACTCTGCTCAAGTTTGTCTCTTGGGAACTCTCCAGTCTTTCCACAGCTGTAGGGTTTGCTCTTGCTTTGTGAACCCTCATTTGTAAGGAAGACCTCGGGCTCTGGTTGGATTACAGTCGATGGTTACCTCTTTGCTGTTTCGGAGGCCGCAGTCGTAACGGGCTCTATTTCATGAGAAAGTGGGGAGGCGGCTTCCTCAGCCGTTGTCAGTGCTTTCCTGTGGCTCTGCTAGTGTCTTTGGTTGGTGATTTTGTTAAATAAGAATATTTCTCCAAGGGAAACTTATGCATTTGCTGCTTGTTTGTTTAGTTTTGGTCAATGTATCCAATAGAGAGGAGAGATTTCTTCACTGTGTATGGGTTCTGCCTTGCCCTGGTCCTTTGGGGATAATAGGCCCACCTGATGGGGCTGAGATGCTCCGGGATCTTTCCAGCTCTGAGATGCAGTGGCACCCCTTGGGCACAGCATTTTTTAAATGGATGTTCTCTCTATTATCCAGGGAATATGTCCTGAGCTCATTTACATTCTTTTGATTGAAAGCCTGATGAAATAAGAAAGGAAATGTTTGCTTATCTCATCAGCTACATTTATCCCTCTGTATTCAAAATTCCAACCTCCCTGCTTGGACTGGTGGGTCCTTCTTGTCTCTTGAACATATTCAGTTTCCACCTTTATCATTTGCACTCCTTTTCCTCTAACCTATTTTCCATTTCCAAATCAATGCACAGACGGGTTCCCTCTTCCTTGGAAGACTTTCCCCTCCCCCACCCATCCTGGCCTCATTCTCCCCAGTATAGTCGATCAGGACTAAGCATCTGTGCTGCCCTTTGGCACTCATTGAGCCTCAGTTAAGTTTGTCAGGGCTGCTTTCTTTCTCTTTTAATGATGGAGTATTGCTATGGAGTCCAGGCTGGACTTGATCTCCTGGACTCATTCTTTTGACCTCAGCTTCCTGAGTAGCTGGGACTACAAGTGAGAACCACCATATCCTGCATGCATAAATCTTTTATCAAAGAATTATAAGCCCTTGTGAATATGTCTTATACATTTTTGCATTTTATCTTTTGTGTTACTGAATTCATAACTTCTGGGTGGCAAAATATAATATTTAAGTGTAAGCCATTCACAACTCTAGTATTCACTTTCTAGAATACATTATTTAATTAAAAAAATTCCCACTTTCAGAGCTGCTTTAAAATTCTAGAGGATTTTTTAGGGGAAAAAAACCTGTATTTGAAAACCTCTCAGACAATGAGGACCATGAAAGTATAAACCAATGTGAATTTTCAACTTAATATAGCATATTTCAAAGCTTTTTGAATTTCTAGTAAGTACATGGCTACTTATCTAAACTGGCAGGCCTGAAAACGTCAAGAATCTTTTCTTTTTCAAAGAAGATCTATTTTTTTATATCCATTATATGAGCTATTTAAAGAATTTCTTAGATAAGATCATTTCTGTTAGCTTTCTGTTTTTCATCATGAGTTTCCATGTCTTTAGCAGAAAATACCTCTCTGTTATGTTTTTAATTTATATTGCATGTTAGATCTGCAGTTCCCAAATCCTGGGCTGTGGACCAGAACTGGTTCATGGTCTGCTAGGAGCTAGGCTGCACAGACAAGAGTGGGGGGGGAGGGAAGCTTCATCTGTGTTTACAGCTGCTCCCATCCCTCACATCACCTCCTGCGCTCCACCTCCTGTCAGATAAAAGGTCACATTAGATTCCTATAAGAGTAAGAATATGACTGTAAACTACACAAGTGAAGGAATGAGGCTGTGCATTTCTTATGAAAATCTCATGCTTAGCTTTCACTTTTTGCTACATATTGTTATATTAGAAGACTAGAAAGTATGCATGGAAGACATAATACAATTTTTACATTGGCACTAAGTGGACACACAGCATATTAAGTTCATGCTACAGGACAGTCCCCAAAGAGCACTCTCCTAAATTATTTTCCAGTTGCTTCTTATTTATTTTGCAATGAATGAAAATTTTACTCCCTAATTTTCAAGCAGTACCTATTTGTCCAGATACCAGTTTCACTTGACTTTACATGAGTTTTCCACAATTTAATGAAGTATATTTCATTTAAAGATTTTTCTTTTGAAAATAAAGTTCATCATTAAAATGATATTGGACATTTTATATGAAGACATTGTCGACAAATTCTGATTATAATACTGTAAAAGCAAAAAGAATAAAAAAATACAAAATGTGTGTATAATTGCTATTTAAACTCTTATTTGCAAAAATTTTTAATCTCAGGAAGGGAAATGTTTTGGGTAATGTTTAAGTCAAGTGTAAATAGATGGAATTATTTAGCCAGCTGAAAACTTAGCTTAAGCAAAGCTTCTATTATTCCATTTTATTTCTGTCTTTCTAAACTTTGTGTTGCATCTTTATAGAAAAACAATTTATGGAGATTCCAGTACATACTTAAGAGACTATGCTGTTTGTCGTTATCCATTCTTTAACATTTTAGAAGAATCTCCAGGTTTAGAAGGGATGTATGAATCTGCTGGAAGAATTAACATTGCAACTATTTAGTGAATTCATATTTGTTTTGAGAGAGATGGCATTGTTTAATCATTGTTCCTACCTGTCAAGAATCACTAGCATTTAATTTTTTATATTTTACCACATAAATAAAGTTGATAGTGGATACAATATCTTTGTATATATATCATAATATGTATATATGTGATATAAAGCCGGGAATGAGGGTCAAATTTTCCATTATGGACATATCTATAATATATTAATGCAATTTTATGCACATTATTGCTATCAATTTTATTAAAATAGACAGTTAAGATTGCAAATTACTCAGTATGTGAGGACTTAGAGTAAAAAAGACAGAATATAAATGTCATTATGACTATAAGATATTATGTATGGAATTCTAATTACTGGGTCTGATGGGGAAAGAAATCTGATGGAGTAAAAAAGTAATTATTATAAAACTGTTGATAGTATAGGTAAATGACTTGTACCTAAAATTAAAAAGTCAAACCTAGTTAATTATATCTTAGCTAATAAAAAATGCAGTGATAAAGTTTATAGATTAGTGAAAAATTAATGAACTCCTTAATGAATTTTCTGGTAAATTATACAAGTCAGAAGTAACTTAACAAGGAGTCTGAAAGTGTTTAGAAAAGATTAGATTTACTGAGATATAAAATAATGCTAGAAATAGTGGGACTCCATTTTCTGTACAAGAGAAGTTTGTAATTAAATAAATGTCTCTTATTGGGTTGTATCTCATTGTTTAAAATAGTCTAGCACAAAGTAGCATTTAATAAGTACTTCTTGCATAAGTTAATAGGAAAACTATGCACTGTAGATGAACAAAGGTGGTGTGTATGTGTGTGCTGGATCTCTGAGGGCTAGTGGCTACATTTCAAACTGATCACATATTGTTTTCTGTACATTTGCAGCTCTCCTGTTCATGCTGCCATTTAACTGTTCAAAGGACAAATCCTCCAAATGTACACATTTAAGCACCTCTAAAAATTTTTTTCTCCTAAATCATCTCTTATTCCCAACTTAAATTTCTATTCCCTTTCTCTAATCTAGTTAAAATTTTCACCTAGTTGAATTCCCAGACTAGGTGATCTTCTGGCTATAACTTGCAATAGGATCTGGTTTACCTCTTTTAGTCAATGTACATATGTTGGAATGGAAAAACAAGAGAGGATGATTGCATGGTTTTACTCATTTTTAGGACCAAAATTTTTCTCAGCATCTAGGTAAGGCTCTTCTGGCCCAGGGATTTCGTGAACACACATTCACACTCAGATAGGCTTCCTCAGTGTCCTCGTAGTCACTATTCAATCTCTGCTTTAGAGAATGTTGTCAGGGAAATACAAGTGCTCATAACATGAATGTATTTATCCTTAAACACCAAATTCTACTGCTTTAAGTCATTATCTTTGTAGGTGATTACAGAAAGATGTAAACATGTTTTTGCAAATAAAATTCTAACAAATGTTAAGGTGTGATTGCAACTTTTGCAACCATTTCTGAAGTCTGTGGAAAGCAATAGTACTTGAGAACTGCTGTAATCACATGCAAAGCCATTGATAAATGAGGATCTGGCAGAGAGACACGTTAGCAGGAAGAGGAAAGTGGCAATTGTGAAGACTGGACAAGTTCTTCAAAAGAGGATGATTTGAATTTCAAAGGATTAAGAGAGGTCCTCTGGGAAAATGGATGAGCCCTCAGTAATTTTGTGAGAAAATAACCCTTTTGTATGATTCTACCGTGAATGTCAAGTTTGAGGTGAAACACATCATATAGTTTTGTGGGAAAAATTAAAAAAAAATTAAAAAAGTTATGACGGGTTCTTTTTTTAATAAATTCTAAGAATTGGCATATGGCTGCAAATATGACTTTCATTTCATTAAATAGAAGCTAAACATTTACAAATTGTTAATTTTACTTTTCAGTTAAGTCCCACTTGTTTGAGGTGAAACATATCATATAGTTTTGTGTGAAAAATTTAAAAAAATACAAAAAGTTATGATGGGTTCATTTTTAAATAAGTTCTAAGAATTGGTATATATTGGCTGCAAATATGGCTTTTATTAAATAGAAGAAAAACATTTAAAAATTGTTAATTTTATTTTTCAGTTAAGTCCCACTCATATATTTTCTTTTCAGTGTATATGTGTGTGTATATATAGATACTGAAATCATATATAACTCATATATAAAATATATAAATAAATAATATAAATTATATATACATATATATGTGTGTGTATATATACATATATATGTGTGTATATATATAAAATTTCCCCCCAGTTTTAAATGGACTTAGTTCAGTGCCTTTTTCCTGGAAAATGTGATAACTGAACAGTGAGAACCTCACGTATGTGAGCTAGTGTGTGTGTGTGCGTATGCATCCATGTGTGTCCAATTTCCCTATTCAAAGGACTTTTTTAAATTTGAATTTTATGAAGGTAGTGAAAGAATATGTTAAAAACGAATGATGCAGCTCCAATAAAGTGAATGTCTGTTTATAGCCTGCATAGACTATGATAGATGAGCAAGAGGTTTTGATACTCACTTCCAGTTTGTTTGCTATTTGATCCACCTTGTTCTGTCTGAATTGGGTGTCTTTCTTTTTTTAAGAACTTTAGTATTGATCTCAGAATTCCGAGTTCTTTAATGTAACTCCATATCAGTGTGGAATAAGTATGATTTGCTCCTCTGAGTGTATATGAATGTGTGTAATTATGTAGGTTAAACCCCATTCTTAAACTTTCTCGATTTTTTTGAGCAGTAAACAATTTGCCTGTGTCTGGACCCTTTCTGTATATTTATAATCTCTTTTATAACCACAGATGGGCATGCCTGTTTAATCATTTTCATATAAAAATATATATTCCCTGCATGTGCAATCTTTAAAATATTCCTCTTGAATTTTAATACATTTTCTCTTTAAAAATTGGAAAAGTTCATAAGATAGGGAGGTAATAGTAAGCAGCGTGGTATTGCCATCTAGGAGCAAGCACCGGTAACACTTTAGTACCGGAATCTCTTTCTTACTAGTCATTTTTCTATGTGTAACAGAATGTTGAAAGAATGTTTTTATCACCGTCGCCTTGGAATTATTTCTAAAATCTGAAAACAAAACAACTAAACATCCTAATAACACCAAACGAAATGACAAAACACACAGGCAATATACACATCCATGCTTTGAAGACAGCCCAGGAGGCATCAGTCACATCCTCATGAGGTTGTTAGTAGGTGGCAGAATTGGCCTGTCTTCCTTCTCCCCCGGGGCTATACGAGTACTATACTAAGAAATTCATAGATGCTTTTAGAAATGTGGTCTGTGCAGAGCCATATGTAGAAGGTTTCCATTAGAATACCTTGTAAACATTGGGGTGTTACCACAAAATAAGACATAGGAATCTTATATGTTAGTTAGATCCTTATGCATCAGACTTAATGATCTGCCTTCTATGCCTCTTTTGGGCGAGGCTGGGGGAGATAAGTCAATGGTTTTTCACAACAAAGATGTGCCCTTTGCTAATGAGCCAAAGGAATGTCAAGGAAGGTATCTGGGCCCCTGTAAAAGGTATCCAAAGTCTGACCTTTGGAAAGGAGAGACCACCAAGCAAAGGTTGTGGGTGCATGCTAGAGGTGGAAGTGGAGTGGGAGTGGAGTTAAGAAGCAGCTGGAGTGAATTCCCATGTCAGCAAATTATTTAGTGAGGGGCTTCTCTCAGGGCTTGCTGAGAACATGTACCCACAGCCCTTGGTAGAATTTATTGGAATAAGAGGCTGTATTGACTCCTGTTAGTGGCAGACCTTTGGTATATTTCTGTAATCTTTCTTCCTACACATTCTTGGACATTCTAGGAGCAAAAGAGCAAGAGGGAGGGGAAGAATGATGGAAAGTATGCTGGTCCCCATTCCAAATTCCCTCCCACTGGGAGAAAGGCCAAGAGAGTGCAGAACTGGATGTGAGTTTGTGTTTTATTTATTTATTTTTGGTTGTGAGTTTTTAAACGCTCCTAGACCAGACCAACAATTTTCACACTGGGAAAGTGACTGGGAAGCAATAGGATCTGTCCAAGATAGGAAAAAGAAATGCAGTACAGCATGTTCAAAGACCGAAAGTGGGGAGAAATAAAATCACGTCATCTTTGTGTCCCACTGAATTCAAAGATTTTCAATAGGCCACTTTCATGTGCCTGTAAATAGCCATGGTTACACTGCATATTTTATAATTAACTGTGGTGTCAAAAAAATCAAAATTTAACTGTGGTGTCAAAAAAAATTTCATATCATTAAAAATGTTTCTTCTCTGTTATCTATGTATGTTTATATTTGAGATAATTAGGAAATATAGCAGAAACTCATAGAAAGGAGAATAATCTTGTTTATTTGTCAGTATTCAAAGAAGAGAAAACTTGATCCATCACTCCAATCCTAAATTTAGCTCTTCGTGGAGAAGATGAGGGCTGTCCAGAAAGTACCCACCATGTGATACGAAAATTAGAGACATACATGGCTGGATACTTTTTGGACTGCCCTTGTATCTGTGTGTGTGTGTGTGTGTGTGTGCGCGTGCGCGTGTGTGTGTTTCATGCTAGCTGACTAAAATACAATGGTCTATTTGCTAAAAGTAGAAGGAATTAAACATAATTTAAAAAGACAATATGGTCTATTTAATAGCTGTGGCATCTATTCTTAACTGGATTAAGATATTCCTCCAATTTAACTATTTTAAATACATCTGTGTATAAACATCTTTGTGGAGAAACATTTTCTTCATTTGGGATCAATCCTAGAAATTGCAGCTGGAATAGGGAGAATGAATGCTTAAAATGCTGATTTTATATAACAAACATTCTCTTAGAAAAGTTGGGTATGAAATAAAATTAAGAAGACAACAAAAGTCATGTTCACTACCATCAGTCAGAGAAAGGCATTACTGCTATTTTCCTCCAATATTTTGCCAATGCCTAAACGTTTGTAAATGTGAGCTTGTGATGTACATTTCAATTTGTGTCCTATTTCTCTTCAATTAATATTATATCAAGAGAGATTCTCTATAATTTTTTCTTTTTTTTTGAGAGAGAGTCTTATTATGTCACCCTCGGTAGAGTGCTATGGCGTCACAGCTCACAGCAACCTCAAACTCTTGGGCCTAAGCAATTCTCTTGCCTCAGCCTCTCAAGAAGCTGGGACTACAGGTGCCCACCACAATGCCTGGCTATTTTTTGTTGCAATTGTTGTTGTTTAGCTGGCCCAGGCCGGGTTTGAACCCACAAGCCTCGATGTATGTTGCTGGTGCTGAAAACACTATGCTACGGATGCCCAGCTGAGAAATTCCCTATATTCAAATGTTTTTTTAACGTTTTATTATAAAGAGTAAACAGTAATTTACTGAACTGATTTTAACAAATTTCAGTATTGAATATTTAGATTATTTTGATTGTTTTAGGATCATGATGCTGCATTGAACGTTCATGAAGATAATTTCTTCACATATATCTGTGATTTTCTTCTTAAACTGGTTTCCTAAAAATGGAATTCCTAAGGCAAAACTTAGGAGCTTTTTGCTAAATCGCTTTCAGAAAGTTAGTACCAATTTTTCAGTCCTAGCAGCAATTTCTGAAAGAGGCATATATTTTTATTCATGTTTATATCCCACTTAGTGTTAAGAATTACCATGAAATTTTTGTGCATTTCATAAGGAAAAATGATATTTTAATTTTTGTTTCTTTGATTATTAATGAGGTTGAACTTTTCATGTAATGTTTATTAGCCATTTGTGTTTCCTCTCCTGTGTTCTCTGCTCATCGTTTATTTTTATTTTTTTTGTCGATTTAGCCATTGGATGCATTTACATTTTGAAAGAGAAACTCATTAACATGTATAAATCTCTAAATTAGCAAGCCTATATAGGAAATACTTTCTAAGTAGAGGAGGATCTATTTTGCTTTGGTCTATGCTTTAAAAAAGGTATTTGATAAAAAAAAATAGACATAGACTTGGTAGAAGGAGCTGTGTACTGTGGGAAATAAAATAGGCAAAGAAGTGCTTCTGGCTCTCTGAAAGGGAGCTATTTTATGGCTTGACTAAAATAATTGAGCTTATTTTTTCTAAACGCTCACTGATTTCTGATTAAGAAGTTATAAAAACTAATTGAATTGTTAGAGAAAATATGGACAACAGCAAAAATGAGAACCATTACTCAATACTCTTATGTTCATGCATCCCTTTTATCCTTCTTGTATAGCCTTTTATTTAATTTGCATCTTAACATGGTTGTAACCACACTCTACACACCTCTTTGTATCTTGAGCTTTTTTATTTAATGTTATAGTTTAACCTAGTCTTTTGTTAGTAGAAGATTTTATTCTAATGGGAGAATCTCTCTACAGTTTTTGAGTTTTTGGATTTTCCCTCCTTTTAATGCAATTTCTTTATGTCTCTCCTATATTTATTTTTTGGCAACATTTTATTTTTCATTTAACAGTCCATCATGGGCATAATACTTAACTATTTGCCTTGTAAACATATAATCTAATTAGGAAAGGCTAATTACAAAGACTTCAAGGAGCAAGAAAGAGTGGTTGTTGGGAAACCAGGCCACTTTTCTGTGGGCAATAAGTTTTGGGGTGGTTTCCTGAGAAGTCCAGATCATAACACATTATTTACTCCTTGTATTGCATTGGAAAGAGCCTCAATTCAATGACAATTGACCTGCCTCACACGTCACTTTGTAATCCCCAGAAAATCAAGCTTTTAGAGCCTTTGTTGTGTCATATATAATGGACAACTTCTAAAGCTTGCATTACTCGATGTTATGTGGGTTGAATAAAATAGTATACAATACCTACTGAAGGATGTGTTGTGAATGGGTGCACATTAATGTTAGTTCTTCTTTTCCTTCTCTTTCATTCTGGTTGTTTGGGAGAAAAACTGGAGGTTGATTTGACTGAAGAGTTGAATTTTTCATTTATTTTTTTCACATTCTTATAGAAATAAGCTCTAAACATGGCTGTACCTGAAGTTTTCTTGAAACTGCTAAAGATAAAGTAATTACTGATTTCTTATCAGTTTACTCTAGGACAATGCGTGAGTATCATTTTGGTTCAAAGGAAGTCTTTCTGTCTTTAGTTGACTGTGAGCCAGAGTATCTCAAGAAGAGCCAGGATTCCGAGTCATAGTTCATGAATCCAGTGTTTTCCATGAATTGTGTTCCAGGTTTGGTTCCCTCACTTCAAATACAATCTTTATCCTCAACTGCCTGCTTGATTTTGGTCAAGCTGTTTAAATTCTTTAAGCCTCAATTTCCTTGTCTATAAAATGGAGATAATGATATTATCCTCTGTACACAGTTGCTGTGAAGATGAAATTACTTTGGTAGGGTTTTTGTAGTGGAAAGTGATTGTAATTATTAATAAATCCTAATATCTCAGATTTTACAAGAAAATAATACAAATAAGACTGGGAATGGCCTATAGTTTGGTAGCTTGATAAATCTTAAGGAATAACAAATGATATGGGTTATTAAAAAGTTTGTCTTAAACCATCCACCTTATGCATGTTATAGAGAGGGATAAAAATATAAGACATAATTTAGCTACTACATATGAAAACAGTGATAAAGAAGCAAATCTTAGAAGAAATTTATTCATATATTTAAAGAATTATGCTGTTAGGATTTTCAACATTCCTTAGGGTCTGCTTCTTTTGTAGTGCAAATTTTAGAATAGTGGATACTTTAAGTTACTAAGCACATTGGTGCAAATTATTTTTTTATCAGTCCCATTTTTGTCTTCATCTGGAAACGACTGCATGAAACCTCCTGGTAAAAGAAATAAAGGTAAGAAGAAAGTGGTAAAAGAAGGAAAAGAGGAAGAAAGCAAGGCTTCCCACACAAGCTACATAGTCCATAATTTTACTGAGAGCAGCCATGTGCACAAGAAGCATTTTGCTTACTATCTATGATTTTTTGAAAACTTACCAAGAAAAATATCAAATAAATGACTCAGAAAAAATTTTAAACATCAAACATTTTAAAATTAATATGCCATCATGCAAGAATCATTCTTGACTCTTGTACCAGCATGAATTAACTAAGTCAAACTTACTCCTTCCATTTTTAGCTGCTTTTTAAAAAATATTTCATTTTAGAATTAATTTTGTTTTAGAGACAAGTTATAAGGACAGTATAGAGGGTTCCACACACTCTTTGCTCAGCTTCCCCTCATGTTAACATCTCATATAACCATGGTATATTTGTCAAAACAAAGGAATTAGCATTGGTACAATGTTGTTAACTAATCTCCAGACTGCGTTTGAATTTCAACAGGTTTTTCACTAATGTCCTCTTGGTGCCAGGACATCAAATTGCATTCGGTTTCCTGTGGTCTGTGACAGTTTCTCATGCTAGGCTTGTGTATTAGGTTCTTATTGCTGCTATAACAAGTAACCACAAAATCAGTGGCTTAAAATAATACAAATTTATTAACTTAGTTATAGAGAGTAGAAGCCAGAAAATGATCTCACTAGGCTCAAATAAGGTGTCTGCAGGGCTTTATTCCTGTCTGGAAACTTTAGGAAAGAATCTGTTTTCTTGATCTTTTCAGTTTCTGGTGGCTGCTCACATTGCTTGGCTTGTGGCCACCTTTCATCTTCAAAGTCAGCAATGGCTGGCGAAGTCTGACTCTGCTGCTTCCTTCTTTCCTGTTTAAAGACCCATGTAATTATACTAGGATCACTACATAATCCAAGGTGATTTCCTTATCTTAAAGTCACCTGATTGGAAACCTAAATTTTATCTGCAAACATAATTGCCCATTGCTTTGTAACATGGCATATTTATAGATTCTGGAGATTAGGATATGGATATATTTGGTGAGCTATTATTCTGCCTAGTATAGTCTACCCTCTGACTCCCAAAGATTCATGTCTGTCCCACATGTACATGACAGTCACTCAATCCCAAAGTCCTCAAAGCATCAACTCAAGTTTAAGTCTAAAATCTCATCTAACTTACATTAGCTCAAAAATTCTAAATCTCATCATCTGAATCAGGTATGAGTAAGGCCCAGAATAAAATCCATTGAAGAGACAATTCCTTTCTATTTATAAATTGAAAACTCAAGAAAAAAGTTATTTGCTTTGAAAATATTAATGCAACAAAGGGGCAGGCATAAGATACAGTTATAGATGCTCAGTTTAAAAGGGGAAGAAAATGGAAGAAGGAAAAACAAATCATGGTTTCCAAACTGTTTGAAAATCCCTTGTGGCTCCTGGTTCTACCCTCTTGATTTAGTGCCCCACCATTGGAGTCATCTATCTTTTTTTCATTGAAGCTGTTTCTTGCCTATAGATTTATTTTGAGGGAGGGGGTGGTCTGGGTTTGACAGCTTTAATGCATTTTGTGCTCGCTCTGTCTCTTCATCCAAACTTGCAGTGTTTGGGCTAGTATATAATTCTCTAGACCCTAATAACATCTTGATTTTAGCCCAGTGATACTTATATCAGATTTCTAACCCACAGGGCTGTAAGATAATAAATTTGTGTTGTTTTAAACCACTAAGTTTGTGGTAATTTATTATAGCAGCAATTGAAAACTATTAAAATTGAACTTAGCAATGTGGAGGTCATTGGTGATATTGATAAAAGCTGTTTCAGGGAAATAAGAGAAATAGAAGCCTCTGGAAGGGATACAAAAGAGGAGGAGAGAGCAACTGGAGAGAGTGAATATAAAAAAATTCTAATTCTATTTCATTCCTGTAATTAATTCCTATCTTTAAATTTTTCTTGACGCTCTCAATCTGGGTTAGCTCTTTCTCCTTTGGGTTCCACCTGAACACTGACTAGGTTGTATGATCTGAGTTCTTTCCTCACTAAACTACTCTGTATGCTCAGCACTCAGCTGAATGCTTAACAGTAATATGCCTTGATAAACATCTATCCAATTAATAATTATTTGAGAGGTTCTTGTATATTTACAAATTATGTTAATTGTAATATTACCTTATTACCCTACAAAGTTTCATTATTTCTATTTTTTAGGTATAGTTCAGTAGTTAGGCTTCAATTCAAATATTTGATAAGATTAGCAGAAAGATTAACCAACAGAATAAATATCCATCAAATTTCAATCAAATTAGCACTTCAGCACATAAAATCCATTTATTTAGGTGAAAGCTCTTTTCTAGGGAAGTATTTGTTGATCATTATCACAAGTTTCTAGAGTAAATGTCCAAGTAAGCCCTAAGTTATAACTTTCCATGGAAAGAACATATTTATAATACTAAATATGAAGCCATTTAATTTTCAAGAATGAGGATGTTAGAAATTTTATAAACATTTACGAGCTTAAAGACATTCACAATGAAACCTTAAACATACACAGAAACTTCAATCTATCATAACATTCAGGAAGCAAAACTTACTCAAATAAAGAGAAAATAAATGACCTAGGTTTTTAAAATGCTATGGAATTTGATTTCCTTGAACCTAATTTACTTCTAAACTTTCTCACTTGTTTCTACCAATTCTCACTACTTCCTTTCAGAAATCCACCCCTTTCAATAGACAACATTTCCTGGGGCTTCATAAACCACATATTTTAGTTAATTTTTCCTGGCCTCTCACCATGCACCAATTTCCATACTTTGTCATTTTATTATCTGATAGGCACTGAAATTTGCTTTGAATAAGCAGCACCATCTTACATAACTAGAAGTCTTTCATCTTGGAACTACACCCATCTGAAACAATCTGGAACAAGGAAGAAAACAAGTTGGTGAGCAGCCAGGACACTGTCACAAAGACCAGACTCCTCAACTCAGAATTTACTCTTTGGAGAGTTCCTCAGCCCTCACTCAGAGCCTGCCTACCTTTTTTTTTTTGAGACAGAATCTCACTACGTCACCCTTGGTAGAGTGCTCTGGTGTCATAGCTCAGACCAACCTCAAACTCCTGGGCTCAAATGATTCTCCTGCCTCAGCCTCCCAAGTAGCCAGGACTACAGGTGCCTGCCACAATGCCTGGCTATTTTTTTGGTTGCAGTTGTTTAGCTGGCCTGGGCTGGGTTCGAACCCTCCATCCTAGGTGTATGTGGCTAGTGCCATAACCACTGTGCAACAGGTGCCAACCTGGAGCCTTCCTACTTTGGTGTTGTTCTTTTATCAATACATCTCAAGGACATTAATGAATGATGTAATGATCTTGAATCATAGCTACAAGTTAACTTGTGTTCTGTAAATAAGAATAAATTAGAACGAGAAGTGGGCCGTTTATCACTGAATAAATTCTATTCAAAACGAATGACATAGAATAAGTTTCAGCACTTAGAAAATGAGCTTTATTAGTTTCAAAATAAATTTTTATGGAACATGTCACTTCCTAATAATGTTTTTAGATTCACCCACCAGTGGTTAACTAGTGATTTCCAATTTACTTTACTTTAAAAATGAAATGTGTTTGTAGAACAGTTTGAAGATAACTAAAGAAACCCTAGGGCATCAGAAAACCTCTTGCCTTGCTGTAACAGCTACACGGATAGAAAGAAAAGTCTGTATGATGCGTCACAATTAGCCCTATTGGCTCTGAATTCAGAAGTGTGGGTTCAAATTGTTAACTCTGTCAGGGAGGATTTATATGAGCTTCATCAAACAACGTCGCTGTTCTCTGTCTCAGTTTATTCATTTGTGAACAGAAAAAATAAATGTGGTTGCATCTTGGTGTGGAGCACAGAGCAAAGCACGAATAAAGTTCATTTTAACTGTTTGTACATAATTTTAGTTTTATTAATGTCAGAAACACACCTATTAGATACATGGAGAAAAATCAGACAGGATTTCAATATCTTAGCATTGTAGGGAACTTAAAAATTTTTTTTTTTTTTTGTGATTTTTTTTTTTGGCCGGGGCTGGGTTTGAACCTGCCACCTCCAGCATATGGGACCGGCGCCCTACTCCTTGAGCCACAGGTGCCGCCCGGAACTTAAAATTTTTTTATTGAGGAGCACATAGAGACTATCTAGCGCAACTTTTTCAACCAATGTAGTTGAACTTTTCAAGTTTTCTGATAGTCATGAATATCTTCATGCAAAATTCATGGAAAGGAACTATTTTAGGAGTTTTCTTTCTTTTGTGGGATGACTCTGCCCACTTCATCCATTAGTCCTAAGTCTACCTCTTAGACCAACAGAGAATAAAAATGTTCACCTTTTATTAGGGGTACAAAATGTTCATGTAATGTACTACACCTCTTACATCTATCATTGTTAATGCTCTTAATAACCCTACAGAATTGATATTCTCAGCTCTATTTTAGAGATTTCAAAATTGAGGCATTGAAGGCCAAAGACTTTTTCTGAGGTCATACAGTTAATATGTTTAAAAATGATGAAATGTTCTCATCTGTAAATGCCTTTTTTTTTTGTTTGTTTGTTGGGGACTCATTGAAGGTACAAAGAACCAGATTATACTGATTGGCGTTTATTAGATGAAGTCCCTCTTGTAATTGTGTCCCACCCCCAAAGGTGTGTCACTCACAGTGACCCCCTCCACCCTTCTTCCTCCTTTCCTCCCTTTTCTCTCCCCTTCCCCCACCCCCAGAGTAACAGCCCTTTAAAATGTTTGAAAGTAAGTACCAGTTTTAGAGTCATTGTGGCAACAAATGGAATGAGGAGGAACTTGGGGAGGAGAGGGAGTTTTTGCAGTGCTCCTAAAAGCCCAGAACACAATGGGCAGTAACACTTTAAGAATCTAATTCCTACAACAAGAAATTCCCCCAGCTCATCCTTATATGGTAGGAGGACTTCCTATCTATCATCCTTCCATGAATATTTAACACATTTTAATATTGTTCTTAAGTGTGGTGCCTAGGGATGAATATTCTTTTTCAGATAGAAATTGCCTATCCTGATTTAGATATTACTCTATTATATTGCCTAAGACTTTTTATTACCTTACTGCTATAGCAAAATCTTGGCTAATGTTCAACTGGAGATCAACTAAAGGTTCAAGTCTTCCCCTTTTCTCGGTAAAAATGCTATCATGCCTGGTGTCTCCAATCTTGTACACACACAGGGCAATTTTTTGTTCATTTGTTTGTTTTTCCAATCATAGCATGTCTGTTAATTTCATTTTATGGGTTTCATTTTGGTGTTTTGCCTTGTCAAGATCATTTTGAATCTTAATTTTGTCATCTGACATATTAGCTCTGCCTTTCAACTGAGCGCTGTTTGTGAATTTGATAACTATGCTTTCTATTCCTTCATGCAGGCTGTTGATGAAAATATTGAACAGCACAGGGCAAAGATACAATCCAGCAGCCTGATACCAGCAGCATTTCAGTTAGTGATGCTCCTTCTGAATGAATAATTGTCTATCAATAAAAAATAGTGTAGCTTTTTTGGGTATAATATTTAATAGTTTCAAAGCCTTATATTAAACTTCATCATATAATACATTATAGCAATCTAATCCAGTCTGACTGGGTAGGCAAGAGGAATTAGGTTCTTAGAGGAGTGTTACTGCCCATTGTGTTCTGGGCTTTTAGGAGCACTGCAAAGACTCCCTCTCCTCCCCAAATTCCTCCTCATTCCATTCTTTGCCACAATGACTCTAAAAGAATTTTATTCTTGCGACTTAAATAAGAGTTTTGTGTACTGTTAAAATGCCATATTTTTGTGTTTTCTTCACCATATCATTTATTATCATACCATATGTTCTACTTTTTATCTTGTTTATTGTCTAACTCACTAAAACGTGAGCTCCATGCAATAGAATATTTTTTCTATTTTCCTAACTGCTATGTCCTAGTGCCTAGAACACATAGTAGATGCTTGTAGTATATACTAAAAAAAGTATAATTAAATCATTGAAAAACTTTAAGGCTTATAAATCTGTCAAGTTTTGCATAAGTGTATTTGTAGTCAAGGGCCAATTTTGACCAATGAAGCCCCATTGAAGCAGCAAATGTCTGTGAACCAAATACATGTGAGCTCTCTGCTACTGATGTCAGCCCTGGGGTCCCCTCTTCCTGCAACTCTAACCCAGTGTGTTGGGGGCTGGTTGCTTCCCCTGTGTTCTCCAAGTTCCCTACCATTTTTTTCTCTGTGGCCTAGGTTTTAAAATGGCTTGCCCCACAAGACCCAATTCAAGGGTTTATTCTCATGACCGTTCTAGTCTTACAGCTTTTCTGAAATGAGAAACATCTTGCCTTGAGATGGTAGTTTTAGATGAGGAATGCCTGGTCAGTTCCTCCTTTTGCTCACCGTAATCTTCACCACTTAGACTCTACAACAAGGACTTGCCCCTCTTCTACTTGGTAGCGCATGTGGGAAGCTTGCCTGCAGTTTCACTGCGGACGCCTTCAGCTCTCAGGCCCAAATGAAGCACAGGGCTCGGTTGGGTCTGATCAAGTCTCATCACTCTCTCATTTCTTCTCATATTCTTCTGCAATGAAGCCAGTGAATTATAGACAGGACAAACAGCTAGGGAACATGAGGTCATTGATAGCAGGAAAATGAGACAAATAGGGACAAATTCTGCCTGTCAAGCTGATTTTCATGCACATAAGGCCCCTGCCGATTTCTGAAAGAGTTTGTATGTACCCCTCTTCAGACATGATAGGGTATATATTGCATACACCAAGAGATTTTTTGTCAGTTTTACACTGGAGAAAGAGAAATGACCTAATTACTGCTTTCAAATTAATGATGGATTGTGTCTATCTGTGTTTCTCCTTTACCAGGAATAAAACTAGAGGAAACAGGCTTAATCTGTAGCCTGACTTTTGTAGTTTAAACATAAAGGAGAATTACCTGACAGTGAGTAGTGGATTATGAATTTGTTTCTTATGAGATTTAGATTTCCATTTGGCTGGGTATGTCTGATGCACAGTTGCCTCTGAAAGTGGTCGAGATGGGCGTGTATGTAGGTTAAATGACTTTTCAAAGATTCTTATCCTTAAAAATTTATGATTAACTTTTTCTTTCTTTTTCTCTTAAATTTCAGATTGATATGTGGGTACAAATGATTAGGTTACAATGTTTGCATTTGATAGGTAACATCCTGTTTATGATTAACTTTTTGAAACAATGGAATGCAAAGGCCTTCAAGCTTTCCTAATATTTTTAATGTAGGATGATATGAACTTGAATTTATTGGAGAAGTACATTTAAAAATAACTTTAAAAATGAATGTTCAGACACTTTGAGAGTGTAGGAGGGTAGATCCTTGAATTGTGAAAAGATTGAACATGGTTTACTAAATGTATTTCTGAGATTGCCCTAGATGAAGGTGTTATTTATTATGTTTCATATTTCTTAAAGTGAGTTTGAATTTGAAAAAAATAATTTTTTCATGTGAAAGTATTTGATTTTAGATAATTTTTTTTTTTTTTTTTTGCAGTTTTTGGCCAGGGCTGGGTTTGAACCCACTACCTCCGGCACATGGGGCTGGCACCCTACTCCTTTGAGCTACAGGTGCTGTCCAATTTTTTTTTTTTTTTTGAGACAGAATCTCACTATATTGCCCTCTGTAGAGTGCCGGGCATCACAGCTCACAGCAACCTCCAACTCTTGGGCTTAAGCGATTCTGTTGCCTCAGCCTCCCAAGTAGCTGGGACTACAGGAGCCTACCACAATGCCTGGCTTTTTTTTTTTTTTTTGGTACTTGTTGTTTGGCAGGCCTGGGCTGGATTTGAACCCACCAGGTCTGGTGTATGTGGCTGGCACCCTAGCTGTTAAGCTACGAGTGCTCAGCCGTGATTTTAGATAATATTGATAGTAGCAAATTTAATGGTCATCATCTTTGCCCACAAGTTGATAGAAAATCTTTGTAGTAATTAAGTTACTCAGATAATCAAATGATAGAAAATGGTAGTAGAAATAAAATCAACAAATATTTACAGTAAGGTCATATGATATAATTAGAGAATAAATAACAATAGATAAGAAAAAAAGATTTAAAGTGACCGTGGAGTTATTTTAGTTATCTATATAAATGTCAAAATATTAAAATTCTGCTAAATTTACATATGATACTTGCATTTAAACCATTATCTCAAAAATAAATGCAAAATGTTAAAATTACGAACTTCCAAGTCATGATAAAAATGTTAAAGACATATAATTAAAGAAGAGACTTTTTTTTTTGAGACAGAGTCTGACTATATGGCCCTGGGTAGAGTGCTATGGCATCACAGCTCACAGCAACCTCCAACTCTTGGGCTACAGTGATACTCTTGCCTCAGCCTCCCAAGTAGCTGGGACTGCGGGCACCCACTGCAACACCAGTCTGTTTTTTTGTTGTAGTTGTCATTGTTGTTTAGCTGGCCCAGGCTAGGTTCAAACCTGTCAGCCTTGATGCATGGTGGTGTCATAACCACAGTGCTATGGGTGCTGAGCAAGAAGAGACTTTTTGATGATATATAGAATATTAACCACACAAGCTACTTTGTGTGACTTTCAAGATCGAAGATGACTACTTGTGTTTACTTTCTTGATTCTCCATGTGAATTGATTTGCACATGCACAAACAGAAAAAGAATGACTTATTTTTGCCAACACGTTTTGATGATTTAATTAACAAATTTTAAAGGAACATAAAAATTATGCCACTTATGTCAAATGCTAGTATTTGTATAATAATTTAGAAAATGTGACATGATCTTCAGGTTGGGCAACTCTTTCTTAAATACATAAGGTAATGCACAAAGTTCTTTAGATGCATCTAAAACAGGTACACTGTTAGTTTTTTTCTGGGGCGGTATTTCCATTTAGCTTTGTTTAAAAAGAAAAGTGATTCAGGAATCTCACACAAGGCATGTGGAATAAGTTATTTTCCTAAAGAATAGAAAGTTTCAGAAATGTGTTATGTACTATGTAAATGTAAAAAAAGCATCTCTAATTTCACAATTATAGGCAGGATTGGTGAATTGCAGGTAGAATTACAAATCATATTTTACTGAAGTTCATGTTACTGTGGGAATTATATTAATTGTATTATTTTTCTTTCTTTTTTTGGAAAACCTTCTGCCTGTTTACTGAGTCTGCCAATCATTCCCCAGACCCTTTACTCCATGTGATAGGCTATTACTCAGAGTCTTGGTTAGATCTCCACATCCTCACCATAACCCTTGTCATTTTCAGTATAAGTAAGTAATTAAGAAGATAAGCATGTCATTTTGAAATAGGAAATTCTGGGTTTGGGTGAGATTAGAAAATTTTGAGAATAAAATTGTAGATGATCCTACATTATGTGTTTGGGAAATGAATAATTTGAGTGAGAAACTCATACTGAGAAATCATCCTCTATCATTAAAAAATAATCTTACAAAGTTATATTTAAATGTGCCAACAAAGGTAAATTTTAGCTCCAAAAAGATGAGGTCCTCTTAAAAAAAGGACTTTTGAAAGTTAATCTATTATTTACACGGCCCATTATTATCTAAACTCTTAAAACTAAAAAATCTGTGAGGATTTTAATCCCTACTGGCATCTCGCTAGTTGTCCACCTTCCAAGATTTACTTTTCCCTTCTTCCTTGGCCCATGGCCACACCACTCAGACTCCATTCCCCAACCCCCTTTGCTGTGAATGCCGTGGTGACCAAGTGTACGGACAGGAGTGTATGGGCACATCACGGGTGCAACTTCATCCTTACTCACTTACTTGCCCTGGGCTTACCCGCATTTCATGTCCTGTGAGCTGGAACGTGGACACGTTCAAGATCTAGTTTGACCATGGGATAGAACCATGCCCTAGAGCAGCAGTCCCCAGCTTTTTTGGCATCAGAGACGAGATTCATGGAAGATAATTTTTCCACAGATGGGGATTGGGGGAGAATTAGATTCTCATAGGGAGTGTGCAACCTCGATCCTTTGCAGGCATACTTTACAGTGGGTTTGCTCTTCTATGTGACTGTAATGCCCTGCTGACGGTAAGTGGAGCTCAGGCGGTGAGGCCAGCGATGGGGCGTGGCTGTAAATACAGATGAAGCCTCATTCATCTGTGCACGGTTCACCTCCTGCTGTACTGTCGGCTTCCTGACAGGTCATGGACCTGTATTGGTCTGTGGCCCTGGGGATTGGAGACCGCAACTGCAGGCATGGCAGAGCACCAAGGTAAAAGGCACGTGGCCCCTTTATAACAGGTTGAAGTGAAACATCACCAAGCTGACTATTCACGTTAGGAGGTAAGAGACAGATAGTGCCTGACTCTTTAACTTACTGTATTTATTTATTTATAAATACAGACGCTTACCTGTACTCTAACCTATAAACTTTCAGGACAAATACTTTATGGACAAATGTTTCAAACCAAGAAAAAATATTAGAGTGAGATGTCAAATAATTTTGGGGGTAAAATGAAGATGAATAAGAAAAGCTTTAAGTTTATTCTTGTTTATGTTTTAGTCTCTTTACCCCTCAGATCAGCTATCACCCCTGTCCACTCTATTTGCTGCCATAGGAAACTAGCCTACGTGGAGTATAGAAACTGACTTTATTGCCCTGTTTTCTGTTTGACAAAACGGAGTTGTGGCAAACTGATCAGAGGTAGAAGAACGAGGCCAAGGTATTTTTCTCCCGGCTCAGTCCATGTGAGGGTACAGTGGGCTGTTCTTATTACTCTAACCCGAAGTCACTGGCTCGTTCAAAGTAGGCTTTCCTACATAATCCTCCTTTCTTTCACAGTAAGTGCTCCCTTCCTTTGTCCCTTTATTTTATTTATTTATTTTTATAATTCAGGGGTCTCACAAGCCTCCAACTCCTGAGCTCAAGCAATCCTCCTGCCTCAGCCTCCCACAGTGCTGGGATTACTGGTGTAAACACGGATCACAGGATCATCCTTTCTTGCTCCCCGTCCCTCTGTTGACACCTTTATGAATAGTTACTTTGTAATTATCTTGAGTGTTAAGAAAATTTTATCCTGAGTGTTCCATCTGTTTTCTCTTGGGAACCTGACTGTGCATTATCCTTTAAATGTTAATAGAATGCTATCTGAATAGTAGAAAATTATTTATGATTAATTTGAAATTACTTTTATGAACACATTATTATTGTTGAATGGAAATTGGAGAAAAAGTGTGCAACATTTTTAATAAAGAGTTATTTATTTTGTCCCCTATGTTTTCTTGGAAACCCGTTAGGTAGACAGTTCTGTTGCCTCCTAAAGGATTGAGATAAGGAACTAGGGAAAGGATCACAAAAAGCTAATATTTTGTTCTTCACTAAATGATGGACAGTGGTCAGTCATTTGTGTGGTAAACCAGTCACAGTTTACTGCTAGTTCTTTTGTGGTCTGAGATTTTATCTTTCCATCCTTCCTAAATCTTTAACCAGATTTTAGTACTGAAATGATCAAGAGATTTTAAGTGCAAAAATTTAGAGAAGATCTACTTACAGTCCCTTAAATCATATTCTAATACATATAATCTATCCATATCCCTAATTAACAGTTTTCATTTTCAAGAGTTAGTAGAGCATTATTAAAATTGATTGGCATCTATTCTATTTGCAGTTAAGGCCAATCTTAGAGAAATTTGGAGAGTGGGTATAAATCCAGTTTTAATTTTGACTAGCCACTTTTTCTTCTCTTAGAACACCTGTTAGGTACTCAAGATAGTCTTTCCAGAGGCCAAGCCCAACCTCCCATCTTCCAGAGACACTAGAGTTTTTCTTCAACAGTATTCCTGGACGTTTTTCATACCTTTCCAGATTCTCTCTTACTTTTGTCACCAAAGTTTTCTTTACCTCTCTCCTAATATTTTACATCTTTATCAAGGTACCAGAAAATCTGATCAACAAATTGAACCAAAAATGATAGTGGCGGATACAATAATATGGTGTATATTTATATTTTGACTTGTAGGACTTAACATTTTATTAATATTAGGCTTGTGTCAGAACCAATGAGAAAGATATTTTTGTATGAGATTTCTCCTGTTAAAGACAATCAGATAATATCCATTTCAAATGAACATCAAATAGGCAAAAATACCATGAGAACAGCCTAAGCTTTACCTGGAAATCTTTACCCTCATTGACCCCCATATGGGATAACCCTCTCTCACTACTTTTTTCTCTCTCTTCCTGCTTGGAGGCATCAAAACTGCCTAATCTGGAGGAAGAGGAAGGAAGCTTATGGAAAGAGAGGGACACACTTTATAAAAACCTGCTCTTGTGGGGATTTTTGTAAGAACTAATTCAGTCTCTAGAGAGCAAGAACTTGGTCATTATTGTGGGAATGGCCTCAAGCTGCTTACAAGGGTAGAACTTTCATGACCCAACACTTCCTGTTAGTACCGACCTCTTAAACTTCTTTCTTTTACTATTACCACACTGGGAATTAAGATTTCAACATAAGTTTTATTGGGGATACTCAAAGCATACAAAAAATGTTCTGCATATTATGATCAGGATATTATGGGTGGCATTCCATGGAAAATAATTTTCCTCTATTTTGAATGTTCTTATGTCAATGACAGTCTAAATCCTCTTTAGAGCTAAATTGTAATATTTCATGGACAGAAATTATTTTTGTAATTAGACAGATTAAGATGACGGGATTAACTGGTGGTAGTCTCATAAAATAGTTTTAGTTTTTTGTTTATAAATTTAGATATGAGTTTTCTACATAAGACTGAGTAGGTCAGAAACTTAAATCTGTTGAAGTATTTTATGTATCCCTCATTATGTTTAAGTTTAAAAGGGAATTTAAAATATACAACTTAAGGAAGAAACTGAGAAACTATTTTGCAGAAGTAACTATACCTGATTTTGTATCTTGCATTATATTTATTTATTTATTTATTTTTTATTGTTGGGGATTCATTGAGGGTACAATAAGCCAGGTTACACTGATTGCAATTGTTAGGTAAAGTCCCTCTTGCAATCATGTCTTGCCCCCATAAAGTGTGACACACACCAAGGCCCCATCCCCCTCCCTCTGTCCCTCTTTCTGCTCTCCCCCATAACCTTAATTGTCATTAATTGTCCTCATATCAAAATTGAGTACATAGGATTCATGCTTCTCCATTCTTGTGATGCTTTACTAAGAATAATGTCTTCCACGTCCATCCAGGTTAATACGAAGGATGTAAAGTCTCCATTTTTTTTTAATGGCTGAATAGTATTCCATGGTATACATATACCACAGCTTGTTAATCCATTCCTGGGTTGGTGGGCATTTAGGCTGATTCCACATTTTGGCGATTGTAAATTGAGCTGCAATAAACAGTCTAGTACAAGTGTCCTTATGATAAAAGGATTTCTTTCCTTCTGGGTAGATGCCCAGTAATGGGATTGCAGGATCAAATGGGAGATCTAGCTTGAGTGCTTTGAGGTTTCTCCATACTTCCTTCCAGAAAGGTTGTACTAGTTTGCAGTCCCACCAGCAGTGTAAAAGTGTTCCCTTCTCTCCACATCCACGCCAGCATCTGCAGTTTTGAGATTTTGAGATGTGGGCCATTGTCACTGGGGTTAGATGATATCTCAGGGTTGTTTTGATTTGCATTTCTCTAATATATAGAGATGATGAACATGTTTTCATGTGTTTGTTAGCCATTCGTCTGTCGTCTTTAGAGAAAGTTCTATTCATGTCTCTTGCCCATTGATCTATGGGATTGTTGGCTTTTTTCATGTGGATTAATTTGAGTTCTCTATAGATCCTAGTTATCAAGCTTTTTTCTGATTGAAAATATGCAAATATCCTTTCCCATTGTGTAGGTTGTCTCTTTGCTTTGGTTATTGTCTCCTTAGCTGTACAGAAGCTTTTCAGTTTAAAGAAGTCCCATTTGTTTATTTTTGTTGTTGTTACAATTGCCATGGCAGTCTTCTTCATGAAGTCTTTCCCCAGGCCAATATCTTCCAGTGTTTTTCCTATGCTTTCTTGGAGGATTTTTATTGTTTCATGCCTTAAATTTAAGTCCTTTATCCATCTTGAATCAATTTTTGTGAGTGGGGAAAGGTGTGGGTCCAGTTTCAGTCTTTTACATGTAGACATCCAGTTCTCCCAACACCATTTATTGAATAGGGAGTCTTTCCCCCAAGGTATGTTCTTGTTTGGTTTATCAAAGATTAGGTGGTTGTAAGATGTTAGTTTCATTTCTTGGTTTTCAATTCGATTCCAAGTGTCTATGTCTCCGTTTTTGTGCCAGTACCATGCTGTCTTGAGCACTATGGCTTTGTAGTACAGACTAAAATCTGGTATGCTGATGCCCCCAGCTTTATTTTTATTACTAAGAACTGCCTTAGCTATACGGGGTTTTTTCCGGTTCCATACAAAACGCAGAATCATTTTTTCCAAATCTTGAAAGTACGATGTTGGTATTTTGATAGGAATGGCATTGAATAGGTAGATTGCTTTGGGAAGTATAGACATTTTAACCATGTTGATTCTTCCAAGCCATGAGCATGGTATGTTCTTCCATTTGTTAATATCCTCTGCTATTTCCTTTCTGAGGATTTCATAGTTTTCTTTATAGAGGTCCTTCACCTCCTTCATTAGGTATATTCCTAGGTATTTCATTTTCTTTGAAACTATGGTGAAGGGAGTTGTGTCCTTAATTAGCTTCTCATCTTGACTGTTATTGGTGTATACAAAGGCTACTGACTTGTGGACATTGATTTTATATCCTGAAACATTACTGTATTTTTTGATGACTTCTAGGAGTCTTGTGGTTGAGTCTTTGGGGTTCTCTAAGTATAAGATCATGTCGTCAGCAAAGAGGGAGAGTTTGACCTCCTCTGCTCCCATTTGGATTCCCTCGATTTCCTTGTCTTGCCTAATTGTATTGGCTAGAACTTCCAGCACTATCAACATGTATATTCTAAATTCCCTTTCTGTCATTCCTAACATTTCTTTATAGGTGGAATCCTCTGCAGTAGCTACCTCATGGCCCTTGGCGGGGTTGTTCTGGACTGGTTCTTCATGTTGCCTGGAGTTTTCTGCTGATTCTTCCTCATGAGTGATTTTTTTAATCTGTTTCCTTGCCCTAATTTTCCTTTTACTTCCTCTTGCTCTTTAAGTTCTCGTGCCTTTTGTGTCTTACTTTGCGATGCCTGGTGGTGCCTGAGCTGTGACTGTGCAAAACACTTTTCTGTCTGGTTCATTCCCTGTTGGTTCCCTGCTAGGCGGTGAGGCTAGGCGATACAGGAGAGAGTGTGGCTTTTTGTCCCATCACTCCCAGATCCAGCCTTACTGTTGAAACAGAGCTGTATCTTGCATTTTAAAGAGCTAATGTCCCTTTTGTGAAAACAATCCAGAAAATCATTATGATTTGAGCACTGTGAGTACTATTAACTTGAAAATTGCTTTGTTATCATTTTTGACCTTATTACAGCATCTAGGTTCACTGTAGACCAACAATTAAGTGATTTTCATCTTTGGGAACAGAGGCATAAGTAAACTGTTTTTATTAACATAAAATTCATATTATATTAATTTGCCATATGGACATTCCTAATACACAAAGGCTGACTAATCACCGACATCAAAACCATCATATTTATAATACTCCAGAAAAAAGGGAACTCTGAACATTGCTGCTCACATGTTTTATGATTTAATTTTTTTTGCCTTAATACAGTAAAAGAAATTCAGCCATCATTTATAGAAATGTATTGCCTGGAGGCTTAGAAAGTTCTTGATATTTAGCAAGCAGGAGAACTAAAACTAAAATTGTGGCTTATGAATAATGAAACAGGAAAATCTACTCCCTCTGGTAAAATAGACATAAATACAGTATACCTTTCCAAATATTTGTTTATTTGTCTATTTTACTTACTCCTGCCCATAGGATTACTCCCCCCCTTTAAATGGAAATGACTAGAAAGTGTTCCCAGCTGACAAATCTATTTTCAGAAATACTCAGATTTTTATTTCATTGGTAAAACATATTTACGATTTATAATTATATACATATCTTTTAAATAAAAAATATGTGGTAATGATGGTGATCAGGCATCTGAAGTGGGGAAACATTCCCAAATTAAAGCTTCTTTTCCTATTCAGAAAGTGACCTAGAAATGTCTTTCAGTGCCTTAGGATATCTGGCCTCGCCAGCCCTAGGGAGGGTTGAGAGTTGAGAGTTGTCTCTGAAGTTTGTCTTTATGTTCTATTAACAAGCCCTAACCTTGAGGCAGATCTGATTTATGGGCTTGCCTTGGTTCCTCCTCTCAAAGAGGTGGACTGGGGAAGCAAAAACACCGCTAAGCTATCAGTCACAGCTCACTGTGACCAGCGGATTTAGATTCCCTTCCTTACTCGTGTTTCCTGAACTGTCTTCATTATATTATGATTCTGGTGCCCACCTTGTCTGAAAGGCAGGCTTCCACGTATTTTTATTTTATTTTATTTTACTTTCAGTTTGTACCTATCCTGACTGGGGTAGTTTATTTGATAGTGTTTAAATTCAGCTTATTTTGAAATTATGACTATATAAATGTATTAGGGATAAACTTTTTGTATAGTCTTCTTAACATTTGGATGTTTGAAGATAAGGGATGAATTCAGAAACTGAATTTCTCTTTCAGGTTTGTTTATTCTTTCTGACAACTTGTTAGTTAAGAATGGCTTTAAGCCAGAGCACATAATTCTTTTCTTATCTAGATGAAGGTGGGATGGTCAAGAAAAGGTCTTTAAAAGGAACAGCTGAAAGGATGATCCTGCAGGTACTATCATCGGAGAGAGGGGTGAAATTTTTAGCAATTCCTGCAATAGTATCGTGTTACTATTTTAGAAGATTTACCAAAGCTTAATCAGACTCAAATGTAAGTATTATTGGCTATGTGCTAAAGTGTGTTAGGTAATATTATTCCATTTAATAACCATGTTACCTTATTAATGTTCCCTTTTTAAATGGGGGTTTTGAAGCTCAGAAATGTTCATTAACTTGCTTAAAGTTGACATAGCTTGTAAGAAGTAGGGAAAGTAATTGATCTCAGGTCTCCTGGACTCTACAATACTTGTTCTTAGCTACTGTGGTGATTAATGACACAACCAAAGACAAAAGTGAATGAGTTAAATCATTGTGCTATTTTTTCAGACTTCTCCTAGCTCCATAACACAATTCAAAGCAAGAGTTCCAGAAATAGTTTAAGCAGTGTCAGCATCACTGTAATTATTGTGGAACCTAGTATGATAATGACCTTCCTTGAAATATCATGCTAATTAAATGTATTTATTAAAGGGAGCATTGGCCTCCTAGAAAGATCACAGTTCAGGAATTTAAAAGATTTTAATTTTAATTTTAATCCTGCCATCACCTTCCTATGACATCTTGGGTAAATCTTTTAACCATGTCCTGAGCCATATGTAAGAATAATAATGAACAGTTTTCATAGCTATTATACGTTGTCAAAGTCACTGTGTAAATGCTTTCTAAAAGGTTTAGAAAATGCTCACAAATATAATGCATCATTGTAAGTAAATTTGTCTCAGTTTATGGTTCTTAAAGTTTCCAACAGAGCAAATGAGAATCAAGGACACCAGCTTGTTACGCGTGTCCATGGGACATGTCCTTTCTTCTTGGCACTGTTCTTGGCAGGTAGGTGCTCAGTATATGTTTGTTTAATAAGGCAATGAATGAACACAGAAGCAGAACTAATAACTAAAACAGATTTAGTGGCGTATATACACAATAGAATGCTATTCAGTCACAAAAAAGAATGAAATCATGTCTTGCAGCATCAAGGATGGAACTGGAGGCCCTTCTTGTGGAGGGCCCTTATACAATGTATCGATCAGGCACAAAAACAGGATGGCGGAGGCGTACTTTAGGAAACCTGCTTGCAGGCTGCGCCCTGGCAACAACCTTGCCGCCCCGTGCCCTTTGCGCTCATTGGAGAGATATCTAAGTCAAGAAACCGCAATAACAGGATGTGTCCTAGAGTATATATACAGAGTGCTGTAAACAAGGTGAGAGAGAGAGCTTTTCCATCCTGCTCTCCCCGGACAAGGTTAGAGAGCTTTTCCATCCTGCTCTCCCCGGACAAGCTGCTTGTACCTGATAATAAACCTGCTGAAAGCTGACTATGTTGGTGTGTTCGTCCCTGCTGGCCGGTGGCCGAGCGACACCGACAACTGGTGCCGAAACCCGGGAAACTTCAGGATCCCCTCTCGAGACTGCTTTCAGCTGACAGGTAAGCCGCCCCCTCGTGCCGGGTTTGTCCGGGTAGCCCCACCAGGTAGATAAGTGGTGGGGGAGACTTCTGCGGTAGCCGCAGAGCTTGCAAGGGAGGAGAAGGGATCTGGCTCGCGACAAAAGCGAGGGCCCACGTTCAAAGCGGGGGAGGAAAAGGGATCTAGCTCGCGACAAAAGCGAGGGCCCGCGATCAGAGCGGGGGAGGAAAAGGGATCCAGCTCGCGACAAAAGCGAGGGCCCGTGATCAGAGCGGGGGATTGTGTACACGGGTCATTGGCCACGACCATAGTGGCGGGTGTTAGTCTTTTGTTAAGTGTGTGTACTGTCTGGTGTTCGTGACCCCTTTTGTTGTATCTGTCTTGAGTCTGAGTGAGAACAGCAGTTCGTTGCCTGTCCTCGTTCAACACAATCTTCTTCATTTTTAATTTTTTAACTTTGGATGCCAAAGGGCAAACAGCAGCAGACCGCCACTGCCTTGGTCGCCAAACCAGCTCCCCAGTGCAAGTGCGCTGGAAGGATGTCCTTACCAGCCAATGGCGTGGCCCAGACCCGGTTCTCATCTGGAACCGAGGTGCAGTTTGTGTTTCTCCACAGGACCAGAGCTCCCCGGTGTGGGTCCCAGAAAGACTCACCCGTCCAGTGAACCCCTCACACGATGAAGCCGCGCCCATGGAGCCACATCCAAGCGCGACTTCAGAGTCACCGCAGCCCTTGTCACGGCCATCGCCACAGCCCTCGCAGCCAGCCACCGCTACTGCTGTCAACCAATTGTCCACCTCAGTTGCGGAGGCCCTGCGCACCCGGGCCGCCGCAGCCGGACACCTTCGCGCTGGACTGTTGTTGGTCGATTAGGGAGTGGACATTTTGCAGCAGCGGGTGGATGATGTGGAGAGATGCCTCTCCTTTGGTTGTTTAGTTCCTTGTGTGTTACCCCCACAATTTTTGAACCTAATGGTACCCTGTGTAATGCTTCCTTGCAACTATCCCGTTACCTTCTGGGGAGCTGGGATGTGGAATTTGAAAACCTCACCTACCAAATGTTGAATCATATTGTTAGTATCAATAGCACTCGAGTACAAGTAATTACCGCTCACGATATTCTAGGAAAAGTAACTAGTTTGCTCTCCCATGCCCGCAATTGGGCCGGCACCACGGCTTTAAGTATTATACTTCTAGTTGCCATAGTCTTTTGCATCAAACTTCTCCTTACCCTCCGCCAAAAACAACAACCAGACTGCGTCATCGTCCAGCAGGCCCTCCTCGCCCTCCAAGCAGGAGGTTCCCCCCAAATCTGAATTAGCATGCTGGACCAGTAGCCAATGACGGGTAAGATCCCCCCCAATGTAGATCAACCTAAGACAGAGGACAGGCCACTACTGCCTATACCCTCCATGACGGGTAAGACTATACTCGGAAAGGGGGACAACCTAAGACAGGCATGGTCACAACTCGCAATAAATAAATAAAAAGGGGGAGATGTGGAGGGCCCTTATACAATGTATCGATCAGGCACAAAAACAGGATGGCAGAGGCGTACTTTAGGAAACCTGCTTGCAGGCTGCGCCCTGGCAACAACCTTGCCGCCCCGTGCCCTTTGCGCTCATTGGAGAGATATCTAAGTCAAGAAACCGCAATAACAGGATGTGTCCTAGAGTATATATACAGAGTGCTGTAAACAAGGTGAGAGAGAGAGCTTTTCCATCCTGCTCTCCCCGGACAAGGTTAGAGAGCTTTTCCATCCTGCTCTCCCCGGACAAGCTGCTTGTACCTGATAATAAACCTGCTGAAAGCTGACTATGTTGGTGTGTTCGTCCCTGCTGGCCGGTGGCCGAGCGACACCGACACTTCTCTTACATGATACAACTCAGACACAGAGAGATAAATGCCACATGTTCTCACTTATAAATGGAAGCTAAATAATGAGTACACGTGGAAGCAGAGTGAAGAATGATGGAACGTGGAGTTCACGGGGGTGAAGCGGTAGGACCGGAGTGGAAGATGGGGCATTTCTTGGCGGGTACAATGTGCGTTGCCTCAGTGATATACATCCTGAAGGTCCTGACTTTACTACAATGTAATATGTCAGTGTATTAAAATTGCACTTGTATCTCATGAATATATACAAATAAAAACCCATAAAATATAGATTAAGAAGATCATCCATGGATTTTATTTTCAACATGTTGCATAATCCTTTGAAAAGTAAGATGGAGTCATGGGAATACCTCAGTCCCCTGAATGTGGAGGTAGGGTTAGAGCTCAACATTGCTGGGATTATAGACTATGTACTTCAAAAAACTTACCCCTTTGCCCTTGAGGTGATATACTTGAAATATCTGGGCATAAAAAGTAACATTTTGTGTAAGAAAACATTCTTCAGGAAACTATGCAGATTACCACCACCACAACAACAACAAAATTAAGAAGTAAAAAATAAATGAAACATTTTTAAAAATAGAAAAACAGGTTATAAAATAAGAATAGAAAGAAAGAAAGCTTTTTTGTGGAGCTGTACAATGTATTTATATTTTAAGCTAAGTGTTATTACCAAAGAGTGAAAAAGTTTAAATAATTAATACGTTTATGAAGTAAAAAGTCACAGTAAGCTAATTTATTATTGAAGAAATATTTTTTTGAGTAAATTTAGCATAGCCTAAGTGTATAGTACTGAGTCTTAAGAAGTGGAGAGTAGTACATGAGGCCTTCACCTTCACTCACCACTCACTCACTGACTCGCCCAGCGCAACTTCCAGTCTCGCAGGCTCCATTCATGGTAAGTGCCCATACAGGTGTACTATTTTTCATATTTTTAAAAATATTTTTATTGTTCCTTTTAAGTGTTTAGATATGTTTAGGTACATGCTTACCATTGTGTTATACTTGCATTCAGTATTGATTACCGTAAGATAGTGTACAGTAATACGCTGGTAGCCTGGGAGGCTCTGCCTTACAGCCTAGATGTGTATTAGGCTGTACCATCCACATTTGTGTTAAGTACACACTATGATTGCAGGTGGATTAAGTTCCCTAATGATGAATTTCTTAGAACATTTCCCTAGTATTAAGCAGAACATAACTGTACTTCTTTTTACAAAGACCATTAGAAGCAGATAGGACTTTCCTGTTTAAAAAATTTATCATAGCAAATGTTCTCAGAAAAATATGACTTTTTACTGAGATATAACTTAGACATTTAAAACAAATGCTTTAAATCAGTGCAAATAAGCCTGTATCTCATAAGACTTGAGCACAGTTAATAAAGGTAAAAGTACATTTTTTTCCCTAAATGAATTGAGTTTAGGAATATGGTACGCGGCCGCTTGGTGGCACTCTTTACTCATTGAAAGGAGCCTTGATGCCTAAAGAAAAAAATGTGTTTGCAATAAAGGAAAGTGACAATCCAGGGAGAATTTCAATAGTCTAATTTTAGACACAGCATTCAGGTGTTTCGGTATTCTGATAGCCTAGATCAGGTGGTTTCCGGAGCTTGCCAGCGCGCTGCAGGTCTAAGAAATGCCACTCAGGTTATGAAATGCATTAGGTTTGCATATAATGATGTTTTTACTCTGCAAAAATTTGGCATATTCGATTTGGCTCTTTGATTTTCTTTTGTCTCCATTTTGGAGGACATGAATTTTAAAGCCTGACCAGTATATGGAAAGCAAATATATAGTAAATGTTTTTCCAAAAGAAGATTCTTTTGAAAACAATTCAACAAAGTAATCTATGCAAACCTTTTGGTTACTAGCCTTATTTACAAATAAGATTTGGAAAAAGGTAACAAGCAACAGCTATCACTAGCCAATTTATTCATTAAAGAGCATTTTTTTAGGAAGTGAGAATTGGGGTAAATGCACACAGGTAATCCTGAATGGAGCAGGGTTGATAAGTCAGTCAGAAAGCAAACTGTTAATAATGGCATCCCGGCCAGCTGTCACTCTTTCCCACAATCAGCCACCATTCCAAAGGTTTAATTTAACATCAATCACTTTAATAGAACATTAGAAAAGAAATTATATTAGAATATTGTCACTGGGACAGAGAGAAATGGAATTTCAGCCTGCCCTGTTCTTGCTATGTATAAAAATACTCAGTGCTAACCATTTTTCAGCATTTAGGGTAAGGGGTGGAAAACATTAAAGACCCATGCCTATCTTCATTACAATCACAGTGTCTGGGCAACAGTCCCAGCCTCCAGCATAAAGAGCCTCCCAGAGCATAGCGCATTAGTGAGTACAGTTCAGCTTTATCAGCTGTGGCATCAATCACGTTCAGAATACTTATATCAGGTCCCCACCCAAGCCACTTAATTATGGAAATCTGTCCAATGCAGAGCTAGCATGCCATTCCATTTGAAATCCTTTTAGACAATCCCATTGACACCAAAAGATGCCACACCTTTCATTTTTGAAGATGCAATTCATTGAGAAGCAGCCACATATTTGGGGGTGTGGTTTCTGCAATTATACCCTGAGAATGAAGGTGTTTCCAAAATACACAGATGATAGCTAAAATGCAAATTTCCAGGCCCTACTAAAGAGTGATGTTAACATAGGGTAAGACTATTTTTAAGAAGCTCTTTGAATGATTATTATGCTCACTAAAGCTTTTGTTTGGTGAGGAGTAATCTTGTGACTATTTGAAAATCAAACATCATTTCTGGCCCCCTTAGTATGTGTTTGCCCCTATTCATCTTCAGAGTGATCAGTTTTCTACTTTTGATTATTCTCTAGGGTTCTTTGGAACCAGGGACTAGGACTTAAAAATAGTGTTTATCAAATATCACAGAACCCGAATAGCCTAGAACTAAACCTACAGAGGAATATTCTGCTGAGTTTTTCATTTATCAGAAAAATACTGTTTTCACAAATATTACTTTTGCTTTATGTGATATCCAAGGATAATAAATAGTGAAGGATGATACTTATCATGTTGAAAGGTTGCATTAATTTAACTGTAATCACTTTAAAAAATTCAAATAAATATACTTAAAAATGTACATTATTTTGTAAAAATCTAACTACTATGTATTTAATAATGTGAAAAAATGGAAACTTAAAGATTTGTGAATTTTCACTAATCTTTTAGTGACTGCTGTGTCTGCTTTTGGTTGGGAAGCAATTGAATATCTGGTTGCAGCATGGAGGGTTGAGTTTCAGTTGATCTCTGGATGGGTATCAGTCATTTGTGACTTCAAGGGTGTCTTGCTTTGAATTAGGTCGGAGACTGTAGATAAAAAGCAGTCAGTGGTTGAAAAGCAAGAAAGCATTTTTTGTGCACATTGCCAAAGGCATGGGTATTCTACTGCATTTTTCCGTATTTCAACTGTATCTTTCTTTCTTAGCATCTTTCTTAGCATCAAACAATGGCTTTAAAATGCCATCTATTGAGAGCTCAATCAATTCCATCTGTAGTTCTTTTGGTGCCTTGGTGATACCACCTAGGTGAAGCATAATGCTAATTTGAGAGTGATGTCATAATTCTCAGTGAACCTTTAATTGTATTCCCCAATTAATAGGTCTATAATAGTTTCAAATTCTTCATATGATTCACTTTTTTTTCTTTTTTTTTTATTAAATCATAGCTGTGTACATTGATATGATCATGGGGCATCATTCACTAGCTTCACAGACCGTTTACCAAGTTTCACATATACCCTTGTAAGATGCACCGCTGGTGTAATCATATGATTTACTTATATCATTTGCTCATCAGTGACCTTTGCAAACTGGGGAAAATCCAAAATCTCCTTTTGAAGAAGTGTTTTGAAAAAAGCTAAATGCTTGTATTTTTTTTTATTAATATTAAATCATAGCTGTGTACATTAATGCGATCATGGAGCACCATACATTGGTTTTATAAACTGGATTTTTTTTTGCCAGATATCATATATAGACTTAGTTTTACCTTGCAAAGAGATATTCAAGTTGTTTTGGTTTGACATACCACGTAGAAATGCCGCATTCCTCTAGAAATCTTTTTTCAACAATTCATATTGCTTATTCGGTTCTTCTAACTGCTCTCACAGAGATAAAATTTTGGCTAACACCTGTCCCTGCAATAGTCAACACTTTAGAATGTTAGGGCAAATCCACACTGAATATCTCATCCTTCAACGTTGGCATATTATGAAACTGAGGATGCTGTGTTGCATTTGCATGAATAATTAACAATTCTTATAATTTGTTGCAAAGTCTCACTTAAAATAGTGGCTTGAGAACAGAGATTTTTTTTCTTTCTTTTTTTTTTTTTTTGTAGAGACAGAGTCTCACTTTATGGCCCTTGGTAGAGTGCCATGGCATCACAGCTCACAGCAACCTCCAACTCCTGGGCTTAAGCAATTCTCTTGCCTCAGCCTCCCGAGTAGCTGGGACTACAGGCGCCTGCCACAACACCCGGCTATTTTTTTTTGGTTGCAGTTCAGTCGGGGCCGGGTTTGAACCCGTCACCCTTGGTATATGTGGCCGGTGCCTTACCGACTGAGCCACAGGTGCTGCCCGAGCACAGAGATTTTGCTGATGAAAGACGTAATGAAAACACAGCACCTGAATTTATTAATACTTTAAAAAATCCATGCAATAAACCCTTAATGTTTTCCTGTCTTGAAAGGTGCACTGTCTGTGCATACACTTACTAAATTTATTATACTAATTCAGTCCAATATCACAACATTTATCTTGAAATGTGTTGAAGATATCTCTTCTTCATGTTCTGTTTGCAATAGTGTCCCAAGCAAGTAGATCTTCATAGCACAGAAAATCTTCTGTTATGACCTGAATGATGTATAAAACCTGAGTCAAGTCAGTACTATCAGTTGATTCATCCAAAGCAATTGAATAATAAATAGTTTTCTTTTGAAGTATCACATGAGGTTATTCTATTAAGTTGAAGGTTATTGATGAGTTGTGGTTCTCCTTTGAGGCAGTTGTTTGTACTTTGAAACATTATTGGTATCTGAGCATCCTAAATTTTTTGTAATGAATTCTTTCACAATTTTTACATCATTGAATGATTTACCTTTTCCTCCCAGTATATATGCTATTTTATATGAGCTAAAAAACAAATGCTGCATATCTCATTGCTCAATGTCACTACGGTCACGTTCGAAGTACTCTCCTTGGGAAGCTGTGCACCGACACCAGTGTTTAGCCTTCAAGGCAATTTTGGAATTCTTTTTCTGGAATGGCCATCAAAGATATTGTATTACTTTTGATATACTGACTGTCATCAAAATGTCTTTATTTCAATATTTCCTTTATCTTTAGGTAATGAAAAAAGATACTGGGGGCCAGATCAGATGAATAGGGAGGGTGTTATAATATAGTTACTTTTTTTTTTTACTGGCTAAAAGCTCCCTCACAGACAGTGCTGTGTGAGTTGGTGCCTTGTAGTGATGCAAGTTCTTGGCCACGATTTTCAGTTAAGATTTTCCTGTTTCTCTATTGACGTTTACTTGGTCTGCTATGCTTCTCACAATCAGATGATTTCAAAGCACAATTTGACAAATGTCTGCAATGTTTTTATTAGTTCTGTTTGTTACTGGATGCTCTGACCTCACATCATCAGTGACGCTTTCTCTTCCCTCAAAAAAATGTTTAATCCACTTGTATGTTGCCATGTTCTTCATGGCATTATCCTCATAAACTTGTTCTAACATGTCCTTGTCATTCCACTTTTGCCGATTTTAACAAGAAATTTATGACTGTTTATTGTTCTAATTCAAGCTCCAACATTCTTATGGTAGCACACAAAACACACAACAACAATAATAAATGCCTCTTACCAAGACCCTGCTACACGTTGACATGAACACAGCCGAGACATCAATATGCCAAGGTTATAGAAGTTTACCAAGATGTTTGTACACTGCAGCCAATGTAAGTGCGAGGTAGCAAGTGCATGAACTGAATCGTCAGATCTCATAAGTTGGTTAGGTGGCATTATGACAGGTTTTACTGATGTTTGAAAGAATTGTTGCTTTTGCTTTTCACCTTTTAATTTCTAAAATACAACCTTTTGTGCCTCTCCCTCTAATTTAAAATATTCGTGGTCCTTATGAGTGTTATAATGTCGATGAGCATTGAATTTCTTTAGTGTTGATATTTCAGAATCACAAAAGTAAGCAAATCATCTTATCTTCAGCAGGAACAAGATTGCAATTCTCAATCCTCATTAAAAAATCTATTTTCTTTCTCCTTTCAGCATTCTCTTGGTCTTCTTTGACATGATGGGGCTTTAAGCACACAAAATTAAAAAATACTGTGCAATTATTCAAGCTGTGCAATTATTGTGCAATTATTCACTAATTCCACTTCAAACAGAAACACAGTGAGCTGTTGTCAAAGCTGATAACAGACCGGCACACTCAACCCCCATAAACTCTTGCCAACCAGCCTTATGAGGTCATGGTGCCCAACAGGCTGGGGAAGTTAGAACTGAATCATGGGCCTTAGCAGCCATCAATTCAGCTGTTATGGCTGACCAAAGTTCTAATTGTGCCAGTCAACGTGGGAGGATTATTTTGTTAAAACTTATCTTATTCTTTGGTGTTTTAAATACGTTCATTTAAAAAATAAAATAAAAATATAAAAGACAAATAAAAATGTAATAATAAAAATAAAAATATTTGTTCTGTGAAATTTGGATTCAGTCAAAAGGCTGCCGTTAAGGAAGTAGAAGGCCACATGTGGTCTATGGGCTGCAGGTTCCTCACCCCGGGCTACTTTGCAAGAGATTCTTTAGATTGGAATATTTCAATTACTCCCAAATTGTCTTATTTGATTGCCAATTGTAGGACTCATCTCCTACATGAAATGTTGTGAATGTATAATTATTTGAACTTGGTAAAGGTTAATAGAATTTTTTTTTTTTGCCACTGTTAATTAGGTTCTTTTAGGAACATGTGTATTATTATTGTTAAGATACATGTCGAAGGCCATTAAGGATCTCTGAATCATTTTTAACTCTTTTTTTTATTTTGAAAATATTATTGGGGACATTTTTAGACACTTTCATTGGCTGTGCTGTTATCATTCATTCTGTGGCCTACAGCCAAAACGTTCAATCATGTACTTCCTTTTAGATTTTCTTTCATGCTATTGCTTTAGCTTGTATAGAAGTTTCTGTCACAGAATAAACATGTTTCATATGCTAAATATACTCAAATAGTCAAAAGGGGCATCAATTCAATTACATGTCTTATTTCTTAATTCTGTATTTATAGAAAGATATTATAATGCAATGTGAAGCTTAATAAAAGTAATTATCACTTTAACTTCTGGAGCAGCATGAGGGCCCATGATAATGCTCCTGGTTCCCGGAAAGGCTGCCAAGAAATCAGACAAATTAGACTTAAAAGCTTTTTTTATTCTTCCAAGAAATGAATTCCATGAGCACTATTGTGTGATGGGAGTAGAGAGAGCACTTCTAGGTTCATCAACATTCTATTCTGTGCCCACAACCTATTGATATGAAAACCATGCTTCTAATAATTGGGACTATTTGCTTCTATCATCTTTCTTTAAGGCTTGCATACTGATGATAGTTGGGAAATAATAGCTTCTGTTACTTCAACTCTTGCTTGCTAATAAGTATCTAAAAGTGATTTGAAAGTAATGTGAACAAGATCTCTCAAAATCATTCACTCTGGTGGCTACAGTAAATAGTAAACATCAGTCTATTAATTTTTGAACTTCAGAATCGAAATGGGCTATAGTAATAATATTGTTCAAACCCTTATTTTTCAGAAAAGGAAAAAGGTTTGAAGAAACCAATTTTATTTTCACTGTAAAACCAAATTTACAGCTCTACATAATAAAATGCTAATAATATAAACTGCACAAGAAAGAATCAAACTTGAGCATTCAGGCTTATATTTCATGGTTGAAAAGTCTCAAGCTGCTTTTCATTTTGTTTTATTGTCTTTTGACTTCTTTCTATAATTATTTCTACTTAATCCACCTTTCTCAAAATGAGATATTGATAAAAGCCCTAGTTTTCTCCAGTTGTTTTTATACTAGGAAATAAATTTTAGAGGGATAACATGCATTTTTTTCTGACAATCGTAAAGAGCCTTGTTTAATAATATCTGCCACAATTCATGATGATAATTCTCACAGATTTTTCATCGGGTATATTCTGCTTTTTCTTATCTTGGACTGAGAGAGTTTGACTTTAAAGAGCTGATTGCTTATGAAGTTTACCTGTTCGTGGTACTCTGGGTATGGTCTTGAGGCTTTTGAAAGCCCCCCAAAGAAAAGGCATGAACGGAGAGCCTATATTGATGCTCTGGTGTGGCCACATTGGGCCTGCAGGGAGCTGAGCCGAGCAGACAACCGAAGACTCAGACGCACACCATGTGTGTGGGGCATACACCACGCTGTGATTTTCATTTCTCTTCTTTGTCTTTCCACATCTGGTCTCCCACGCACCCTGGCCATTTTCTTCTTTATTGTGTCTTTTGTATTCTTCTCCCTTCAATATTTTACCCTAAAAGAGTATCATGGATCATCCTACCCCACCACATGTCCATTAGAAGAATCACTTCTACAGCATTATTGATAAATACTCTTCCAATTTGTATTTGAATATTTCCAGTACCAAATAATTCACCATTTTTTCCCCAGGAATTTTATTATTGGACAACTCTAATTGTGAAAATTTAAATGCCTACGTACAGTAACTAAGAAAATGCCATGAAGGCTACGTTGAACAGTTTGATGAGAATATTTCAGATTGTATATGAAACCTGCACATTGTACCCCTTGATTGCACTAATGTACATAGCTATGATTTAACAATAAAAATTAAAAAAAGAAAGAAAATTTTATTCATAGGGTAGTGAAAGTCCTTTCATCTGCAAGAGTTAGCGTTTGTTTTTTTTCATGAATTAGTCAAAATAGCAATAATTTCTGTTTTACATGGTGATTTTACATAATCACTTTTAAGTTAATTGGTTCATATGCCCTGACCACTGATTTACTCCCAACCAGTATGTACAGACTTACATCTGTTTCCTTCAGGTGACATAGTGGTTTATTGATTGCTTGAGAACCTGTTTACCTCTTGTGCCTTTATCACAATGTATCAACTTCTTTCTAAAAATAATATATGCCAAACTGAACATAGTAATTTTCCTTGAGTTGGAGATTGTACTTCAAAGTCCAAGTCTGAGATCACATTTCTTCGTTTGCACGTTTCTGTGACAGTGACAAGCTCTGAGCTCATTTTGATCTTAGAGTCAATCACCCACCCTTCCTACATAGAACCTCCTGAATTCACATTTCCCCAGCGTGTATTTTTGTAATTCATTTATTGAATGTTACATTCATAATTATTAATTTCACTGTTTTTGGTCTTTTACTCTTTGAAAGCATTTTAACTCAATTCTGCCAATCAGTACAGTAATTTGTCTCAGCTTTGTGCAGTGTGAAATTTTGAAAAGCGTGTCTTCATCCAAGTGGAACGGCAGGCTTGAAGAACAGTGCCTGTGGCACAACCACAGAGAATTCACTCAAGGCTGATGAACCACAGGTCCACAGAATTGTATTGTCATCAGATCAGAATCTAATTTTACAAAGACTTGTCAAATCCCTTGTCAAAATACTCTATTTCTTTTACTGTTATAATTTACAGCTGCCTCTGGTTCCTCACTCAGAGTTTGCTATAACCTATTTATACCATCTTGCTGGGCTAAAGCACTTTCTCATCTATGATCTCTAAAGATGTTGGAACTGCGTTTTAAAATTCTATTCCTTATTAAATCATTGATCAGGGTTGTAATATGATGTTTCTGGAACCTAGGCATTTTTGCTTTTGAGGGTTCTTTACTTCCATAAATAAAATATTGAAGGTTCTATTTGACAACTGTGTTGGCATAAAGTCGTCTTTTTAAACCTAGAAATTAGTTTTTCTAACTAACTGTTATTATAAAAGACATTAAATTTTTGTGGGGGGCTCAGCACTTTGCCTCCTGCCCTTGACGGGTAAGCCGGTACTGCCTTGCTGCCTAACAATCATGTGCTCCTATAGCTAACATGCTTGTTCCTTACTTTTCCTTCCCTAGTCCATTTTTCTAGTATTTTCCATGATTGTACTTAAATCTTGCTCCTGTATTTTAGAAGGCCTGCATTTTTCTGATCATCAATTTTACTTCTTTCACATTTCGTGGTGCAGTATTTACCAGCTATTTATCTAGTAGTTGTTCAATATATACTTATCACACAATTTAACACATTTTTTAAATATAACAAAAATTCACCTTGATATTTAATTTAGAATTAAGAATTTATTATAGTCATTAGCAGTTAATACAGATTACACTGATTATCAATTAATAAGTATCTGAGGAAATTTTCATCAATTTAAAAAATTATATTTTTCTGACTCACACATATAGTATAAGATCAATGCAAAATTTGATAAGTATTTAAAGGTATAGAGAAGAAAACATAAATCACCAAAATTCCATTTCAGATAAAAATCCCGTAATTATTTTGTTCTGCTTCTTCTAGATATTTTATGTATAAACTTATACTTTTGATAAAATTAAAATCATTCTGTTATACTCCTTTGTACCCTACTTTTTTCACTTAGCATTATTCTAAAAACATTAGCCTATGTTATTAATTATTCTACTAGGCTGTGATTTTATTTACTGTATTATGGTTTTTTTTTAATACGCCATAGTTTATGTAATCTATCATCTATTTCAGGAACATTTAAGTTGTTTCCAATTTTTAGGAGGTTATAGTCAGATCTATCAAGTTTATTCATTTTAAGTTTGTTATTCTTAAATCGCTACTGAAAAATTCAAGGCCTTGCCAGGTGGTGGTAAACAAGGAGTTTTGATAAATGCAGCAATTATTTCTCATCAAAATTCCCAATTTTTCTAAATCTAAACTTCTAAAATTAGAATGTTTTGCCTTGAGTTAAAGAAATACAATGTGAAGGTAAATGGAAACTAGGAGCAGTTGTTTCAAAAATTTTCATAAATTTAAATCCTTTAAAAGTATTATAATAGTAGTATTTTGTCAGTGAAAGGCTAATCTGCTTATAATGAAAGAACTGGCTTTTCAAAATGATCTTATTTTTCTTATGGTTTCAACATTGAAGAAGCTGTTTATTGCTGTGTGTGTTTTTATCTAATACATTTTGTTTAAGAAGCCAAAAAAAAAAAAAAACGGCAAAATTACAAGATATATCGTGGGCTGAGAGTTCAGTGTGAAAAATCTCTTCTATTAGGCTTTGCCTACCATTTGAAGAAGAAAGATGGATTGATAAAACGCTATTAAAAACTGGAATTAATGCATATTTTATGGACTCTACAACATTAAGGAGAAGATTAAACTTAAAGGTGGCCATTTCAGGCTTTCCATTGCACTTTATAATTTTATTTTCATCCCTTCAAGTAACGTGAGTGTAATTCCAGCAGACCAATTATGTTTTAGAGGTGAAATAACTGTCTTCAACAGCTTGGCAATCAAGGATCTATTGTCTAAAAATCTTCCTGGTGTTTACAATGTAAAATTGCCTAGGCACCTGTTTTTTTTATCCTGGCAGAAGTCAGATGGTTCACAATGTCCACAGGCCCATATATTATCTCTGACCTTCCTCCAAAGTGTTTTATACTGACTTGCAATGTGCTCTTTCTCATAAAGAATACAGGTACTTTTTAGGGAGGGTAATTGGTGGGACCACACCTACGGTGCATCTTACAAGGGTACATGTGAAACTTACTAAATGTAGAATATAAATGTCTTAACACAATAACTAAGAAAATGCCAGGAAGGCTAGGTTAACCAGTGTGATGAAAATATGTCAAATGGTATATAAAACCAGTGTATGGTGCCCCATGATTGCATTAATGTACACAGCTGTGTACATTAATAATAAATAAAAAAAATATAGGTAAAGGAGCTGTGAATAAAATTATATGAATGAATTAATCCATACCTGATTTATACTGCAGGAAAAGAAAAACAGCAATGTTTTACCACACAATGGGAACATAATTTTGTTTCTTTTTAATGAGTTCAGACACCAGTCATTTCAGCACTTACATGATCCAGCTTTTGTTAAATAACTTCTCTCATTCCTGAATTAGTCTTATGAGCTGTTCTTCAAGGATATAGTCTATGAAGATACTGTTGGATGGAATGTAGAACTGGAGACAGAAGAACAAGATATAACAGGGAAATGGGGCTGCAGGGAATAACGAACTGTCAATTTGGGGTTTGCTTCTAGGCCCAGTTCAAGAGATTGTTTCAGCAAAGTGGCACAGTCCCACACCAAAAACACCATCGTAGGCACAATACAGAGATAAACTGGATAGGTAGTTAAGGACTGGGTTGGGGCAGGTTTAGAAAACAGCAGTTTGAATATAAGTCAATGATACTATGTTGATATAAAAACATTTTATTTTGGTATGTAATCAGGTGCTATTCACTTTATAAAAGAATAATAATAATAATGGCAAGCGTAACTTAATAAAAGCCTATACATCTCTGCTAGAACATTTACATACATCTTTATAAAATTGTGCAAAGTGTTATTATTGTTAAAAAATTGAAGTAAATCAAAGCTATGGCTCTTAGTGTGGGACGGTGCTGGTGAGACTAAGTGATCACCGGCAGAGCTGATATCTATACTGACATCTGTCTGATTCTGAAGACTATATTCTTTCCAACACACTATGTAATAACTGGGCAACCATATTTCTACCGTGGTTGGCATTGAATAGACTCTGGAGGCTGTAGTCTACATCTGATAACCTCTATGATTAATTGGATTTGCACCCCAACTGTAAAATAAGCTGTTAATCACTCACAATGCATTTGATTCTCTAATGTTTAAGTTGGCATATGTGATTATGACATGTTCTTGCTAGTGAACAATTTTGGCAGTTTGCAGTGACTGCTAAACCTCTGGAAAACACGAAGGATGCTAAGAGGGTAATGTTTGAGTTGTGGAATACCCTGTATTCAAAACTCTGCAGCCCATATTATTGAGAGAATAATTGTTTAGGCAGGTTCTTTTTACACTATATATCCTAGACTGTCCTGTGGAGTGTTATTAATCATAACTAAATACATAATTTTCTCCTGGTAGAGAATGCTTTATAGAGTTGGCCTTATATGAAGCAGCATAATCAAAAATCAGTGCTTATAAATTCATATATCATGTGTGTATATGTATATGTGCACTAGACAGAAAAGGAGAGAGAGAAGAAGGGAAAGACACTTCAGATTTGCAAGTCAGATTTGCAATCACTGTCTATTTTGAGGGGTCTTCAGCAGATGTTCCAAAGTGATTTTTATATATGATCCAGTGTGTACATTTCAAGTCTGACTATTCAACCACTTTATGCAAATTTTGTAAAATTCCTCTGAATTTTATATGAATGGATTGTAACCTTTAGCAACTTTGTTACTCTTTACCCTTTGTTTTCTAATCAAAAAAAATGGAAAAAATAATAGAATCCACCTATTTTGAGTATTAAAGTGAATCATATGACGTATACAAAGTACCTTGCTGAGTACTTAACCTTATTAAATGCTCAATAAATATTATTAGTCTACAGAAGCACAAAATTTCTCTACCTTCTCTTGTTTCATTGTTTAATTTGGTCTAGATTATGATAGAGTACAGTTTATTAGGTTAAGAAGAGGCCTGAGATAAAAGTTTTACTTAAGACAAAACGGTAGGAGAAAAAGAGAGGGTGAGGGAAGGATAGAGGGAGGAAAGAGGGGAGTGAACGAGGGAAGAGGAGGAGAGAAGGAAGAAAAGGGAAGAGGAAGACTGGATGGGGAAAGAGTTGGAGGAGAAGGAGGAAGAGAAATAAGATGATGGGAGGAGGAGGAGATTGTACTCCTTGGATACGGAGAGAGACGGATGCAGGCTGCCAGCAATTATGAGATGGCGAGAGAGGCTCTGGGTTATATTGGTTTTCATGACCTGCTATTTTCAAAATTTAGTTTTTTTGTGAACTGTTTTACACAAAACATATTTTTTTCTTACAGTAGAATTTTCTTGTGGTTAGCATAGGACTAAAATGGAAAAAGGGAGGAGAAATAGTGAGTATGTGCTGTCTGCTCCACTCTTGAGTTTATTTCCTCTTTTCTTCACTCTTGAACTCCCAGCTTTGTAGTTGAGGGAGCTGGGAAGGTAAGAACATGGCTTCTCTTCCATTTCTGGTCCCTGCTGGCTGCAGAGCCATTCAAGACTAAAAAGAAGTTTCGTGCGCATGCGCACGACGTTCGCCTATCCAATCCTAGCTCTAGCCCATCACTTCTCCATTCCGAGTTTTTTACTTAGTGGATAGGAGGTGTTATGATATGGGCTTTTCAGAAAAATTGGAAGGATTCTAGAGGACCAGATAAATAGAGAAGTCCTTGGCTTGTGATTTAGCCAGTGAGAAGAGTTCTGAAAAAAGGAAACCTTTGATTGCTTTATTATTGACAATAATAACTGTTTGAATGAATAGCACTTAAAGAAAATATTTATTGAGCTGACTTCTTTATAGAAAAATTGGTTGCAACCAAACTATAAAAGCCCTGTAATTATAGACTGTCTGCCAGGATCCAGAAATCTTTGACATGCAGAACTCTATCTGCCCTGATCTATTGTTTATTTTTACAACCTGTACTGATCCATCTTATTACTGTATAACTGATTACACTGGACTCTGTCCCAGTGGATTACACTCTCATGAAATGGTATATAATCAGTGTGATGAAGCATAACCAGCGTGTCATCTCTGTGTAACAGGTTACATCTTACATATCGGAAGCTGGACCACTAAAAATAAATTTTACTCTTACGGCCATCTCTTTTTGTGAGTCAATATGCTGCAAAAATTCCTATGTACTCTGTTAAAGCCTTATGTAACTTCTGAAAATCTATAGTTAGGTCTTTATCATTTTACTGGACATCTAATCTGTGTTTTTAATAATAAAATTGTTTATTTAAAAGGTTAGAGTTACCAGTTAATAATAAAATTGTTTATTTAGAAGGTTAGAGTTACCTGTTAAGAAAATTGTTTGTTTTGTTTTTTATTTCTAATTTAAGAATTTAAGGTGATATTTTTAATTTTTTCAAATCAAGAATGGGACATCTCAGAGTTTACCCGGTTTCCTAATCCAAGGCTGATTCTGGGTGACCTTATTAAGGTGGGATTTTTTTCTTTAATCCAGATATTGTCCTTTGTTTCTAGGATCTTTAAAAAATGACATTTACATGTAATTAAGCCTCATCATTTGCAAAATGTTGTCATACTAGTTCCAATCGAGGCTGACTGGAACAGACTGTTTTACAATATTACATGTGATACTATACCAGAAAGTCAGCTCAGAACATGATGCATAACATTGCTCTGAGCAAAAATTGTAATGCTGGTTTCAATAATAATCAGTACACATGAAGACACAAGATTAGATAGTTACTATTCAATTTGAACTTTTATGAGCTCCTAGAAAAGTAACTCATAAATGCACACAAATGGAGAATTTTAGCCCTTTGCTCGTGAGACAAAAAGAACATCAAGAGACCAGCTAATTTTTATAGTAGGCAAACCAAGGTTATGTTTAACCTCAAAGAAATGAGAACCCTTATTGGCAGCAGCTCATATGGTAACTTTTTATATATGCATTTTTTCCTCAGGATTTTTAGAAGAAACACAACCAAGTCAAAAATGCTTACAGAATGCAACCACCAAATTTCTCCTGCATTATTGGAAATTATGTCAACACTGTGATTTTATTAATTTCATCCTCATAAGTGGTTTTGTGGACAGTAGGATCCTACTGGATTCTTATCGTCACCTTACAATTTCCATTAAAGTCACTGGGAGTTGTGATCTCATGCCAACCTCTGAAATGCACGGGTGTCCAGTTGGCTGAGTAGATAGGGGAAAGTTAGTGCAATGACAGGAACAAAGCTTATGATATCTTATACTTACAAGTAATCTTGCTCCAATGACACTATGTATGTACACTACTTTTGTGGCTTTTCTTCCTTTTGGAAAATAAAACAAAATATTTTAAATAGATGTGGATCATGAATTTGGCTCCTTGTTTTGCTTGTTTAAATCTGGATTGATTTACTTTGCTCACGTCCCAGTGTATCAGTTTTTTCTTCATTGCATTATTGAATTTCCCCAAATAATGGCCATACAGATGGGGTTGTCACATCTCCTTTCTGTATTGTAATGCTTTAAATATCACAAACTGAAATACAGTTTTGGTAGACTATAGAATATTCCTGTTTAGATTCCATTTCATGAAGTTTACACTTGTGATCTGTGATTTTAACCAGCTAGTTGTTGCTTCAGATATCTTGTCACAAATAGGTGACTCCTGTTGTCTGACCAATAACATCACAATAACTGTCACCACTTCACATATTGATCTCTAAAGATTCTTTAAAGAGGCTTTCTGAAATGAAGTGCCATTGGAATTTAAAAACATGCTGTTTCTATTCCTACCACAAATCAAGTCTTCAGAAGCCGAAGCCTGAACCAGACACCAGATTTCTTTTTTCTCTGTGTTTTGAGGGAAAGAGAGAACAAAGGGCAAGAAAAGACAAGAGAGGGGTCTGACTCAGCAAGAGATAGATCACGACACAATACCAATGTGCTTCAGAAGTGTTAATAAGCACCTCCATATTGACACTTAAAGTATAGAGGGGCAAAAGGAACTGGTTTTAAATGCACAAGCTGTAGTATATGTAGGGCATTATCATTTTGATTTCCCAGTGGTTTCTTGATGGGTCTAAGTTACATGAACCACAGTGAAAATTCAATCTCTGAGTAGAAGTCATGGGAGTTAAAGAATCAATAGCAATAATATTAATAATAGTTAACATTGTTTAGGGGTTTATTACTTTTCAGAGATTTAAAAGATCGTTTTGCATGTGTTTTCTAATTTAATTTGCATAATAACCCCAAGGGGTAGCTACTATTGTGCCAGTTTTACAAAGGAGATACTGAGAGGCCAGGAGGATAAATAACCAACATCAAGCTGGTGGTTCAGGTCAGAACTTGTTTTTTAATCCCCGAAAGTCTGACTCCAAAACCCAAAGTAGTCAACATTGCCCCTGACTCCCTTTGTGTCTAAAGGACTGGGAGCAGAGCAGAAGGTCTGATCATTTCAAGCATCTTATGGGCTAATTCCAGCCTAGACAAAAAGACCAGGACTTTGCCAAATGTCTGCGTCAGAGAGACAAGCCACACTGGTGTTGCTCTCACGGACCTTATCCTGTCCCTCGGTATAATTCCCATTATTTCCATACTTTTCTGTTTTAATTTCTAATATTCAAAAATTATTTTAAGGCACAGATAATACCACAGATGCCACCTAACGTCTTGCGGTGTGCACTGGTGTCAGGTAACTGCCGGCAAGGAGAAGTAGAGGATATGGCTATGCTGTGCAGTTTGCCAAGGGGAAAATTTCAAGGAGGCTTAGATTATTCAAGCAATTTTTTAAAATTCTGTTTTGTTGACTTCTGGATGAACTGAATGAGTTTTTGACTTTTAGTAGGTGTATGCAGTAGTTATATCTCTGAAGAAAAAAAAACAATCGGTGACTTGGAAAACAATCGGCACAACCCAGCCAGTGGCTTTCTCTGTCCTCTGTTCTCTAAGTCTGAAAGGCCCTGGCGTCACGCATCACTGTTTTCTCATCCTTTTCATGCCTTTTTTTTTTTTTTTTAACTTCATATTATTCTTTCATTGACCTTACTGGAGATTTATTTTTGAATACATTATGTAAAAGAAATATTTATATATTTAATTTTATTGAAAATCATATACACTTCCCATTTTATTTGTGAAATAAAATTTGGCTCTTTGATAATTATAGCCACACTGGTAGCATTTTTTCTATATATTGAAATAAACTACATTTCCCACATTTGGGGAAATCATAAGTTATTCATTTATTAAGTATTTAGGGTCAAATGCATTTAAAGAGATGGAACCATGAAAGGTAGATTTTTAGGGGATAATTAAGGCTTGAAAAGTCAAGAGACTTTTATCTTTAACATCTTTAAAGATTCTTTTTTATTATGTTAGACTGTTTCTAGAGATACAAACTTAAAAGAAAACCTACTGACATCTTTTTATGTATAGTCTTCCAGCCTTTTTCTTATGCATATGTGTGGATCCTGTATAAAAACATAAGAAGAAACAACGTTATGAGATAATTCCCTCGCTTCTTTTCTCGCTCCCCCATCTTCCCTTCTCTTACTCTCTGGTCTCCGCTCTCTTTCTCAGCTCTTCTCTGCACTCTCTTCCCTCTCTCTAATATAAATAAACATACTTTTATATCCTAAAAAAGATAATTTCATTTTAATCTTCTTTTTCTCATTTAACTATATTAAAATATTTTTATGTTGAACATTCTTATGGGATTCTTAACTTTTTTTTTTTACTTCAAATTAATATGAGGGTACAAAATTTCAGGTTACATTGTTTTCAGTTCCTAGGTAAAGTTCAAGTGAGCCCTTCACCCAGCGGGCCCTGCTGACCACCCTCATATTGTGTACATTAGCTGGGATCTTGCCAATTATCCTCCCTCCACCTGCTAATCTTCCTCCCTCCTCCCCCCCTCACTCTCCGTCCTCTCCCCCCCACCTTTGCTAGACTATATATAGTTGTGTTTTTTCTTTCCTGTGGACACGTAGTTGTTTATATATTGCTTTCATATTAGTATTGAGTACATTGGACATTATTTTTTCTGTTCTTGAGATACTTTACTAAGAAGAATGCATTTCAACTCCATTCAGGTAAAAATAAAAGATGTAAAGTCTCCATCTTTTCTTATGGCTGAGTGGTACTCTGTGGTATACACATGCCATAGTTTGTTAATACATTCATGAGTTGATGGGCATTTGGTTTGCTTCCATGACTTGTCCATTGTGAGTTGAGGTGCAATAAACATTCTGGTGCAAATACCTTTGTGGTAAAATGATTTTTGTTCTTCTGGTAGATACCTAGTAATGGGATTGCAGAATCAAATGGCAGGTCGACTTTTAGTTCTTTAAGAATTCTCTTAACCTTTTTTGTAATTGAGGTTGCTCTGGCACTCTGTTGAAGTCTATTGTTATGCGTTGAATTACGTCCTCCCAGAAAAGATATGTTAGAATCCTAAATTCCAGTCCTTCAGAATGTGCCCTTATTTGGAGATAGGGTTTTTCTAAAGATTATTAAATTCAAATGAGGTCATTAGTGTAGTCCCAAATTTCAATATGATGATGTCTTTATACAGGGGAATTTTTTTTTTTTTTTGAGACAGAGTCTCACTATGTCGCCCTCCGTAGAGTGCCATGGCGTCACAGCTCACAGCAACCTCCAACTCTTGGGCTTCAGTGATTCTCTTGCCTCAGCCTTCCAAGTAGCTGGGACTACAGGCACCAGCCACAATGCCTGGCTATTTTTTTTTTTGTTGTTGTAGCTGTCATTGTTGTATTAGCTGGCCCCGGGCCACGTTTGAACCTGTCAGCCTCAGTGTATGTGGCCAGCGCCCTACCCACTGAGTTACAGGCGCCGCCAACAAAGGGGAAATTTGAAGGTAATCATATGTATGCAGGGAGAATAACAGGTAAAGGAGCAGACAGAAATTGTGGCAATGTTTCCATAACCCAAGAATATCAAATATTACCTGCTCAAGAAGATAGGGAAGAGTCACAGAACAGATTTTTTTCCTCACAGGTCCCTGTTGGAATCAACCCTTCTGACAACTTGATCTTGGATTTCTAGGTACCAGGACTAGGAGACAACAAATTTCTATTTTAGTCACCTCATTGGTTATACTTTGTTATGGTAGCCCTAGCAACTAATACACTTGTGGACTTCCCTTATCAGACTAACAGTTTTAAACTTATAAGAAATATCTAGGCGGGACTGGGTTTGAACCCAGCCCTGGCCAAACTGCAATGAAAATAATATCCAGGCCTTGTGGCAGGCTCCTATAGTCCCAGCTATTCGGGAGGCTGAGGCAAGAGAATCGCGTTAAGCCCAGGAGTTGGAGGTTGCTGTGAGTTGTGACACCATAGCACTCTACCGAGGACGATAAAGTAAGACTGTCTCAAAAAAAAGAAAAAAAGAAAAGAAATATCTAGGACTAAAAAAAGTGAATCATATTGAAATATAGTTATTAAAAATTATAAACATTTTATCATATTGTATAAAACATATTATTATCTATGATTACTTATGATCTCCCAGCAGGTAAAATAACTTCAACAATTCAAAATATTAATGGTTGTATGGGTTGTCTGTGACAACTACAATGTCATACAAAAATACCTGTGATTTCCTATGTTGATAATGTCACAAACACTGCTAATATTACTGCGGCTTTTTTTTTTTTCATTTATACTTGAAATTTTAGTGAGGACTTAGTGCAAATAAGAATGATAGGTTTTTTAAAATTCAAGTTCATGGAGCAGGTGAGGAATCCTCATTCTACATATGATTTTAAAAATGTTTCTACATTATGACATCATTGATTGTAGGATTCATGGCTTATAAGTAGTGGACACTCAAAAAGATAATAAATTTCTCAGTTTCAAATTTAAAATGATGGGGTTGGCTCGGCACCTGTGGCTCAAGCAGCTAAGGCACCAACCACATACACCTGAGCTGGCTGGTTCGAATCCAGCCTGGGCCTGCCAAACAACGATGATGGCTGCAACCAAAAAATAGCGGGGTGTTGTGGCGGGCATCTGTGGTCCCAGCTACTTAGGAGGTGGAGGCAGGAGAATCGCTTGAGCCCAGGAGTTGGAGGTTGCTGTGAGCTGTGATGCTACAGCACTCTACCCAGGGTGACAGCTTGAGGCTCTGTCTCCAAAAATAAATAAATAAATGAATAAAATTAAAAAATGTTGGGTCAAAGGAATCAAATCATGTATTCTACGAGACTTTCCACTGTGAAGTAGATTACCTTCAGCCAGCCCGGACGTACTAACCTTTAGATTCCTATATCTATTGCTGAACATTATCCCTTGAACGTCCTATAGGAACTTCAAACTCAACATGTAGTAATCTTGTTATTTTATTTTCTGGTACTAACCCATGTTTGCTAGAAAAGAGGACCTATAGAAAAGATTGCACGCTAGTACTATATTATGAGGCTTAATCCTACAGATGTCAGAGTGAGAAAAAAAGGGAAGTGAGTCAGGAGAGGGGGGGAATGGCACGTACAAGCGGCAGTGTTACCAAGCAGCCTCCAACTTACCAACAAGTCCCAACTGTTGCTTGGTTTCACAAGGAAGGAAGTATGAAATGATTGCAAGTGATATGACATCTTTTCTGGGAGAGAAGAGAGAAAAGAAGACTTGTCCTCTAGATCTTCTCATTTCCTATCTCTCATTGAACAATTTACTCAATGGGCTCTTAGCTCACCAGCTCTTCCAGGTTGTGATATCCAGCCCTCCAGAATAGCAGATTCCACAACAGCAGCAATAGCATTCATGGCACAAAATCCAGCACGCAGGGCCAACCCTAAGGTATTCTTGTCCTTCTGCAGTCTATAGCCTCACAGGGTCGGGGGTGGGGTGGAGGTGGTTACCTGGGTCCATGTGCAAGTGGTGAGTGGGCTCCCACTTGAGCCATAGGGTGAAAAGAAATCCCCAGGACAAGACGCAGGGGACGCATGTTATCAGGCATGATGTGGCATGCCCTCAGGTTGTGTCACAGGACTTTGGGGTCCCAGTGTCAGCTGGTGCAGTGAGCCTGAGTGGCCAAGCTGGTGGACAACTGAAATGAATTATCTGGCCATGGTTATAAAGGCAGAAGTTGAGTCCAAAGAGCCTTTGCCCAAGGAAAATTGAAAGCTCTTTTTTTGGATTACTTAAATATTGTTGGGCCAGGTGATTCTTTTAGAGGGACATCGAGCAGGAACATGGCTGAGCAAATCTGGGAAAGTTACAAAATGAGTCTGGTACAATCTTTTTCTAATTCATCCTTCAAAATTTGCTCTTTCCTTAATATCCCTATTGTATATAAACTCTGAGATAGCCAATGCATTAGACAGTCTTTAAGCTTATTCCTTAAGTATGTCAAGTGATTTCATCAAATCAGGTTATGAACACCACATAGTTAAAAAAAAAAAAAGAATGAAAGAAAAGTGCAATGAATGACGAGGGATATGGCATCAACTTTCATTTATCCTTTTTCTTGCATCTCTGGTTCCAGGGGAAGATAATCTCATGGGCCAAGTATTTTTCCTCGTGAGATAGATGATATGGCACATTTTAGAACATACGTCAATTGTGCTGGACATCCTGTCCCCTTTTGGTAAAGACAGAATGTCAGAAAATGTAGGATGGGTCTTCCTATCTAAATAGGTTCACCAACTTCAGCAACCCATTTTCAGAGGCTCTGAACCTGACTGTGGCATGGCTCCTTTTGCAAGGAAACAAATTCAGAGAGAATGCCTGGGGCAGACCTAGCCACCATTTGATTTGGCTTTAAATTAATAGGAACCAAGAGACAATAGGTAGTTGGTTTTGTGTTTCTTGGATTTTTTTTTGCATTTTGTGGCCCTATTTGATAGGCCTCCATCTCAATCTCAGATCACGTAGACAGTATTTTGACTTTGGGTAACCTCCTTGTCCTTCAGTCCTGCGATGCTCTCTTCTAATCTCCCACAAAGCGTGTAAAACTGGGGATTCAAGTTTGCAGTTCAGCTGGCTTGAGTGTTTACCACGCACACATTCTGAATCTGTTTATCCCTTTTCTCTACCCTGTGAATTACTCAAACAATGTCTGTTCTTGCTTTCCTGACCTTTGCCAGGTGTTTTCAAATGAAGGAGATATTACAATTTTCAACCCTTTTGCAGAGCCGTGCTGTGAGGGCACAGCTGACATTAAGATAAGGGGAGCACATAATGCTGACACGGTTATTAGTACAGGATTATACAAGTGGTTCTGTTATTTTTACCTCCCAAGTTATTTTCCAGCATAGATGTTCCTAGTTCTTTGTCAGTGCTCTTGGATCATACCAGATATCCCAGGGGTGTGGCCCATCCCCCATGCTCCTACAGTTTTGGGTGTTGATGGGATAATCTTCTTACACAAAAGCATCCTGAGCAAGCACTCTATTTTTTTCCTCACATGGTCTCATTTTATATTCCTCCCCCAACTTGAGTTAATAAATGCTTATTGTTTACAACGTTATTGTTAGTTTTCCTGAATGACCCATGCACTCATCTTCTTTCTTGTTAGTGGCTAGGGTGAAACCAAGGGGAGTAGAGCCTGAGTTCAGTGGCAAATACCACCTTGAGTGGTCCTCAAGGAGTTAGGGGAAGTACTTACATTAGAAAATTTAGGGATCATTGTAACATTCACAGCTTGTTCTATATTGAAACTTCACATTGACCAGAGACGTGCAGATTATTCACATTTGGGGAAGAGCTGCAGTTACTTAAGGCAAATCAGCAAATTATTCCCCAGCAAGAGCTCAATGCTAAGTGAGTACATCTTTAAACCTGAAATGTTTTGTTTCAGCTTTTACTGCTCTCCCTGTCCAGTACCATCTGAGCTGTCCTTCTGCTCCATTGTTCTTGGCAACAATCTCATAGTAGGAGAGGAGATTGTATGAACATGTTCCCACTGGGGTGTGCACTGTACAAATTATCTAGAGAAGAACTAAATAATAAAAGGCATTGTGCATTATTTGAAATACTCTTTTACATTTTTCTGAAATATCTCATTCCCTACAGCATATCAATGCTTATAAAAGGGATTCAATATAAATAATTTGAATCAAGTTCTTGAAATTAAACCTTTCTTCTTGACATTTGGAAAATTCTTGGAAAACTCCTAAGAAGGCCACTGAGAAGCAGCTTTAGAAATCAATGGGGTGTCCTGAACTCCAGAGAAATATGCCCAGGATTAAAGTAGAGTTAGAATAAAAGGAAAAATATGTTTACCAATCAAAACCTTCAAAAAATGTTTTAAAAAATAAACTTGCTTATATTCTGTTAGGTACCACAGACCTGAAAACTTTTAAGGATTGTATTGTGATAGTCAATAATTGTATAATTTAATTTGATTTCTAGAACATTTCTTTCTCAGTAGACAAATTCAGAACAGTAGGTAGAAGAGTCATAACTAGGGCAGTTATTGTCGCTCCTGATCTTCCTTGAACAAATGCGAAGGAAATTAGTTTAAAAAAGAATGTGAAGATTTATATACATTTTATTTTTAACAAATTCTGTCATGTATTTATTATGTCATGAATTATTTAATCTTCCTTGCATACAATTTATGGATTGAGGAGTGCATTTGTCAATATAGAACGTATTTTGTGACTTTATTACTAGGCTATATATTTTCTTGTCTGCATACGGTAGGCAACCTTTGTCATTTTTATATGCTTTCTTGAGAAAAATCTTCAACAAGCATAAACGAGTGACTCAGTGTTATATTTTTGTTCTCAAGATTGTACATATTCTCTTATCTGGTCTAATGTCTATATGGTTAATGTCTACAAGGTACTAAAGCATAAATTTTATAATCTCTTGGACAATTGAGTGCTTTATATTCGGATACACCAGGATTAAACTCTGGGTATTATCTTATCCAGCCAAAAGCCCTCCTGCTATTCTGTGATGCAAACATGAAGTGAGGGTATTGATCTTACCTGACAAGTCTAGATGTAGGTTCAGATACCAAAGGATGTGAATATAATCCCTGCTCAAAGTTTCTACACCTTATCCATATGAAACAATGCATTTGCTGGAGTTGAATGGAAGTGCAATTTATTTTTAAAACAGTACTCCAGTTCACTGTATTGTTATTACTTGTTGCAGAGCATCCAGGCTTGCTAACTAGGGACAGAAGTTTAGGCTTATGTATCTTTATTACATAGAATTTTGGAACATTGATTCTCTATACCTTAGTTGGAATAAAATTCTATTTTTTGGAGAAGGAATCATAAAATGGTATGTGGTGCTGATTAAAATAATTTGACATTCTTACAATGTTTAACTAATAGACTGTACTCTTTTAGGGTAAGAGCAGTAGGGTCTAGCACACCATTTTGTTAGCATTAGGGGACATTGGAAAGTGAAACATAAACTATGTTTGCAGTAGCAGGCTGAGGGGAGTCACACACTGTCTGTGGCCAAATGGAGAAAAGCATGCTTTTGGCTTACTGTTTTGGAACATCCTAACTTCATAGAGATTTATGAGTAGATGTCAGGGCCAGACTCACTGTATGACATCATGTGGACATAGACCATGTGCACGCATGAATGGTGAGATTTTCACATTAAGAAGACGTTTCATCTGCAACCAAAATGCTCTCACCTTGGGATTAGAGTGTGATGAGTGATTTCCCAGCTTCAGCAACACAGCACAGCAGTGTGTAGAAGGAACCAAAGGGTATAATAAGCAAATAATGCAAATTACCATAAACCAAATAAATCCTACCACTGCCCATGATTAGTAAAGGATTCAGCTCATTTGGCAGAAGGCTCTTTAGATTAAATTCAAACTCAGAAATGTACAGCTTGATCAGCAAAGTTTGTAAATGAATTTACAGATGAGGGGTACCCTTCAATGGTAAAGATGCACTGCAATCACTTGAGCATTTAAAAAACTCCACAGCCAAGATGTGCAGCAGCCCAGAAGCAGGTGCCTGGGTCTGTTTCAAGTTAAAAAGAGTCAGCAGAGTATTTACTTTCACTAAAAGCACAGGCCAAAAGGACCATAAATTACATAAAGTGAATGTCTTAATTATTAAATTCTGCAAGTCAATTAGCAGAGGAGGCAGCCATCTGACACTTACGTGGCGAAACTAAACAAAGAAATTTTAGCTTTATCAGGACTAATAATGATGTGGGGTCATGCAGTATATCTAGAATTTATGCTAGATCATAGTCAGCCTTCCTTAGGGAGGGCATATTCACAAGGAAAAATGACATGTGGGAGGAAAGTAATACTTTATTTTTGGCTGGTCTTGGGTCCTCAACCACACTGCAGGGAATTCCAGTGAGCTGATCTGGGTAAGGTGTGCTCACTGAGCTGCTTCAGAACTGGTTTTCAGATTTTACTACTGGTTGTGTATACAAAGCAACCAAATGGATGACGGTGCAGGGTAGGGAACTTGGAAATCAAGCAGTAGGGGTGAGGGACGGGGAGAGAATGAGAGGAAGAGAGAGAGGACAACAGGAGGAAGGTCGGAGAGAATGAGAGAATGAAAGAGAGGGGTGGGGGGAGGAGAGAGAGAGAGAGGCACATAGTTCAGGCACTTGCCAATTCAGGTGGATTTCACCTTTACTGCTTTAGTTCTGTTGGATGGAGAGAGGCAGATAGAAGTGACTGGAAATGTCAGCATGTTGCTTTGACTGCAGAAGAGTAACACTGTGTTACTCTCTTTACACACAGCTTCTCTAGCCTCTTATGAATGTGTCCCATAGGTGTCCAGACATAGGACAAAACAGATTTTGATTCCCAGTCGAGCCTCTCCTCTGAATTACTGATCTATCAAACTGTCTACCAGCAGCCACTAGGGGGTTTCACCAATTCTCAAATACAACATGTTTGAAGATCTTTGACTTTTCCTTCTACCCATATTCTTATTCCTTTCACACTCCCCACACCAGCAGTTTTTCTCCTTTTAGAAATCTACCTCCATCATCCTCTGAGTTTCTCAAATCAAAAATATAAGAGCCATCCTTGATTTATCCCTTTCCCTCATACCTGGCATCTAATCTATCAATTCAGCCTAACAATTCTTCCTCCAAAATGTCTCCAACATAGCCATTTTTATTAAACTTTGCTAACATCTTTTCTGTCTTTGTCTGTTTTTAATGCTACAGCAAAAATATCAAGTGGCTTCGAAATAACAAAAATTTGTTTCTCACGTCTCTGAAGGATGGAAAGTCCAAGGTCAATACGTCAGCAGGTTCAGCCTCTGGTCAGGGCCTGGCAGACTGTTGTCTTCTTGCTGTGTCCTCACATGGTGGAAGGGGCAAGTGATTTCTCTGGGCTCTTTTCTCTCCTTTTGTAAGGATTATAATCCTATTTACAACGGCTCTTTATGGCCTAACTTCCCCAAGTCCCCATCTCCTAATACCATCACATTTGGAAACTGGCTTTTGGGGGGACACAGACATTTGGTCTATAGAACCTTCTTCCAGGTCAACACCTTCTCTCACTAGGACTAGCCCAACACATTCCCTTATCTTCTCTTAGTCCCCTCCAATCCAGTCTCCATCCTGCAGCTAGAAGGATGCTCTTAAAACATAAATCCATCCGTGGCCCTCTGTTTATAACACTTGTGATGCTCTGTGGGCCTCAGAATCGTGCCTAAATGTCTTGTAATCGCCTAAAGAACTTGCCCTCTCTCCTTCTTGCTTCCTGTGCTCCTGACATTTTGGGCTGCTTTTCCTTCCTCAAACATGCCAAATTCTTCCCAGGCCCTGACACTTGCTCATATATTTCCTCTCTCCTGCCCCTGCAACTCTCTTGACTGACACCATTATCCTTCAGGCTCAATTTGCATGTTACCTTTTCTGAGAGGGCATCCCTGATCATTCTTCCTAAAACAGGTCCTCACCTCCCATTCTTACTTGGTTTAATTTTTTTAGAAATTTATTTTCTTTTTCATATTATAATTAATAATTATTTTATTTACTACTCCAAATTACATTTTTGGATGTAATAAACCATATTGGATATTTGGGTGACTTGGATTCAATCACAGGTAATGCCCACTCTTCCATCATGAGCTGTCTAGATATCACACAGTAGGTCTCTCTTTTGATATTCACTCTTTTTATCCATCCTACATCAAGTCCTCCCTATTCCATCTACCAATTTAGACTCTCACATGTCCATTGGAAAATAAACTTCAAGGACTACAGTTCTACCATTTAATAGACCATAAGTATAGTTTGCATGAAATGTGATTAGGGAAGACATCTCAATTAGATTCCATCTTATTAAACATATGAATGACATATGTTATCCACTGGAAATATTAGAACAAATGAGTAAAGATCAAATAAGTAAGAAAACTATTAGAAATTAAACTAGATTTTGTACATACTGAGGAGTAATGTTTTAATGGAAGATTACGTGCATTCCTAGAAAGGAATTTGCTATTGTGTTTAACAATTGCAGAGGAGCTGGATTTCTCGTAATGGGTCATCACTGCCTCCATTTATAATGATACACATGCCAAAAGGCTGCACATTCACTGAATTGACTATTGTCTCTAATTATACAAACATGAGACAGCAGGCAAAACCAGATATCAGAAAAATGCTAGTCTCAAAACCATATGCTTAGTTTAAAAGTTTATGTAACTTACTCCCTCCGCTCCCTCCCTCCCTTCCTTCCTGCCTTCTTTTGGAGGTGGTGGAAAGGTCATTGGAGAGAGCAATCATAGTCGCAAAACGATTTCCACTGTTCTGTTTTCTTGTTGTTTTGATCTTTGTGTTGACATTTAAATTAGTTTGCTATGGATGGCCATGATTATTGTGGTTTTCAAACTTTGGTATTTATTTATTTATTAGAGTTATAAGTAAAACAAAAATCTTTTTTTTTTTTTTATCGTTGGGGATTCATTGAGGGTACAATAAGCCAGGTTACACTGATTGCAATTGTTAGGTAAAGTCCCTCTTGCAATCATGTCTTGCCTCCAGAAAGTGTGACACACACCAAGGCCCCACCCCCTCCCTCCGTCCCTCTTTCTGCTTCCCCCCCATAACCTTAATTGTCATTAATTGTCCTCATATCAAAATTGAGTACATAGGATTCATGCTTCTCCATTCTTGTGATGCTTTACTAAGAATAATGTCTTCCACTTCCATCCAGGTTAATACGAAGGATGTAAAGTCTCCATTTTTTTTAATGGCTGAATAGTATTCCATGGTATACATATACCACAGCTTGTTAATCCATTCCTGGGTTGGTGGGCATTTAGGCTTAAAACAAAAATCTTTAGTAAAAAAGAATTCATTATAGGTAGAATGAAGTCTCAAGATAAAGCAGAATTTTTATTTATTATTATTTTTTATGAAAAAATTTATTTATTTATTTATTTTATTAAATCATAGCTGTGTACATTAGTATGATCATGGGGCACCATACACTTGGTTCATAGACTGTTTGACACATTTTCATCACACTAGTTAACATAGCTTTCGTGGCATTTTCTTAGTTATTTTGCTAAGACCTTTATGTTCCACATTTACTAGGATTCACATATACCCTTGTAATATGCACCGCAGGTGTAATCCCATTAATCCCCCTTCCTCCACCTACCTCCCCCCTCCCTCCCCTCCTTTTTCCCCTTCTCCGTATTCTTAGGTTGTAAGTGGGTTATAGCTTTCATGTGGAGGTCCTACTCTTCTTAGTAAAGTGTCACAAGAATGGAAGAAAAAGTACCCAATGTACTCACCCTTATTATAAAACTAATGTAGGAGCTCCACATAAAGCAGAATTTTTAGACAACTATAAAGCTGTAACACTACATACGAGAAATAATATTTGTGTTTGATTTTAAAAATTGATTTTATTTATTTATATATTGAAAAAGTAATTATTGAACTATCACTGATGCCAGGCACTGCATTAGGCATTGGGTGTATCAGTATTAATAAAGTAAAATTTCTCTCTTAAAAAAGTACATATTCTATAGGCAGAAGACACAAAATAGACAGACAAGCATGCCAAGAGTCTGATAAGTGCTATGAAAACAAACAACAATAGGATAAGGAGAATGGTCTAGAAGGGTCCATGTAATAGCATTTTTTTTTTTTTTTGCAGTTTTTGGCAAGGGCCGGATTTGAACCCACCACCTCTAGTATATGGGGCCAGCGCCCCACTCCTTTGAGCCACAGGTGCCACCCTGTAATAGCATTTTTTTTTGAAAGGGAAAATGATGACATTAGAACAGAAATCTAAAGGAAGTAAGGAGGGAAGAGGGAAGAGAATGAGCAAAGTTCTGGCACAAAGTGAGAAAGCTGGAATTAGAGGAGAGAAGCAGACCAGGGATAGTTGGTGTCCTAGGCAGAGATGAGGCCAAAGTGATGATAGTGGAGGCTCAGACCATGTGGGATTTCACCGGCATGACAAAGACTTTTGATTCAACTCAGTATATGAGAGCTCCTGAAAGATTTTGAGGATGATGTTTGCCTTTTATACTGTGAAATGATCTTTGTCTGAGACACAAATCTATATTTTCCATCACAAGTAGGGATATGGTAATCAATTTGCCAGAGTCAAAAATTTTAAACATGCTAGAAAAACCTCCAGATAGAATTTATTATTTATTAGTTATCTGTCTTCCTAAAATATTCAGACTAAATATATCATCAAAAAACATTTTTTCCCCTTGTCACAGTGTTGCATATGCTGGTGCTAGCAGTAGCAGATAGTAAAATTACTATTCTTATAGAATGGGCTTGATTGTTATTTGAATGATTTCCTTTATGATTCTATTAGAATGAGATTTTAGGAAAATATTCTGGTTACTAGATTATTTTCTTGATTAAAATATAATGAAAATATTCAAATTGCATTTTAGAAGCTACATACTAAGATATTGGTGGTGAAAACATTACCTTTCTGCCATTAAGTCAGAAAGGCCTTTTATCAAAGACATCTTTGGGGGTTCAGGTACTTTGCACAATGTTAAATACTCAAAATTGATTACACATTAAAACTACTATATATAAGATTTATTAAACCTACATATATATTTATAAGTTGGTCATAGTTAAATGATTTCTTATTTTACAAAGATTCCTTTTTATTACTTTTAATTGATGCATTAAATTGATCATTGATCAATTTAATTGATCAATTTAAATGATAATTGATCATTTCTGTTTATCTATAAAAAAAGAAGTCTCCTTTAGATGTGATCTTATATTGGCATATAACTTATACAGCGTAGGAGAAAAGAAAAAAGGAAGTCAAAGCAGTTTTGCTGGCTTTGCCTTTGAAATACTATAATAAATTTAAGACTGAGAATTGAGAGTGGCAATCAGAAATTATGTGGACTCTTTTAAGCAGAGTTACATTTCACTGACACAATCCAACAGGCTAGGTAATGGAGAAAATTCATAATAACTAGTTGCTGCTATATCAGTTTTAATATTCACACTCATTTTGAGAATTTGATATATCCCAACTCTCAAAGGTATACTTATAATTATGCTTTTGAGATGCTCAAGTGCTTTATCACAGAGAGACACTTGAACTCCAATGTGAGAAGGTTAATTATTTAGAATATCCTTGAAAACATTCTCTGGTATGAGTGGATTACATGAAGACACCTTGAAGTGACTACAGAAGTCCCAAGTAAGATAAATGTGAAAGTCAATGATTTCTCTATACTGAGTCTCAGAGGACTGCTTTAGAATATTAATGATATTAGCTGCTAATCCTGTTTCCAGAAACTGTTTAAAAATCTTATTTCTCCCTCTAACAATGCTGGAGGATTGTGGCTTAAATTGAGCTAGAATTTTGAATCTCCTGACTTTTGTTATGAGATTAATTCACGGAAATTCATTTGGTGATAAATAAACATGGCCTACCTGTCATGGGGTCTTTCATATGTGATTTTATAATTTTGAGACTGTTAAATAATTATAACCAGGGGATGTTATTATTTTGAATTACTTGTTAGACCACTTTTAGATTTAGACTATCCTCTATGTTATGAAAGTCTCATGAGAGGAAAGAATTTATCTAATTTCATAAGATTAAATTGAGGAGAAATTTAAATTTCAATAGTTTATGTCCTTGCCCACATATTAGATGTCCAAGAAATATTAATGAATGGATGTTCCTGGATTAAAGAAATTCATTGCTAAATCCTTATTTAAATTTTTCTGGTTTAACTATAAGCTTTCTTTCTTCATTAGAGAAATTTTTTTCTAAAAATACAAAATTTGCTTTCTTTATTCTATGTAACAACATTGAAGCCCGTTATTTTTCTCCTCAGACATTGTAGATTTTAATTTTTTTGTCTTCAGTGTTATCAGTGATCCAAAGAAAAGGGGTCCTTTCTCACTCTTAGGACCCCTTATCCAAGGAGTCCTGGTTCTTCTCAGAATTGCCTAGCAATGATTACAACTCACAACTGAACTTGGCTCGGCCTAGGTAGTAGCAGACTGCATGACACAACTCAGACAACGTCTTACATATTATATTATATTCTTACAGGATCTTAATATGATTTTTTTCAGAATCTTTTTTTAATTAAATCATAGCTATGTACATTAATGCAATTATGGGGTACAATGTGCTGGTTTTATATACCATTTGAAATATTTTCATCAAACTGGTTAACATAGTCTTCACCGCATTTTCTTAGTTATTGTGTTAAGACATTTATACTCTACACTTAGTAAGTTTAACATGTACCCTTGTAAAATGCACCGTAGGTGTTGTCCCACCAATTACCCTCCCTCCACCCAACCTCCCCACTCCCCTCCTCTTCGTCTCCCCTTCTTCTTGGGCTCATAGTAGGGCTGAGTACATTGGATACTTTTTCTGCCATTCTTGAGATACTTTGCTAAGAAGAATATGTTCCAGCTCCATCCATGTAAACATGAAAGAGGTAAAGTCTCCATCTTTCTTTAAGGCTGCATAATATACCATGGTGTACATATACCACAATTTATTGATCCATTCATGGGTTGATGGGCACTTGGGCTTCTTCCATGACTTAGTCAGAATCTTAATATGATTTGAACAACTGAGGAGGTGCTGGGATCTCTAAAACGGAATTTTTTTTTTTTTTTTGAGACAGAGTCTCACTCAGTTGTCTTGGGGTAGAGTGCTGTGGTGTCACAGCTAACAGCAACCTCAAACTCTGGGCTCAAGTGATCCTCTTGTTTCAGCCTTCTAAGTAGCTGGGACCATAATTGCTTGCCACAATACTCTGATAGTTTTTTCTATTTTTGGTTAGAGATGGGATCTTGCTTTTCCTCAGGCTGGTCTTGAACTCTTGGGTTCAGGCAATCCACCTACCTTGAGTACTAGGATTGCAGGCATGAGCCAGCGTGCCCAGCCTCCAAAACTGAATTGTGGATCTTCTCTTTACTATGTTGGTGTTAATATGATCTTGCTCCATTGACACCTGTTTCCATGATTCTTGGTATAACAGAAACTCCATTTCTCACCCTCTTAGAGAGAGAAATTATTTTGTTACTTTAGGTCTGGTTTTCATCCTGGTCAGTCATCTGTGACTACACATGGCATCTTCTAGTAGAACGTTAGAGAACCACTTCTATGGATCAGGTGCATTTTCCTGAGAAAGGGAAGTGATACTGAGTCAGGCAGTCAGTTTAGGAGCGTCTCCTGTACTCTCTAATAGGCTGTTTCTGCCCTGGGTAAAGGATCTGGAATACCTCAGCATTTAATTCCTTTTCCTTAGTGTAGTATTTACTAGATCTTATAATGCAGTGGTTCTCAACTTTTCTAATGCTGTAACCTTTTAATACAGTTCCTCATGTTGTGGTGACCCCAACCATAAAATTATTTTCATTGCTACTTCATAACTGTAATTTTGCTACTGTTATGAATCATATGAATCGTATGAATCATAACGTGATTCATCCCCTGTGAAACGTCCCGTGTTTGACCCCCAAAGGGGTAGTGACCCACAGGTTGAGAACCGCTGTTATGATTGATATTTTCCTATATGACATGCCTTGCTATCCTATATAATAATTTATGTAATTAAGGTAAAGAGGGGTTTCCTAGAATCTAAGCAAACTCTGCCAAGTGTCTTTTTTTCTCCTCATGTTCTTCCAGTCTTAGCTTTTCTCTACTGTATAATCTAGTATATAACTGTTTCTTCTGCTTAATTAAACAGATATTTATTGAACATATGCTGAATATTGGGCTAAGAAATGGGAGGCCCATTTTAGGACTACTAATGCTATTCAGTATAAAGTTCCTTTTTCCTTTGTTGGTTTAATCTCTCCTTTTCTGGTGTTTATGTAAGGTATCAAATGCTAATTAAATGCAAACAGTGCTTTCACTTTGCCCAGATTGCGTGCATTTTATCTTACTTATTCCTCTGAGACAAGCAGATAGGATGTTGTTATTCTGAAGCTCTGGGAAGTTGAGTGCTTTATTTGGGTTTTCATTGCTACTAAGTGGCAGACCCAGGATACAAGTGTCTGGTGTGGACCTAGTTCACATTGAAGATTTTGGTTTTATGATTCTCTCTCTTTACTATTGAAAGATCCACTAGCATCAAGTACTTTCAAGACATAGAAGTGTGAAACGAAAGATGACAAATTTTTGCTAAGTGAATTTTATACCTACGCATCTAAAAAACTGTCCCTAAACAATTTTGAAAATGTGTATCATAGGGTTAGTAATTTGGTTTGTACAGAAATATTGTCTTAGCCTGGCAAAAATCCTTTAGGTTTACCTTTGCTAAAAAATTAGGAAAAAAAAATTGAATAATTTTAAATCTCACTTCTTTTTCTCTGCCTCCCCTAAGACAGAGTCTCACTCTGTCACCCTGGATAGAGTGCCATGGTGTCATAGCTCACAGTAATCTCAAATTCTTGGGGTCAAGTGATCTTCTTGCCTTAGCTTACCAAGTTGCTGGGATTATAGGCACCTGCCACCATGCCTGGCTAGTTTTTCTATTTTTAGTGGAGATGAGGTGTTACTCTTGCTCAGGCTGGTCTCTTACGGCTGAGTTCAAGCAGTCCCCCCACCTCGGCTTCCCAGAGTGAAGGATTATAGGCGTGAGCCACGCTGCCAGGCCAAATCTCAGTCTAACTGTCTGATGACTAGTCTTCTTTGTTGTTTAGAGATGAAGAAATAAATACAAAACCACTATTCTATATCACTAGAGAAGATTTTTACAATGTAAATTTGCTAGTGATGAACAATCATTACTTGTACCAATTATCAAATTCTTAAATCTTTGGATTCCATGAAATAATTAGAATTTAAGCATTACTGCTGAATCAAATCTTATCTAGTTGGAAGGCTATAGCTACAAAATTAATTCTCCCATCAGAATATTTAGGTGGGTGCCATGATGAAGGGTGCACAAAGTAATTTTTTGAACAAAAACATCTGAGTCAGTGTCTATATAAATGCAATCAATTATCTTTTGAATCCACAATACATAGTATTTATTACATATTTCTTTAAGTTAATTTGGTCATTTGATTTGGTGAATTGTGCATCGAAAGGCTTATTGACATTTTCTACAATTTTTCAACAAAATTCCACATAAGATTTGAGACATCTCAGTCACTCTTACAATTTGAAAAATAGTTGTGGAAAACTCATCCCTGGGGTAATTCCTAAAACTTATTGCTGACTCTTCAGTAAGAAAATATCAAAGACTTTCTGAAATTAAAACATGAGAACTTTCCAGCACTACTTCATTGCCTCCTTCTGCTTTGCTGCTCTTCCCACAGGTTGCTTCCTGCACTCCCACTTTCCAGTCTTCATTTTGTGTCTCCACATTTTTGGAATTAACAACTTTGAGGCATTCAAAGTTAGCTCATTCATTTATTTAAATGCATATTTTAAATAACCCATTATGTAACAGACCCTGACCATGGTGAGAGGGAGGCTGTAGTCAAGGGTAGAGAAGATGATGGGATTTTATTAAGTTTTTGGCAGTAAGACTATAGAAAAGTAGATAAAGTTGAGCTATATGGGGGACATAATTACCCTTTCTTTATGACTGACGGATGTTGGAAGTATCTCTCTCCAAGGCTTGGCTACTGATTTGAACATATTAGTTGCTCAATAAATTTTTGTTACTTAAGTCCAAATTTATTTTTAATAAAAGCATTTAAAATTTGTGTTAGTGTTCCAAGATGCCTTATGAAGATAAATATATTTCTGAGAAGCATTCAGTTTTCCTGATGTTTGTTTTTGCATTATTATGAGATTTATACAAAATAAGTTCAACATAAACCTTTAAAACACACTTACAGAAAGTGGAACAGACTTGTCAACAACCCAAATAGGTTGTCAAAATAAATCTGTACAATGTCAGATAAAAGTTACAAACATTGAATAAAAAATTTCAATGTGTATTTTAAGGTTTCATTTTTAAACAACCGGAAACAAATGTCTTTCCAAAGCATTCTTCTGCCAGTAAGTGTTATTACTGAGGAAGGATAATTTCACTAGTCAGAGCATTCCTGCCACCTAATTTAGGAGAGTCCACAGCACCACAGATGTTCCTCAGACAGGCAGATGGGGACTTCATGGACGATTTGCCCTTCTTACCAGGCGCAAGTGTCAATCTGGAGGACATTTGAAATTCTGCCATTTAGTGCCGGGTCAAAATACTCACTTGATCTGAATCTATATTCCACTAGTTATCTCAGTGTGGAAATTTCTTTTTTCTTTCATTTTTTTTTTATTACATTTGGACCTTTAAGAAACATATACCATCAGATATGCCACTATTCAGTAAAAATCTATTCTAGTTTTTGGGAAGCACACGTGTCACAAATTATCTTGCTTCTAGTCTTTAAGTCTGAGGGTTTATTAAAAAGGTAGGCTCTGATCTATGGGATCCTAACCCTTGAGGTTTTGAATGTTTAGATTATTGTAAAACAATTTCAAGTGGATGAACTTAATTCCCAGCTGTTTTTCTTCTGGAATAGGCTAATCATTTTGAAGTTATCTATTCTATTACAAGAATATTCAATTCATGGAGCTTTGTAATCTATTCTGTTTTTGGAAGGCCTGGTAAAAAAGTAATTATTTTTTCTGTACAATAAGGATGAATTCACCAGACCATACCCAATATTACTTATAACAAAAGCAGCAGATAATGTGTATGTGCTGTTCCACTTTAATGAGTGCTCTTAAGTTAGTAACTAACTATGGAGACTATCCCTGGATCAATATGATACAAGGGTAGTAGCTGTACACTACATTCAACTCCTTAACTCAGATACTTGACAGTGATTAAAAGTAGAAAAGGGTAAGCAAACTGACAAATACTCGTACATGATTATGTTTTCAAGAAGGTACCCTTGTAGAAGTAAACAAGAGCGGGGACTTTCAGGAAGCTGTTGATGGGGATTGGGAAGGTTTAAAGCTATGGCTTTGGTAAGCACCCAAGTGAGCTGTAGGAAGGCATTTGTAAGAGTAGATTCTGCAGCATCAAAGGATAATTTTCTAAAAGAGGTGGGTGTTTTCTCAATTAACCTAAATTCTGAGGCTTTCAGCAGTTGAATGTTAGAAACAAGATCCAAAGAAAAAAGCCATCATCACGATGCTTAAGAAAGGTGACTGCCATTAGGCTCATGATGCTAAATGGTCCAAAAGCCTTCGGTGGTGTAATACGGACAATAAAAAAATTAATACACAAACCTATGACACCATTAAAACCAAAAAACATTTTTTCATTTAAAAAAGTATTTAGAACACATAAAACAAGGCAGCATCTATTCCTTTTTCTCATCTTCTGGTATGGGACCTGCTGGCGGCTCCTCACTGCGGCCCTGCGGCTCTCTGAGCCCGTGTTGCTCTCACTGGTTCCTTCCTCGGCCGTGCCGTCGACCCCCTCCTGCCCTCTCTCCTTGTCGTCAGGAGTCGATGTGCCTTCTTCACCATTCTGCTGGCTCTCTGTCGTTTCTTCAAGGTGTGTCTCCTCTGTGAGACATTGGAATGTTCTCGTCGTCTTTCTTTTCCTTGGCTTTGCTCGCCGCTTGCTCCTCCTCCGGGCCGACGCTGCTCTGACCGAGCTCGGCCTGTTCGGAGGCCTCCTCCTCCCTCTCCTCCTGCGGGCCTGCTCCTCTGCCTGCGCGATCTTGACGGCCATCTTCTCCATATCCACTTCTACCTTCAGACTGCACAACCTTTTAAGTTCATTGTTAAATGAATCTGTGCTTTCCAGAAATTTCCTCTTCCTTTATTTCTTTTCTTTTTTTTTGCACAGTTTTTGGCCGGGGATGGGTTTGAGCCCGCCACCTCCGGCACATGGGACCGGTGCTCTACCCCTTTGAGCCACAGGTGCCGCCCACCTATTTGAAGAAGTTCAGCTTCTAGTTTTTGCTGATGAACCATTAAAGATTAGACCTGTCGTTTGAGGACCTGCATCCTGGCTGTTGTGACAACTGACCGAACGTCCGGCACCACAGTCTCACTAAGGATTTCACTGAAGAGGCGGTGGTTTCTCTGGATACGGGCAGTGGCTGTATGCTTCACTGAAAAGCCATCATCATCATCACATCATCATCATCTGGATCTTCAGCAGGCTGAATGCTCATGTAAGCTTCTCCTTTCTCCAGGCGAGACTGTCTCTGTCGACTTTCTTCCTCTAAAGCAGCTTCTGCACGACTTTTTGCATTTATGTAAGCAAGGTACGCGGGGGAATTACGATAGGCCTCCATAGATTCATTGTACTCTATCTTTTCTGCTTCATATTCGTTTAAATATTCTTGTTTCTCTTCATCAGTGAGATCTCGCCACATGCCACCAATAATCCTGCCAATCTCCCACAACTTGAGGTCAGGGTTAGAAGCCTTTACTTGGTCCCAGACCTTTCTGCTGTACCTCATGTAGGGCATCAGCAGCTTATCTGGTAGCTTTGGGGGTTTGGGAATCGTAATACCAGAGGACGCCGGGTTCCCTCTCAGCCTGTAGTTGTTGTAGGCGAGGTGACTGTATGGATTGTATCCCACAAACCCTGGTGTGCTGGGGTGGGAGGTGGGACGTACGATGGTCTTTTTGACATTTTGGAAGATTAAGTTCTCAGTTCCTTAAGAATGAATCTGAGACGCCGCGGGCAGGAAAAGCGCCCGCAGCTCCGGCTCTGCTTCCCTTTTCAGTGTGGAAACTTTTATCTCATGCTTACTGTGTAAATAAAAAACTCAACACAAGACAAGGTGGTGTCTCACAATATCATGGATTGAAGTGTGTCTACTTCTCTCATTTTCTTTCCATAAAAGAACTCCATCCCTTGGCTGGTTTTTTAGTGACACATTTCCCTTGAACAGTGGTTCTCAATCTTCCTAATGCTGCGTTGTATTTTCATTGTAACAAAAGGGTCGACCCACAGGTTGAGAACCTCTGCCCTAGAGAATAATATAATCAATACTTTGAAATGTGCCATGCAGCTTAAAAATAAAACTCGAAAAAGTTGAAGAATGCTGTGTGATCCTTTTAGATCACATTTCTCGCTATAGCCATCAAGAGGTGGTCTCTGTTTTAAATTTTGGGTTTCCTATCTCATGCATTTCTTTATAAAACTTTAAATAAATAGTGTGCTGGTTACTCAACAATTGCCTCTCAACTTAGCACGCATTTTTCGCGCTCTGTTGTATGATGCTGGGGCTGAGACTCTACAAACTGCATTTCTGCTTTGCCAGCTGTTCCCCGATTAGTGTTTGCCAGTGGAGACACTAGAGAGACTAGAATTTGGAGCAAGAAGAAGGGACTTGGTTCCTGTTTGCTCCCCATTTTTAGTTTGTTCCTGCCCCTGTTTGTTACTCTTAGTTTGGCAACTCTTTTAAACCCTTGCAGCAACAGTTCCTTCCATTAGCAGTGGCTGAGTCCAGTTTGCAGTTTTTGCACTTTTAGAACCAGCCTCATTCTTGCCTCCTCAAAGAGTAGGCACCAGCTTTCAACGCCCCTCACCCTAGGGTCTGCAGCCAACTCCACGGGGTCCTCCTTGTTTGCAGACAATGGCCGCAGTCAATTAGTCCCTCTTTTCTCAGGTCTGATTTTTAGCTTTGTTCCCACAGCCCTAGTAGATGAAGCTGCTTCCTGCATTGACTGTCCTGTGACTCCAAGTGTTCCCTGTCTGCTTTTAATTACTTAGTTTTAACTAGATATAAAGTTGTTGCTGTTAATGATTCATTTTGTTAGATTCTCAATGTCTTCTGATTCTAATTCAAGTGGGATCATTAATGCAGGTAATATCCTCGAATATACAGTTTTTAGCCAGAGTTTGGTTTGTGAGGTTAGTCTATGATACTTTAAAAATAATTTTTACTGCTATAGTGTATTTAAATATATAAGCACAATATATTTTCTATTCTTGGGAAGGGTTATTAAAAAAATGGTGCTCTAAATTATTTTTGTAATGGCTTACTAGTGCAAATGTTGATCGAACATTTTATGTGTGTTGCAGATTCTCAAAGCAGTTACCAGATTTGCTGATCTGTAAAATACGTGTTTCTCTAAATTTACACAATTTTGTTAAATAGCTTTCCAAAGTTGCATCATTTCACACTCTCAAGAAGAGAGACATAGAAGTTCCCCTTTTTTCACTAGGTATTGTCAGGTTTCTAAATTTCTTAATTCTTAACGTAAAATGGTATTTTATTATGATTTTAATGTACATTTCTCCAAGGAAACATTTTTCTCTGTGTTTATTGGTCATTTGGATTTCTTCTTTTCTTGAATTTTTTTCAATATATTTTGTCCATTCTTTTCTCAGGTTATTAGTCTTTAATTAGTAATATTTTCTTTTTTTTTTTCTTAAATTCAGATTAAGGTGAGGATATAAACAACTAGTTTACAATGTTTGCATTTGTTCGGCAGAGTCCCTCATGTTGTGTCCCGTGCCCAAGAGACTTAGTAATATCTTTACATGTATGTTACAGACTATAATCATCTGCTTTTAAAAATTAATTTTCAAATATTTTTTCCTTAATCTGTGCTGTCTCTTTCCATTTCTTTTTTTCTTTTTTTGTAGAGACAGAGTTTCACTGTACCGCCCTCGGGTAGAGTGCCGTGGCGTCACACGGCTCACAGCAACCTCTAACTCTTGGGCTTACGCGATTCTCAGCCTCCCGAGCAGCTGGGACTACACTCGGCTATTTTTTTGTTGCAGTTTGGCCGGGGCTGGGTCCGAACCCGCCACCCTCGGCGTATGGGGCCGGCGCCCTATTTGAATCAAGGTATCTTTAGATAAATATTTAAATTTTGAATGTACTCTAATTTTTGAATCTTATCCACCTGAAGAACACTAGGGAGAGGCTCTTTAAAGGCATATGATACATACTCAGGAAGAGGGCACTGCAGTTAGAATACGTGTGGCACGGTAAACCATGTGTATAATCAGGGAAGTAAAGGAAGACAAAGGTTTTTAAAGAAAACATGAGGAGGGTTGCATAATTATTTTGGGTTGCTTCTCTTTGGCTACTGGGATCAGTAACAAGCATGTACCAGTTCAGGACTGTAGAGGCATTTGCTGGGCAGATGTCCTTGCAGAAGTATTTTTTATGGAAGGTGGCCATGGCCTCTGTCAAGGCAGTAGTTTTCGCTGAGTCCTTTGTGATAGTCTTTGCTATCAGGCAATTATATCTAAGAACTCCCTCTTTATGACTCTAATTTTCAGAGTTTTTTTTTAAATATAGTGACTGTTTGGATTCTGGCAACTTTGACTCTTCCTCCTTTTGACCAAATCTTTCTCTGAAAGCATTAGGATATGGAGTTTTATTCTGATACCATGGAAAAAGTTGTTTACAACATTAAGGCATCAACTTTTTATCTTGGTTTGTAGTTTGAATGTCTCTGGTTTTGACATTGGGCAGTTAGGTGAACTTTTTGTATGTCCCCTATATCAGGCATGAGATTTGTTCCTTAACATTTATCTAGTTTCAGCTGTAGAGCTTTATTTATTTTTTATTTTATTTATTTTTATTTATTTATTTTTTTCCTTTTACTAAGTCATATACACATAGATAATGAACACATTTATGCATATGTGGGGTACAATGTGTTGATTTTTTTTTAATACAATTTGGAGTGCTTACATCAAACTAATTAATATAACTTTCACATCATTTACTTGATTACTGTGTTAAGACATTTATGTTCTATACTTGATACATTTAGCTTGTACCCTTGTAATAGGCTCCATAGGTGTTTATTACATAGGTACCCTTGTAATAGGCCCCACTGTTTACCTTCTCTTTATCAAACCTCCCCCCTCCTTAAAAAAAGATGGAGACTTTACCTCTTTTATGTTTACATGGATGGATCTGGAACATATTCTCCTTAGTAAAGTATCTCAAGAATGGAAAAATAAGTATCCAAAGTACTCAGTACTTTTATGAAACCAATTTATATTTACTCACACTTTCTTATGAAAAATAGATCACAACTATAGCCCAGGATAAAGGAGAGCTATAGAGCTTTAGAAACAGAGAAGTTCCTGTTTTTTAGTAATCTGAGGGAAGAACGTTAGATTGGAGGAATCTGAAGGAATTTAAGATCTAATCTAGGTAGATCTATCTATAGGTAGATAAAAATAACTTGAAAACAATGCACAAAACTATAACTTAATAACAGGTGTGTTATAGTTTTCCTTTAGAAACATAACTTTTTCTCTGTATACCATGGAATACTATTCAGCCTTAAAAATGATGGAGACTTCATATGTTTTGTTTTAACCTGGATGGAGGTGGAACATTCTTCTTAGTAAAGCATCATAAGAACAGAGAAGCAAGAATCCAACATACTCAATTTTAGTATGAAAGCAGTAGAGGATCTAATACAAGATGGGGGATAGAGGAATGAGGAAGTGGGGAGAGGGGAGCTGGGAGGAGGATGGGGACCCTCTTAGGGGCCGGACACAATTATAAGAAGGTCTTTACCTAACAAATACAATCAATGTAACCTAATTCTTTGTACCCTTAATGAATCCCAAATAATAATAATAATAGTACCCCTGAGAGTAAAACCAAACAAACAATAACAACAACAAAACCTCTTCAGGCTAGGAAATCAAATCAAGGCAGTCTTTAGATTTAATCTAGTCTCAAGGTTTCTGGGCCTGCCAGGAAGTGACCCACTGTAGGGCTGGGAAATCTTTGAACCAGGCATTCTATGCACATTCTCAAACATAAAACATTTTAGTCAAAGCCTGGGCAGTATAACCAATTTTTACAATTATGTTCTGCTATAAAGAGAGAGTAAATTTTTGTTGAATTTATGCGAATGCCATACTTCCATAAAAATAAAAATATTTATGAATAATTTTTGAATTTTGGACGGATCAGGTATGGAGATAAAACAAATATTTCTACGTACTTTACAAAAGTATACTTTACTAAATTACTGTAAACTGTAGATATAAAAAAGATACGTTTTTCTTAAATCTGGAAAATAAGAAATTTAAGTAAAAAACCAATACAATTTCAAATAGAAGTGATAAAAACATTTTCTTCATCAGTTAATCTCACATGATTAGTTTTATTCTGTTTAATATTGATAAGAAGTTTAGTGAATACATCAGTTTTTTAATTAGAGTTTTGAAAAGCTTTTTGCCCATTTATCTTCAAGTTATTAGAAATCTATATTTAAGAATACTTGTTAGAATCTTTTCCATGAATCTGATTACTGATGCCTGAGAAGGAAAAAAAATCAAAACTGTGACTGACAGGGTAACCATGGTTAAAAATCTGACATTTTATTTATAATAAGTAACTGATAAGGAAATTTGGTTATTTTTGTAGCATACAACATAATAACCAGAGTTATGACTGATGACCTTAGCTTTCTAAGAGTTTTATACAATTTTGGAGCATTTATATAACTAACATGTCTATAAATGTGAATGTAAAAGCTCTAACATCACATGTCATTTGGCAATGTTTCTCTTGTAATCTGCCAAATAAGTTTGATTATTTAATATCTCTACAAGATGAGAGAGACATTCTTTGAATGTCTACATGGGCCCAGTTGGATAATCTCATAGTTATTGGAATCTTGACTTAATGTAGAATCTTGAATTGAAAAATACCATCAAAGATACCTAAAATGTTTAAAGCACTTAATCAAAATGGGATTACGGGTCATTGTGAAATTATAGTCATTCATTTAATCAAAATAATACTCAAAGGTTTTTAAAAGCAACAAAGAAAGTTACAGGTCAGGTCTGGGGGAGAGAGATTTAAGAGAAGAAGAGAATGGGTTTAAGTGGTTGGTATTCTGCTGTGGTGTCCGTACCTTTTTTTCTCCCACAGATCATTTCTGGGGTATTTGGAAACTTTCCTTTCTGAAAACTTCAACTCTTATTCCTATTTTACTGGCTAGATCACCTTTAATTGACATTTATGACTTAAACTTTCAATTCCTACTTTTAGGAGTCCATTTCTTTTTTTTGTTTAGAGTCCCAATCATGGTAGTTCCATGCTGGTGGCATATTCGGACAAACCTTCCCCTCCCCCAAACAAACAAACAATGCCAGCAGAAGTTCCACTCACTCCTAATTCAGATTAGCCTATCTCTGCTCTGCTGTCTTAAGTCTACAACTTCTCACTTCTGTATTTTCCAGATATGTTTAAGAAGCTATCTGTGTGTGTTCCAAGCTCTAAACTGTACACAGAGCAGTTCCTGAGATTTCTATTTCTCTTGGCTCAAAAATCTCTCTCCCTGTTTTCCCTGGCAGTTGTCACTGAGGAAGTGCACAACACTCCAATAGCTCTCCGTTAAGGAATCTTTTCTACTATCTCTTTAGCAAGCTGTTCACTCTTTAGCTACTTTTTGGTATGTCCTTATATTACATGATGAGCTGAGGTTCTCCAAATTGGTTTTGTACCATTTGTTCTGAAAATTTTAGTTTTCTATCATTTCTTCTGCTAATTCTGCAGAAGGTAGACTAAACTCTTGCTTTAGAATGTGCAATTATATGGGGTCAACTGTTTTCCTGTCCTTTGTGACTTCAAAAAAAAACAGAAAAGTGTCTTGTTTCAATATGCACTTGTAAGATGATCCATGTTTTTTAAAAAATGTATCAGTATAGTGAGCTGGATAAGTAAATGCTCTATTGTTAACTATTGTTGCATTTTATTTATATTTATAAGTAATTATTCATAAAATATTATCCACACTTACCTGAATGGAATCAGTCTAATTGCCATTCCTTTGCATGTAATCTTTGTCTTCTCTCTGGGTGCTTTCGTATCTTCTTTTTGTCTTTGGTGCTCTATATTTTCGTTATGATTCGGGTTTTATTTATTCTGTTTGAGAGGTCCATTTTTTTCCCTAAAGTTGAGGATATATGCTCTTTATCAATTCATGACAAATTTTAGCCATAATCTCTTTCACACCTGCTTCTTTCTCATTTCTCCATTATCATCTACTATTCCAAATAACAATAAGCACAAATAAGCACGATTCCCTGTGTCTCTTAACTTCTCTTTTATTTTTTATTTTTTATTTTAATTGTTGGGGATTCATTGAGGGTACAATAAGCCAGGTTACACTGATTGCAATTGTTAGGTAAAGTCCCTCTTGCAATCATGTCTTGCCCCCATAAAGTGTGACACACACCAAGGCCCCACCCCCTCCCTCCTTCCCTCTTTCTGCTTGCCCCCCCATAAACTTAATTGTCATTAATTGTCCTCATATCAAAATTGAGTACATAGGATTCATGCTTCTCCATTCTTATGATGCTTTACTAAGAATGTCTTCCACGTCCATCCAGGTTAATACGAAGGATGTAAAGTCTCCATTTTTTTTAATGGCTGAATAGTATTCCATGGTATACATATACCACAGCTTGTTAATCCATTCCTGGGTTGGTGGGCATTTAGGCTGTTTCCACATTTAGGCAATTGTAAATTGAGCTGCAATAAACAGTCTAGTACAAGTGTCCTCATGATAAAAGGATTTTTTTCCTTCTGGGTAGATGCCCAGTAATGGGATTGCAGGATCATGTGGGAGGTCTAGCTTGAGTGCTTTGAGGTTTCTCCATACTTCCTTCCAGAAAGGTTGTACTAGTTTGCAGTCCCACCAGCAGTATAAAAGTGTTCCCTTCTCTCCACATCCACGCCAACATCTGTAGTTTTGAGATTTTGTGATGTGGGCCATTCTCACTGGGGTTAGATGATATCTCAGGGTTGTTTTGATTTGCATTTCTCTAATATGTAGAGATAATGAACATTTTTTCATGTGTTTGTTAGCCATTCGTATGTCATCTTTAGAGAAAGTTCTATTCATGTCTCTTGCCCATTGATCTATGGGATTGTTGGCTTTTTTCATGTGGATTAATTTGAGTTCTCTATACATCCTAGTTATCAAGCTTTTGTCTGATTGAAAACATGCAAATATCCTTTCCCATTGTGTAGGTTGTCTCTTTGCTTTGGTTATTGTCTCCTTAGCTGTACAGAAGCTTTTCAGTTTAATGAAGTCCCATTTGTTTATTTTTGTTGTTGTTGCAATTGCCATGGCAGTCTTCTTCATGAAGTCTTTCCCCAGGCCAATATCTTCCAGTGTTTTTCCTATGCTTTCTTTGAGGATTTTTATTGTTTCATGCCTTAAATTTAAGTCCTTTATCCATCTTGAATGAATTTTTGTGAGTGGGGAAAGGTGTGGGTCCAGTTTCAGTCTTTTACATGTAGACATCCAGTTCTCCCAACACCATTTATTGAATAGGGAGTCTTTCCTCCAAGGTATGTTCTTGTTTGGTTTATCGAAGATTAGGTGGTTGTAAAATGTTAGTTTCATTTCTTGGTTTTCAATTTGATTCCAAGTGTCTATGTCTCTGTTTTTGTGCCAGTACCATGCTGTCTTGAGCACTATGGCTTTGTAGTACAGACTAAAATCTGGTATGCTGATGCCCCCAGCTTTATTTTTGTTACAGAGAACTGCCTTAGCTATACGGGGTTTTTTCCGGTTCCATACAAAACGCAGAATCATTTTTTCCAAATCTTAAAAGTACAATGTTGGTATTTTGATAGGAATGGCATTGAATAGGTAGATTGCTTTGGGAAGTATAAACATTTTAACAATGTTGATTCTTCCCATCCATGAGCATGGTATGTTCTTCCATTTGTTAATATCCTCTGCTATTTCCTTTCTGAGGATCTCATAGTTTTCTTTATAGAGGTCCTTCACCTCCTTCGTTAGGTATATTCCTAGGTATTTCATTTTCTTTGAAACTATGGTGAAGGGAGTTGTGTCCTTAATTAGCTTCTCATCTTGACTATTATTGGTGTATACAAAGGCTACTGACTTGTGGACATTGATTTTATATCCTGAAACATTACTGTATATTTTGATGACTTCTAGGAGTCTTGTGGTTGAGTCTTTGGGGTTCTCTTAAGTATAAGATCATGTCGTCAGCAAAGAAGGAGAGTTTGACCTCCTCTGCTCCCATTTGGATTCCCTTGATTTCCTTGTCTTGCCTAATTGTATTGGCTAGAACTTCCAGCACTATGTTGAATAGTAAAGGTGACAGAGGACAACCTTGTCTGGTTCCCGATCTAAGAGGAAAAGCTTTGAGTTTTACTCCATTCAGTAAAATATTGGCTGTGGGTTTGTCATAGATAGCTTCAATCAGTTTTAGAAATGTGCCACCTATGCCTATACTCTTCAGTGTTCTAATTAGAAAAGGATGCTGGATTTTATCAAATGCTTTTTCTGCAGCTATTGAGAGGATCATGTGATCTTTATTTTTGCCTCTGTTAATATGGTGGGTAATGTTTATGGACTTGCATATGTTAAACCAGCCTTGCATCCCTGGGATGAAGCCTACTTGATCACGATGAATGACTTTTTTGATGACAAGCTGTAATCTATTGGCTAGGATTTTGTTGAGAATTTTTGCGTCTATATTCATGAGTGAGATTGGTCTGAAATTCTCCTTTTTGTTTGGGTCTTTTCCTGGTTTTGGTATCAGGGTGATGTTTGCTTCATAGAAAGTGTTGGGGAAGATTCCTTCTTCCTCAATTTTTTGGAATAATTTCTGCAGTACAGGAATAAGCTCTTCCTTGAAGGTTTGATAGAATTCTGGAGTGAAGCCATCTGGACCAGGGCATTTTTTGGTTGGAAGCTTTTTTATTGTTTCTTTGATCTCAGTGCTTGAAATTGGTCTGTTCAGGAGCTCTATTTCTTCCTGGCTGAGTCTAGGGAGAGGGTGTGATTCCAAATATTGATCCATTTCTTTCACATTGTCAAATTTCTGGGCATAGAGTTTCTGGTAGTATTCAGAGATGATCTCTTGTATCTCTGTGGGATCAGTTGTTATTTCCCCTTTATCATTTCTGATTGAGGTTACTAGAGATTTTACTTTTCTATTCCTCGTTAGTCTGGCCAATGGTTTATCTAGTTTATTTGTTTTTTCAAAAAACCAACTCCTTGTTTCATTAATTTTCTGAATGATTCTTTTGTTTTCAATTTCATTGATCTCTGATTTGATTTTGGATATTTCTTTTCTTCTACTGAGTTTAGGCTTAGATTGTTCTTCTTTTTCCAATTCCATAAGATCTCTTGTGAGTTGTTGATGTGCTCTCTTTCTGTTTTTCGAATGTAGGCATCTAAAGCGATGAATTTTCCTCTCAAAACTGCTTTTGCAGTATCCTACAGGTTTTGGTAGCTTGTGTCTTCATTGTTGTTATGCTCAAGGAAGTTAATGATTTCCTGTTTTATTTCTTCCTGCACCCATCTGTTATTCAACAGAGGATTGTTTAATTTCCATGCCTTTGTGTGGGGTTGAGAGTTTTTGTTAGAGTTGAGTTCCACTTTTAGTGCCTTGTGGTCTGAGAAGATACAAGGTAAAATTTCAATTCTTTTGATTCTGTTGATATTTGTTTTGTGTCCCAGGATATGATCAATTTTGGAGAATGTTCCATGGGATGATGAGAAGAATGTATATTCTTTATCTTTGGGATGGAGTGCTCTATATGCGTCTATCAAGCACAGTTGTTCTAGGGTCGCATTTAAATCTCTTATATCCTTGTTTAATTTCTGTTTAGAGGATCTGTCCAGCTCTGTAAGAGGAGTGTTAAGGTCCCCTTTTATTATGGTATTATCAGATATCATATTGCTCAGACTGAGTAAGGTCTGTTTCAATAGTCTGGGAGCGTTTAAATTGGGTGCATAAATATTTAGAATTGAAATGTCTTCTTGTTGTATTTTTCCCTTGACCAATATAAAGTGACCATCTTTGTCTTTTTGGACTTTAGTTGCTTTAAATCCACATGTATCTGAAGATAAGATTGCAACTTTGTTCTGAATTCCATTTGCCTGAAAAATTGTCTTCCAACCCTTAACTCGGAACCTTAATTTGTCTTTTGAAGCCAGGTGTGTTTCTTGCAGACAGCAAATGGATGGCTTGTGTTTTTTAATCCAGTCAACCAATCTATGTCTCTTCAGTGGGGAATTCAAGCCATTAACATTTATTGAGATAATTGATAAGTGTGGTAGTATTCTATTCGTCTTATTTTGTGAGAGTCCATTGCTTAGTTTTATCTTTTGCATCAGTGTGGACGTTAGGTTCTGTCCTTTAATTTCTGAGTTCTTACTTTGCTGCTGATCCATTGTGGTGGTCAGTGTGCAGAACAGGTTGAAGTATTTCCTGTAGAGCTGGTCTTGTTGTGGCGAATTTCCTCAATGTTTGTATATCCGTTAATGATTTGATTTCTCCGTCAATTTTGAAGCTTAGCTTAGCAGGGTACAGAATTCTGGGCTTGAAATTGTTCTGTTTAAGTAGATTAAAGGTAGATGACCATTGTCTTCTTGCTTGGAAAGTTTCATTAGAGAAGTCTGCGGTCACTCTGTGGATTTGCCTCTGTAGGTCAACTGGCGCTTACTCCTGGCAGCTTGCAGAATCTTTTCTTTTGTCTTGACTTTGGACAGGTTCATCACAATGTGTCTTGGAGAAGCTCGGTTATAGTTGAGGCGACCTGGGGTCCGATAGCCCTCTGAAAGCAGTGTGTCAGAATCTTTGGTGATATTTGGGAAATTTTCTTTTATAATATTCTCAAGTATGGCTTCCTTTCCTCTGGGGCATTCTTCTTCCCCTTCTGGAATTCCTATAACTCGTATGTTGTAATGCTTCATGAAGTCCCATAATTCTGACAGTGAACGTTCTGCTTTCTCTCTCTTCTTTTCTGCCTCTTTTACTATCTGAGTTATCTCAAAAACTTTGTCTTCTACCTCTGAAATTCTTTCTTCTGCATGGTCTAACCTGTTGCTGATACTTTCCACTGCATCTTTAAGTTCTCTGATTGACTGTTTCAGTTCCTTCAGCTCTGCTATATCCTTTTTATATTCTTCATATCGTTCATCTCTTATTTGATTCTGTTTTTGAATTTCCTTTTGGTTATTTTCCACTTTATTAGCAGTTTCCTTCATTGTTTCCATCATTTCTTTCATTGTTTTCAACATGTGTATTCTAAATTCCCTTTCTGTCATTCCTAACATTTCTTTATAGGTGGAATCCTCTGCAGTAGCTACCTTATGGTCCCTTGGCGGGGTTGTTCTGGACTGGTTCTTCATGTTGCCTGGAGTTTTCTGCTGATTCTTCCTCATCAGTGATTTCTTTTATCTGTTTCCTTGTCCTAATTTTCCTTTCACTTCCTCTTGCTCTTTAAGTTCTCGTTCCTGTGGACTGAGGGTTACAGGACCAGAAGGGTGAGAAGGTTTAAGAGCAAAAAAGGGATGAAAGAAAGGATGACCAAGTGTTAAGAAAAAAAAAGAAAAATAGAGAAAGGAGAGGGGGTGGGTAAAAGGTGTATTGACAAAAAGAAGAGAGGCACAGAAAGAGGGAGACAGAGCAATATAGGTTTACAGTAGGGTACTTTGATACAACCTTAAAAAAAACCACCTTCTGGGGTTGCCCAGTTAGGTGGTTCCCTTGAGGTCAGCAGCTCTTTGCTAACCTGATCAGACACAGTACCCCACCTCCACCAAGTAGAGAGGAAAGACAAAAATGCTATAAATCAAACCAAAACAAGCAAACAGAAAACTTTACGGGATAAAATTGGGTGGAAAACCAAATTATAGCGGTAGGAACACTAAAAAAAATGAAGTTCTAATTATTGAAATAGGCAGCAATGGGAAATTATAATTAAACTAGAAAAATTGAGGAAAAAAAGGATCTGTATGGAAAAGGTTGAACTTAAAAAACAAAACAACATCAACAATATTAAAATAAAGAAAAAAAACAACCAAACCAAAAAAAAAAAAAAAAACACAACCAAAAACAAAGCAGTATGTATATGTTATTGAGTATTGTCTGGGCAACACTTGGTCTTCTGGGGTATGAGATGTTAATCACAGTTCTGATACGACTGGAGGCTGCTAGATTTTCAAACCCCAGCAGGTAGACACCCTGAATCTCTCTTCAGCCCACTTCAAAGGCACTTTGAACTTGTTCACTTGCTGAGCAGAAGCTTTCCCAGGGAAGTGCTTGTCGCTGGAATCACTGCTGAAGTGGCTATCTGTCGGTGTCGCTCTGCCGCCGACCAGCAGGGACGAACACACCAACGCAAACAGCTTTCAGCAAGTTTATTATCGGGGGCAAGCAGCTTGTCCGGGGAGAGCAGGATGGAAAAGCTCTCACCTTGTTTACAGCACTCTGTATATATACTCTAGGACACATCCTGTTATTGCGGTTTCTTGACCTAGGTATCTCTCCAATGAGCGCAAAGGGCACGGGGCGGCAAGGTTGTTGCCAGGGCGCAGCCTGCCGAGCAGGTTTCCTAAAGTACGCCTCCGCCATCCTGTTTTTGTGCCTGATCGACACATTGTATAAGGGCCCTCCACATCTCCCCCTTTTTATTTATTTATTGCGAGTTGTGACCATGCCTGTCTTAGGTTGTCCCCCTGTCCGAGTATAGTCTTACCCGTCATGGAGGGTATAGGCAGCGGTGGCCTGTCCTCTGTCTTAGGTTGATCTACATCGGGGGGGATCTTACCCGTCATTGGCTACTGGTCCAGCATGCTAATCCAGATTTTGGGGGGAACCTCCTGCTTGGAGGGCGAGGAGGGCCTGCTGGACGATGACGCGGTCTCGTTGTTGTCTTTGGTGGAGGTTAAGGAGAAGTTTGATGCAAAAGACTATGGCAACTAGAAGTATAATACTTAAAGCCGCGGTGCCGGCCCATTTGCGGGCATGGGAGAGCAAACTAGTTACTTTTCCTAGAATATCGCGAGTGGTAATTACTTGCACTCAAGTGCTATTGATACTAACAATATGAGTCAACATTTGGCGGGTGAGGTTTTCAAATTCCGCATCCCAGCTCCCCAGAAGGTAACGGGATATTTGTAAGGAAGCATTACGCAGGGTACCATTAGGTTCAAAAGTTATGGGGGTAACACACAAGGAGGGCAGGGGAACTAAACAACCAAAGGAGAGGTATCTCTCCATATCATCTATTTGTTGTTGTAAAATGTCCACTCTTTGATTGACCAATAACAGTCCAGCGCGAAGGTGTCCGTCTGTGGCAGTTTGGGTGCGCAAGGCCTCCGCAACTGAGGCGGACAATTAGTTGACAGCGGTAGCAGTAGGGACTGTGGTGGCAAGGGCAGCAGTTGCGGCGGTGGAGGCAGTGAGGGCTGTGGCAATGGCCGTGACAATGGCGGCAGTGACTCCGAAGTCGCGCTTCGATGTGGCTCCATGGGCGCGGCTTCATCGCGTGAGGGGTTCACTGGACGGGTGAGTCTTTCTGGGACCCACACCGGGGAGCTCTGGTCCTGTGGAGAAACACAAACTGCACCTCGGTTCCAGATGAGAACCGGGTCTGGGCCATGTCAGTGGCCAGTTAACAAATTTTTAAATGAAATTATTAATGAATTTTTGAATGAATTTTTTTTTTTTTTTGTCGTTTATGCGGCTATTCATGCGGCTATTCGGCGAAAGGCCAGGGTAGCTCCCCCTTTTTTATTTATTTGTGAGTTGTAAGGGGAGGCTACTGTCACTGCCTTCACAAAAGCCTTGGCAGTTTTACCTTTCAAAGGGGTACCATTGCGTTTCAACAGTACCTGCAGCGGGGCCTGAAGCCACACTCGGTAGGTTTCATTCCCCCACTCTCTGTTCAAGAACCCAACGGCCGCGCTCTTAACTCCACCGGCTGTTAGATGAGTGAATGAGGACAGGTAACGAACCTCTGTTCTCACTCAGACTCAAGACAGATACGACAAAAAAAAAAAAGGCTACGAACACCAGACAGTACACACACTTAACAAAAGACTAACACCCACCACTATGGTCGTGGCCAATGCCCTGTGTACACAATCCCCCGCTCTGATCGCAGGCCCTCGCTTTTGTCACAAGCTGGAACCCTTTTCCTCCCCCGCTTTGAACGCGGGCCCTCGCTTTTGTCGCGAGCTGGATCCCTTCTCCTCCCTTGCAAGCTCTGCAGCTACCGCAGAAGTCTCCCCCACCACTTATCTATGTGGTGGGGCTACCCGGACAACCCCTGGCACGGGGGGCGGCTTACCTGTCAGCTGAAAGCAGTCTCGAGAGGGGATCCTGAAGTTCCCGGGTTTCGGCACCAGTTGTCGGTGTCGCTCGGCCGCCGACCAGCAGGGATGAACACACCAACGCAAACAGCTTTCAGCAAGTTTATTATCGGGGGCAAGCAGCTTGTCCGGGGAGAGCAGGATGGAAAAGCTCTCACCTTGTTTACAGCACTCTGTATCTATACTCTAGGACACATCCTGTTATTGCGGTTTCTTGACCTAGCTATCTCTCCAATGAGCGCAAAGGGCACGGGGCGGCAAGGTTGTTGCCAGGGCGCAGCCTGCCGAGAAGGTTTCCTAAAGTACTCCTCCGCCATCCTGTTTTTGTGCCTGATTGACACATTGTATAAGGGCCCTCCACAGCTATCCACTTACCCTGTGTGCCAAAACTGGTTGGCACAGAGGGCTGCCCCAGAGGGAGACTGCAAGGCGGCTCAGACCCCGCCCTTAGGCTACTTGGTCGCTGGGTTACCAGCTCCCACCCAATTCTAGCTTTGTGACCCTGAGGGCGGAGCTTGCCGGGGCAGATCGCTCACAATGGCTGCCTGTGACCCAGAGCCAAACACTATTAGCTCCGTCTGGCTCATTGGCTCAGACTGGGGCCCTAGGCAAAGGCCAAAGTTCTCTGCACTCCCGCTCAGGCTCTCCCCAAGGCAGTTCAGCTGAGTACCATGTCCAAAGACACCAAAACAGTTCACAGGTAAGGCCTTTCTGGTTTGCAGTCTTGCTGCTACTGAACTTATAGTTGTGGGCGGGTTTAGACGGATTGAACACACGCGACCACTTGCCGGTTTTCCACTGTTTTAGTCCTCCTCTTGGGGTCCAGAAGTCTCTCGCTGACTCCCTGTATCCTCTCAGGGGTGATGATAGGCAGATCCCACCAGCCAGAGATGCCTGGAGTCCTATCTCCCCAGACTCACAGTGTCCAGATGCAAGGAAGCTGTTACTCGGCTGCCATCTTGCTCCGCCTCCAACTTCTCTTTTATTTTTTCTTTCTCTGTCTTCCTGGATAATTTATTTAAGGCTCTTTTTCTGTTCATAAATAATATTTTCAAACATCTCTAACTTGTTATTGCATGTATTTATACTATCTTTTATTGCAATTGTTATATTATTTGATTCACTTAAAAATATATCTACTTCAGTTAGTGCATTTGTTCTGAATTTTTTGAATCAACCATTTATGTTTTCACAAATTTAAAGCATATTCATCAGAATTCTCCAGGAAACAGAAGCCAGAGGGGATTGATAGGTGGATTGATAGATATATTGATTGATTGATAGACAAGAGGAGATTTATTATAGGAATTGGCTCCTTTGGGTAGGGAGGCTGAGAAATGTCTCCATATGTTGTCTGCAAGCTGGAAAACCAGGGAAGCTGGTAGCATGGTTCAGGTCTGAAGGTCACAGAATGAGGGAAGCTGATAGGATAACTCACAATTTGAGGCTGAAAAACTGAGAATGTGGAGGGCTGCTGGTGTCAATCTCAGAGCATAAAGGCCAGAGATCCTGAGATTTTTCTGTCCAAGGGAAGGAGAAGAGGATATCTCAGCTCCAGGAGAAAGAAAGTGTATTCACCTTTCCTCTGCCTTTGGGTTCTATGCAGTATCTGAGCCCTCAGTCAATTGGATTGTGCTCACACACATTGGGTTTGGGTCAATTAGTCTTACTTATTCCACTGGTTCAAATGCCAATCTTTCTGGAAACATTCTCACAGACATACCTGGAAACAATGCTTTACCAATTATCTGGGTATCACTTAATATAGTCAAGTTGACAACTAAAATTAACCATCACATTTGGGTTTTGTAATTTCAAGAAATTGTATTCTCTATTGATTGACTTCAATCCCAACTGAAGTCATTGGGTATATAATTTGTTTTTTGTTCAGAGTGAAATAAGTCTGCTTTTCTTAATAGTGGCTTATTTCTTCATACATTGTAGTTGTATAATTATCACTTGGGACAAATGTTTGGGGGTGTTTTTCATCAGTATTAGTTGTCAGTCTCATTTTGACAATATCCAGGAATTGCTCTAGGCTAGGGACATCTTTAATTTCTTATCTTGGGGTTTTCTGAACAATGTAACATTGTTTTGTTGCAGATGTTAGTAATGTAAGTTCTTATGAGGACAGTCCTGTGGCTGAGAATTTTCAGGACAGACATTTATTTTTTTCTTATCTAGAGTCATGTCCATTTTTATTTGGTCAGATTAGTCTAGATTTTACTATAATATCAAACCCTGAATGCTCATTGATTTGTTACAACAAATGTTAATTTATTGTTCATGCCACGTTCCATGTGAATGAAGACGGGGGCTATTCTTCACCTGATAAATTAAGGATCCAAGTTCCTTTTATCTTGTGGTGCCATCATCTCAATACATGGCTTCCAAATTTGTGTGTCAGGGATGATATTTAGACTATAATATTCTCAATATAGAAATTATGTGGATGTCTTTAGTGTAATTCTTTATTTGTAATCAGTTAATGGTGTTTGAAACTCAAGAAAAACAGAGCTTTCTATATTTGACAGACCTAAGAGTTATTGTTTTTTAAAAAGATTTATGATACACTACTGTGAATTTATGTATATGTGTGTGTGTGTGTTTTGGGTTAAGATATATGTATTAAAATATAGGTGTGTCTATGTATCTATGTTTATTTTTCTGTGTATATGCTATATATAGATTTGTGTTTGTGTATATATGTGTAAAAAACAATATACAAAAGACACTATTCTCTAACATAGCAACGTGGAGGAATAAAAATTCTCTAAGAGTAAAATTGGTATAATACTAGATGTTTGATTTATTTCCTAATTATTATTTTGAAAGTATTATATTTTAATAGATTTAGAGGGTACATGTCTTTTTATTACATGGGTGAATTATATAGTGGTGAAGTCTGGGCTTTTAGCATACCCAATAGGTAATTTTTTGTCCCTCACCCACTCCCATCCTCCCTTTTGTGAGTATCCAGTGTCCATTAGGTCACTCTGTATGACCATATGTACATACCCCTGCTTAGCTCCCATTAGTAAATGAGAAGATGTAGCATTTAGTTTTTTGTTTCTTGGTTACTTCACTTAGAATAATGGTTTCCAGTTCCATACCAGTTGCTGCAAAAACCATTATTTTATTCTCTTTAATGGCTGAGTAGTATTCTGGGGTGTGTGTGTGTGTGTGTGTGTGTATCTATATCACATTTTTTTAAATTCACTCATCTGTTAATGGGAACTTAGGTTTGTTCTACATCTTTTCTATTGTGAATTGTGTTTAAATAAACATAAGCACACCGGTGGGTTTTTTAAAGTATAAACTGATTTCTTTTCCTTTGGGTAGATTCTCAGTAGTGGTATTGTTAGATCAAATGGTTGATTTGCTTTTAGTTATTTGCGAAATCTCCATACTGTTTGTACTGCATTTGTGCCAACAATGATCACTTTTTAACTTTTTAAACTTAACTTTTGTTTAATCATAACTGTATACATTTATGGGGTACAATACGATGATTTGATAAACAATCTGGAATGCTTAAATCAAACTAATTAACATAACATCCACCTCACTTATTTTTGTGGTATGACATTTATAATATACTCTTAATTGTTTTGAAATGTGCCCTTGCATTGTGTACATTAAGTGAGATCCCACCAAATATCGTCCCTCCACAGGCCCTACCCTTTCCCTCCTTTCCCCTCCTTTCTTTCTCCTCTCCCCTCTTTCTTTCTGGACTATCTTTGTATTTTATCATTCGTATGAATATGTAAGTGTTTATATATTCGTTTCATAATAGTATTGAGTACATTGGATAGTTTCCCCCCCCATTCTTGAGATACTTTACTAGGACGAATATGTTTCAGTTCCATCCAGGTAAAAATAAAAGTTGTAAAGCCTCCCTCTACTTTATGGCTGCATAGTATTCCATGATTTACATATACCATAACTTGTTCATCCATTCATGGGTTGATGGGCATTGAAGCTGCTTCTACAACTTGGCTGTTGTGAATTGGACTGCAATAAACATTCTGGTGCAAATGTCTTTGTTGTAAAATGCCTTTTGTTCATCTGGGTAGATACCTAGTAATGATATTGCAGGATCGAATGGTAGACCAACTTTTATTTTTTATTTTTTTTATTAAATCATAACTGTATACATTGATATGATCATGGGGCATCATACACTCGCTTCATAGACCATTTGACAGATTTTCATCACAATGGTTAACATAGCCTTCCTGGCATTATCTCAGTTACTATGCCAAAACCTTTACATTCTACATTTACCAAGTTTCGCAAATACCCCTGTAAGATGCACCACAGGTATAATCCCACCAATCCCCCTCCCTCTACCCACCACCCTCCTCCCTCCCCTCCCTTTCCCACTTCCCTCTATTGTTAGGTTGTAACTGGGTTATAGCTTTCATGTGAGAGCCCCAAATTAGTTTCATAGTAGGGCTGAGTACATTGGGTACTTTTTCTTCCATTCTTGAGATACTTTACTAGGAAGAATATGTTCCAGCTCCATCCATGTAAACATGAAAGAGGTAAAGTCTCCATCTTTCTTTAAGGCTGCATAATATTCCACGGTGTACATATACCACAATTTATTAATCCATTCGTGGATTGATGGGCACTTGGGCTTTTGCCATGACTTAAGCAATTATGAATTGGGCTGCAGTAAACATTCTGGTACAAATATCTTTGTTATGTTGTGATTTTTGGTCTTCTGGGTATATGCCCAGCAGAGGAATTACAGGATTGAATGGCAGATCTATTTTTAGATCTCTGAGTGTTCTCCGTATATCTTTCCAAAAGGAATGTATTAATTTGCATTTCCACCAGCAGTGTAGAAGTGTTCCCTTTTCTCCACATCCACGCCAACATCTCTGTAGACCAACTTTTAGATACTTGAGAATTCTCCATACTTCTTTCCAAAAAGGCTGTATTAGTTTGCAGTCTCACAAGCAGTATAGAAGTGTTCCTTTCTCTCCATATCCACGCCAATGTCTGCAGTTCTGGGATTTTACTATGTGGGCTAATCTTCCTGGAGTTAGGTGATATTTCAAAGTGGTTTTGATTTGCATTTCTCTGATGATTAAAGATGATGAGCATTTTTTCATGCACCTATCATCTTCAGAGAAGTTTCTGTTCAAGTCTATTGCCATAAAGAAATTGGGTTGTTTATTCTTTTCTTACTGATTAGTTTGAGTTCTCTGTGGATTCCAGTTATCAGACCTTTGTCAAAAACATAACCTGCAAAAATCTCCCATTCTGAAGGCTGTCTGTTTGCTTTACTTAGCTGTGCAAAAGCTTTTTAGCTTCATCATATCCCAGTAATATAGTTTTGGTATTGCTTCAATTGCCGGTGGGGTGGGGGGATGTCCTCCTAATAAAACGTGGAATGCTTCACAAATTTGTATGTTGTCCTTGTGCAGGGGCCATGCTAATCTTCTCTGTATCGTCCCAATTTTAGTATATGTGCTGCCGATGTGAGCCCACTTTTTGACTTTTTAATAATGGCAGGAGTCTGACAGGAGTAAAGTGGCATTTCATTAGGGTTTTAATTTGCATTTCCCTGATGGTTTGGGATGTTGAGCACTTTTTCATATGTTTGTTGGCTATTTCTTTTGAAAAAATTTCATATCTTTGCTCATTTTTTAATGGTATTTTTTTTTTTGCAGAGTTGTTTGAGTTCCTCATAGATTCTTAATATTAGTTCTTTGTAAAATATATCGCTTGCAAATAATTTCTTGCATTTTGTAGATTGTCTTTCTTTTGTTGTGAAGAGCTTTTTAATTTAAATATCATTTATTTATTTTACTTTTTGTTGTATTTGCTTTTGGGGTCTTGGTCATAAAACCTTCACTTAGACCAATGTCCAGAATAGTTTTTCCTAGTGTTTCTTCTAATATTTTTATGGTTCCAGTTCTTAAATATACAAGTACATCTTTAATCCATCTTGAGTTAATTTTTATATATGATAAAGGTAAAGGGATCCAGTTTCATTCTTCTGCATGTGGTTATCCAGCTTTCCCAGCACCGTTTATTGAATAAGATGTTTATTTTGTAGTATAAGTTTTTGTTTTCTTTGTCAAAAATCAATTGGTTGTAGGTTCTGGTTCTCTATTACTTTCCATTGGTTTACGTCTTCTCTTATGTCAACGCCATGGTCTTGTGGTTGCAATAGATGAATAGTATAAATTGAAGTCAGCGTGATGCCACCAGATTTGATTTTGCTTACAATTACTTTGGCTATTCTAGCTCTTCTTTGGTTCCACATGAATTTTAGGATTTTAAGAATTATGTTAAAAATGACATAGCATTTTTTTCTTTTTTTAAGCTATCTTGGGTAAGTATATTTCTTTTTTTTATTCATGTATACATTAATGCATTTATGGGGCACAATGTGCTGATTTCATATAGAATTAGGAATGCTTACATCACACTGTTCAATATATACCTCATCTCATTTACTTAGTTATTGTGTTAAGACATTTATACTCTATACTAAATGACAAGGTATTTTGATAACAATTGCATCAAATCTGTAGATTGCTTTGAGCAGCAAGATCATTTTATATTGATTCTTCCAATTCATAAGCAAGGGATGTTTTTCTGTTTGTTTGTGTCACTTACCTTTTCTTTTATCAGTGATTTGTAGTTTTCCTTGAAGAGATCTTTCATCTACTTAGTTAAAGATACTCTTAGGCATTTTATTTTACTTTTTTGCAACTATTATTGTAGAATTGAATTCTTGATTTGGTTCTCAGCTTGGTTCTTATTAGTGTATTAAAATGCTATTTATTTTTGTGTATTGATTATATGACCTGGGACTGCTGAATTCACTGGTCAAACCTAGGAATCTTGTGGAGGAGTCCATAGGGCTTTCTTGAGCAAAAAGAAATAATTCAATTTCTATTTTCAAAATTGGATGCCTTTAATTCCCTTCTCTGGCCTGATTCTCTGACTAGGACTTCCAGTGTGAAGTTGAATAGAAGTGGTAAAAGTCGACATTCTTATATTATTTCAGTTCTTGGGGGAAATGCTTTCAACTTTCCCCCATTCAGTATGATATTATATGTGGGCTTTTTATATGTGGTTTTTATTATTTTGAGGTATGTTCCTTCTATACCTAGTTTGTTGAGGGTTTTTTTTTTTATCATGAAGCTGATTGAATTTTATCAAATTTTTCTGCATCTATTTAGGTAATTATATGCTTTTTATTGTTAATTCTGTTTATGTGGCTTATGACATTAGTGATTTGTGAATGGCAAACCATCCTTCCATCCCTGGGATGAAATCTTTTGATTTGGTTTGCTAGTATTTTATTGAGGATTCTTGTTTATCAAGGGCGTTGGTCTGTAGTTTTCTTTTTTTTGTTGTGTCCTTTCCTTGCTTTGGTAAGCAGATGATACTGGATTCTAGAATGAGTAAGGGAAGATTCCCTCTTCCTCAATCTTTTGAAAGAGTTTCAGTAGGATTGGTACCAAGTCTTCTTTGTATGTCTAGTAGAATTCAGCTGCAAATCCATCTGGTCCTAACATTTTTGTCGTGGAGATATTTTTCATTACTGAATCAATATCATTGCTCATTGTTGGTCTGTTCAGGATTTTTATTTCTTTCTGATTGAAGCTTGGTAGGTTACATGTCTCCAGAAATTCATACTTTCTTTCTTTTTCGTTTTAGATTTTCTAAAATCTTTGTGTGCACAGGAGATGTTCATGGTAGTTTCAGGTAAGATTTGTATTTTGGTGGTATCAGTTGTTATTAATTTCGAATAAAATTTTAGTTAAAGTACCATTAATGAGTTGCTATGACTAGTCATATATTAGCATTTGGCTCTTTGCGTAGGTCAAAAATACCTTAATTTGTATCCTATAATCTTGTGTTTATTCTGTCTCTGTGTCTAATTTATGACCCCTTGCTGCTTTTCTTTCATAATGGCTACCAGCATTAACTCAATTAACACAATTTTACATTGTGTTTTTTTTTTCAATTCTCATTTATTATTGGCTCTTGGAGCAGTGTTATCTTTTCAATATGAAAAAATACAGAAGGCAAACAAGAAACAAAGTTTACTAAGAAAGAGAAAGATAGGTTTGCAGAGTAAGAGCAAGGCATAAGGTCATAGAGCAAGATACGCTCAGCATAGGCAATGAATGGGCCCCCACTGTTGTGACAAAGAAGAGGCAAATAGGCCTTTCCTAGTGCTTTAATGTTAAATTGGGCTGTGCTCTTTTTTGGTTGGAGAATGATAATTTCCTCCCACAATCTATAGCTTTCCAATGCTTTTTTCTACTCACTTCAGATTTATCTCTTCAGTTCATTCCTTTTATCTTTGTAGTTCCCAATCTAGGAATTCTAAACTATGTCACTTTCCTGGATCAGATTAATATTTTTCTTTTGTTATATAAGGTAAGATAAATGTTTTGTGAATATGTTTAAAATAAAAATTAGATGCAGTTAATTTGAGTTTTAAATTATCAGCTAAAGTAACCATATTCTTTTCCTTTGCAATTAAAAGACATAATTCTTAGGGGAAATAGAATACCGAATTCCTTTAGTGAAAGCTTGTGTATACCATGGTTGAGATAAAAGGTCTGTGAAATCTTTCTGGTTGAATAGATGCGAGTCCAGGGACCAGTTCTAGCTTGCTAAAATATTGTTTAATTTCATTCTTCAGTTCTATACATGTTTTAGAAGAATTTGTTTTTCAATAAATGTACAGGGAAAAATAGGATTTGCAAATTAGATACACCTTTTGGTAGAGGTCAAAGGTAAAAATATTAGTAGGATAAATTAAAAAATGATTTCTTCCCTTTCACCTCAGTATTCTTCAAAAAATAGGTTGACATGCTTTGTCACAAATGCTGACCTTCTGAAAACTTGATTTCTCGCTCCTCCTACTCAAATGTAGTCTCTTTCTTGTCACCCATAAACAAATTGTCACATTTAATTTTCCCTTCAGTCCGTATCTTCCTTGTCCTTTCTGAAACATGACATTATTGACTTTCTTTTGCTCATGCTCCTTTGATCCAGTCTTATCCTCATAGTTACCTTTTCTGAACACACTCATTTAAAAGGTGAATATATATATAAGACTTTCTTATTCTCCTCATCTCTTAAATGAAAGCATTAATCAAGATTTATTTCAGCCCACTGATTTTCTCTTTATATATTTTTCTTCAAAGGGCTCCTTCATTCTTATAACTTCAAGTCATCACCACTCCTGTGCCCTTAATTTCAGGGTTTCTTGGGCTGTGTTAGAAGTAGGTGAGTGAACATAGCCTACAGCTCTTTAAATTCTTGAGGAATCTGTAGGCTTTTAAATGTCCCACTATGGGAAAACCAAAGGAAATCATTAGGTGGAAAATTAATTTTCTGGAATGTAGCAGCACTGCCTCTCAAGGCTGGATGAAGTGAAGCTGTAGACTTCATGCAGTCTCAGTTCAGAGCTTCTAATTCTCTCAGTAGGTTCTTAACCTCTCCATGATGGCCAATGAGGTGAACTGATTTATGTGAACCTAGAGACCCTATCTGAGTGAATATAGATGCACTAAGAAAAAGTAATTATAATTTTTTACACATTTCTCTGTTTTCATTTGCATTCACATACAGTTCTTTCTTCATTTTTTTCTAGGTCACTAAAAATACCAGCTGTGAATACCTGTGGTTTGATTCATTGCTATAGCGAAATTTTGTGAAAACTTGAGTTTTGGTTTGAAGCTTCTGGCTCTGCTCTGAGAAGGATATCATGAAATAGCTTTCTGCCCCCTTTATTCACTATGTCCTTAAATGGAGAAATGTTATCTTTTAAAATTGGTTGAAGTGAAATAATTGGGTTATAAAACAGCTATGACAGATACTTATACAATCTCATAAATTTTTTTTGTGAAACAGTTTTTGAAAACATTTATATTTGTGTAGAAGTTCATACTTCTGTAGCTAAGTTCATTTAACTATGAATAGAATTGGAGAGAGAGGAAATTTGGAATGAAGAAACTAGAACTCCTAGAGGGAATTAAATGATTAACACAGCAGGTCTGTAATCCATTCTCTTGCTGGGTTGTATTAGGGGATATGTTACCCTTAGAAAGAATGAAGATAGGTGACCAGATCTAATCTCCTTATAACATGTTAATGACAGATTTCCTGGCAAACACATCAATGATGTTTACTAGCAGGAAGTTCTTATCTGTAGAATCTTTACCAGTATGTACTTAATTGTCCATGATTGGTATAGTAAACAAAACTGTGGATTTATGTGGATGGCTTCCTGCAAATTGTCATATAAATTCTGCAGCTAACTGATATAATCTGCTCTGCATGAACCCCTTCATTGCTTATATTCTTGACAAAATTCTTAACAAAATTTAATCCTGTGGAAGATCTCTGGTTTTCGAATGTTTGATTTGATTTTTTATGTAAATGAAACTCCATTATGTGTATGTAGCAAGTAAAACTAGCTTTGGAAAAGATAGATCTGGGTTCTGGCATTTAGATTTGTATTATTTAACTTCCACAACTTCAGATTTTTCTAATCTTTATAAAGAGAGTACAGACTTGTTATGTGAGTTTTGCTAGTATTAAATGGTGTAGGAGCACAAAAATTTCACCTCCGTCTCTTAAAGGCTCAGCTGAGTTTGGAGCATTAAATTGATATAACATAGATTAACAGAAGAAAAGCATACTATAAGCTTTATGTGGCATAGGAACCCTCATAAGGAAACAAAGATCCAAATGAGTAGAGTTAGTTATTTATTTACTGATTAAATAAATGAAGTGGAGGAGCAACGAGGTTGTAAAACATTGTTCGAATTGTAGTTTGAGCTTAGAAAATACATTGTGTGAAAATGGAGATATCACATTCTTGTTTAATCTTTTTACAGGCTAGGAAATGTGTAAATTTCTAAGTGTAAATAAGAAACAACATGGGCCTTAAGAAGTTACATATTTGTTTATTTAGATGGACAATTCTTACTGATAGTATCTGTTAATTGGAATCTTATATTAATTATAGCAAACACAATACTGTTTTGGATTTAAATTAAATTAATTTTTGTATTTAATTATTGTTACCTACAATACAATTTACTGAATAACTCTGTAAAACATTCTTTTCACACATTGTCAGTTAATTTGTATAGTTCTATAGTATTTTGAAGTATATTACCCTGGAATAAATTCTCCATTGACTTCTAAATGCAAATAAATACATAAACAAAGAGGGGAGGCTCAAAAAATATGAGTAATTTTTCACAAGTCTATTCAGAATTTTCTTGGCTTCAACTTCTTGTCCTTGAGGATAAGAAAGTTGTATCTTTCTAGTACAGGGAGGGAATTTCATTTTCTGCTTTGAAGAAATAGCACAAAGATTAAAGTGGTCTTTTTTGCACTTGCTGTTTTTTTAAATGCCTTTAACTTAAAGCGTTAATATGGCAGAGTTATATATTTTTATCTCCTTTATGCCCATGTCTGAAACTTCTAAGGAGACTGACTTGGTGGCTTTGAAGAGAAGAATTGGCTTGATAGCTGAGTGGCAAGATATTTACAAAGGGAGAAAAGAACATAAATTGGAACAAACAGAAAAGATCAAATCTAAATATATTGTCCAGTATCTTTTTGACTCAGTCTCTTAGTAATATGAGTAGTGTAGTCTAGATAAACAGGTGAGTCTCATTTTAAAAGGTGATGTTGAAGGTGGACTTCCATCTAAGTTAGGCCTGAAATGCATTTCTAGGATGCATTTCTTTGGAAACAAGCAAAGGAACAAAAAACAAACAAAAAACTCACAAAGATTGATTAATAGTGGTGATCATGGAAGTAAGTTATCAACCCACCCAATTTTTGAGTACAAAGAGCAGTCAGTTGAGAAGATTTCTAGAGGTTGAATTTGAAGCATTCTTCAGTTTGTCTCCAGCCATATCTCAGTGTCCTATATGACAACAGGCCCCAGATGTTTCTGTTGTGGAGATTTTTCCTGAAGTCTGTATCAAATTGCTCAGCATTATTTTGCAGACCTTCAAAAAAAGAGGGGGGTCAGTTTTAGTTTTTAGTGATTCCACTTCAGAAAGGTGAGAGCAGATGTGGTGGCTTTTGCCTGTAGTTCCAGCTAAATGAGAGGCTGAGGTGGGACGATCACGTAATACCAGGAATTTGATATCAGCCTAAGGAACATAGTGAGACCTTGTTTCAAAAAAAATGAGAAATTGGAAATGTTAATTATTGATGGACTGTACAAAATGACGGGAGCCTGTTTACAAAGTTCAAAGTCAGTGAACATGACACTATCCAACATCCCATATGGATGTGTTATAATTTTTATTGAAATGTAGAAATTATTACCCATAAGACCTCTATTTTTATGAAAGATAATGAAGATAAATATAATTTTCTTGGAAAATAAGTTTGATTTTATAAAATTTGGCCTAATTTTTATGTAAGTGCTGCAAAAATAGGGATTGACTATACAAACTTTTTAAGGCTTGCTTTGCTGGCTTTTAATAAGGAATTTTAGATTAGATTATTAAAACCTCTTGAAGATAGGAAGACAAGCCAAGGACTCGCCAACAAACTTTATCTGTAATACCAATAGTCTTCACAGAATTTCTTTCTTCCTGAAATTTCCCAAATAATTTTAGAGTCATTGGCCTCCCAAGAAGTGATATTCCTTATTCACCCGCAAGGCCAGGAATCCTTTAAATTAGGTGTCAGGCTAGTTTTTCAAAGGCACTTTATAAACATTTATTCCTAGTCAACTGTAGTTCCTTAAAGTTATTTGGTCATATGTGAAAATATGACTTTTAAGTCAAAAATTGGTAATATATATAATGTTTTCAATTGTGTCCTATTATAAAGGAAAATATTTATATTGAACAAATGTACATAAGCACATGGCTATGAAAATTTGAATACTCTCTGATAGTTTCTAAATTTTGGAGAGAATAGACAAAGATAAATGTTTCAAATGTGTTTACAAAGTTATATTTTACCAAATTGCTGTAAGCTATAGATACTAGCTTAGGAGAAAAAGTTTCTTTAAATATGAAAAATTATATATTTAAGAATCAGCAATGGTTCAGACAGACCAAAAAAATTGCTAAAAAGGCTTCACTAATTTATTTATTCCCATGCAATTAATTCTTGTTTTATTTGAGTTAGCAGTTTTATGAATCCATTAAGTTCTTCATTATAGTTCTGGAAATTCTTACCCAGTTCAACGGTATGATCTTAAAGATATCAAAAACCTATATTCCAGCACACTTGCCAGAGTCTTTTCCATAAACATCCCTGAAGTTAAAACGGTTTTGGAGTGTAGCTAATTGTAAATGTTTTCAGAGAAGAATCAAAGTAAACCAATAACCGTGAAGTCACAAAATGGCCATGGTTAGAGATCTGATGAGAGTTCATTACAATAAAGATCCAATTGGCAGGAAATTTGGTTATTTTCTGTGACATGCAACAATTTAACATAATAACCCAAATCATGATTTATAACATTACACTAGGAATTTTCAGATTTTCAGGAATTTTATACAGTTTCTAGAACACATATTAATGATATATCTGTACAAGTATAACTCAAAGAAGGTCACATACTATATTTTGGATTATGCTTCCCGTATAATTTAACATATGAAATAAGCCTGATTAGTTTAATATCTTTTTATATTGAGTAAAAAGAGAAGATTTTTCAAGATCTTTCAGAAACACATCAGAAAAATTGCAAAGTTAGTTTGAAATTCTAAAGACTTAATGTAGGATTTGATTTTGAAAAGTTTGTCAAAAGGTTTAAAATACTTTATTAAAACAGAATCTGTAGATCATTATAAGAAATGCTGCTAGGGTTTGAATTTGTGCCTCAAAGTTCATGTGCAATGGTGTTGAAAGGTGAGACCTTTAAGAAGTGTTTAGGTCATAAAGCCTCTAGGTACTCACAGGTAGATTAATGTTATTGCAAAAGTAAGTTCATTATCAGTGGCACCCTGATAAAGGCTGAATTTGGCTTTCCTCCTTCTCCAGCACTCTTTTGCCCTGTGCTGCCTTCCACTATGTCACAATGCAGCAAGAAGGACTTCACCATATGTGATCCCTGATCTTGGACTTCTCAGCCTCCAGCACTGTGAGCCAAATAAACTCTTGCTTATAAATTATCTATCCTGTGTTACGCTGTTACAGCAGCACAAAAGTGGATGAAGACAGATATCAAAGAGACAAAAAATATCAGAGACAAATAGAGAAAAGTTATTTGGTTGTGAATAAAACTTTAGCTCTTTTAATATTGAGAGGACTTAAGATCTTAAGTAACCGAAAACCTAAGAAGGACAATATGAAACATAGCAATTATTTTAATAAAATAAAAGCTGTGATTACTAAGCAAATTATTTACAGGTAAAGAAAAACACCTTTAATCTCTTATCCAGAGCAGAAGAATATTCCAAAATATGTATATATATATTTTTTTAATGGAGAAGACCCAATTTTAGTTTTGCTTCAGTTTTCTCATATTAAGGCGTATCTAAAAAGCCCTTGTAATAAATTTATTTAATTTAGTCAGCTGAACTATGTATTAGTCTCTCTTCTGTTCTCGCTCTTTCTAGTTTTTTATATCCATTCAGTTTTCATTCTTAATTGAATTATTCTGGAACAACACCTGGGAGAAACTTCCAAATTAAAACAAATTACTATTTTTGACAAAAGTGTATATTTTATTATACCTTATAATTTTAAAATTTAAAAAAGCTTATTTTTCTTATGTACTTTGTATACGGAGTTGATTCCCCTAATATTTCTGGTTGTTTTGATTACATATGTTAATTAGAATTCTTTCCTCTTATTGACATAAATTTCTTCCAAACACTAGAAAACTAAGAAGTAAACAGTCACAAACATCTTTTATAGATTTGTGAATAAATAACTCCTAAAAAATGTTTCCTCATAGCACAAATTTTCAACAGTGGTACAGCGCTATGGTTTAGGTCTGCAGCCCTTTTTAAAGCTCATGTTGAAATTTGATCCCAGGGTTGAATGTGGGGTCTGGTGGGAGGAATTTGGGTCATAAATGGCTTAGTGGTCCCTGGGATAAGGATTGCTTCCCAGGGGAGCTGGTTGTTTAAGGGAGCAGGTCCCCACCTCCTACTCTGTTTCTGACTCCTTCGCTCACTGTGTGACACACCTGCTCCCTCTTTACCTTCCACCCTAACCGGAGCCTTCTTAATGCCCTCACCAAAAGCAGACACTGGCAAGATGCTTCTTGTACAGCCTGCAGAATGATAAGCCAAATAAACCTCTTTTCTTTATAAATTACTCAGCCTCAGATATTCCTTTATATCAATGAAGAATGGACTAATACACACAGGAAATATTTATTAACAGAGCAAAATATCTATTGTTCTATTGTAGTAAGAAGCCAAAAGTATATACAATTAAATTTACATTTAGTAATTATTTCAGCATTATATCTTATTTGAAAATGATTCATATATTCAATAAATATCCATCATTTTATTACTTTATTTTTTGTGACGCAGTCTCATTCTGTTGCCCAGGCTAGAGTATGTGGCATCAGCCTAGCTCATAATAATCTCAAACACTTAGGCTCAAGTGATCCTGTTGCCTCAGCCTGCTGAGCAGCTGGGACTATAGGCCAAGATGCATAGATAATTTTTCTATTTGTAGTAGAGACAGGGTCTTGCTCTTCTTGCTCAGACTGATCTTGAACTCCTGAGCTCAACTGATCCTTCTGTCTTGGCTTCCCAGAGGGCTAGGATTATAGGCCTGAGCCATGGTGGCTGGCTACTGTTGTTTAATTTAACTTAAAGTATAACTCTAAGGTTTTAAGTTACCAAAAAGATTTTGGTGTTTTAATAGATATATTTTTAAAACCATAATTACTGTTGAAAATTTTATTTACAAACTTTGATCCCACCTATGTTTTAAAAATAATGTTCGAATTCTTCCTGAAAACTTTGTGAAACACTAAACAAAGGTAGTCGTTACCTTAAGTTATTTTTGCTTATAGATAAATCAGGAAAGTATTTTAAGAAATCACAGAAGGAAAGAATCTAAAAGTCAAAACATATGGCTCTTTCTGACTATTTTGTTCTTCATACATCAAGAAATTTAGTTTTTCTTTATACATCTTGTTCTCAGATTGAATTTATACTTTTATATATATATTTTTTTCACACAGAGTCTCACTCTGTCACCGTGGCTAGAGTGCCATGGCATCATCGTAGCTCACAGCAACCGCAAACTCTTGTGCTCAAGCGACTGTCTTGCCTCAGCCTCCAAGTAGCTGGGACCACAAGTACCTGCCACAATACCTAGCTAGTTTTTCTATTTTTAGTAGAGACGTGACCTTACTTTTGTTCAAGCTGGTCTCAAACTCCTGAGCTCAAGTGATTCACCTACCTCAGGCCTCTCAAAGTGCTAGGATTATAGGTGTGAGCCACCACACTTATACATTTTTGGTCTTAAATACACATATGCTTTTTAATTAGTATGTTGATAGCTCTGAAGATATGCCAGTTTTAATTAAAACAACAAATTTAAACTAGCTTTTTTATGTACCCAAATTGTCCCAGGTCACAAGAACTTGTAAAACTTTTAGGGTCTTTCCAATTTTTCTGAATAAATGTATAATTTACGTTTGTGTTTATTTTCTTCCTATAAGGCAAATCTTCCCATGTGTACTAATAGGACAGTTGTTGATGATGACAGCTCTCTAAAAAATGTGTTTAGATACAAAAGTCTGACTCTCTAAAGTATACCTGCTTTGTGATTCAAATCCAAACCCCCCTTTTTATTGATGAAAACCAATAAGCCTTTTGTAGCTTAATCCTGGTTGCCAGCAGTGTATTCCCCGAATAGAGTCCGAAAGATGGAGTTCCCCTCAAGATGCGAAGTTTCTCCCAAACAATGGCTATGATGCAAAGTCCTTCATTACTAATAAGGCAATGAAGGTTGAGGCGATTATGAGAAATATCCCCGCGTTTCAAACTCCTGGTCTGCTAGGCGGCCGCTTGACGCAACCTTGGCAACTTGCATCCCCCCGCCCCCCAGACAGAAACCAGACAGAATATTGTCACTAGTCACAGCCAAACTCTCAAGACATAAAACAAGAAAGGAGAATCTTATTATGCTTTTCTTCCTTATGACAAATTGCACAAAAGCCAGAGGTAAGAAAAACAAGGACCCATTTTTTTGAGACTATGTATGGATAACCCACAGGTACCCAGAATAAAATTCACAAGAGTATCAATTCAAATACAGTATTGCCCCCAGAATCCAAATGCCTCAGAATGTGAACAACGTGGAATCTGAACAAAAAATTTGAGCAAATTTTCCCCAAGTCTGAATGCTGCTTTGGGGTCCGAACGCCCAGCGCGCTGTTCTCCTGTTTTTTGTGCGTGTGTCCCCAGCGCTCCGGACACCCACGGCTTGGTCGTTCAGTTCATTGTGGGAAGCTGTAGTGAAAGCGTCTTGGGTGGTTTTCACTGCTAATTTTATGCTTTTGTGCCTGTTATTATTTTTTAATATAATAACAACTAAGTGTGTTCGCCATGCGTCCTGAAAAGTGTAGCAAGGAACATAAGAGTAAGAGGAAAGTTGGGGGGGGTTCGATAGAGGGAGGGTTAGTAGGGGGACCACACCCATGGAGCACATTGCAAGTACAAGTTGGATCTATCAGGTGTAGAACACAAACGTCTTAATGCTGTAATGGGGTAAATGAGGTGAAAGCTATGTTGATTAGTAGGATGTAAGCACTCCAATTTGTACAAATAATCAACACATTGAATCCCATAATAGCATAAATGTATTTATGATCTATGTACAAATGACTTAATAAAAAAAAAAGCAGGAAAAAAAGAAAAGTGTAAGAGGAAAGCTGTTAGAACTACAGTTGAAGGTAAGAAAGATCTTACCGCCAAGAGCACGAAAGCGGTACCCGTGTGGCTGACCTTGCTGCCGTGTTCCGGAGGTCTAAACTAACTGTACGATTTTGAAAAATAAAGAAGCTATCAAAGCAGCTGATGTGGTGATGGGGATATGACACTGACCTCTAGGAGATCGAAAAGTATGAAAGAGAGAAAAATTCCTCCTCGTTTGGATTAATGAAAAACAGCTGGCTGTGATTTCTGAGGCTAATTTGTGAGAAAGCCAAGGTCCTCCCTGATGATGGAGAGAAAGGAACCGCTGATGCTAGGGCTTAAGAAGAGGGGTTTAAAGCCAGTAGGAAAGGTGAGAGAACTTTTTTAAAAAGACTGGGGTCAGTAGTGTTGTTATGCACAGAGAAGCTGCCAGGTCCAATTCAGATGGAGCAGAAAAGTTTACAAAGGCGTTTATACCGTGACAGGTAGGTTTAGAACCAGGTGTTCAATTGCAATGAAACAGGCCTTTATATTTTTAGGTTTTTATATTTTTAATTGTATTAATTTACATTTTTATTCAAATATTATGTGTTAATATTTTACCTTAACACCAGTGTATTTAGTGTTAAAATCATTTTGAAAATCTGAGTTTGTGAGACCCATGAATGGATTCATCCAATTTCTGCTATTTTATTTATTTATTTTCCTTTTATTAAGTCATATACACATAGATCATGAATACATCTATGCATTAGTGGAGTACAGTGTGTTCATTTTTTTAATACAGTTTGGAGTGCTTACGTCAAACTAATCAACATAGCTTTCACCTCATTTACTTAATTATTGTGTTAAGACATTTATGTTCTATTGAAAGATTTGACTTGTACCCTTGCAATATGCTCTGTTGGTGTGGTCTCACCGTTTACTTTCCCCCATCAAACTTCTCCTCTTCACTCCCATCCTCCTCCATTTCTCTCCTTCATCCTGGGCTATAGTTGTGATCTGTCTTTCATAAAAAAGTGTGAGTAATTATAAATTGGTTTCATAAAAGTACTGAGTGCACTGGATACTTTTTCTTCCATTCCTGAGATACTTTACTAAGAAGAATATGTTCTAGCTCCGTCAGTTTCTGTTATTTTAAAGGGGGAAATTGTCTTGGAACTCCAACTATTTGGAACTTGAATGGGGTTCTGGAATGGATTAAGTATCACTGTAACCACTTCTTACAGATGTTTTTCTTCTACCAATTTAAATTTGGAAAAGAAGGAAGAAGGATAAAATGTCTTCTCTCTCAACTGGGTACTAGAGAATAAATCCGGGAGAAGTGACTTTGGTAAGAAATCCTACTTTCTGGTGATTTTGTCAGGCCTCTTAGGATCTCATCTGTAGGTTCCAAAACAAGTGGGGTAGCCAAGCCTTTTAAGGTCCCATCTTAAAATTTGCCAGAAACTGTAAGAGTGGAAAAATTTCACCTACATTCTTTTAGGGTCTCAGCTGGGTTCAGGAATTAAAAGATATACCACAGATTAACAGCGGAAAAGCATAATACAAATTTTATGTGGCCTGGGAGCTCTTATAAGGAAGTCAAGATCCAAAGAAGTAGGCAGAGTCGGTTACATACTGAACTGGACAAGAGGAGTAAGTTGAGAAGAAGCAACTAAATTATACGCGGAATCTTAAGTCTTAAGAAATGAGTTTTTTTTTTTTTACAAAGTTTATGTAGAATTCTCTATTTCAACTGCTTGTCCTTAAGGATAGGATGTTTCATCTTTCTAGTACAGGGAGGGTGTCTTTCACGTGGGAATTTTATCTCCTTCTTTTAAGAAATAGCATGAATGTCAGAGTGATCTTTTTGCACCTGCTGTTTTTTCCTAATTGCCTCTAACTTAAATACTTAATATGCCAGAAAAACATTTTTAACTCCTTCAATGCTGAACTTGTTTCAATCACCCAGGCAGGTATTGGCACATGTCAATTTCAACCTGATGACAAATTTCTGGAAGTCTGACACCCTGACATATAATTTTTTATATCCTACATCCCTGCTGCTGTACCAATATATAGTAGTTCCTCAATAAATGTTTATAGAATAAACTAATATTTTTGGTGGCATAAGATGGTGAGCAGAAAATTTTGTGTGTGTGTGTTCATGTTTGAAGTAACAAATATGGTGATTCAGAAATATGTTAAGCATAAATTCAGCACAAGGCAGCGTTATGGGGAAAATTGCTAAATGTGCATCAAAATATGTTTTTCCTTTTTTGATAAGAAATAAAGTTATAGTGGGGCATGTGCCCACAAGCTGAGGACTAGGTTTCCAAACCTCCTTCCTGCACTGTCTTTATGTGACTAAGTTCTTTCCCATGAGATGAGAGCAGATGTAACTTGTATTACTTCTGAGTGTGAGCCTTAAGGCGCTGGAGGTACACAATTGCACCTGCCTTCTTGTGAGCTGAGCATCGATGTTCTTGAAGCTTGTTTTGACAGTGCAGATAAGAACCACACCTCAACCGGGGGGAAGTGAGGGGGGGAGTTAGGGTGGAGGAAGGGTAATGGGTGGGGCCACACCTATGGTGCATCTTAGAATGGGTACAGGCGAAACTTACTAAATGCAAAATACAAATGCCTACATACAGTAACTAAGAAAATGCCATGAAGGCTACGTTGAACAGTTTGATGAGAATATTTCAGATTGTATATGAAACCAGCACATTGTACCCCTTGATTGCACTAATGTACACAGCTATGATTTAACAATAAAAAAAAAAAAGAACCACACCTCAAGGGACAGCAGAGCAGGACAATGAAAGTGATCTGGGTGGTAAATAACTGAAGAGAGTGTGGCAAATGCTTATTAACCTTGGAATTTAAAAGAGAAATAAGAAAACTCCTTCATCTACTCAACTCTGGGTCTCACCATTACAGCAACTTAGCTTTTTTATTCTATTAGAATCAGGAAAAAGCAAAAAAAAAGAGTTTTGTTTCATAAGGAGATCTAATTCATTTCAGCAAGTTTAATATTTCTCCTAATAATATAGGAGAAAAAAGACATGTTTATGATTTTATTTCTTTAGTCTATTTTTAAATTAAATATTTCAAGTATCATTTATATTTCAGAAATTGTTTTACACTAACTCAAAATTAAACCTCAAAGTGATACAAAGTTGTAATCAAATCTCAAAGAGAGACACATTTTTAAGATCTTCTCTTTACATTTAAGATACTTCTATCATCTTTTAAAATGACATACTGATACCAATGAATTTAGAAATACTTGAGAGATTTTAAGCCCCCTAAGGAGTTTAGAAAGAGTAGATTTTAGTGCCTAGGAGTTTTGCTTACTTGGTCTATTTTTTCACATTTGAGTGAAAAAATGTGAGAGGGCTTGAGTAAGCCCTCTCTTTTAAAACAGAAGATGCTCCTGAACTTATGATGAAGTTACTTCCTGATAAACCCATTGTAAGTTGAAAATACTGTGAATCAAAAATCCATTTAATACACCTTGTCTATTGAATATCATAGCCTAGTCTACTTTAAAGATGCTCAGAACACATACATTAGCCTACAGCTGGGCGAAATCATCTGGCAGCACAGCGCACTGCGCCGTTTCGGGTGTTTACCCCGTGGTTGCATGGATGACTGGGAACAGAGGATTGCCGCTGATGCACAGAATCATGCACAGATTATTATACCACATATGGCTAGCCTGGGTAAAGATCAAAATTGGAAGTTTGAAGTATGGTTTTTACTGAATATATATCACTTCTGTACCACTATGAAGAAAAAAAAATTGTTAGACCGTTGTTTAGTTGGTACGTCTGTATTTGAATTATATTGCTTTTGCTCTGCGGAGTTCATTGCATTACCATTTCAAGAGAAATTTTTCTTTTTTGGCTGGGTTCACCTTACATGTAATTGCTTCAAGTCAAACTTTGGGGAAAGTAATTTGTTTTCTCTTTTTAAATTCTTCTCCATATAGGTTAAATTTCTGAAATGTAGGAAACATGGGCCACATCATTTCAGAAATAGTTGCTATGGGAAACAAACATGTTAAAATGTAGCTGGGTTTTAGCTTCAGGTAAAAAATAATTTAAAATAAAAAAAAATTTAAAATAATTAGTTTCTTATCAAATAAAAGGAAAGAAATTCTAGGTTAAATACCAATATTATCAATCTTCTTAAGATTGTGTATGAACTTATAGCACTTGTTAAAGTACAATTTTATTTTTTGTTTATTTATTTGAGTCATGTCTTTCTCCTTCTTCCACTTGTACCTGTTTTTATTATTGCTTTGTGTCCAGTTCCTTGAATAGTGTCTGACACTTTGTAAGTGTGCAATAAATATTTGAAACTTAAAGAAGCATCTGAAGTTGATTGAAGATTTTCTTTTAATTCAGACTTGATATAAACAAATTGATGTTATGTTTTTCTCCTACCTGGAATTTTTTTCCTTTCTTTCAATTTGTTTTGAAATATGTAAATTCTAGTTAAACACAGTAGAAATATAAACACAACATAAACAGGCAAATAATTACATATTTTAAGGCATTTGAATGTGTAATTTAATATAATAATGTCATAATTAAAAATGCAAAAAGACCCTGCTCAGTAATTCCATATAAAGAAATAGAGACTGCAGTAGCAAAAGAATGATTTTTGGTAAGTCAGAGTGCTCATATTTTGACAAAAACAAAAATATATTCCTTTATATTTTTAAAGTACTATTAAAAATAGAATATAACAGGATGGCTCTTATGGCTCGAGGGAGTAGGGCGCTGGCCCCATATGCTGGAGGTGGTGGGTTCAAACCCAGTCCTGGCCAAGAAACTGCAAAAAAAAAAAAAAAGACTATAATAAAGATAAAGAATGATATACTATCCTATGATATCTAGGGCTTAGGGAAATTAGGGCTCTGTATTATTTCTTGGAATAATGCAGTGTCGTTATATATATCACAAGCCTTAAAAATGTGCATGTTATGATAATGAACATTTTAAATCTTAGAAATTTATTTTAGGGAAACAGTCATTCCTTACATTAGTAAAACAGGAAACAATCTAGATGTTCGAGAATACAAATAATTAACTCAATATAGTTTTTAAACTCATATATCCAAATGAATAACAAGAAATAATAAGATACAGTAAAGTAATTTACAATACCCATTTATTCAGGTTAATCACCTTCACTCTTTTGTGGGTACTAACTAAGTGGTGAATCTCAATGGTGGTGTTTTTGGTATGCCCTCCTGACATCTTTTGATTAGAACAATATTTGCAAACTTTAAAACCACAAAATCAAGAACAATAAAGATTTGTTCTTCCCATTTTATTCTGCCCTTTTGGGAGGAATAACAAGTTCATATATACTCATATACGCAGAAAAGAAAAGAAAACGTCCTATAATTTCCTTTCAAAAATGAGAGGATTAAAAACGAAAAGAAATAATTATTAGATCACGTGATTTAAAGTCTTTACTTCCATCCACTGAAATAACTTTATGTGGGTTTTGAAGACAGTTATACCATGTATGTGGTATTACGAACTTGGAAATGTGACTGGATTTAAAGTCACAGTCATAGTTAGAAGTATAAGACCAAAAGCAGCAGAGGTCAAGTGTTAACTAGATTTATAAGTGTTTGCAAGAAGTATGTCATATCTGGTCAGCTGTTCTTCCTTAGAAGGATTTGTTTCTTTCATTGGAGGTTATCCAATTTTCCTCGCGAACTCATACCAAAGATTTACCAATGTTGAATTATATTTACAAATCTGACAATTTAAATTTAAATTTAGCTCAATGTCAGAAATAAAAATATGATTAAAAAGAAAGCCTACTTCATTTTCAGATGTCAAGAAATAATTGCTCTCCCTAAAAAAATCATTCTTTTCATCTCAAACTTGAAAGTACTCCAACTTTTGTTTTAACAGGGCTGACATTTTGAAGTGATTTTTTTTTTCCTGATTTAAAGTGGTTTTTACCTATAAAGGGGTACATTTAATTTTTAGAACAAATTTCATTTTTTAACATTTCAAATAAAAGATCAGTTGTTAATACATTTCATTTACATAATGCTTTGGGACTAGAAGGCCCCCAGTGAGTCTTAAAATGTTGGGTACAAGTATAGTGGAAAAATCCTGTATCCATCAGAGAAATACAATAGCATCCTTAACAGAGCCCATTATAGTCATTCAGTCTGTAACATATAGAATAATAATCATTAATGTGATGGGTGAGAGAGCACAGCCTTGAGTCCTTTCAAATTATTTCCTTTCTTTCTCCAGCAATTTTTCTTCCAGGGACAATTAATATTATACTTTTGCTTGACAGGGGATTAATGAGGAATTTCTTTTTTCTAAGATTCTTTTACCAAGTGGGCTGCTAGCATGACATTCTGCTATTTTAATTAATTTAATATTATTTTAAAAATTAATGGTGTGTGTTTGCTATGCACTGAGATGTAGGATTTTGATCAGCTAAGTAGTACAGGAAATGAAAGTTTATGTTAGAGCAAAGGTCAGGGTGGCTAGACAAATTTTATCTTCATTGCATCTATAATTTCCTATGTATTCCAAGTTTTATTTCTCTTAGAATAATGATGTTATTGTCTTTGTAAAATACGTTATGAAGGCATTAGAATGAATTACAGAGAGTTCAAGCTGTGTAGGGAAAAAACTCACCAAGTTTTACTACTCAGAAATAACCTTTGAATTAGTATTATGTAATTATAATTTTAGATTTCTTTCTATGCACTAGAATAAAAGGAGGCTAAATAGAAGTTAATAGTTTTATAAAAATGAGATAATATGGTAAGTGCTATTTAATAATGAAATACATTAATTTTAATTTTGGTTGAATTTAGCAGAAGGAAAAATATGCAAACTATAGAAATAGCTAAGTTTGTTTCCATCACAAGGATTATTAGTTTCTGAAAGAGCTTTTTATAATTAAGAAAAAAATGATGAGAGACATTAATGTATTATTGTATTGTCTAATTTTGTCACTGATATGTTTTTGAAACACATTATAATTCAATCACTTGTAAATAAATCACTTCTTCAGTTTTAGTTCTGTATTCGTATGTATTCAGTGCTAATTTCTTGAATTCTTCCATATTTGGTAATTTCTACCTCCTATGACAGCTTAGCTGGGTTTATTTCTTGGTTCACATTTTATTTACCTGAAAAATTTGTGAACATTGTTTCCATAGTATAGTTTGGTCTTGTACTTTATTTAGAGTATTTTGAAGCCAGATTAATTTTTTGCTCTTTTTAGGGATTCATTTTCTTTCCTACTTCAATATCTTAAGAAATATTTCTTGTCTGGGAAATTCAGTATACCTTAAAAAAAAAGAAGTATTTTTATTTTTGGTTGAAAAAAAAAAACCCTCCTGAGTATTATAAATTATTTTTTCTTGGAATATACTATACCTTTTTATTGAATATTTATATTTTTCTTCATTGAAAATTTTAAATTATGCGGCACCTGTGGATCAAGCAGCTAAGGCGCCAGTCACATACACCTGAGCTGGCGGGTTTGAATCCAGCCCGGGCTTGCCAAACAACAATGACGGCTGCAACCAAAAAATAGCCGGGTGTTGTGGTGAGTGCCAGTAGCCAGCTACTTGGAAGGCGGAGGCAGGAGAATCGCTTGAGCCCAGGAGTTGGAGGTTGCTGTGAGTTGTGATGCCACAGCACTTTACCCAGAGTGACAGCTTGAGGCTCTGTCTCAAAAAACAAAAAAAAAAATTTTTTTTAAATTATGTATTTAAATACTTTATGTGCTCTGAGCTTGATACTGCAGGAAGGCTAAATGTCTTTTATTGAATCATCATCGTCATTTTTATTATCCAGATGAGGATCTTTATTTCTAATTGTTTTTTTCTCTCTCTCATTTTCTTATGTCTTTGCTGTGTTTAAAGAGCACTGATTCAGAAAACATTGCAGATTTTTTAACATGCCATCATTAGATTTTTAAGATTCACCAAGGGTAGGATATATAGAGGAATTGGTAAATCATCCTGATCACATATTTTCTTATAGTAACCCATTAAAATGTTAGTAGCTACTCCATCTATCTCCTCCTTTTCCTTTTAAAATTAACCATGTGGTCCATCCAGTTTGTCTTGTTTTTCTTTTCTTTTTTCTTTCTGAGTTTTTTCATTCATTCCTTTCTTTTTTTCTGAATAGTGCTAATCATTTCCATCATTCAACCCTACTTATGGGATCTGAGGCAGGAGGTCAATGACAGCTTTTCCTTACATAATCCTGCTCACTTGCTAGTAGATTAACACCAAAAGCCCAAACATCTGGAAACTCTTCAATTACAACATCTGTCATCACTTGAGTCAAAGGCATAAAATTAGTCATTCAGTATTATCATCTAACCAATCCAAATTTGCTGGTATTTTCAACATTTCAGAGGCTTCAGAAGAGTTATTTCATTGTCTAATTCTCCCTTGATAGATAGGTTTTCTGTACCCTTGCATTATCCACCTCTACAGATCATGCATTTAACTCTCTAGCCACATCTTTGCAAAATTAGCAGTTAATTGAAGATCCTGAATAAGACCAACATACTCTTCCATTGGACAGTATGTAATGTAGGAGAAATACTTCTTTTGATCTGAATGCATAGAAACAATTTTAGCAGAGGCTTCCAACGAAGCTCTTTTTAATTTTAATTTTAATTTTAATTAATTAATTAATTAATTTATTTTTTAGAGACAGAGTGAAAGTCTGTCTCCCTCGGTAGAGTGCTGTGGCATCACAGCTCATGGAAACCTCCAGCTCTTGGGCTTAGGCGATTATCTTGGCTAGCCTCCTGAGTACTTGGGACTACCGGCATCCACCACAACGCTTGGCTATTTTTTGTTGTAGTTTGGCGGGGTCCGGGTTTGAACCCGCCACCCTCAGTATATGGGGCCGGCACCCTACTCACTGAGCCATAGGTACCGCCCTCTAAGGAAGTTCTTTATATCATTCCACAAATGACTTAACTCTTTGACTAAATACCCCTCTGTTTCATTTGTCATTTTTCCCTCCTCCTGCAAGATGTACATGTGCAGGCATCCTCAAACTTTTTTTTTTTTGTAGAGACAGAGTCTCACCTTATCGCCCTCGTTAGAGTGCTGTGGAGTCACACAGCTCACAGCAACCTCCAAATCCTTGGGCTTAGGCGATTCTCTTAACTCAGCCTCCCAAGTAGCTGGGACTACAGGTGCCCGCCACAACGCCCGGCTTTTTTTTTTTGTTGTTGTTGCAGTTTGGTGGGGGCTGGGTTTGAATCCGCCACCCTCCGCATATGGGGCCGGCGCCCTACCCGCTGAGCCACAGGCGCTGCCCCATCCTCAGACTTTTTAAAGAGGGGGCCAATTCACTGTCCCTCAGACCGTTGGAGGGCCGGACTATAGTTTAAAAAACAAAAACAAAAACTATGAACAAATTCCTATGCACACTGCACATATCTTATTCTGAAGTAAAAAGCAAAATGGGAACAAATACAATTCACACCGCCTCATGCGGCCCGTGGGCCGCAGTTTGAGGACCCCCGATGTAGAGTCTTTAGTGATTCTCATTCAGACTGAGCCACATTTTGGTGAAAAGAAGTATCTGCCCAATTCCCATTGGGCATACTGTCCTTTCCCTTTAGAAACTCCTGCTATAATTTGGTGAACCTACAAGTTTCAGTTCTTTCTGTTATTTTCATATTTTTCAAAGTAGCCAAATTACAAAATTCTTAGCTGACTTCCCCTCTATCCGAATCTCTTAATCTCCTTAGCTCAGAACCTACCATCTCCAAGTCCCATTGGTCAGATTTCCCTCCTCTCAGTAGTTGCAGCATTTGCCTGAACCCAGAGCATAAGTGACCTAGGAGTTAGCCTATCATCAAGGATTGTCATGTCCTTCTCTTCATTTTTCTTTTTCTCAAAGTTTTAGCATCACTTAAAATTACAGATTCAAAGTTCACTTGAACACTCTACTCTCTGTGCCAATTGCATCAATTCCACAAGGTCAGAGAACCTAAAGGATTCTATAGGACATATTCATATTGGGCTTTAATAAAGGTAAAGGTAAAGAATATCTCCTCCTGATACTGTAGGAGAAAGAAAACATAGGCAAACATCAGCGATACCTGAGATTCCCAGACATACGCTGCATGGTTTTTTCTTAATTTTGCAATTTGTACTTTGGATTATGACTCACCGAGATATGTGTGAGATATCTTCGTCTTAGGGTGCTCAAGCATAAGCTTCTTGAGGAATCTTTTATATACATCTGGTCAATAGCTAAACCCGGGCTGTGTAACTGGTTCAACCAGGTGCAAACTATCAATTTATATTCTCAGCAAACAATGTAGATAAATTGCTATTGGGTGCCAGTAAGGGAGTCACAATGAAAACTGCATGTTATAAATATAAACATTTATCCAGAATAAAACTGTACACAGGCCAAAGGCCAATACCATAGTTCCTAGAACTCCTTGGAAATAAGAACAGAGCTATACTTGCTTAGACCACCTGAAAGTTCACCCTATTTTTATACAATATTCCTTTACTGTATAATTTTTAGCTTTTTGTGGAGTTCGCATTTGCTTCTTTTTTTACTTTGTTGGTTTACTACTACATCATTCATTACCCTCCACTTTTGTTTGTAGGGAAATATATATTTTTTTTCTCCAAGGCTCACACATCCATTATTATTCTCTATTTCTCCACTAATTTTCTCTCATTTAACAATTAAATATTGAGTTTCTACAATGTGCTAGATACTGTGTTCATCCTAAAGAGCTTAAAGTCTATTAAGAAAGATAAACATGAAAACATATAAATGGGATTGAATGTTGTCAGTAACATGGGAGAATTGTGTTTTGGGTACAGTGGAACACAAATAAGAGGGTTTCCAAACCTACCTACTGGTTTAGGAAAAGTTTTAAATAAGAATTGGGGCTTGAAGGATGAGTTGTAGTGAAGGATAAATAGGCATGCTAAAAACAGATATATGGTACACTGCGTAATAAATAGGAAGTCATTGAAAGACTTTTTTTGTTGAAGAATAGGGTGGTTAGATTTAGAAACATTATTTTTGTGACAGTTGGATAACGAACTGGAGTTAGGAAAGACTGGGAGCAGTTAGTTTGTTACAGTCCGAGGTTTTAGTGATGCATCTTCTGTATCCTCCACACTCATCACAAATCATTAAATTGCACCAGTAGTCACCTACATCTACTTAGCTGTAAACGCAGTGATCCCCTTACAGTACTAATATTCTCTGATACATTTGATACTGTTTGCTCTTCTCTCTCTTTTGAAACTGCCCTCCTTTGACTGGCAGGGTACTATTTGCTGGAAAAAAGCATTTTCTGTATTCCTGAAGAGCTGGCAGCAGAAATCGTGATCAAACACCCAGGAGCACTGACTACTTTCTTCCCTCCAGGATGATGTGGCCTTCCTGATGCTGACTTTGGTTTCAGAGCCAGGTTTGCCTGATATTGAATATTCCTTTGGGGTGTCACCTGTGGCTCAAAGGAGTAGGGCACCAGCCCCATAAGCCAGAAGTGGCGGGTTCAAATCCAGCCCCGGCCAAAAACTGCCAAAAAAAAAGTGAAAATATTCCTTTAAGTAGAAGTGCAATAGTTATAAATGTAGTTTCTTTCTGGATGAAGGTACAAAAAAAAAATAGCAGTCAAAAATGTGTCTATTTTCTAATTTTGGTAGCAGTGCACTTGAGAGGGTAAGCAGACAGCACTGAAGTATGTTTGTCACACATCCAGTAGATTTCAATATTCTTGGTTAAATAAATTTGGAAAGTTTACTTTTAAGGTTTTGGGAGGGAGCAAGTCTTGGTAGTGGCAGGAGGATGGATGGTACTGGATTATGGGTTTGCTTCCAGACGGTTTGTGAGTCCTCTGAAGTGCCTTCCTGTCTCTCCAAGGAGTCCTGTTCCTTGTTTATTTGGTGCGTCCTCAGTGGCCATTCCTACTGTTGTAGACTCTACATCCAAGTGACACAGATGGCCTGAACTCTCAGCACAATGCCTTTGTTGCCCTTCACCATCTCTTCTTCCCTGTGTAATACACTCCAATGATCTACTCATTTATTTTTAATAGGAACAGCTTTTCTACTTTCATTCTGGGATAATGAAGCCACCCTGGGAAGACCTTTTATAAAGGCAGAGCCAGAATACTAGTTTCTCATTCTGAACCTCTGCTCAATTAATCCCTAAAACCTAGCAATAATGCCAGTCGACAGCTTGCCTCTCAAGTGGATGCCAAGCAGTTTACCCTTTTGGGGTTCTTTCCTTAACATTAGGGGCAATGGTTAACTATATCTCAAAGGGCTTCTATGCATTGTGTTTAGCAAAGATAAGCAGAGAACCAATGAAATAAATGAAAGAAGTAATTGAGAAAAGCATTTATAATGTGCTGGCAAAGTTGAAAGTACTATTACCCTTCCTTTCATAAAAGGAAGTAAGAATAACCTGCTGGGCAGAACCAAGAGCTGCCTTTCTCATGAGGTTCTTGAGGTTATTAAGCCACATTCGCTCTGTAGGGAAGCTTTTAATATCCATCATCCATTTAAGACTCTGAAAATTGAGCTTATCTAAAAAAGGAATTCTTAGTTTTTCTTTTTAGAATAAATGATGATGAGGCTAACAATGATGTAATAGTTGTTCATATAACACATGCCTTAACGTGCATTGACCAGGGAAGATAGAGTGCTAGGAATAATGGTAATGTGAATTCAGAAACTAGCCACGTGTTCAAAACTATTTTAAAGACAGATCTACAGAAACGAAACAAAACTATGTGCCCCAGAGATTAGAATCCAGTTATGCTTTAAGCATTCCACTGCTTGAAAATATATTAGGATTCTAAACTAATATTTGGGAGGTTCCTAAAGGGATAATATAGCAATTTGATTGCTATAAAATGAATGTTTACTGATCCTGGAAGGAAAATATGTGAACAAGGTTTAGAAGCAAACATACGAGTTAGAATTAGAAAGTACTAGTTCCTCTGTTGCTAAAAAATTTCTGCTGAAAGAAGCTCAGAATTTTTCATAGAAGTCTGTTAATAAGAAACAAAAGTAATAACGAATAAGTCAATAAAATATAAAGTGAAGTGTGTTTAACAAGGATCTACATTGTTTAGGAAAAAACAGCATGCCTTTTAAAGTCGGGAATTCAAGTTTCTGCTCTATTCCTTAGTAGTATGAGGACATGAAAAGTTCTCAGACCTCAATTTTTAAAACTCTAAAGTGGGTTATAAAAACTACTTTAACAAGTATCTATAAGGATTAATTGAAGTTAAATGTATGTGAAAGTATTATAGTAAGCTGTAAAGCATGATATGAATACTACTTTTAAATGCTACTTTTAATCACACCGTTATGAGTGGCACTGTATTTACTATCATATCAAGACCTATTAATTTACAAACAAGAGGAAGCTGACTTAAATTGATTGGTTTATTTATTTATTTTAAGGCAAGCATGAGAGAAAGTTTATTGAGGGAGAGAAAGATAGGCTTATATAATAAGAAGTTGTAAAGCAGGACAGGCTCACCATGGACAGCAATGGGCCTTCATTGCCAAGATACACAGGCAAAGAGCCACCAAATTTGGTTTAAATTTAAAAAATATGATGAAACGTTAGACAAAACAGATTCAAGTTCTTAAATGATGCTTTCCACTTCTCAGTTGTTCTTTGTGTTGATTTTATCTTCAGGAAAGCTTTTTCTGGCTGTTTTTAGAGAGGAACTTAGCAACCCCCAGAGAAAAAAAAAATGCTTCTTTTTCTGAAGAATTCCAGCCTGTGTGGGTATTGAGTTTTATCTTGCATTATGTGAGCATTTAAATGTGTCACTCTCATTAGTCCTCAGAATGCTATTATTCATTCTTGTTCAAATGCTTCTTTTGATGGTAGAGTCAGTTCTATTTGTTTCACAAAGAACAGCTTAGTAAGATGTCTTAGTTTCTTTTTGCTGCCATAACACACACTGGGTAATTTATTTTAAAAAAAGAGCCATAGTTGTGATCTATTCTTCATATGAAAGTGTGAGTGATTGTAAATTGGTTTCATATTAGTACTGAGTACATTGGATATTTTTTCTTCCATTCTTGAGATACTTTACTAAGTAGGATATGTTCCAGCTCCACCCATGTACACATAAAAGAGGTAAAGTCTCCATCTTTTTTTTTTTTTCTTTTATTTTTCTGCAAAGCAAGTGACAGTTTTTATTGAAAGCCAAAGTACACTGTCAGGGATGAGGAGTGGGGAGGCTCAAAGGAGAGCAGTTGCCCTGGGAAGAGGTAGTTTTAGATCTTTTTTTTTTTTTATTAAATCATAACTGTATACAATGATATGATTATGGGGCATCATACACTCACTTCATAAACCATTTGACACATTTTTATCACAGTGGTTAACATAGCCTTTCCGGCGTTATCTCAGTTACTGTGCCAAAACATTTACATTCTACATTTACCAAGTTTCGCAAATACCCCTGTAATATGCACCACAGGTGTGATCTCACTGATTCCCCTCCCTCTACCCACCCGTTCCCTTTCCCACTTCCCCCTGTTGTTAAGTTGTAGCTGGGTTGTAGCTTTCATGTGAGAGTCCCAAATTAGTTTCATAGTAGGGCTGTGTACATTGGGTATTTTTTCTTCCATTCTTGGGATACTTTACTAAGAAGAATATGTTCCAGCTCCATCCATGTAAACATGAAAGAGGTAAAGTCTCCGTCTTTCTTTAAGGCTGCATAGTATTCCATGGTATACATATACCACAATTTATTAATCCATTTGGGGATCGATGGGCACTTGGGCTTTTTCCATGACTTAGCTATTATGAATTGGGCTGCAATAAACATTCTGGTACAAATATCTTTGTTATGTTGTGATTTTTGGTCTTCTGGGTATATGCCCAGCAGAGGAATTACAGGATTGAATGGCAGATCTATTTTTAGATCTCTGAGTGTTCTCCATATATCTTTCCAAAAGGAATGTATTAATTTGCATTCCCACCAGCAGTGCAGAAGTGTTCCCTTTTCTCCGCATCCACGCCAACATCTCTGGTCTTGAGATTTTGTGATATAGGCTAGTCTCATTGGAGTTAGATGATATCTCAAAGTAGTTTTGATTTGCATTTCTCTGATGATTAAAGATGATGAGCATTTTTTCATATGTCTGAAGGCTGTGCGCCTGTCTTCTTCAGAGAAGTTTCTCTTCAAATTCCTTGCCCAGCCTGCGATGGGATCCCTTGTTTTTTTCTTGCTGATGCGTTTGAGTTCTCTGTGGATTCTGGTTATTAAACCTTTGTCAGAGATATACCCTGCAAATATCTTCTCCCATTCTGAGGGCTGTCTGCTTGCTCTGCTGACTGTGTTCTTAGCTGTGCAGAAGCTTTTTAGTTTGATCAAGTCCCAGTAGTGTATTTTTGAAGCTGCTTCAATTGCCCGGGGGGTTCTCCTCATGAAATACTCACCCAGACCAATCTCTTCAAGGGTTTTCCCTGCATTCTCCTCTAGTATTTTTATAGTTTCATGTCTTAAGTTTAAATCTTTGATCCAATGAGAGTCTATCTTAGTTAATGGTGAAAGGTGTGGGTCCAATTTCAGTCTTCTGCAGGTTGCCAGCCAGTTCACCCAGCACCATTTGTTAAATAGGGAATCTTTTCCCCACTGAATGTTTTTAATTGGCTTGTCAAAAATCAAATAGCGGTAAGTAGCTGGATTCATCTCTTGGTTCTGTATTCTGTTCCAGATATCTACTTGTCTGTTTTTGTGCCAATACCATGCTGTTTTGATCACTATCGATTTGTAGTAAAGTCTGAGGTCTGGTAGTGTGATTCCTCCTGTTTTGTTTTTATTTCTGAGTAATGTCTTGGCTATTCGAGGTTTTTTCTGATTCCATATAAAACAAAGTAATGTTTTTTCAAGATCTTTAAAATATGACAGTGGAGCTTTAATAGGGAGTGCGTTGAAATTATATATTGCTTTGGGTAGTATGGACATTTTGATGATGTTGATTCTTCCTAGCCATGAGCATGGTATGTTTTTCCATTTGTTAACATTTTCAGCTATTTCTTTTCTTAGAGTTTCATAGTTCTCTTTATAGAGATCTTTCACGTCTTTTGTTAGGTAAATTCCCAAATATTTCATCTTCTTTGGCACTACTGTGAATGGGATAGAGTCCTTAACTGCTTTTTCAATTTGACTGTTGTTGGTGTATATAAAGGCTACCGATTTATGAATGTTGATTTTGTAACCTGAGACGCTGCTGTATTCCTTGATCACTTCTAGGAGTTTTGTAGTAGAGTCCCTAGTGTTTTCCAGATACACAATCATATCATCTGCGAAGAGCGAGAGTTTGATCTCTTCTGACCCTATATGGATATCCTTGATCGCCTTTTCTTCCCTAATTGCGGTGGCTAAAACTTCCATTACAATGTTGAAAAGCAATGGAGACAATGGGCAGCCTTGTCTGGTTCCTGATCTGAGTGGAAATGATTCCAATTTAACTCCATTCAATATGATATTGGGTGTGAGTTTGCTGTAGATAGCCTCTATCAGTTTAAGAAAAGTCCCTTCTAGACCAATTTTCTTGAGTGTTCTGATCATGAAGGGATGCTGGATATTATCAAAAGCTTTTTCTGCATCAATTGAGAGAATCATATGGTCTTTGTTTTTTAATTTGTTTATGTGCTGAATTACATTTATAGATTTACGTATATTGAACCAGCCTTGAGACCCTGGGATAAAACCAACTTGGTCATGATGTATAATTTGTTTGATGTGTTGCTGGATTCTGTTTGTTAGGATCTTGTTGAATATTTTTGCATCTATATTCATTAGTGATATTGGTCTATAATTTTCTTTTCTTGTTGGGTCTTTTCCTGGTTTGGGGATCAGGGTGATGTTTGCTTCATAGAATGTGTTGGGTAGTCTTCCTTCTTTTTCTACATTTTGGAACAGGTTGAGTAATATAGGTACTAATTCCTCTTTAAAGGTTTGGTAGAATTCTGACGTGAAACCATCTGGTCCCGGGCTTTTCTTTTTAGGGAGGTTTTGTATAGTTGATGCTATTTCTGAACTTGATATGGGTCTGTTCAACATTTCCACTTGATTCTGGTTAAGTCTTGGAAGGTGGCGTGCTTCCAAGTATGGGTCTATTTCCTTCAGATTTTCATATTTCTGAGAATAAAGTTTCTTGTAATATTCATTAAGGATTTTTTGGATTTCTGATGAGTCTGTGGTTATTTCGTCTTTGTTGTTTCTGATTGATGATATTAGAGATTTTACTCTTTTTTTCCTGATGAGGTTGGCCAGAGGTTTATCTATTTTATTGACCTTTTCAAAAACCCAGCTTTTTGATTTATTGATCTGTTGTATTATTCTTTTGTTTTCAATTTCATTTAATTCTGCTCTAATTTTGGTTATTTCTTTTCTTCTACTGGGTTTGGGGTTGGAATGTTCTTCCTTTTCCAGTTGTGTGAGATGTCCTATTAAGTTGTTAACTTCCTCTCTTTCCGTTCTCTTGAGGAAGGCTTGCAGTGCTATAAATTTCCGTCTTAGAACTGCCTTTGCAGTGTCCCAGAGGTTCTGATAGTTTGTGTCTTCATTGTCGTTTTGTTCCAAAAAATTGGTGATTTCTTTCTTAATCTCATCTCTGACCCAGCTATCATTCAGCATAAGGTTATTTAACTTCCATGTTTTTGTATGGGCATGCAGATTCCTGTTGTTACTCAATTCAAGTTTTATTCCATGATGGTCCGAGAAGATGCATGGAATAATTTCTATTCCTTTAAATTTACTGAGGTTAGACTTGTGACCTAAAATGTGATCAATTTTTGAGTAAGTTCCGTGGGCTGATGAGAAGTATGTGTATTCAGTTTTGTTGGGATGAAATGTTCTGTAGATGTCTGCTAAATCTAAATATTGGATGGTTAGGTTTAAATCTAAGATTTCTTTGCTCAGCTTCTTCCTGGAGGATCGATCCAACACTGCCAAGGGAGTGTTGAAATCTCCAACGATTATGGAGCTGGAGGAAATCAAGTTACTCATGTCTGTTAGAGTTTCTCTTATAAATTGAGGTGCATTCTGGTTGGGTGCATAGATATTAATAATTGAGATCTCGTCATATTGAGTATTACCCTTAACAAATATGAAGTGACCATTCTTGTCCTTCCTTACTTTTGATGGTTTAAAGCCTACTGTATCTGCAAATAAAATTGCAACACCTGCTTTTTTCTGATTACCATTTGCCTGAAATATGGATGACCATCCTTTCACCCTGAGTCTGTATTTGTCTTTTAAGTTGAGATGTGACTCTTGTATGCAACAAATATCTGGCTTGAGTTTTTGTATCCAGTCAGCTAACCTATGCCTCTTTAGAGGACAGTTTAAGCCATTCACATTGATGGAGAGTACTGATAAGTCTGGTGGAATTTTGGGTATCGAGTTTTTCAAAGGTCCAGTGGACATTTTTAATCCTTTCGCCAGTGTGGAAGTTGGAGTTTGATCCGAAGTTTCTGAGTGAGTTTACTTTTGTGGTATAGGATTGGGTTGGTCATTGTGGAGGATAGGTCTGAGAACATCCTGAAGAGCTGGTTTACTTATGGCAAATTTTTTCAACATATGAAAGTCATTGAAGTATTTAATTTCTCCATCATAGATGAAACTCAGTTTAGCTGGATACAAGATCCTGGGTTGAAAGTTTTTTTGCTTTAGGAGATTAAAAGTTGATGACCAGCCTCTTCTTGCTTGAAAAGTTTCAGCAGAGAGATCTGCAGTTATTCTAATATTCTTACCTTTGTACGTTATAGTTTTCTTTCGCCGGGCTGCTTTGAGAATCTTCTCTTTCATGTTAACTTTAGTGAAGCTAATTATGATATGTCTGGGAGATGGCTTATTGGGGTTGAATCGTGCTGGGGTTCCGAAGCTGTCTGCTATCTGAATTTCAGATTCTCTAGGCATGTCTGGAAAATTTTCTTTCATAATTTCATGTAGAAGGGCTTCTGTGCCCTTGGCAGCCACTTCATCGTTCTCCGAAATTCCTATAACCCTTATGTTGTTTTTTTTCGAATTATCTGAGAGTTCTCTGAGTGAGTGATCCGTTTTTGCTCTCCATTTCTCTTCCTCTTTGAGAGATTGGGAGCGTTCGAAGACTTTATCTTCAATGTCAGAAATCCTTTCTTCTGCTTGCTCCATTCTGTTACTGAGGGATTCTACTGTATTTTTCATATCTTTGAGGGCTGTAAGTTCTTGTTTCAGTGTGTCTAAGTCTTTGGTGGTTTTGTCTTTAAATTCGTTAAATTCTTGAGACAATTTTTGAATTTCTCCTCGAATTCCTAATTCCATTTTATTAATCTTGTCTGCAAACCAAATTCTGAATTCGACTTCTGACATCTCAGCCAGTTGTTTATGAATGGGATCTTCAATCACATCTGCCGTATCTTTTCTTTGGGGGGGTTGATGTATTCTGGTTATTCATGTTACCAGAGTTTTTCCGCTGATTCCGCCCCATGGTTTACTCCCTTTGGTTTTTCCCCTGGGGTTTTATCGAGGGCCCGTACAGTGTTGTGGCCTGAGAAACTGGGGCCCTGTCTGGTGTGGTGGAGCAAAGTGGTTCTGTCTTGTTTTCAGCTGGTTTCTGTTTGATCCTATTGCAACTTCTACTCTGGCTTGAAGTCTCAGCTGTGTGGAAAAATCAGCAATTAAGTCACCCCGCCTGCCCACCTCTGGCCCCAGTTGGAAAAGGAGAATCAAACCTTCCTACAATCGCACACCCAGGGCACCGCCTGAAAAGACCTCAGTCTATTAGCCCAGTTCAAAAGGTCCGAATCAACTGTCTGAATCAGCACTTGTCTCGGGTGGAAGGGTTCAAGAGGTCTCTGGCAACTGGATCACAGGGGCCTGGTGACTCCTCTGACACAGCTCACCCCAGTGCAGCGTGGAGTCAGGAGGAGCCACGCAGCAAACAGAGCAGTCTGGGAAGGTTGACGTCTCCTTCCCCACTTTGCCCCTCCGTCGGACCCAGTCAGTGGTATCTCTGCAGATGGCTAACCCAGTTGCCTGCAGTAAACAGACACTCCAGGGGTTTGCACCTGCCTGAATCACAAGGAAGTCTGCCAGGCCCCTGCAGACTGCCGCTATCTAGCAGGAGGAGATGGGGCTTGACATCTTTGAGTGTTTGATGCAGGTGATGGGAAGGAGGTGTTCACTCAGGCTTAGCCCCGTCCCTGATGGATGGTGCTAACAGAACAGAACAGAACAGAACAGACAACTTTGTGAGGTTCTGTCTCTGTTCCTGTCATCGCCTACAGAAGACGGGCTGTTTTGAGTTCAAACGTCTTTGCTGCTGGAGAATTGCGTCTGAACACCTCTCTGGGTCGGCCCCGCCCTGGAAGCTTCCCGGGTTTGTGAGCCGTGTCACTGGTGGCCTCCTCTGGTTGCCCAGGGAGACAGGGGGTGTGGCCTCAGAATATCCAGAAGTGAGCGTTCTGCCGTTAAAAAAAAACGGCTGTTGATCTACCTCCAGGGAACTGCTGCTCTGGTGTGGGCACTCAGGCGACCCTTTTCTCCTCTGTCCCGCACCCCAGAGTCAGCACTGAGCGGCCGCAGTTTGTGCTTGGTCCACACCCCTTAAGAGATCCCCCAAGAATCAGAACTCTTGGGGGATGGGCCCCCAGACCCCGATTGGGAGTGGTGGGGGGGAAGCTAGAGTTTCATTCAGTTTTACGCAATACTACGGTCCGGGGAGGGCTCCTGCACTGCACCACAGGGAAGTGCCGCCAAGGCTTGATTTCCCCTCAGCAGAGTGCCCTCTCCTCGCTCACGTGTCCCAGAGTCAGCGCTGACCTGACGCAGCTCAGGCACTGTGCACTCCCCTGAGAAATCACCCAAGGAGCCGAACTCCTGGGGGATGGGCCCTCAGACCCCGAGTGAGAGTAGAGGTTCTCAGCTCTCAGCGGGGAGGCCAGAGTCTGATTCAGTCTTGGGCCCCGTATGCCCGGGGAGGGTTGGTGCACTGCACCGCAGGGAAGTGCCGCGAGGCGTGACTCCCTCTCAGCCCGGTGCCCTCTCCTCACTCGGCACGCCTCAGAGTCAATGCTGACCAGTCGCAACTCGGGGACTGTCCACTCCCCTTGAGAAATCACCCAAGGATCCGAAGTCCTGGGGGACAGGCCTCCAGACCTCAATGGGCGGGAGGGGAGCGCCGGGGATTCAGGGTTGCCGGCAAAGGATTCCCAAAGTTTTATTCAGCCCTATGTCCGGCAGGAGAACGCCACGGCACCCCAGTAGGGGAGGTAGGTCCAGTTTTTAGAAGGTCTCTCCCGTGGAGTGTAGTGGGAGGGCCTTTAATTTCTGCCCGCTTGTTCACTTGTGGGGCTCTTGAGCCGGTCTCATGGGGGAGAGGGACTCCCGTCCACTTGGTGGTGGATTTTGTACCTTTTGTTTGAGTCCTTGTGATCACAACTTGCCTCAGCGGTGTTGATGTGCGTTCTTCAGCCTTCTCTCTTGGTGAGGCTCAAGTCCACCAGGATACTTACTAAATTCCTGTCCCTTAACTCTCCTTCTGGACGGGAGCCTTTGTTGAAAGCTGGCTTCAGTCCGCCATCTTGTCTCCCCTCCAGTCTCCATCTTTTTTAAGGCTGCATAATATTCCATGGTATACATATACCACAATTTATTAATCCATTCATGGGTTGATGGGCACTTGGGCTTCTTCCATGACTTGGATGTTATGAATTAAGCTGCAATGAAAAATCTGGTGCAAATATCTTTGTTACAAAGTGATTTTTGGTCTTTTGGATATACACCTAGGACAGGAATTGCAGGATCAAACAGTAGGTCTACTTTTAGCTCCCTGAGTATTCTCCTTACTTCTTTCCAAAAGGGACGTAACTCCCTTTGATTTCAGTGGCTGAATATCGTTATCCATTAGAGTAGTTAGTGAGGTAATTTTTTGGGTTATGGCTCTGGAACTTCTTTTACATATTTATATGAATTGGGGAAGATACTTTTGAACTTTAGTTTATAAAACAGATAAAATTGACAATGTGTAATGTATAAAACTTGACAGTAAAATTTGACAACTATTTTGTCTAACATTATAATCCACATCTTAATAACCAACATCCCAATCCAGTTTTGAAACATTTTTATCACTTCAGAAGGTTCCTGAATACTCTTTTCCACTTCATTCCATAGCCCTTCCACATGGACACCATTATTTTCACTTCTGTCACCATAGATTACTTTTGCTTATTCTTGAATTTTATATAAATGTTATTGTATAGTATATACTTTGATTTCTTTTTGAGATTAATCTAGGGTGGTGCCTGTGGCTCAGTGAGTAGGGAGCCAGCCCCATATACCAAAGGTGGTGAGTTCGAACCTGGCACTGGTCAAATTGCAACAACAAAAAAATAGCCGGGTGTTGTAGCGGGCGCCTGTAGTCCCAGATACTCATGAGGCTGAGGCAAGAGAATTGTCTAAGCCCAAGAGCTGAATTTTGCTGTGAGCTGTGATGCCACAGCACTCTACTGAGGGCAACAAAGTGAGACTCTGTCTCTAAAAAAAAAAAAAAAATGAGAGATTAATCTATATTGTTGTTCACATCAGTAGTTTATTCTATAACATTGCTAAGGTATATATCTTCATGTGAGTATTAAACATTATTCTCTGTGTACATTTGGGTTGTATCTAGTTTTGGACTATTATTATTACTATTATTATTTTTTGCAGTTTTTTGGCTGGGGTTGGGTTTGAACCTGCCACCTCCTGTATATGGGGCCGGTGCCCTACTCTTTTGAGATGCAGGCACTGCCCTATTGTTTTTTTAATTAAATTATAGCCGTGTACATTAATGCAAGCATGGGGTACAAAGTTAGTTTTGGACTATTATTAATAAAGCTGTTGTAATTATTGAATTCATGGCTTTTTCTTAATATATATGTTCATTTCTCTTGTGGAAAATGACTGTGAGTGGCATTGCTTGGTTGTATGGTAAAAGAAGGCTTAATTTTACAATAAGCTGACAAATAGGTTCTCAAAGTGATCATAACATTTTATATTCCTGTAAGTAATGTAGGAGAGGGTTTATTTGTTCCACATCCTTGTCAAAATTTGATATTGTCAGTCCTTTTAAATTTTAGCTATTTTTGTAGATGGTAAACAAAATCTTATCTGGGTTTCCTTTTTCCTTTTCTGAGGTAGTGTTTCATACAGTTGTCTGGGGTAGAGTAGCAGTAGCTCCATCATAGCTTGCTGCGACCTCACACTCTTGTATTCCCTCTGTCTCAGCCTCCCACGTAGCTGGGGCTAAAGGAATGCCCCATCATACCTGCCTAATTTTTCTGTTTTTATGGGAATCATTCTTACTCAGGTTGTTCCCAATCTCTTGGCCTTCCCAACTGCTAGGACTACAGGCATGGGCCACCACACCAGGCCCTGCATTATTCTGATAACTAATAATATTGAATACTTTTTCATTTGCTTAGTGAGTTATATTCATATACATTTTTTGTGAAGTATCTACTTCTGTTGCTCATTTAAGTTGTGTTAATCTTTTGGCTATTGATTTATAGTATTCATATATTTTGGAATCAAGTTCTTCATCAGATATGAGTATTATGCGTATTTTCTCCCAATGTGGCTTGCCTATTTATTTTGTTAATAGTGATTTGGGCACGTAGAAGTTGTTAAATTTTAATGAAGTCTAATTTAACATCTTTTTTTCATGATTACTGATTTTTGTGTTTCTCTAAGAAATCTGTGTAACTACAAAGTTTCAAAGACATTTTCCTATATTTTGTTCATTTTTTTCCCTACCTTTTATTATATAAGATTTGTAGTTTTGACTTTTATGTTTAGATCTATGGATGACCATCAGTCACATTAATTATTGTGTATGGAGTAAGGCAGGGGCCAGTAGACTTCAGTTCTGATTTTAACAGATATCCGTATTTGTTGTTATTATTATTAAAAATATACTGTTTAACTAAAATAATAAAACATTTGTATTCATTTTGTTTATCATTAAACAAAATAATTGTGTTTTCATTAGATCATTCTACTAAGTTAATTTGTATCTGTCTTCAACTCCTGGGTTTAATATAGACCAGTTTTTTCTACATTTAATGTAGCTGAGAAGAAAGGAGAAGGAATTAGAAAGAAAAAGTGAGTTTTATTAATTAATTAGAATTACTATATGCTAAATGGAAATTAGACAATACCATGGATTGTAGCTCCCAGTGGGTTGAAGAAGGAGAAAAAAGAGAAATGTGTTAAATTTTATGAAATGGTTTTGGGAGATAATCTCTTAAATTTATCATAAGGGTTTCCTTTTATCTTCAGTTAATTACATTAATACATTTTAGATTGTTTCACAATATTTTTATTTCTTTCATAAATAGTATATAGCTTTGATCCATTTTTTAAACAATAGATACTTTCCAGTTTTGATATTTTGTTTAGGATACTTACATTTATATATGAGTGATATTGGCTTATAATAGTATCATCCTGTTTGGCACTGAGATTTTTCTAGTTCTTAAAAAATGGCTTAAAGTGTGTTTTATTATTGCCTATGGCTTAAAACAGTCTGTCCCCTATAGGTTTAAAGAAATGACTATTATTTCAATCTAATTGGGGTTTTTTAGATTTGTATTCCTCTTTTTACCCAAGAGTTTTTAAAATTAAAGATTTTATTTAAAAAAATGGTGAAGACACTTGTTCTACCAGATGTTAATATTTGTAATAAATTCCAGTGACTAAGGCAGAGGTAGACAAATAGACCAGTGGAGCATCACGGAGAGCTCAGACACAAACCTGTAAGTGCATGTTCATATATGACAGAAATATTTTGGCATATAAGTGAGGAAAGACAGATCTTTTCATTAAATGGTGCTCAGTCGCTCAGTCACTATCTATTTATCTATGAATTTGTGTTTCTATGTATCCATCTACCATTTGTTTTTATTTCTTTTATATTTCTATATATCATTTATCTATGTGTTTTGTTTTTAATCTATTGTCATCATCCATCATCCATCCATCCATCCATCCATTCATACTTTATTATTTCTCAAAAATTGATGAAATAGGAAAAAAAATAATTGAGAAGATCAAGAATAGTTATTTTTATGTATAAACTATTGTAGTCCCTGTTGAGAAGAGCCCATCAGTAATTTAGGTTTAATTAGAGGAAAGGTTTCCCATGCATGTGGACTTTAATAATTTAGGACAAATTCTGTTTTCTTTCCTTGACTACTCATCATAAAGGTTTGTGTCTTTCTGGACAATTTTGGACAATGCTTTTTAATATGGTTACATTTAATATTGAGAGAAGCATTCCTTTTGATCAAAAAAAGGGACTAATTTCCATTATGGTTTTGTATGGTGAGTTAACTGTTGGAGTCAAACCCCCCCCCCCCACTTCACATGTTGAAATCCTAATGTGGTATTAGGAGATAGGGCTTTTGAGTGATAACATAGGTCTTTAGAATAGAGCCCTCACAAATGGGATTAGTGTTCTTACACAAAAAGACCAGAGAGAGCTCTTGAGCTTTCTTCTTCTATACATGTACAGTGAGAGGATGGTACTCTGTAATCCAGATGACCCTCACCAGGACTTAACCATGCCGGCACCCTGATATTGGTCTTCCAACCTCCAGAACTGCAAGAAATAGATTTCTGTTGTCTATATGTCATCCATTCTCTGGTCCTTTGTTATAGCTGGCAGAAGTGACTAAAATAGAAATTGTGTCCTGATTATTTGGCTTTGTGCTTTCCTGGCAGAATTGAAGTGATATCATGAGCTTATTGTAAACTTTGTTAATTTCTACACCTAGTAAATGGAATTATTTTGAATTGTGGCTCATGTGATGAGGATTTTATTTCCCTAATCATTGACCTACATAGTTCAGATACCTTTTTATACGAGAGTTCTTATCCACATGTTAGATATATATGAACTATATTAGCATATACTTTGTGGTTTATTGCAATTTATTGTAAATTATTTTGCTTACAGTCCTCTAGCATTTTGCTTGATTTAGGGCTCAGATTTTTCTAAACTGTGAATGTTTCCAAGTAAATATTTCTTTCTTTTAAAGATGATTAGAACTAAGAATAGGGGGAAGGGGGAAAGGGTGGGGAGGGAGAGAGAGGGGGATGGAGGGAGGGTGATTGGTGGGATCACACCTGCGGTGCATCTTACAAGGGTATATGTGAAACTTAGTAAATGTAGAATGTAAATGTCTTAACACAATAACTAAGAAAATGCCAGGAAGGCTATGTTGACCAGTGTGATGAAAATGTGTCAAACCGTCTATAAAACCAGTGTATGGTGCCCCATGATCGCATTAATGTACACAGCTATGATTTAATAAAATATATATCTATATCTATCTATCTATATGTATATATATATAAAGTCCTTTCCTGTTCCTGCTGGAATGCTAAAAAAAAAAATAAAGATGATTAGAAATTAGCAAAACTTTACTTTGGCAGCAAAAATAATAACTCACATCAGAGAGAATGCATGCGCACACACACACACTTTAAATGTTACATATACAACTTGAGAAGGGAAGCTGTTTCAAAGAAACAAAAGATTTTAAAATCAGATAGAGATAGACTACTGTTTTGTAGACAGAAGGGGATCATGGAGGTGGGAGTATGTGGAGTTCCATTTGTGAAAACTTTCCCAGAATGAACAAAGGCTCAATGAAAGTTTAATCTAAAATTAGAAAACTTTAAAACATTCAAAGACCTTAATATTGGATTGCACAGGTACAAATACTACATTTTGTAGGTGACAACACGTTAAATAACTGAACTGGACATACTGTTTCAATCTCTCTTTAGTCTTTTATGATAAAATCACTATAAGAAATTTGTTAGTGGAAAGTTACAACATATGGTGTTATTAAAATGTTCAAAACAGTCTTTCAAACAGAACATTATGGCAGGTATATGGAACCTAAAGGGAGATCTTGTATGCATAAAGCCTAGTAGTTTTCAGAGTGGACTTTTAGAGTGTAGAGCCAGACCCAGAGCATAGACATTTCTTAGGGAAGGAGACTGAGGTCTACTCAGGAGTAGCTAACACACAGTATGAGTCAGATAATCAAGACCAGTCAGTGAAAGTACTTGGAGTCCATTGCAAACTCACCTCATGGCTCAGACTCACAAAACATAGTAATCCTTTGGGAAATATTTGTTAAATAAATGAATAGGGAATGTGATGATAACAGAAAAATGATACTTCAGATAGGTACTTAATATCAAGAAAATCATGCAAAGCAAGTTAGTAATGTCCAGACAGGTGGGTTAGCCCAGGACCAAGGGCCGAGGAGGGTGACAGAAGGAGTAGTGATGACAGTGGTGGCAACCAGTCAGTTACAAAGTTCTCACAGCTGTGGGATGTCCCAAACTGTGGGCTGAGGCTAAGTCCAGGATTAGGTCCTTGGAGGATCTAATGGGGAAAACAAACAAACAAACAAACAAACAAAAAAACCAGGATCTCAGACTGAAAAACACGGATCCACTGGTGCAGGTGTCACAGCAGCTGTCTTAGGGATCAAGAAGTCTTATAACAAGGTTGAGCTGACATGGAACCACTGAAGGTCTGAAAGGGGACAACATTGACCATAGAGTTTGCTTCAGGAGAGAATCATCGTTTCTTGTTGTGAGGACAAGTAGTTACAGTAAATGGATTAAATTCATGTTTATTGTGGCCGTTTGACTTTTCTTTCCAATGAAATCACATGAAGAGAATAACAAAAAAGAAACTACAATCCCAATAAAATTGCTTGCAAATATGGAACATATGAGGCAGGTGAAGTCTTAGTTAAATATTACAATTCATGAATCCAATGTACTCAATACTAATATAAAATTAATATATAAACTATTACACACTCATATTAACAACAAAACACAAACATAGTCTAGTACAGGGGATAAAGGGAGGTAGGAGAGTGGAGTTGGGGGAGAGAATGATTGGCGGAAGGAGGGAGGGCATGTGGTGGAATCTTACCTAACGGGCACAATAGGAGGGCGTATAACATGCCCCGTGGGTGGGAGGCTGTTTACTGGAACTTTACTTTGGAAATGAGAACAATGTAATCTAAAAATTTGTAGCCTCATATTAATTTGAAATAAAAAATTAAATAAACATTACAACTTATGAAACGATTGCAGGGAGCTTGAATCAAGTGTGGAAGAACTTGTTAGGGAAAAATTGTCCACAGATTTCTGGTGTTTTTGCACATTTTATGAGCAAGGCTTTGACTGCCCTTCTTCTGGATTTTGTTATGATATCGTGGAAGACGTGTCTCTCTCCAGATCAAAGTGTAACCATGTTTACTCTCTAGTAAAATAAAAATATCTTTTTCTGGAGCAAAGGGAAAATGCGACTATTGCCCATCACCAAAGCTGATTCTCTAACTCGGGTTCCTTTCCTACACACAACCCATTGTGTGAGCCTGTGTCATCTGGCCCTCTTCACTTGCCCTGTACTACATGAGGCTTGAGTAACCAGTACAAAAATGGCTCCTGCTATTGGTGTGGGTAAAAAACTGTTCTTTGCGTCTCATCTAGGAGGCTCATGGATTCCACTAGCATTCATGAAACTGACAGAGAGTCACAGTACCTGGTAGCTAAAAAGAAGAATAAAGTCTCAGGCATTTCACAGTTTTTGGCATAACTAAGTCTGAATTTGGAAGTCTATAAATGTAAAACTTTATTCTATATAAGCTAAAAGGATACTTGAGCTTGTTAATAGGGTGCCTGTTCAAGCCCAAATCAATATATTTCTTTAAGCTCTTATTTTAATGGTAACTTTTAGATAATCCATCTCTTCTAATATGATGGCTTCCCAATGAACATTATAAAAGGAGTTCTGTTTTTAGAGGAAAGTATAACTGAATAAATTAAAATACCATTTTTTTTTCTTATTTTAGTCATATAGGCTTAAGGATTGAGTAACTGAAAATTCAGTTACTAACTTTTAAAGAATTATTACTAGGAGAAGGTAAAAGACATTTAAGTTGGGGGAGAAAATGAAGAACTGTAGGAGGAGTGTCTTTTGAGTCAAACTTACTGATTCAGCTCATCACCCATATCCTACCTATTGTATTTTCTGATTTGAAATTGATTCTATTTTTAAGGTGTATCATGGGAATTGTAAATTTCTAAAAGTGAGTGGAAACAGGTCATTGGGATGTTATTTTTAAAAGTGTTGGATTTTCTATAGAAGACTTGGGTTAAGGCTCCAGATTTTGGAAGTTTTACCTTATGACCTTGAGGAAATCACTTTTGTATTTTCTTTGAATATTGTCCATTTGGGCTTCTGTAACAAAATGGCATATACTGGGTCACTTATAAACAACAGAAATATATTTCCCATGGTTCTGGGGGCTAGGAAATCCAAGGTGAAGACACCACAAGATTCACTGTCTGGTGAGGGCTCCCTCTCTGTGCCTTGTTGCTGAGTGCTCACATAATGGAAAGGGCTAGCTAGCTCTCTTTTGGTCTCTTTATGAATAACAAGGTCTCCATCTTCATAACCTAATCACTTACCAAAGGCTCCACTTCCTAATATTTGGGGATTAGGATGTCAATGTGTGAATTTGGGCGAGACACAAACATTTAGACCATAGCAAGCATCAATTCCCCCATCAAAGTTAAAAAAAAAATAGATAACGTCCTAATCATCTGTCTTTCATAGTGTTTTAAAAATTCTTAGACATCAACAGTTTCATTTTAATTGGACTTTAAAGTACCATAAACAAGATACCATAGGTGCAGACTGGAGGATTCTTGCAGTAGCTACTAGGATCTAATTCTACAATGTTGTTGCTGTTGTTTTTTAATATCCACTATTATTCTTTATCGTCATGCCTTAAGAAATAAACATGCCATGGTGGGATGAAATGTAAGAAGAAAGAATAGAGTCTACCTGAAAGTAAGGTAGATGGTAAAGCTCGTACTGATATTCAGAGCACATGATACTCAAATCATGGTACTGAATGTTTATAATGAAATGTGTTCATTTCTGTGGTAAATTTCTAGGGAGTTTTGATGAAAGGTAGTCCTTTCCCAATTATGTTTTGCTAAATGACAAATATGAGGAATTTATCAGCATTAACAATTTACCAGAACCTCTTTTTCTTCTGGATATTTATAAGTTCGTAGCAATTTCTATGATGGCTTATTAAGACTTCAGTTTTCTTTGGAAAGCTTGTACAAAAACTTTTCACCTTCACCTTATCCTGTCTCCTTCTCGCCCTTTCGTCTACCCCTCCTTACCACTCATTTCCTTTTCTCAACCTTGTAGTCTCTACTGTCTGCCTATCAATTTCCCTGCCTCTGCCAGCAGCTCCCCCTTCTGCCTTACTTCCCTTATTCCCTCTTCCCCTTTCTGTTGTTCCTGTCTCCTGGCCTCTCAAAATTCCCTGTGGGTCTTTCTTCTTTCTACCCTCTTTTCCTGAATTCTTAGTGCCTCTGTCTTCTCTTTGTCTCATCCTTCCAACTTCTAGTTCCTAACTCTCCATTTCATTGACTTGTTTTCTTTGATCGTCAGTAGCCCAGGCACTTTCCTTCCCCTTGCCCGAGCAAAGTGCTTCCTCACCCCAGCCCAGCTTTTCAAACTTCAATAACAGCAGCAGCCACAGTAGCAGAAGGAAACCAGGGCAAAGGTCCATGAAACAATCCTTAAAATGTTTCTATGATCTCGTAAAATGAAATCTATTTAAAGACCGTGCATCCAGTATGAATGTCATAAACCTTATTCATAATGAAAAAAAAAAGCAAATTTCTCGTCTATTGGTAATTTTGGCAAAGGGGGAAAGTGGATCATTTGGCATATTATTCCTTTGGGAAGTTGAATTTTATATATACTGATTTCTGATGAAGTAACCCAGGATGATTCTGAGTGGAAGGCAATATAGCAGTGAAGTGTCACTCTGAATTCCAAGAAGTCAAGTCAGTATATATTCCTTCTGCGTTGGGCAAAAATTGGTCCTTGAGTGTGGGGCCACTCGCTCCAAAGGGAGAAGCAAGTGAAAAATGCAGAAAACAAGGTGAGAGTGTCTGTGTTTATTTTCACTTAAATTATTCTCATGTTTTTTTCATGGATTTAGAATAAGTAAAAGTTGAAACATTTTTATTTATTAATCTGTGACACAACAAAATATGAAAAATATTCCCAATTTAAAGAGGCTTCTTATAAACTCTATTTTGAAATGTTGAAATGAATGTAACAAAACTCTTGTTTCCAATTCTGCGAGACCTACTTTTCTAACCATCTCAAGCAGCTGCTATAAATTTACTGGAGTGTTTCTCCCACCCTCGGGAACCTAAAATAAATGATACCAATTAGAAGTTTGAGAGAATGTCAATAAATTTTGTTCATAAATTGATGACAATAATGAGTAACAAAGTTTCTAATTACAACATTTACAAGAAACATTTTGTGAATTTAAAAGTAGTGGTGATGTGTGATTAGAAACCAGTTTGGAAAGACGGTTTCTATATACTCTCAGTTTTCACATTCACTGAGTCCAATCTCATGGGACCCAGAATGAAAGCAATCTCTCTCTCCTCTTTTCCTTTTCTAAACACTAGTGATCCCTTAAAAGAAGCACAAATCCCACTTCCTTTACATGTATTTTCTGGAGTGAGCCTTAAGAAGTCTTTTCCTATTTAAATGCTAACATTAATTATCGTTTGTTCTATGTACTCATAACAGTCATGCACTGCCTTATGATACCTCTTTTATTTGGTATCTTAACATGTCATTTTAAATTTGTTAAAAAAAACCCCTAAGCGTTCATGTCTTTAAAATTAAGGAAAAAAAGAAGCTTTTGTACTTGTTTTCTTTACAGCCACATAATGAAGTGCTTTGAAAATAGTGTTACTTAAACACATGTGGATTCAATCGAAGAGCTTAGAATGATAAGAACAAATAGTCATATTGTGTGAGTTTGCTGACCAGACTGTGTTTAATCTGACTGCTTATTCCCTTGCTGAGCTCTCAAAGGCACAGATTTAATGTGGTAGTTCCAATCAATTTAAAGTAAAATGAAAGTTCTGAGAATGGAAAACTGTTGGCACTTTATAAAAGCATATAATAAGTTTGTAGACTTAGAAGAAATATTTTTAACCTTGGCATTTGTTTTAGAATGTGTTTTATTCACACTGTTTTTTATAAGCACTGATGGAATATTGGATTATTGAACTGAAGAGTTCGTAGTACTTTCATCATTTGTCAGCATAGTGTTTGGAAACCCTCGTGTAAGATGGGGGAAGTTGTGATTTATATTGCCACTTTTTAATCTTCTCTGTGACAGTCTTCTGTAAGCAATAGCTGAAAATTAAGTTACTGCTTGACACTTTATCCAGATAAACGAGATAGATGATGTGACATTAAATACTGCATCTTGCTTTTTTTTTTGCCATTTATTTGCATAACAATGTTCCTCATTATTCTCAATAAAAATTAGGGCCATAATATCTTTACAGTTTAGTACTAGGTAGAACCGTACAAAATTGCCAATACTTGATCATTTTTAACCTACGAAAATGACAATATCATATGATTCAACCTGCCTAATATTTAGCTATGTAAATTTCTGATTCATGTGTATACTGCTTCAAGAAAGTTTCGAGACCAGTCTTTTCTACTAATAAATCCACATTTAATTTTATTTTAAACATTTGTCTTCAGACTGGTTGAAAGTAAGATGATTATTGTTTTGTTTATTTCTTCCCTCTTACGGATGGAATGGTACTTGTCCATGGCAGGATAATCATACTCTGAGTCTGATATAGACTTAGTGCACCTCCCTATAGAATCTAATATTCATTTTCTGAATATTTGCTTTTCAGCAAGTATCACCACTGCTACACACACAGACACACACACACACACACACACACACAAAATCCAGAAAATCCCCAATCTGGAACCAGTGACATTTTTTCAGTTGTTTAATTAGTACAATCCAAGTAGCAACATTTCTGATGGGAAAATGAGGGATGAAAAGTTGTCTTATATCTATAAATAAGATGTGGGGCTATAGGACATTATTGGAAAAATGCAGAAGAAATTAAATGATTATGTTGAGAGCTACTTTTAAGTGAATGATGACAATCAGGTGGCAGTGATTCAAATGACAGAAAACTAGTAGAAAGTTTTAGCTATAAATACAAGATATGTCATAAAAGAAAATGTGTCAGGTCTTAGGAATAAGTCAGTTTGATGGAACAATGAAAACTTCTGTTCCAGACAGGGTTCAAATGAAGATTTGCAGCCTGTGCTTCACTGTGCTCTCCTTGCACAGACTGTGTTCTCACAGGCCTGTATCATCTGCCGTGGGCTGTGGGACCCATATGTTTGCTATAACACTATTTTACCTGAAAGGCTAAATTTACATGAGTAGATTTTTTTGTTGTTATGTAAAGACATTTGAGTTAAACAGAGCAAATGCGAAGTGTCTAAGCTAAAGCAGCCAAGCTGAACTCGTGCCTCCAATTTGTCTGTGTGAAAAGATTAAAATCTCTATTAAAGAGTAAGAAACAATTGTTGGCTATGCATATTGCATTTCTAAATGTCACCAATGTCTGAAAGTTGTAAATAAAAATGATTAATCATAGATCTCACAAGTCTGTACTATTTAATCAATCCCACAGTATAAGCAAGCTCTCTTTAATTATTTTTGATGAGTTATAATTAATACTAACACACAATTTAAAATATTAATGTAATGCTATGAAAGAAAATACTTATATCAGATGTATATCCAGTTATTGCCTATCATTTGATGTCTAAGGAGACATATTTCTACAGTTCTACTTTGATGCATATGTGGTACATAATAATTCAAGGAAGTAAAAAATATGATTTCAGTAAGGGTAATACACATACTTATACAAGTAAATATATATACTTATGAAACATTCTCTTAAAAACATTCTTTTTTTTTCTCTAGGCAAGAGTATTGCCTTTACCTTTTCCAATTATTATTTAGGTCTATAATCTTAAAACAAGACAAGGTATGTATTATCTGCTATATTAGTATAGGCATATTACAAGAATAGGAGGGTGTGCTCTGAAGCCAGGCTGTGTGGCTTTGAAAACTGGCCCCTTCAGTTGCCTACTTATGTCTTTTCAAGCAAGCTATTTAGCTTCCCTTAGAGTCAGTTTTCTTTTCTGTAAAATGTAAATAATTGCCTACTTCATAGAGCTTTCATAATAATTAAATAAGTTTAATACAAGAAAGCTCTTAAAACTTTGCCTGTGCCTGCACCATTAGCAAGCATTAATAAATGTTAGCTATTATTTTTTTTTTTTTATTGTTGGAGATTCATTGAGGGTACAAAAAGCCAGGTTACACTGATTGCAATTGTTAGGTAAAGTCCCTCTTGCAATCATGTCTTGCCCCCATTATCAGTACTCATTATTCTCAGCAGAATGTATATTTAAAACTTAAAAATTATACTTAAAGTAATGGAATTTTAAAACACTTTTTTTTTGGTCTTTAAATATAAACAGAAAAATGAGGAGTAAAAAGCTTTTGAATTAAAATAGAAGTGATGAAAATTATACACATACCACATACAAACATGTTGGAGGGTCTATGAAGAAAATTGTTTTCCTTCCCAGTTTATATGTTGAAGCTCTAACCTCAATGTGACTGCATTTGGAGAGGGACCGTTTAGGAGCTAATTGGGGTTAGTTGGGGTTGGGAGGTCGAGATCCACGGGAAGCAGTTCCTGTCTTTGTAAGAAGAGAAAGGGAGACTAAAGTGAGAGGTGTCCATCTACAAGTCAGGAAGAGGGGTCTCACCAGGAACCCAATGAGCTGGCACCTTGATCTTGGACTTCTCAGCCTCCAGACCTATGAAAAATAAATGCCTGTGGTTCATGTCACATGGTCTATGGTATTATGTTATAGCTGATTGAGCAGACTAATCTGGGAGCAACCAGAGCAATAATTTACAGCTTAACATTTCTTATACCCTCACTAATTATAGAGAAATTTCTTTAATGTAATTTTTTACTGTGCATCAATAAAGGCCTTTTTATCTTGTAAATTATGTCATTTTTTAATAATACACATATAATTTAAAGAGTATGAAACTATCAAAGTAAGGCATTAAATGATGGTTGTTTCTGCTTGTCAATATTCCACTTAAATTTCTCGAGAAACCTACCCTAGTCTGTTGGAAAATAGATTGTCTACATAGAAAATCTGAAAGAATTGACAAAAAATTCCTTGTACTGATAAGTGATTATAGCAATGTTGTAGGATACAGAGTTCATATGCAAAAGTCAATCATCTTCCTACATATTGGCAATGAATAAGTAAAATTTGAAATTAAAAACACAATATTATGTACATTAGCACTTCCTTTTGCTAAGTGAAAATTTAACAAAATTTGTACAAGATTTATATGAAGAAAGCAATAAAACTATGGTGGGAAAAAAATCAAAGTAACACTACATAAATGGAGAAATATTCCCATGCTCATGGAAGACACAATATCATCAAGATATCCATTCTTCCCAACTTTATCTATTGATTTAATGCAATCTTAATAAAAATGCCAGGAAGTTATTTTTGTGGATATCAACAAATTAGTACTAAAGTTTGTATAGAAGGGAGAAAGACCCAGAATAACTGGCACAATCCTCAATAAGAACAAAATTGGAGGACTGATACCACCAAACTTTAAGATTTATATAAAGCTATAATCGTTGAGAGAGTGGTTTTTTGGTGAAAGAATTCACAATCAATGGATCAAAGTAGAGAACCCAGAAAATGACTCATGTAAATATAGTCAACTGATCTGTAACCTAGAGGCAAAGGCAACACAATGGAGCAAAGAGAGTGATTTCAACAAGTGGTGCTGAAACAACTGTACATTCACGTGGCAAATAAATGAACTAACCATGACCTTTCATCTTCCATAAAAATTAGCTCAAATAGATCACAGACCTAAATGTAAAGTGCAAAACCATATAACTCCTAGAAGGTAACATAGGAGAAAACTTGGATAAACTTGTATATGGCGATGACTAATTTAGATGCAACACCAAAGACATAATCCATGAAAGAAATAATTGATAAACTGATGTCCTTAAAATAAAATGCTTCTGTCTTGAAAAAGACACTGTCAGAATGAGAAGACAAGTCACAGACTGAGAGAAAGTATTTTAAAAGACACATCTGATAAGAAGAGTGTTATCCAAAAAAATATGGAGAACTCTTAAAACTCAGCAATAAGAAGACAAACAAACTGACTCAGAATAGGGGCAAAGACCTTAACAGATACATCACCAGGGAACATATACAGATGGCAAATAACCTTATGAAAAGATGCTCTACATCATATGCCATCTGAGAAATGCAAAGTAAAACAGCTATGAGATACAACTACACAGCAATTAGAATGGCCTGAATCTGTAGCAGTAACAACTTTTATTCTGAGGAGGATATAAAGCAACAGGTACGCTCATTTATTGCTGGATGGAAAATCAAAATGGTGTAGCCGCTTGGGCACAACCAAGATATCCTTCAGAAGGTGGATAAATAAATCATAGTACACGCAGACAATGGAATATTAGTCAGCACCAGAAAGGAATGTGCTATCAAGCCATGAAAAGACAATCAGGTGACAAATGCATATTACTAAGTGAAAGAAGACGATCTGAAAATGCTATTTATTGTGTGATTTCAATGCTATAAGTTTCTGGAAAAGGTAAAACTATGGAGACAGTAAAAAAGATCAGTAGTTGCCAGGGAGGAAAAGACAAATAGAACTCAGAAGATTTTTTTAGGGTGTGAAGTTACTCTGTGTGACATCTTAATAGTGAATACATGTGTGTGACACCTTAATAGTGGATACATGTCACTGTACATTTGTCCAAATTCATAGAATGTACAACACCAAGAGTGAACCCTAATGTTAACAATGAACTTTGGTGATAATGACATGTCAATGTAGGTTGATAAATTGTAACAAATGTATTATTCTAGTGGGGGATAGTGGTAATGGAGGACTCTACATTTGTGGACCCAGGATGTATATTGGAGATCTATATACCTTCCTCTCCTATTTTGCTGGAACATAAAACTGCTCTTAAAACAGAAAGTCTTTAAAAAATAAAAAGGATACCAATAAGTGAGTATCTGAGTAGTAAAACTACAGAAAGTGAAAGAGATTAAAAGCATAGAACATAGCACTTAATGAAGAACTTTTAATATTACAAACTAAGGGATCATTTTACACTCTTTCCATTCCTAACAAATATATCCTTGGGATGATTTGGGGAAAAAATCAAGAAAATCTGACAATTGTATTAAAGGAAATGCTGTTTGGATTTAAGTTTCTAAAAGTTGCAAAGCAGTATATCCAGTGTGATGGAATTTACATATTTAAAAATAAAAAACTATTTCAGATTGTGCAAGAACATGAATGGAAATGCTGTAGTTATCATTGGAAAAGAAGAGAAGAGAGACAAGATGGTGCATTAATTGTATTTTTTGTTTATTTTTCTTTATCTGAAGAAAAAATGGTAAAATTTCTACTTCAGTTAATACTGTGTGTAGTATGTTCTGTACAAGTCTACGTATTTGAATATTATTTTAAAAATAAATATTTAAGCAGTGTGCAGTCATACTTGCCAATAGTTCCAGCTAATTTGGTGACTGAGGAAGGAGGATTGCTTGACAACAGAAGTTTTATACTGTGGCAGTGAGCAATGATTTCACCTGTGAATAGCCACTGCACTCCAGCCTAAACTACATAGAATACTCTCTAAAACAATACATAAGTAAAAATAAGAATTTAAAATATGCAGTAAAACATTTCAAAATGTAAACAGTGCAATGCAAGGGCTATCTATTATATCTGAATAAATAATTGCTAAAATTCATGAGTACTTAATAAATGATAGAAATTTTACTATTTTGCCTGTATACTGATAAATATATATTTAAATTCTATAAATATATTTTATAAAACAAATACAATTAAGTTTATGAACTTAACTTGCCACCATGCACTTAACTTTGGCAGCACTGTACAAACAACTCTGTAAGGGTTTGTAACCTTGTATATCAGGGTCTTACAGTTGTATTCACGTCAACGTGTGGAGGTATCTTCTTGAGTGGCATTCATTATTCTTTTGTGTATTTTTGTGTACTGTTGTGAGAATGTCAGAACTTGAATTAAGACCAACAAACTTTTGTAAATTTGTTGTTAAACTTGGCAAGAGTGGAGGTGAAATTAAGAACATGTTAGAACCCCCCACCCCCAGGGAATTGAAGCAGCATCAAAAATAAACTACTGGGACCTGATTAAACTAAAAATCTTCTGCACAGCCAAGAACACAGTAAGTAAAGGAAGCAGACAGCCCTGAGAATGGGAGAAGATATTTGCAGGTGATGTCTCTGACAAAGGTATAATAAGCAGAATCCACAGAGAATTCAAATGTATTAGCAAGAAAAGAACAAGTGATCCCATCTCAGGATGGGCAAGGGACTTGAAGAGAAACTTCTCTGAACAAGACAAGTGCATGGCCTACAGATACATGAAAAAATACTCATCATCCTTAATCATCAGAGAAATGCAAATCAAACTACTTTGAGATATCATCTAACTTCAGTAAGATTATCCCATATCACAAAATCCCCAAACCAGAGATGTTGGCGTGGATGTGGAGAAAAGGGAACACTTCTACACTGCTGGTGGGAATGCAAACTAACACGTTCCTTTTGGAAAGATGTTTGGAGAACACTTAGAGATCTAAAAATAGACCTGCCATTTGATCCTACAATTCCTCTACTAGGTATATATCCAGAAGACCAAAAATCACATTATAACAAAGATATTTGTACCAGAATGTTTATTGAAGCCCAATTCATAATTGTTAAATCATGGAAGAAGCCCAAGTGCCCATCGACCCACGAATGGATTAATAAATTGTGGTATATGTACATGGAATATTATGCAGCCTTAAAGAAAAATGGAGACGTCACCTCTTTCATGTTTACATGGATGGAGCTGGAACATATTCTTCTTAGCAAAGTATCTCAAGAATGGAAGAAAAAGTATCAAATGTACTCATCCCTACTATGAAACTAATTTATAGCTTTCATATTAAAGCTATAACCCAATGATAACCTAAGTATATGGGGAAAGGGGAAAGGGAGAGGAGGGAGGAGGGTGGGTGGAGGGAGGTAATTGGTGGGACCACAGCTAAGGGGCATCTTACAAGGGAACACGTGAAACTTACTAAATGTAGAATATAAATGTCTTAACATAATAAGTAAGAAAATGCCAGGAAGGCTATGTTAACAAGTTTGATGAAAATATTTCATATTGTATATAAAACCAGTGCATGGTGCCTTATGATTGCATTAATGTACACAGCTATGTTTTAATAAATAATAAAAAAAGAACATGTTAGGAAAAAAGTTTATAGGGATGGCGTTATAGGGATAATGCCATGATGAATGTGGAATTATATAAAGGTATTAAACATTTTTCTGAGGGGAGAGAAAGCATTACTGATGAAGGGATGTCAGGGAGTAAAGCAATGATCATAACTGACAAAAACATTGCAAACATTTGTCAAATTGTGCTTCAAAATCATTGTCTGGTTGTGAGAAGCATAGCAGACCAAGTAGACATTGATAGAGCAACAAGAAAATCTTAACTGAAAATCTTGGCCGACAACTCATAGCTCTTGCATCACAACAGTGAACTAGCTCACACAGCACTACTGTCTATGAGGAAGTTTTTTAGCCAGTAAACAAATATCTGTTTTGGAACATCCTCTTTATCCACCTGATCTCACCCCCAATGACTTTTTTCTTTACCCAGAGATAAAGGAAGACATTTCGATGGCATTTAGGACATCAAAGGTACTACAACTATGGCTCTAATGGCCATTCCCGAGAAAGTTTCAAATTGCTCTGAAGGGTGGACGAGGTGCTGGCACCCTAGCTGCCTAAAGGGAGTTCTTTGAAGGTGACTGTAGTGATATTCAGCAATGGGGTAACATTTTTTCCAGGATGAGTTCACAAACTTAATTGTCAGAACTGTACATTTATTATGCTACCTAATTCTACAGATATAACAGTGAATAAAATAAGTCATCTTTTTTTATAGCTTCTAGTATGGTAAGAGAGATAGATAATAAAAATGTTGAGAGGAATAATAACAAAAATAGGTCAAGAAGGAGAGAAAGTGAAAGAATGAATTGATAAATGTGTGAAATGTTTAGAGAGACATTGTCCTTTGAGTTTCTTGTACCCCTAAAGGTATCTTGCCTGGTGGGCCAGACTTCAAGTCCCTGACAAGTAAACTGTTGCTCAATCTTGTTTCTCAAGGTTGAGAGATGAATTAATGGCTCTTTTCTGCCTTGGCTAAAGAGCAAGCTTGCTAACTTATTGCTGTAAAAAGCAGTGATCCCCAAACTCAGTTTTTCTCTTTTATAACACAGACCTGCTACTTGTGTAGCATCCATTGGGGGCTACCATATGATTCTTTGGCACTTAGTCACAAGGAGAACCAGTGCAAATATATGTTGATACTTATGCTGCTCTCTGTGCTATGAGTAATAAAGACCTTTGCTTTTTACTCAGACTAATTTATTAACTTGTAGTAGGGTAGAATTGAATTCCAGACCTGATAGAGTTAGTCAGGGGTTTCTGAATTCAAATCCAGGTCTTTCTGATGACAGAAGCTACCTCTTAAACATTCTGGCCATTAAACTGGCTTCATATACTTAATTGTATTTTGATGCCGGCAAACTTGAAAGACTGTTAACATTCCTCTATTGATAGTGTCAATGCCTAATTTCTTGGAACTAAAGTATTTTTTCTGTCATTATGGTTTCATTGGTTATCAGTGGATCTCAGGTATGTTGTTTCATACTTTATAAACATAATCTTTGGATAAGTATTTTCTATGATTGATATACAAAACAAATATATTTAAATTAAAAGTGAAAGCAAGATGTATTTCTCATTTTTATTCATTTGTCCTTTTGGATTTATATTGATCATCCATTATGTTCCAAGTGCTACACAAATATTATGACACAATCTTCATTGTTGAGAAGTTGAGAAAGTTTCTCCTTCTCCATTTCTCGATATATTTTCTATGGTTATGAAAAAATGTGCTTATAATAACTACCCTGGGCCAAATTATGACCTCATTGGCAGTCATTACTGAGCTTAGAAGGGAATTCTATTACCTAATGGATTGAATAAGCAAGAACACATCTATGTTAGTGACGGTGTTATCTCAATGGCCTTTTATACTCCTTTGAACCATATTTTGAAGCCTCTCCACAGATTCAGTGTAAAGTCAAATAAGCCTCAATGAGTTTTTCTAAAAAACATAAACCAGATTTCATTTTATTTTTCCTCAGGCTTTCCTCTCCTTGTTACAGTGCCTATTTTTGCTCTATCTGCATCCCAGCCCTGTCATTTCTGAACCAATCCTGACGGATTTCAGGAGGAAGCATGTTAATGACCTCTGCTTCCCAGCTTGAAATAACTCATCAAACACGGGAGCTGATGACCGTGTTAAACTCCAGAGTTGCTTTCCCTGACTCTACTCTGAGGTCAATCAAATCTGGGAATAAGCCTCAAGCACCTAAGTGTTCCTTGGAATTTCATTCCACATTTCTGTCATTATCCACACACTTTGGCTAGTCCAGAGAATTTAATACATACTTTGGTCCCTACTCCTCAGTTTCACTTGTTTATTTCAGTCCCTTTACAAACAGAGTTCTCCCTTGAACCTTAATCTTGATTGGGGAAGGTAAAAATAATTTCTTGGTACCATTGGTTTATAAGTACATTAATTGTAAAACTGTATTACTTTTCTGCTATAAACATAGAAGTTACTCATGTCAATAGTCTTTTCAGTTGTTTTAGAGCTGAAGCAAAAATCTTGAAATAGACTTAATATTTGTTTTGGAGTTTAAAGGTTACATGATATGGGGTGGCGCCCGTGGCTCAGTTGGTAAGGCGCTAGCCCCATATACCGAGGGTGGCAGGTTCAAACCCAGCCCTGGCTGAACTGCAACCAAAAAATAGCCGGGCATTGTGGCAGGCGCCTGTAGTCCCAGCTACTTTAGAGGCTGAGGCAAGAGAATCGCATAAGCCTGGGAGTTAGAGGTTGCTGTGAGCTGTGTGATGCCATGGCACTCTACCGAGGGCCATAAAGTGAGTCTCTGTCTCTACAAAAAAAAAAAATAATAATTAAAAAAATAAAGGTTACATGATATAATGCATAATGCTACATTTAGCATTTACGTGGTTCTCTCTCAGCCAAGGTGCAGGTTTAAAGAATGCTATTCACTGTTAATTCGAATGACAAGCAAGTTTTAACTTTATTTTTCCAAAGTGATATGGCCATCTGTTTATCCATCTATTTTCCATCTGCCTATCGATCTTCGTATTTTTATGTTGTCTGTGTTTGAGCTGAACAAATTCATTTTAATTACTATTTTCTCAGTCCATGCATATGGAACCAGGAGAAAAGGGCAACAAATGCTTTAATTACTCTCCTTATGTATTTGATATTAAAAAGCAAAATTAGTTTATCTGAAATATGTATACAATGTCAATCCCACATGATTTTAGTTTGGAGTTAGAGTTGGCATTAATAAAATAAGCATTTGTGTCTGTTGAGATTTATAGATTTATTTTGTTGAACTATGCCTGACATTTAGCTTAGCATGGGAAAGGTAAATAAAACAGGGCCTTACTGTCACAGGAAATCATGTTTAATGTAGGTTATAATTGTGAATGCTCACTAAAAGAGCAATAATAATAAAATATTCAGAACAGAAAAACTGTACTTGGTGTTTAAGTAGAACAGATGTACATAAGTCAAATTGTAATGTTTTATATATGAAAAAGTCAACATAAAGTCCGTTTTCACCATAGCAGAATTGAAGTCCTACTGAATTGGAGAGGATTCATCTTGCCTTTTTAGTCTTCCTTATAAATATAAGCTGCACTCTTTGCTTCACTCTAGGCTTCTAGCTTGACTACAGTTTGTCTTCGAAACAGTGTCATTATGACTTCCAATGCTATTACCCAGGCTATGTATTTTTTTCTGTTTTTGCTCAAATGAATCCAACCATCCATTTCCCCCACTGGCTACCCCTTGACCTCACACAGATTACTCATCATGATGACCATAAACCTAGGGTTTTTCAACCTCTACTGTGCCACCAGAAGTTTGGAAATCATTTTTCTTCCTCTTTTTAACTTCTTTTTGAGTTTCCAGAATATCTATACCAAAAACTTCATTCCAAATTTTTCAATGCCTTCTCCACTCAATAGCTTCTTACTTCACAGAGAAACTAAGATTGTTAAGTGGGATCCCCTGTGACTTTGTGTTCCCCCTTTAAACATCCCAATAGTGACATTCATTATTTTCTCTGACCCCCAGTGTTAGAGGTGCCTTCTCTCATCTTCGAAGGTAGTTTCTTCACCCACACCATAGACTCAGAGATTATATCCTGTTAGCCCTCTGAAATCTTGCTAGTCTCCAGGAGTCTCTTCCTTACAGATGATGAATAACTTTAAGCATCCTCATCCTTTACTTACCTTTCCCTCAAGACCTACCTCTCACTTTCAATTTTTCACTAAAATCTATGACAATGTAGCCTAGGGTTGCTTTTTCAAGTTAATTCCTATCTGGTCTTTAATTACTCTTAGTAAGTACGTGGGTGGGGGACCTCCTGTAATCACCTCTAAAGGGGCAGGAACTTCCTGCAGTCACCTCTAAAGTAGATGGGGACTTCCTACAGTCACCTCGAAAGGGGTGGGGACTTCCTGCAGTCACCTCTAAAGTGGATGGGGACTTCCTGCAGTCACCTGTAAAGTGGGCAAGTACTTCCTGCAGTCACCTCTAAATTGCCACTAGAGCTGCTCTTTTGAATCTCATCTTAATTCACTTTTTAAAGTACTTGACTGCATAGTAATAAACATTCTGGTACAAATATCTTTGTTATGATGTGATTTTTGGTCTTCTGGGTATATGCCCAGCAGAGGAATTACAGGATTGAATGGCAGATCTATTTTTAGATCTCTAAGTGTTCTCCATATATCTTTCCAAAAGGAATGTATTAATTTGCATTCCCACCAGCAGTGCAAAAGTGTCCCCTTTTCTCCACATCCACTCCAACATCTCTGGTCTTGGGATTTGTGATGAAAATGTGTCAAATGGTCTGTGAACCAAGTGTATGGTGCCCCATGATCATATTGATGTACACAGCTATGATTTAATAAAAAATAAATAAATAAATAGTACTTGACACTGTGAACCACCTTCTCCTTGAGGAATTTGTGCCATTACTGTCCAGAATAGTCTCATCTTAAAATTTTTATACACATGGAAAATTGCCTTTAGTGTCCTTGAGATTTTTAGATTTACCAGGTCCGATTCCTTGATTCTTTATTGATTTTTTTATTCTAACACTATCCCTGGATATTTCCAGGCTTCCATACCCCACCAAATGCTGAGATAGGCAATTGCAGCATCATTATCTTTAGCTTTATCTGATATTTTCAATTTCCATGGCAGCCTGTACATCTTAAAGCTACTTTAAAATTAATATGTAAAAATGGATTTATTCTTTCTCATCTATAGCAGGTCTCTCTTTTGATAATTTACATTTGAATGGAAGTATCACAATCTACCCTATCTTTTAGTCTGGAGGAAATGCTAGGCTTTTTTGCTCTTTCTTCTCTCTTTTCTCACCTACTTTAATCAGTTCTTAAATGCTGGTAATTCTAGCTCTGAAAAATTATTGAATCTTATTCTTCCTTCCTTACTTACATTGCCTTTGAAGCCTTCATCAAATCTCCTTTGGAAAATCACAGTAGCCATCTTACTTGGTTTCCTGGCATCTAGTCTCATCCTCATTTAAACCATTCTTCACTCTGTCTCCTGAGTCATCACTCTTTTATCTAATGCCCAGAGAATTAGGCTCAAATTTCTTAATTTGTCTGAGAAAGGTTTTAAAAATTTAGTTCCAATTTTTAGTTTCCTCTTCCTAATCTCACTTCTTTGCCTTTGCTTATGTGGTTCATTATCCTGTCAAGACTATTTTGTTTTTACTTTGTCTTAAAATTTTCTTCCCTCTTGGAGCCCAACTCTAATGTTAGCTTCTCCATGTTGTATTCTGTACAACTCCTCAGTGGTTCTTGAATACAAGATGTTAATTTTTAAATTAAAAATTTGGATGTCTTTTCTATGAATTTCTAAAAATTATACCTTCTCTTTGGTTTGACTCGTTGATATGTCTTCACCAAATATAAGAATATGTTTTATTTTGCATTTAGGAAACACAAACTTCAATCATTTGTTTTTTACTGTGACTCTACAGGATGGCTGAATTGGGCTCAGGTGACTTTGGCTGGGCTTACTCATCATCTGTCACTGGGGTTGGGTGGGACACATTGATGTAGCTGATTCTCTTGAAATGAATACGTTCTGCCCCAAGTAATATTTAATCCTCTAGAAGGCTGGCCTGAGTTTGATGTCATAATAGAGGGAGGGGTTCCAAGAGGAATTGAAGATACACAAAGGCACTTATAGCCAAGGTGCGGAATTAGTTCTCTGTCATTTTCATTTGCATGCTATTGGACAAAACAAGTCAAAAGCCATCCCAGATTCAAGGAAGTAGAGACGCTGGAGGAACTGCAAAGCAAGAAAGAGTAAAAATTTAGGCCATTTTTGTAGTCAATTTATTATAAAGTGGAAGAGATATTTTCAAATATCTTATACTGATAACATAATGATCTATACATATTGAATCTTTTAGAAGCTAGTAAATAAATAGTAAATGTGGCAAAAGGGGAGAGAGAAAATAAAATATGTTGTTATACTATGCTGTGCTATTTATGTTTTAATTCTGGGTCATCCCTCAGACTCTAGGCATCATAAAATTTTGAACCCATCATCTTTTAGACATACAGGCTAAATTATAGGGATTAAATACACTTAGATTTAATTTAAGATACACTGTACAAATTTGAAGACATTAAGTAAATAATATTTCCTGTAACAAAAAATTACATTAATCTTCAGTATGATAAGAGAGATTTGAAAATAAAAGTCTAGGTGCAGTGGCTCATGTGTCTGTAATCCTAGCAATCTGGGAGGCCTAGGCAGGAGGATCCCTTGAGCTCAAAAGTTTAAGGTAAACCTGAACAAGAGTGAGACCTTGTGTCTACTAAAAAACAGAGAAATTATCTGGGTGTTGTGACAAGTGCTTGTAGTCCCAGCTACTTGGTGGGCTGAGGCAGGAGGATTGCTTGATCCTAGGAGTTTGAGGTGGCTGTGGGGTGGGTAGAGTGCAGTGGGCTGACACCACTGCACTGAACAACAGAGTGAGTCTCTGTTTAAAAAAAGAAAAGAAAAGAAAATCAAGTTAAAAAAGAAAATAAAACACAGTTTTAGAAAGTTAAGGAAAGGTATCTCAGATTACCTTCAAAAGTATTATAGGTAGAGCTGCTAAATAATGTTGAGAACTCCTCTTCAGCTGATTTGTGAAAATTGCCTGCAAGATGACTGGCTGCAGTTGATATTGTCAATTTGCTCATGGAGCGGCTTCCAAGTACTGAGCACCTGAAGCTTACACTGAGCTGACAGAGAGGCATGCTTTAGTGAAGTGGCATTGGAATACAAATAAATTGAACACCACTTAGAGACCTGAAATGCCACTGTGAGATGAAAGGCAAACTCCACTGAAAGTGTCAGCAATATTTTCATTTCTGGCTAGGGGAAATATACAGAAAGAAGATGAGAGACCTTTTTAATGGAATAAAGAAAAATGATAGTGCTTCTATAAACCAAGCACCATGATTCTTAATGTGACTCAGTACATGCCTTAAAATAGAAGTCCCTTAAACTTCAAGGAGAGCTGGACACTACTACTGGATTGTCACAATGTGATAAAGGCTGGCAAAGACATCCGTAGGAACCAATAGACACCCACAAACCCAATGTTTTAGAGCTATTCGACACTCTCTACAAAGGTGTGTACTGAATTGAACATACTGTCATCCTCACTGAGTACTATTTATGTGTTTCAAAATATGCTTAATGGAGGGCAGAGACAACATGGCTGACTGAAGCTGCTTTCCACAGAGGGTCCCATCCAGAAGGAGAGTTAAAGGACAGAAATTCAGCAAGTAACCTGGTGGATTAGAGCTGCACCAAGAGAGAAGGTTGAAGAACGCACATTAACTCTGCTGAGGTGAGCTGCAACCCCAAGTATAAAAACAAAAGTTACAAAATCCATCACCAAGTGGATGGGAGTCCCCTCTCCCATGAGAAAGGCTTGGAGTGCCCCACAAACAAATGAGCAGAGTTCAAAGGTCCTCCCACTACATTCCACAGGAGAGAACCTCTAAAAACTGGACTTACCTCCCCTACTAGGGTGCACGGCATTCTCCTGCCAGGTATAAAACTGTATAAAACTGTATATATTCTTTAACTGCAACTCTGAGCTCCCAGCACTCCCCTCCATACTCACTCTGAGGTCTGGAGGCCTGTCCCCCCAGGAGTCCAGATTCTTGGGTGATTTCTCGAGGGGTGTGGACAGGGCCTAAACTGCAGATGGTCAGTTCTGACTCTGCGGCACGGGAGTGAGGAGAGGATGGTGGGCTGAGAGGGAACCACACTGGAGTGGTGGTGCCCCGAGGCACAGAACACCAGCCGTCGTTTGGCAACAATAGGGCTCACTCCTAGATATTCCGAAGCCACACCCCCTGTCTCCCTGGGCAACTAGAGGAGGCCGGGCATCTACTCAGGTGGCAACCACCATGGAACAGATCTGGGAAGGAAGTGCAGGCCCCGTGAGTAAAGGGTTTGCCTGAGGCGGTACTGGCCTGGGAGGAGCACAGGGACTAGAAACGCACGTGCAGAGCTGGGAAGCTCCCAGGGTGGGGCTGACCCAGAGGACCACTTTACTGAGCCTAAGATGGACCCGGCCCTCAGGGGATCCTCAGGCTATAGACAAAGGAAGACAGGAGGCTAAAACTGACAGGTAACTGAATACAAACCTGCAGGAGCAAAGACAGGGCCTGAAGCACAGGCTCTGGGAATTCAAAATAGCTTCTCTTCTGCAGGGGAATTTAGCAGGGACAGAAAAAAATTCCTGCAAAGTTGTTCTGTTCTGTTCTGTCAGTAACATCAATCAGGGGTGGGGCTGGAACTGAGTGAACACCACACAGCCTCCCTCAAGCGCCCGAGGTTGTCAGGCCTTACCTCCCCCTGCTAGATAGAGGCAGAGCGCAGCAAACTGGCTGAGCAGAAATAGATTTCCTTCTGATTCAGGCAGGTGCAAACGCCTGGAGTATCTGTTCACTACAGGCAACTGGGTGAAAGCCCTGTGGGACTATCAGGCACTGGGTGTGACAGAGGTGCAAGGTGGGAAGGAGGCATCAACCTTCCCAGAATAATCTAATTGCTGGGTGGGTCCTGCTGACTCCATGGAGCACTGGAGCAAGTCATATCTGAGTAGTCACCAGAACTCTGTGATCAAGTTGCCAGAGAACTTTTAAACTCTCACACCTGAGATAGGTGCTGACTGAGACAATTGATTTGGACTTTTTGAATGGTGCCAATCGCCTGAGGACTATTCAGGTGGTGCCCTGGGTGTGTGATTATAGGAAGGTTTGATTCTCCTTTTCCAATTGTTGCCTGTGGGGGCAAGGTAACTTAATTGCTGGTATTTCTCCACAGCTGAAACTTCAACCCAGAGTAACTGTTTCACTAGGGTCGAAAAGAGACCAGCTGAAAACAAGACAGAACCACTTAGCCCCACCACACCAAACAGGTCCCCAGTTTCTCAGGCCATACCACTGTACGGGTCCTTGACAAAGCTCCAGTGGAAAAATCAAATGGTGTAAACTAATCATGAGGTGGAATCAGTGGAAAAACTCTGGTAACATGAATAACCAGAATAGATTGACACCCCCCTCAAGGAAAGATATGGCAGATGTCTTCATAAACAGCTAGCCGAGATGTCAGAAATCAAATTCAGAATTTGAATTGCAACGAAGATTAATAGAATGGAAGAAAATTTGGAATTAGAAATTTGAGGATTCAATTCAAAAGTCGGAATTAGAATTCGAGGAGAAATTCAAAAGTTGTCTCAAGAATTTAACAAATTTAAAGAAAAAACCACCAAAGATTTTGACACACTGAAGCAAGAATTTGCAGCCCTCAAAGATCTGAAAAATAGGGCGGCGCCTGTGGCTCAGTGAGTAGGGCGCCGGCCCCATATGCCGAGGGTGGTGGGTTCAAACCCTAGCCCTGGCCAAACTGCAACAGAAAAATGGCCGGGTGTTGTGGCGGGCACCTGTAGTCCCAGCTGCTCGGGAGGCTGAGGCAGGAGAATCGCGTAAGCCCAAGAGTTAGAGGTTGCTGTGAGCCGTGTGATGCCACTCTACCTGAGGGCGGTACCGTGAGACTCTGTCTCTACAAAAAAAAAAAAAAAAAGATCTGAAAAATACAGTAGAAGCCCTCAGTAACAGAGTGGATCAAGCAGAAGAAAGGATTTCTGACATTGAAGACAAAGTCTTTGAACACTCCCAAACTCTCAAAGAGGAAGAGAAATGGAGAGCAAAAATGGATCATTGTCTCAGAGAGCTCTGGGATAATTCGAAGAAGACTAATATCTGCCTCACTGGAATCCCTGAAAGTGATGAAGTAGCCTTGCAAGGCACAGAGGCCCTTCTCCATGAAATTATGAAAGAGAAATTTCAAGACATACAAAGAGATTCTGAAATTCAGATAGCAGACAGTTTCAAAACCCCAGCATGACTCAATCTGAATAAGACATCCTGCAGTCATATCATAATTAACTTCACTAAAGTTAATATGAAGGAGAAAATTCTGAAAGCAGCCAGATGGAAGAAATCCATTACCTACAAAAGGAAGAACATTGGAATGACTGCAGACCAGAAGAGGCTGGTCATCAACTTTTACTCCTCTAAAGCAAAATAACTTTGAACCCTGGATCCTGTATCAGCTAAACTGAGTTTCATTTATCATGGCGAAATTAAATACTTTAATGGCATTCATATGTTGAAGAAATTTGCCATAACCAAACCAGCTCTTCAGGATATTCTCAGACCTATCCTCCATAAAGACCAGCCCAATCCTCTACCACAAAAGTAAACTCACTCAGAAAATTTTAATTAAACTCCAACTTCCACAGTGGCAAAAGGATTAAAAATGTCCACTGGAATTTTGAAAAACTCGATACCCAAAATTTTACCAGACTTATCAATATTCTCCATTAATATGAATGGCTTAAACTATCCTCTAAAGAGGCACAGGTTAGCTGACTGGACACAAAAACTCAGGCCAGATATTTGCTGTATTCAAGACTCACATCTTACCTTAAAAGATAAATATAGACTGTGGGTGAAAGGATGGTTGTCCATGCTTCAGGCAAATGGTAATCAGAAAAAAGCAGGTGTTGCAATTCTATTTGCAGACTCAATATTTTTAAACCAACAAAAGTAAGGCAGGATTAGAATGGTCACTTCATATTTGTTAAGGGTAATACTCAATATGATGAGATTTCAATTATTAATATTTATGCACACAACCAGAATGCATCTCAATTTATAAGAGAAACCCTAACAAACATGAGCAACTTGATTTCCCCCAGCTCCATAATAGTTGGAGATTTCAACACTTCTTTGGCAGTGTTGGATCAATCCTCCAATAAGAAGCTGAACAATGAAATTTTAGATTTAAACCTAACCATCCAAAATTTAGATTTAGCAGACATCTACAGAACATTTCATCCTAACAAAAACTGAATACACATACTTCTCATCAGCCCACAGAACATACTCCAAAAATCGATCACATCTTAGGTCGTAAGTCTAACCTCAGTAAATTTAAAGGAATAGAAATTATTCCTTGCATCTTCTCGGACAACCATGGAATAAAAGTTGAACTCAGTAACAACAGGAATCTGATACTCATACAAAAACATGTAAATTAAATAACCTTATGCTGAATGATAGCTGGGTCAGAGATGAGATTAAGAAGGAAATTGCCAAATTTCTGGATCAAAATGACAGTGAAGACACGAATATCAGAACCTCTGGGATACCGCAAAAGCAGTACTAAGAAGGAAATTTATAGCACTGCAAGCCTTCCTAGAGAACGGAAAGAGAAGAAGTTAACAACTTAATGGGACATCTCAACCAACTGGAAAAGGAAGAATATTCCAACCCCAAACCCAGTAGAAGAAAAGAAATAAACAAAATTAGAGCAGAATTAAATGAAATTGAGAAGAAAAGACTTATACAACAGACCAATAAATCAAAAAGTTGGTTTTTTGAACAGGTCAGTAAAATAGATAAATATTTTGCTAACTTAACCAGGAAAAAAAGAGTAATATCTCTAATCTCATCAATTGGAAATGACAAAGATGAAACAACGACAGACTCCTCAGAAATTCAAAAAAATTTTAATGCATATTATGAGAAACTTTATTCTCAGAAATATGAAAATATGAAGGAAATTGATCAATACTTAAGCACATCACCTTCCAAGACTTAGCCAGAATCAACTGGAAATTTTGAACAGGCCCATATCAAGTTTTGAAATAGCATCAACCATACAAAATCTCCCTACAAAGAAAAGCCTGTGACCAGATGCCTTCACATCAGAATTCTACCAAACCTATAAAGAAAAAATTGTACCTATATTACTCAACCTGTATAAAAATGTAGAAAAAGAAGGAAGACTACCCAACACGTTCTATAAAGCAAACATCACCCTGATCCCCAAATCAGGAAAAGACCCAACAAGAAAAGAAAATTATAGACCAATATCACTAATGAATATAGATGTACAAATATTCAACAAGATACTAACAAACAGAATCCAGCAACACATCAAAGAAATTATACATCATGACCAAGTTGGTTTATCACTGGGTCTCAAAGCTGGTTCAATATCCGTAAATCTATAAGTATAATTCAGCACATATACAAAAAACAAAGACCATATGATTCTTTCAATTGATGCAGAAAAAGATTTTGATAAGATCCAGCATCACTTAATGGTCATAACACTTAAGAAAATTGGTATAGAAGGGACATTTCTTAAACTGATAGAAGCCATTCACAGCAAGCTCACAGCCAATATCATTGAATGGAATTAAATTGAAATCATTTCCACTCAGATCAGGAACCAGATAAGGCTGCCCATTGTCTACACTGCTCTTTAACCTTGTAATGGAAGTTTTAGCCCCCACAATTAGGGAAGAAAAGGCGATCAAGGGTATGCACACAGGGTCAGAAGAGATCAAACTTTTGCTCTTCGCAGATGATATGATTGTATATCTGGAAAACACTAGGGATTCTACTACAAAACTCTTAGAAGTGATCAAGGGATACAGCAACATCTCAGGTTACAAAATCAACATTCATAAATCAGTAGCCTTTATATATACCAACAATAGTCAAGCTGAAAAAGCAGTTAAGGACTCTATTCCATTCACAGTAGTGCCAAAGAAGATGAAATATTTGGAAGTTTATGTAACAAAGGATGTGAAAGATCTCTACAAAGAGAACTATGAAACTCTAAGAAAAGAAATAGCAGAAAATTTTAACAAATGGAAAAACATACCATGCTCATGGCTGGGAAGAATCAACATGGTTAAAATATCCATACTACCCAAAGAAATATACAATTTTAATGCAATTCCTATTAAAGCTCCACTGTCATGCCTTAAAGAACTTGAAAAAATAATACTTCATTCTATATGGAACCGGAAAAAAACCTCGAATACCAAGACATTACTCAGAAATTAAAACAAAGCAGGAGGAATCACGCTACCAGACCTCAGACTATACTATTTCGTTGATAGTGATCAAAACAGCGTGGTTCTGGCACAAAAACAGAGAAGTAGATATCTGGAACAGAATAAAGAACCAAGAGATGAATCCAGCTACTTACCACTATTTGATCTTTGACAAGCAAATTAAAGACATTCAGTGGGGAAAATATTCCCTATTTAACAAATGGTGCTGGGTGAACTGGCTGGCAACCTATAGAAGACTGAAACTGGACCCACACCTTTCACCATTAACTAAGATAGATTCTCACAGGATTAAAGATTTAAACTTAAGACATGAAACTATAAAAATACTAGAAGAAAGTGCTGGGAAAACCCTTGAAGAAATCGGTCTGGGTGAGTATTTTATGAGGAGGACCTCCCGGGCGATCGAAGCAGTTTCAAAAATATACTACTGAGACCTGATCAAACTAAAAAGCTTCTGCACAGCCAAGAACACAGTAAGTAAAGCAAGCAAACAGCCCTCAGAGTGGGAGAAGATATTTGCAGGTTATGTCTCTGACAAAGGTTTAATAACCAGAATCCACAGAGAACTCAAACGTATAAGCAAGTAAAGAACAAGTGATTCCATTGCAGGCTGGGCAAGGGACTTTAAGAGAAATTTCTCTGAAGAAGACAGGCACGCAGCCTACAGACATATGAAAAAATGCTCATCATCTTTAATCATCAGAGAAATGCAAATCAAAACTACTTTGAGATATCATCTAACTGCAGTAAGATTAGCCCATATCACAAAATCCCGAGACCAGAGATGTTGGCGTGGATGTGGAGAAAAGGTAACACTTCCACACTGCTGGTGAGAATGCAAATTAATACATTCCTTTTGGAAAGATGCTTGGAGAACACTTAGAGATCTAAAAATAGACGTGCCATTCAATTCTATAATTCCTCAACTAGGTATATACCCAGAAGACCCAAGATCATATTATAACAAAGATATTTGTACCAGAATGTTTATTGCAGCTCAATTCATAATTGCTAAGTCATGGAAAAAGCCCAAGTGCCCATTGTTCCATAAATGGATTAATAAATTGCGGTATATGTACAGTCTGGAATATTATGCAGCCTTAAAGAAAGATGGAGACTTTACCTCTTTCATGTTTGCATGGATGGAGCTGGAACATATTCTTCTTGGTAAAGTATCTCAAGAGTAGAAGAAAAAGTATCCAATGTACTCAGCTCTACTATGAAACTAATTTATGGCTTTCACAAGAAAGCTATAACCCAGTTATAACCTAAGAATAGGGGGAAGGGGGAAAGGGAGGGGAGGGATGGGGGGAGGTGGGCCCAGGGAGGGTGATTGGTGGGATTACACCTGCGGTGCTTCTTGTAAGAGTACATGTGAAATTTAGTAAATGTAGAATGGAAACATCTTAACATAATAACTAAGAAAATGCCAGGAAGGCTATGTTAACCAGTGTGATGAAAATGTTTCAACCGGTCTATAAAGCCAGGGTATGGTGCCCCATGATCACATTAATGTACACAGTTATGATTTAATAGTAAAAAAAAAGAAAAAAAAAAAGAAAATATGCTTAATGGTAGATTTCTTTTCTTGATAAATTTTAAAAATTTGATCCCAAGATACTGAGTTTGCATCAAACTTAATAATTCTACCATTTTATACACATAAGCCACAGCTTGCTAAACGGTGTCAAAGAAATGCACACTTCACTTTTGAACTAATTAAGCATGTCTGGCTAATTTCTCAAGACAGGGTTGTGTATTAAATCTCTAAAGGGTTAGCCATTAAGCTTTTGAGATATAAGAGTCTCAAGTGGGAATGGCATATTAGCTATAGTGGAATAAATCTCATTTGAATTTTATTAAATGGAAATGTGTGATTGTAATTTTAATTATCAAATTCTCACATAGCCATTTTGAATACATTCATTGTGTTGCTTGACGTGAACCACATACATACATGTCTTTGTTTTTTTTTTTTTTTTTGTAGAGACAGAGTCTCACTTTATAGCCCTCGGTAGATGCCGTGGCATCACACAGCTCACAGCAACCTCCAACTCCTGGGCTTAAGCAATTCTCTTGCCTCAGCCTCCTGAGTAGCTGGGACTACAGGCGCCCACCACCATGCCCAGCTATTTTTTTTTTGGTTGCAGTTCAGCCAGGGCCGGGTTTGAACCTGCCACCCTCGGTATATGGGGCCGGCGCCTTACTGACTGAGCCACAGGCGCCGCCCCATGTCTTTGTTTTTTAATAATTTACTTCTTTCTTTTTTTATTGTTAGATCATAACTGTGTACATTAGTGCAATCAAGGGGTACAATGTGCTGGTTTCATATACAATCTGAAATATTCTCATCAAACTGTTCAACGTAGCCTTCATGGCATTCTCTTAGTTATTGTATGTAGACATTTGTATTCTGCATTTAGTAGGTTTTCTCTGTACACATTCTAAGATGCACCGTAGGTGGGACTCCACCCATTTCTCTCCCTCCATCCTAACCTCCCCGCTCCCTTCCCCTCCCTTTGCCCTTTCCCCATATTCTTGTGCTATAGTTGATTTATAGCCTTCATATGAAAGCTATAAATTAGCTTCTTAGTAGCGCTGAGTACATTGGATATTTTTTCTTTTATTCTTGAGATACTTTGCTAAGAAGAATATGTTCCAGCTCCATCCATATAAAAATAAAAGAGGTAAAGTCTCCATCTTCCTTTAAGGCTGCATAATATTCCATGTTATACATGTACCACAATTTGCTAGTCCATTTGTGGGTTGATGGGCACTTGGGCTTCTTCCATGACTTAGCAATTATGAATTGGGCTGCAATAAACATTCTGATACAGATGTCTTTGTTATGTTGTGATTTTTGGTCTTCTGGGTATATACCTAGTAAAGGAATTATAGGATTGAATGGCAAATCTATTTTTAGATCTCTAAGTATTCTCCAAACCTCCTTCCAGAAGGAACGTATTAGTGTGCATTCCCACCAGCAGTGTACAAGTGTGCCCTTTTCTCCACATCCACGCCAAAATCTCTTGTTTTGGGATTTTGTTATGTGGGCTACTCTTACTGGGGTTAGGTGATATCTCAAAGTAGTTTTGATTTGCATTTCTCTGATGATTAAGGATAATGAGCTTTTTTTCATGTGTTTGTAGATCGTACATCTGCTTCTTTAGAGAAGTTTCTCTTCAAGTCCTTTGCCCACCCTGAGATGGGATCACTTGTTCTTTTCTTGCTAATATGTGTGAGTTGTCTGTGAATTCTGGTTATTAAATCTTTATTGGAGGTATAACCTGCAAATATTTTCTCCCATTCTGAGGGCTATCTTTTGCTTTACTTAATATGTTTTTGGCTGTGCCAAAGCTTTTTAGTTTGATCAGGTCCCAGTAATGTATTTTTGATACTGCTTCAATTGCCTGGGGAGTCCTCCTCATAAAATATTCACCCAGGAAGATTCCTTCAAGAGTTTTCCCTGCACTTTCTTCAAGTATTTTTATAGTTTCATGTCTTAAGTTTAAATCTTTTATCCAGTGAGAGTCTATCTTAGTTAATGGTGAAAGGTGTCAATCCAGTGTCAGCCTTTTACAGATCGCCAGCCAGTTCACCCAGAATGATTTGTTAAATAGGGAATCTTTTCCCCACTGAATGTTTTTAAATGGCTTGTTAAAGATCAAATATTGGTAAGTAGCTGGATTCATCTCGTGGTTCTCTATTCTGTTCCAGACATCTAATTCTCTGTTTTTGTGCTACTACCATGCTATTTTGATCACTATTGATTTATAGTACAGTCTCAGGTCTGGTAGCGTGATTCCTTGTGCTTTGTTTTTATTGCTAAGTAATATTTTGGCTTTTCAAGTTTTTTTCTGATTCCATATAAAACGAAGTATTATTTTTTCATGATTTTTAAAATATGTCAATGGAGCTTTAATAGGAAATTCCTTAAAATTATATATTGCTTTGGGTAGTATAGGCATTTCAACAATGTGATTCTTCCCAGCCATGAGAATGGTATGCTTTTCCATTTGTTAACATCTTCAGCTATTTCTTTTCTTAATGTTTCATAGTTCTCTTCATAGAGATCTTTAACGTTTTTTATATTTAGGTATACTCCCAAATATTTCATCTTCTTTGGCACTACTGTGAAAGGAATAGAGTCCTGGACTGTTTTTCAGATTGACTATTGTTGGTATATTTAAAAGCTACAGATTTATTGGTGTTGATTTTGTAGCCTGAGACATTGCTGTATTCCTTGATCACTTCTAAACGTTTTACAGTAGAACCTAGTGTTTTCCAGATATACGATCATGTCATCTGCAAAGAGCGAAAGTTTGATCTCTTCTGACCCTGTGTGGATACACTCGATCGCCTTTTCTTCCCTAATTGCAATGGCTAAAACTTCCATTACAATGATAAGAGCAATGAAGACAACTGGCAACCTTGTCTGGTTTCTGATCTAAGTGGAAATGATTTCAATTTAACTCCATTCAATATGATATTGGCTGTGGGTTTGCTGTAGATGGCCTCTATTATTTTAAGAAATGTCCCTTCTGTACCAATTTTCTTAAGTATTCTGATCATGAAGGGATGCTGGATATTGTCAAAAGCTTTTTCTGCATTAATTGAGAGAATCATATGGTCTTGATCTTTAAGTTTATGTGCTGGATTACATTTATAGATTTACATATATTGAACCAGCCTTGAGACCCTGGGAGAAATCCCACTTGTTCATGGTGTATAATATTTTTTTTGATGTGTTGTTGGATTCTGTTTGTTAGGATCTTGTTGAGTATTTTTGCATCGATATTAATTAGTGATATTGGTCTATAATTTTCTTTTTTTGTTGTGTCTTTCCCTGGTTGAGGGATCAGGGTGATGTTTGCTTCGTAGAATATGTTGGGTAGTATTCCTTCTTTTTCTATATTTTGGAAGAGGTTTAGTAATATAGGTACTAGTTCTTCTTTAAAGGTTTGGTAGAATTCTGATGTGAAGCCATCTGGTCCTGGGCTTTTCTTTTTAGGTAGATTTTGTATAGTTGATGCTATTTCAGAACTTGTCATAGGCCAACATTTTCACTTCGTTCTGGCTAAGTCTTGGTAGTTGGTGTACTTCCAAGTATTGGTCAAGTTGTTTCAGATTTTCATATTTCTGAGAGTAAAGTTTCTTGTATTATTCGTTGGGGATTTTTTGAATTTCTGTGGGGTCTGTTGTTATTTCATTTTTCCATTTCTGATTGATGAAATTAGAGATTTTACTCTTTTTTTCCTGGTTAGGTTGGCCAGAGTTTTATCTGTTTTACTAATCTTTTCAAAACACCAACTTTTGGATTTATTGATCTGTTGTATAATTCTTTTGTTTTCAATTTCATTTAATTCTGCTTTGATTTTGGTTATTTCTTTTATTCTGCTGAGTTTGGGGGTGGAATGTTCTTCCTTCTCCGGTTGCTTGAAATGTCCCATTAAGTTATTAACTTTCTCTCTTTCCGTGTTCTTGAGGAAGGCTTGCAGTGCTATAAATTTCCCTCTTAGGACTGTCTTTGCAGTATCCCAGAGGTTCTGATAGTTCATGTCTTCATTGTTGTTTTGTTCCAAAAATTTGGCAATTTCCTTCTTAATCTCATCAATAACCCATCTATCTTTCAGCATAAGTTTATTTATTTTCCATGTTTTTGTATGGGTATGGAGATTCTTATTGTTATTGAGTTCAGTCTTTATTCCATTATGGTCTGAGAAAATGCAAGGAATAATTTCTGTTTTTAAAAATTTGCTGAGGTTAGATTTGTGGCCTTGGATGTGGTCAATTTTAGAGTATTTTCCATGGGCTGATGAGAAGAATGTGTATTCAGTTTTGTTGGGATGAAATGTTATGTAGATGTCTGTTAAGTGTAGATGTTGAATGGTTAAGTTTAAATCTAAAATTTCTTTGCTTAGCTTCTTTTTTGGAGGATCTATTAAGCATTGATAGAGCGCTGCTAAAATCTTCAACTACTATGGAACTCAAGGAAATCAAGTTGCTCATGTCTGTTAGAGTTTCTCTTATAAATTGAGGTGCATTATGGTTGGGTGCATAAATATTAATAATTGTAATCTCATCATATTGAGTATTATCTTTAACAAAGATGAAGTGTCCATCCTTATCCTTTCTTATTGTGGTTGGTTTAAAGCCTATTGCATCTGTGAATAGGGTTGCCACGCCTGCTTTTTTCTGTTTTCCATTTGCCTGGAGTATAGATGACCATCCCTTCACCTTGAGTCTATATTTGTCTTTTAATGTAAGGTGAGATTCTTGTATGCAGCAGATATCTGGCTTGAGTTTTTGTATCCAGTCAGCCAACCTGTGCCTCTTTAGAGGACAGTTTAAACCATTCACATTAATTGAGAATATTGATAAGCCTTTCGAGAGTCCAGGAGATATTTTTTATCCTTTTGCAACTGTGGAAGTTGGAATTAGTAGCAGCCCATATAGCCTATGGCTAGGAAGAGTGAGATTTATAAGAAATACCTGTATAGCTTAATAATGGAACACCTTGGTGGAAAGGGCATGGAGAGGGATTTAGCTCTCCTAACAAGCACAAGAGCTCACGAGATGAGAGCAGTGGTTTATTGGCAGTCTCTACACCTGTGATGTGGAGAGGCATGAGATCAGCCTTATATTAGTCTGCAGGAGAAGGCAATCGGGAGCATGCGCATTCTGTCATGGACCTGCTTACTCTGACTCCATCTCCTTTCCTGCCTGCAGAATGCCAGCACGGCATCTCTCAGTGCTGAAGATTACAAAGCTGTATTAAAAGACTAAGATCTATGTATTCTAAGAAGACTGCTTTACTCTCTCTAAGACTCTCTCTCTCTCCAGCTAAAGTAGATAGCCCTCAGGCACCTAAGAGACCTGAGCAAGTTAACTTAGCGGTTCGCATCCAGAACCTAGTTAAGCTGGGCCCGAGACCTCGCCAGTTCTGGGCCCTGACAAGTGGTGTCACGAATGAGATGTGACAGGAATTTGATCAAAAGTTTCTTGGTGGGTTTACTTTTGTGGTGGAGGATTATGCTGGTCTTTATGGAGGATGGGTCTGGGAATATCCTGGAGAGCTGGTTTAGTTATGGCAAATTTCTTCAACATGTGAATGTCAGTAAAGTATTTAATTTCTCCATCATAAATGAAACTCAGTTTAGCTGGGTACAGGATCCTGGGTTGAAAGTTATTTTGTTTTAGGAGATTAAAAGTCAATGACCATCTTCTAGCTTGATGGGTTTCAGTAGAGAGATTTGCAGTTATTCTAATATTCTTTCCCTTGTAGGTAATGGTTTTCTTTCGTCTGGCTGCTTTCAGAATTTTCTCCTTCATATTAACTTTAGTGAAATTGATTATGATGTGTCTGGGGGATGTCTTATTCCTGTTGAGTTGTGCTGGAGTTCTGGAACTGTCTGCTATCTGAATTTCAGAATCTCTTGGGATGTCTGGAAAGTTCTCTTTCACAATCTCATGGAAAAGAGACTTTGTGCCTTATGAAGCCACTTCATCATTTTGGGGGATCCCTATAAGACGAATATTGGTTTTTTTCGAATTATCCAGAGCTTTCTAAGAGAGTGATCTGTTTTTGCCCTCCATTTCTCTTCCTCTTTGAGAGTTTGAGAGTGTTCAAAAGCTTTGTCTTCAATGTCAGAGATCCTTTCTTCTGCTTGTTCCATTCTGTTACTGAGGGATTCTACTGTGTTTCTCCGATCTTTGAGAGCTGCAACTTCTTGTCTCAATGTGTCAAAATCTTTGGTCATTTGGTCTTTGAATTCATTGAATTCTTGAGACATCTTTTGGGTTACTGCTTGGAATTCTAATTCGATCTTATTTGCTATCCAGATTCTGAATTCGATTTCTGACATCTCAGCTATTTTTTTGTGCATGGGATCTTGTGCTGTGTCTGCCCCATTGATCCTTGATCCTTGGGGGAGTTGATCTTCTCTGATTATTTATATTGGCAGAGTTTTTCTGTTGATTTCACCTCATGATTATTTTTCACCATTGCCTCTGGCCATCCTCAGAGTTGGGGAGGTGTCTCTCCAAGATTAGACCCCAGGGGGATCACTCTATTTTTGCTGGATCTTTGTAGGGAGTGATTCTGTGTAGATCATCTGGGGATGCCCCAGCCAGAGAGTTCTGGTTGTGGGAGCAGCTCCAGATTGTGACACACCCAGATCCAGCAACAGGGTGGGGAGTGGTGCACACAGTTCTGAGAGTGCCTGGCAACCAGTGACTTTGGCACAGATGGCTCAAGGCTCCAGCAGTCTCTTGCCAGGAGAAGGACTCCATGCAGAGGCAGGGAGGGCTCCAGAGGGCACACGAATACCAGAGTCCCTGGCCATACAAGCGGGCCAGTGTGGAGGCAGGGAGGGTATAGGATGGAGGACTTGGGGTTGCGCAGCTCCTGTAGTTTCTGGTCAGGGCTTGCGGAGGCCTGGCAGGCATGGGTTGCGGGTCTCAGTGCAGTCTTACTGGGGTCCAGGAGGAGCCGATGGCGTGTTGTGGCTCAGCTCTTCTGGAGGTCCAGGCAGGCACTGATCACAGGTTGTGGCGCTGCTCATAAATGTCTTTATAGCTACTTGTATACTTAAATGCTTGTACAACACAAAAGTTATCTCTAAACTGTCCCAAAAGTTATCTCTAAAGTTTCCATACATAGGGAAAATGGGAAATTGTAGCCAATGTACCTTCATTTATGAAATATTCTTTGTAACATTTTACAAAATATTTCCAAAATATTTTTCCATGTTTTTGCTATATCTTCGTAAAATTTAGTTTGAGTTATAGAAATATTATTACGTGATTAGTCAATTTTTACAATTGCCAATGATGGTTATTTTAAGCACTTGAGCTTTATGTGTACACATGTTTTACAGTTGCTGCTGATGGTATTTTGAAACATAGAGATTTATGTCTCCACAAGAAATGCTCAATGCATCTAATTCAGTGTATTAAATGTAATTTTTGTGATAGTAACATTTAAGAATGGAAAGGCAAATATCCAATGTACTCAATATTAACATGAAACCAATAGATAAACAACTACATTCCTACAAACACACACACACACACAATTACAATCAAGTGGGAAGAGGGAGGAGAAGGGAAAGTGGAGAGAAGAGGGAAAGAGATTGATAAACTCTCACCTAATGGGCACAATGTAAGGATATATAGCACACCCTCTGGTTAAAGGGCTCAATTACAACTTGAACTTTACATAACAAATACAAACAGTGTAACCTAAACATTTTGTACTATCATATTAATCTGAAACAAGAAATTTATAAACATATGTCTATCTAATGTCCAAAGAGAATATTTATTATAAATAAGTGATTAGATTGTTATAAATATATAGAGACCTAAATAATTAATTCACTATAATTTAATAATTGGTTCTCCAGAATACAAATTTCTGGCAGTGTCTCAAGCCTTGTCTGGTTGCATGAACCTACTAGGGTTGGGAATTGGGAGGTGATTCCCATGATTTTCAAATCACAACACCCAGGCCAACAACCAGCCACTGACTCCAACTACAAATAAAATAAATACATTATATTTATTAGGTCTTTTCATGCTCAAGGCTGCTATAATTAGGATTGCCTCACACTGCTTTTCACTTCATTTCATCCTTCATCATAACATATGAAGAAAGAGATTTGTCATGAGATGGTCGCTGAATAGCGATTTGACCTTGGTGACTACACGTTCTTGAGTTTTGTTATTTGTAAAATCAGAACAGACTCAATATTAAGAAAACTTGCATAGCTTCAAGATTATTTGATTATACTAGGATCTCCAGTAGAGAATAATACATTTAGAAATCTAGTATAAAGTCCATGGAACCTGCAGTGTAGGGCACTTCACTCTCTCTTTGATCATCTGTCTCTCTGTCTCTATCTCCAAATATACATATACACAGTCATACAGATGGGGGGAGAAGGAAAATGCACAGGGATCAATGGATGTGAAGTAACCCTTCTTAAAGTAAAGCTGAATTTTTAACATAGCTCATCCTAACTACTAGGTGTCACCAAAAGTATCAGATGAAAAATAATGAATTCATTGTCAGTCCCCTGCAATTTTATCCTGTTTACTCCCTCCTATCATATCTTATTATTGTTTGAAGGAACACATGTGGGGAAGGTAATGTACTTTTCGACATTTTAGTACATTTGAAATAGAGTGATTCTAGATGACAGCATAGTGTTTCCATCTTCTCCACACTCACTCCTGTGTTTTCTTTTTGATTTTTATCTATTTTAGATTTATTCTTTCAGCTCTCTGCTTCTCATCCTATTCATTAAATTTCCTTTTGGTGGGAAAGTGAGAAGAAAGATTCAGGAGACAAGGAGATGGAAAGTCAATGTCATAACGGGATAGCCATTGACTACTACTTTCTCTAGAAGAAATAGTCTAAATAAGTCACACTTTATGCGGGCAAGACATGATTGCAAGAGGGACTTTACCTGACAATTGCAATCAGTGTAACCTGGCTTATTGTACCCTCAATGAATCCCCAACAATAAAAAAAAAAAAAAAAGAACTGCAGGTGCCACTTTTACTCCAATAGGCTCTAACACAAAGACTTGAATCTTCAAGATTTTGCTGCAATAATGCTATTCTAGGAGAATCATGTTTGTTGGAAGTTACAGTTGCTAAGTTCCACCAGAGTAGAAGACTAATGTTGCTTTGCAAAGATTTTGATGGTACTAAGACCTATTAGCGGTGGCAAGACATTCGATTTCTTCCTTCTGTGCTTTTGACAGCTAGCTAGTTGATAATGGTGCTGTAAGGGAACCATGTTAGAATCCCCTGGAAGTGTTTAAAAATAATCAGGGCCCACCTAAAACCACTGAAATTAGAATCAGGGGGCACCACTAATTTTAAAGTGTTCAGCAAATTGTTCTGTTTTGCAGATAGGTTCATGTACTACTGAAATACAAGAATAAGAAGGAGAAAGAGTCTTATCCCAAACCTTCCTCAAATGCCAGGAGAACTAATAAATTTTAGTACTCAAAACATGCTATTAAAAATGAAAGGATAGCTGTTTTCCGAACACATAGGACTCTGCTCACAAGAACTCCCCTTCTTCCAGCAGGTACCTGTCTAGACAGAGTATAAGCACCAGCAGGTTTGGGAGGCTTTCAGATTTTCTGCTTACCACATGGCAGAAGGTGGCTCAGAAGAGCAAAAGAGAGATCAGATAGTCCAACGGTTTTTTAACATAGAGATCCTGCTTCTGGATCATGTGGTATGTTGGTGATATTTCTTCCCAACTCTCTCTCTAGGTCAATCACTCCTCTGAAAGGGTAAAGATACTGGGCAGCACAATAGGAAGTTGTATTGCTTAAATATTCTTCACTTTGGGAATTTCACGAGGAAGTCCTTCATATACACATGAAGATTAGTGAGTAAGAGGCCCCTATTTCATTACCAAAAATGACTATGCTATGTGTCAACATACATAAATGGAACTTTAGTGTCATACTCAGGATCTTACACTTTAAAACAGTAATTTTAATTAGATGACATTTTCTAATTTTGTATAATAAATCAAAAATTGCACAAAATAATCCTAAGAGAATAAGCAGTTCAGGCCAGGCCTAGTGGTTCATGCCTATAATCCTAGCACTCCAGGAGGGCAAGGCAGGTGGATTACCTGAGCTCATGAGTTCGAGACCAGCCTGAGGAACAGCAAGACCTCATCTCTAAAAAATAGCTGGGAGTTAAGGTGGCACCTGCAGTCCCAGCTGTTCAGGTGGCTGAGACAGAAGTATCACTTAAGCCCAGGAGAAGGAGGTTGCTGTGAGCTATGATGCCATGGCACTCTTCTGAGGGTGACAAAGTGATACTCTGTCTCAAAAGGAAAAAAAAAGAACAAGCATCAGAAAAGTTCAATAGCATATGAATGATGGTCCTACTTTAGCATATAGATGCATGTAGTATTAGTTTTTTTGCTGGTATAATAAATTATCAAAATCTTAGTGGCTCAAAATAACACAAATTATTATTTTGTAGTTCTGTAGGCTAGAAGTCCAACACCATCTCACCAGACTGAAATCTAAGTGTCAGGTGGGCTGTGTTCCTTTCTGGAGACTCTAAGGAAAAGTGTGTTTCCTTTTCTTTGAGAGGTCACTTGCACTGATTGGCTTGTGCCCCCCCCCCCATCTTTACCGTCCTCAACAGTGAGTTGAATCATTCTGACATTATCTCACTTCTTCCCCTTCTTCTGCCTCCATCTTCCACTTTTAGGACTCTTGCTATTACATAGGGATCACCTGCATAGCATAGGATAATCTCCCCATTCTAAGGTCAGCTGCTTAGCAAACTTAATTCCATCTGCAGTCTTAGTTTCTGTTTGCCATTAACTATTTTAGTCACAGGTTCCAGGGATTCTGATATGGAAATATTGGAGGGGGCATTAATCTGTCTGCCACACACTCATGCAAACTCACATATATGTATATTCACATATCTATATGTACACATACATACATACACACGTACAGACACTCTTACATACTCTCTATATATGCACATATATGCAAAGAGAAAGATTCTAAAAATATACATCATAACATTAATAGTAGGTCACTATATTATACTGATAATATTCTTTATATCTCTATTATCCAAATTTTCTATAACAAATGCAATTAGAAAAAGTTAATAAGTTCTATTTTTAATGTAAGCCTCTAAGTTGTATTTGTTACTCCTTTACTGATATCACTGAGAAAAAACATTATCCCTTGAAGTTTATAAACTTGGGTATTTAGAAAGTAATTTATTTTAAAAGTTGATGGTGTGCTGAGTGAATATCACATGCTCAGAGGCTTAAGAATGAGGCCAACCAGGAGAGAAGATCTGGCCTTCTCAGCCATTGATTTCTGCACAATCAATTGACTTGGATCATGCAGTTCATCCAACTCAGTAGTTAAGAAAATTGAAAAGACTAGCTGTGTGGTTTTCAGGTTCAGTATTTTTTAAAATAAGAGACACTGAAAGCCATGCTATGTTTGTTAGCCTGTCTGGAGATGAGGAAAGGTGAAAAACAAAAAAGCAAAAAGCATTTTTCCTCCTTTGCTCCAAAAGAATATTTTCTAAAGACAACAATAAAAGATATATCACTAATTCTTGTGGGAACACCATAAAAACAAAAAACAAAGCCAACTAACATAATTTGTGAGCCATACTAGGTTAAAATTCTATGAATACTTAACTGAAAGAAAATAAATTTAAGTCAAAATAGAATAACCTGTTTGATGAAGTATTTTAAAGTAACCTTTTATATCTAAAATGGAATAATTCTGTTTACCCATAAATAAGAACAAACATAAACAAGTCTCACATTGTGTAAATGCTATGGTAATGAATTAGGCCTGTATGTCACTTCTAATTATAATATGATGAATAATTATATTCAAATATAGTGCCAAAAAGAAAAAAAAAACTGAACAATCATTTGTTCTGTTCTTCTTGTAAAACATAGGAAATGGCTCAATTAGGAAATGTGCTTCAGAATGCATACTAACTACTATTAGAATTATAAATAGTTTCTTCTTTGTGAAATTAATCCTTTTTAAACCATAAAAAGAGACCTTTACTTTCTCTCTACATTCTTATTAATTGCACAGTACTTCCCAGGCTCTTGTTGAAGAAGGAAAATTAGTCAAGAAAAGGTCACTTTCTTTCTTTACTGGTTGCATGCTAATTATACAGGAACGAAGGAGCAGCTTGTGAGGTGATAGAGTATTTGAACTGTGGTAGGTAAGAACTGATAAAAACATACCTGGAATGGGGAACATGGCAAGAACATGAGGTCTCATTATTACAGCTGGGAAAGTTTAGCTCCCATTTGAAGTCTTGGCTTTCTCCTAGGATGTGTGGTAATTTGTGGCTGCAAATTATCTCTCCCTTACTTTCAGAAGATATTTCCTCTTTTATTATTGAATATGTTAAGATCAGTTGACATGAGCTTTCTAACCTGTCCATTCACCCACCTGAGAAATTTCCATGTATGGTCACCAGGTAGTTCATCCTGCTGGCAAGGAGGGAAGATCACTTTGCTTTTCTAAGACAAATCCTTCCACCTGGATTATTTTCCTCTGATATCTTTAAAGACTTCAGTTCACTAAACACACTTTGTCATTGTTATGACCATATAATACATCATCAGAATCATGACACTTTAGAGATGCATTATTCAATATGGCAGCCATAGCTACACGTGGCTAATCATTAAATAAATATAAATTTAAGTTAAAATTGAGTAACAGTGATCATGTTTTGAAGGATCAATGGTCATGTTGGCTAGTAGCTATTGTATTAAATAGACTGGATATGGAACATTTTCCATCATCACAGAAAATCCATTGGACAATGCTGTGACAGAGAATGAAACTGGCCACTATTAATTAATATTGCTAGGATAACAAACTTGTTCCATCAAATGAGGACATATAGTCACTCTACTTCAACTTTTCTCACTACTGGCTCTTTCTTTTCTGACTGCAGATGCAAACTAGTTTCTGTATCAAAAAATAATGTACCTAATAACCACCAGCTGTCATATACCTACATTGATCCCATTCATGATGCTAAATATTTTAAAACTTAGCTAAATTATTTTTTAGCTATTTTTAGACAAAGCAATCACTTGTATAAATTTGGTTATTATTGTTGTATAAAGTTGTATCACAAGTATAAATTTGGTTTATACAAGTGATTGCTGCACAACATCTAGGAATAGTTACTATTAATTGAGCATTTTTGATATGCTTTACATTATCATAAATGCTTCATATTTATTATAATTATATCATTTAATTCTCATAACAACTTGTATGTAGATGACTTGGGGCCAGTAAATGAGTTCTGGGGACTTAGGGTGGAGAATTTTATCAAGAGTACCTAAAATGAGTGGGAAATTGGAAGGCATCTGCCCAAGACAAAGATGAAACTTTTTTTTTTTTTTTGAGACAGTGTCTCACTCTGTCCACGCTGGTAGAGTGCCATGGCATCATCATAGCTCATAGCAACTTCAAACTCATGTTCTCAAGCCATCATCTTGCCTCAACCTCTCCTGTAGCTTGTACTACAGGGCCTGCCACAATGCCGCACTAATTTTTCTGTTTTTACTTCAGGCAGAGTCTTGCTCTTGCTCAGGCTGGTCTCCAATGCCTAAGCTCAGGAGATCCACCCACCTTGGCTTCCCAGTTTGCTTGGATTACAGGCGTGAGCCACCCAACAAGATGAAACTTGATTTCCAGGGCATCTTACAAGCTGGAAGAACTCAATCTGAAGCTAATTCCAAGAGCAGCCTGGGTCTTTAAATGAATAATAGATTCTAGTAGAGGACAAGCCTGGACTGAAGCCAGAAAAGTAGGAGAAATCTTGGACAATTGCTGAGAGCATTTCTCATACTTCTGGCTGGCTTTAATGGATCAGTAAGCATGGGGCACGTGCAGATGTGCCAGACTGATATAAAAACAAAAAGTGGAGGTTGGAAATCCCCATGATGATAACAACTTGTTGACTATAGGATCATCTGAATATCTCAGTGGCTTAGATATTATTAAGCCTGAACTGAACCCAAGTTTCCATCCATTTCTTGTCATCATCATTTAGAATTAGTACTTAGTATGGTGTACTTTAGGTTAGCCAAACTTTCTGTCACAGCCACAATTACACATGTCAGTCTGATGCTGCAATTTCTTCCAATGAATCAAAGCAAGATATTTGAAACTCATTTTTTTTTCTTTTGAAGTAATATGTCACGTGTAAGGAGTAATTAATCAAAGTTTTCTTGGGAAGAAGAGTTTGATTTATAAAAAAATTAAGATTATAATGTGAAACATAAATCAAAACCGTACAATTGCATTTTCAAAAATTAACTTGCTTAGAAATCTCAAAAAACATAAGATACCGTGGCAATGAAGAAATGTTTGTTTTGAGTTCAGGACTAGGCTTAAAGTATAGCAAAAAAGAGACAGCCCTATATTATTTTCTTTCTTTGAAGAAACAAAAAAGGGATTTTGGAGTTCATTTATTTTTTATTTTTTGCAGTTTACTGCTGAGGCTGGGTTTGAACCCACCACATCCAGCATATGGGGTCAGCACCCTACTCCCTTGAGGCACATGTGCTTCCCCAGGATGTCAGAGTTTAACAGAATGGGGTAATTATGTATAAATGCTTCATCATGAATCATTTGGCATTAGGAAATTTAAATGTTGAGAATTAAAGAAACTATTGCAATATAATTTCTAATACAAAACATTATGGATCTCTGAAGTTTTTCTTTTAAGGCAAAAAATTGAAGTTTCTGAGAGGGAGACAAGATGGCTGAATGAAGCCAGCTTTCCACAGAGGCTCCTGTCCAGAAGGAGAGCTAAAGGACAGAAATTTAGCAAGTAACCTGGTGGATTAGAGGTGCACCAAGAGAGAAGGTTGAAGAATGCATATCAACCTCGCTGAGGTGAGCTGCGACCCCAAGGATACAAACAAAAGGTACAAAATCCATCACCAAGTGAATGGAGGTCCCCTCCCCCATGAGAATGTCTCAGAGTGCCCCACTAACAAATGAGCAGGGTTCAAAGGTCCTCCCACTACACTCCACGGGAGAGACCCTCTAAAAACTGGACCTGCCTCCCCTACTAGGGTGCCATGGCATTCTGCCAGGCATAAAACTGTGTAAAACTGTATATATTCTCTGCCTGCAACTCTGAGCTCCCAGCACTCCCCTCCACTCTCACTCTGAGGTCTGGAGGCCTGTCCCCCCAGGAGTCCAGATTCTTGGGTGATTTCTCAAGGGATGTGGACAGGGCCTAAAATACAGCTGGTCAGTGCTGACTCTGGGGCATGGGATTGAGGAGAGGACCATCATCTGAGGGGGAACCACACCGAAGCAGCAGTGCCTCGAGGCGCAGAGCAGCAGCCGTCTTTTGGCAACAATAGGGCTGACTCCCAGATATTCTGAAGCCACACCCCCTGTCTCCCTGAGCAACCAGAGGAGGCCAGGCATCTACTCAGGTGGCAACCACCATGGAACAAAACTGAGATGAAAACGCAGGCCCCGTGAGTAAAGGGTTTGTATGAGGCGGTACAGGTCTGGGTGGAGCGCAGGGACTAGAAATGCATGCACAGAGCAGGAAGCTCCCAGGGTGGGGCTGACCCAGAGGACCGCTTTACTGAGCCTAAGACTCACCTGGCCCTCAGGCGATTGTCAGCCTATAGACAAAGGAAGACAGGAGGCTAGAACTGCCAGGTAATCGAATACAAACCTGCAAGAGCAAAGATAGGGCCTGAGGCCAGGCTCTGGGAACTCAAAACAGTTTCTCTTCTGCAGGGGAATTTAGCAGGGACAGAAACAAATTCCCGCAAAGTTGTTCTGTTCTGTTCTGTCAGTAACATCAATCAGGGGTGGGGCTAGAACTGAATGTACACCCCCAAGCCTCCATCAAGTGCCCGAGGTTGTCAGGCCTCACCTGCCCATGATGGATAGAGGCAGAGCTCAGCGGCTGAGCAGAAATAGATGTCCTTGTGATTCAGTCAGGGGCAAACCCCTGGAGTATCTGTTCACTACAGGCAAATGGGTCAAAGTCCTTTGGGACTATCAGTGACTGGGTGTGACAGAGGTGCAAGGTGGGAAAGGAGGTATCAACCTTCTCAGACTGATCTATTTGCTGGGTGGGTCCTGATGACTCCATGGAGCACCAGAGAGAGCCATATGTGAGTAGTCACCAGACCCCTGCAATCCAGTTGCCAGGGACCTTTTAAACTCTCCCACCTGAGACAGGTGCTGACTGAGACAATTGATTTGGACCTTTTGAACTGAGTCAATCACCTGAGGACTATCTAAGCAGTGTCCTGGCTGTGCGGTTGTAGGAGGTTTGATTTTCCTTTTCCAATTGTTGCCTGTGGGGGGTGGGGTGACTTAATTGCTGGTATTTCTCCACAGCTGAGACTTCAACCCAGAGTTACTTTTCATTAGGGTCGAACAGAGACCAGCTGAAAAAAAGACAGAACAACTTAGCCCCACCACACCAAACAGGTCCCCAGTTTCTCAGGTCATAGCACTGTACAGGTCCTCGACAAAGCTCCAGGGATAAAAACAAATGATATAAAACCATCATGGGGCGAATCAGCGGAAAAACTCTGGTAACATGAATAACCAGAATAGATCAACCCCACAAGGAAAGATATGGCAGATTTAACTGAAGATCCCATTCATAAACAGCTGGCCGAGATGTCAGAAAATGAATTCAGAATTTGGATTGCAAACAAGATTAATAGAATGGAGGAAAATTTGGAATTAGAAATTTGACGAGCAATTCAAAAGTTGAAATTAGAAATTCAAGGATAAATTCAAAAGTTGTCTCAAGAATTTAATGAATTTAAAGACAAAACCACCAAAGATTTTGACACACTGAAGCAAGAATTTGCAGCCCTCAAAGATCTGAAAAATACAGTAGAATCCCTCAGTAACAGAGTGGAGCAAGCAGATGAAAGGATCTCTGACTTTGAAGACAAAGCCTTTGAATGCTCCCAAACTCTCAAACAAAAAGAGGAATGGAGAACAAAAATGGATCATTCTTGAGAGAGCTCTGGGACAATCGAAGAAGGCTAATATCTGCCTCATTGGAATCCCTGAAAGTAATGAAGTGGCCTCACAAGGCACAGTGGCCCTTCTCCATAAAATTATGAAAGAGAATTTTCCAGACATGCCAAGAGACTCTGAAATTCAGATATCAGACAGTTTCAGAACCCCAGCATGACTCAATCTGAATAAGACATCCCCCAGGCATATCATAATTAACTTCACTAAAGTTAATATGAAGGAGAAAATTCTGAAAGCAATCAGATGGAAGAAATCCATTACCTACAAAGGGAAGAATATTAGAATGACTGCAGATCTCTCTGCTGAAACTTTTTAAGCCAGAAGAGGGTGATCATCGAATTTTAATCTCCTAAAGCAAAATAACTTTAAACTCCGGATCCTGTATCCAGTTAAACTGAGTTTCATTTATGATGGAGAAATTGAATACTTTAATGACATTCGTATGTTGAAGAAATTTGCCATAACCAAACCAGCTCTTCAGGATATTCTCAGTCACTATCCTTGATAATGACCAGCCCAATCCTCTACCCCAAAAGTAAACTCACTCAGAAACTTTTGATCAAACTGCAACTTCCACAGTGGCAAAAGGCTTAAAAAATGTCCACAGGACTTTTGAAAAACTCGATACCCAAAATTTTACCAGACTTATGAATATTCTCCCTTAATGTGAATGGCTTAAACTGTCCTTGAAAGAGGCAGAGGTTAGCTGACTGGATACAAAAACTCAGGCCAGATATTTTCTGCATACAAGAATATCATCTTACCTTAAAAGATAAATATAGTCTCAGGGTAAAAGGATGGTTGTCCATATTTCAGGCAAATGGTAATCAGAAAAAAGCAGGTGTTGCAATCCTATTTGCAGATACAATCGGCTTTAAACCAACAAAAGCAAGGAAGGATAAGAATGGTCACTTCATATTTGTTACGGTTAATTATTTAATATGATGAGATTTCAATTATTAATATTTGTGAATCCAAACAGAATATGCCTCAGTATATAAGAGAAACTCTATCAGAAATGAGCAACTTGATTTCCTCCAGCTCCATAATAGTCAGAGATTTTAACACTCCTTTGGCAGTGTTGGATAGATCCTCCAATAAGAAGCATAGCAAAGAGATTTTAGATTTAAACCTAACCATCCAACATTTGGATTTAACAGACATGTACAGAATATTACATTTCAACAAAACTGAATAGACATACTTCTTATCAGCCCACAGAACATACTCCAAAATCAAAGACATCTTAGTTCACAAGTCTAACCTCAGTAAATTTAAAGGAATATAAATTATTCCTTGCATCTTCTCGGACCACCATGGAATAAAAATTGATCTCAGTAGAAACAGGAATCTGTATACTCATACAAAAACATGGAAGTTAAATAACCTTATGCTGACTGATAGCTGGGTCAGAGATGAGATTAAGAAGGAAATTCCCAAAATTATGGAACAAAATGATAATGAAGACATGAATTATCAGAACCTCTGGAATAAAACAAAGGCAGTCTTAACAGGGAAATTTATAGCACTGCAAGCCTTCCTCAAGAGAATGGAAAGAGAGGAAGTTAACGACTTAATGGGACATCTCAAGCAACTGGAAAAGGAAGAACATTCCAACCCCAAACTCAGTAGGACAAAAGAAATAATCAAAATTGGAGCAGATTAAATGAAAATGAAAACAAAAGAATTATACAAGAGACCAATAAATCAAAAAGTTGGTTTTTTGAAGGTCAATAAAATAGATAAACCTTTGGCTAACCTAACCAGGAAAAGAAGAGTAAACACTCTAATTTCATCAATCAGAAATGACAAAGGGAAAAACAACAGACTCCCCAGAAATTCAAAAAATCCTTAATGAATATTACAAGAGACTTTATTCTCAGATATATTAAAATCTGAAAGAAATTGACCAATTCTTGGAAGCACGTTACCTTCCGAGACTTAGCCTTGAAATGTTGAACAGGCCCATATCAAGTTCTGAAATAGCATCAACCATACAAAATCTCCCTAAAAAGAAAAGCCCGGGACCAGATGGCTGCACATCAGAATTCAACCAAACCTTTAAAGAGGAAATAGTACCTATATTACTCAACCTGTTCCAAAATGTAGAAAAAGAAGGAAGACTACCCAACACATTCTATTAAGCAAACATCACCCTGATCCCCAAACCAGGAAAAGACCCAACAAGAAAAGAAAATTATAGACCGATATCACTAATGAATATAGGTGCAAAAATATTCAACAAGATCCTAACAAACAGAATCCAGCAACACATCAAACAAATTATACATCATGACCAAGTTGGTTTTATCCCAGGGTCTCAATGCTTGTTTAATATACGTAAATCTATGAGTATAATTCAGCACATAAACAAATTTAAAAACAAAGACCATATGATTCTCTCAATTGATGCAGAAAAAGCTTTTGATAATATCCAGCATCCCTTCATGGTCAGAATACTTAAGAAAATTGGTATAGAAGGGACATTTCTTAAACTGATAGAGGCCATCTACAGCAAACCCACAGCCAATATCGTATTGAATGGAGTTAAATTGAAATCATTTCCACTCAGATCAGGAATCAGACAAGGTTGCCCATTGTCTCCACTGCTCTTTAACATTGTAATGGAAGATTTAGCCACCACAAGTAGGGAAGAAAAGGCTATCAAGGGTATGCATATAGGGTCAGAGGAGATCAAACTTTTGCTCTTCGCAGGTGACATGATTGTATATCTGGAAAACACCAGGGATTCCACTACAAACTCTTAGAAGTGATCAGGAATACAGCAGCATCTCAGGATACAAAATCAACATTCATAAATTGGTAGCATTTATGTATACCAACAATAGTATGTTGTTCAAAAAACAGTTAAGGACTCCATTACATTCACTGTACTGCCAAAGATGAAATATTGGGGAGTTTATCTAACAAAGGATGTGAAAGATTTCTATAAAGAGAACTATGAAACTCTAAAAAAAAAAGAAATAGCTGAATGTTAACAAATGGAAAAACATACCATACTCATGGCTGGGAAGAATCAACATCGTTAAAATGTCCATACTACCCAAAGCAATACATAATTTTAATGCATTCCCTATTAAAGCTCCACTGTCATACTTTAAAGATCTGAAAAAATAATTCTTTGTTGTATATGGAATCAGAAAACACCTCAAATAGCCAAGACATTAGTCAGAAATAAAAACGAAGCAGGAGAAATCACGCTACCAGACCTCAGACTGTATTACAAATCGATAGTGATCAAAAAGCATGGTACTGGCACAAAAACAGAGAAGTAGATGTCTGTAACAGAATAGAGAACCAAGAGATGAATCTAGCTACTTACCATTATTTGATCTTTGACAAGCCAATTATAAACATTCAGTGGGGAAAAGATTTCCTAATTAACAAATGGTGCTGGGTGAACTGGCTGGCAACCTGTAGAAGACTGAAACTGGACCCACACCTTTCACCATTAACTAAGATAGACTCTCACTGGATTAAAGATTTAAACTTAAGCCATGAAACTGTAGAAATACTAGAAGAGAGTGCAGGGAAAACACTTGAAGAATTCCATCTGGGTGAGTATTTTATGAGGAGGATCCCCCGGGCAATTGAAGCAGCTTCAAAAATACACTACTGGGACCTGATCAAACTAAAATGCTTCTGCATAGCCAAGAACACAGTAAGTAAAGCAAGCAAACAGCCATCAGAATGGGAGAAGTTGTTTGCAGGTTATGTCTCCGAGAAAGGTTTATTAACCAGAATCCACAGAGAACTCAAATGTATACGCAAGAAAAGAACAAGTGATCCCATCACAGGCTGGGCAAGGGACTTAAAGAGAAACTTCTCTGAAGAAGACAGGCACACGGCCTACAAACATATGAAAAAATGCTCACCATCCTTTATCATCAGAGAAATGCAAATCAATACTACTTTGAGATATCATCTAACTCCAGTAAGATTAGCCCATATCACAAAATCCTAAGACCAGAGCTGTTGGCGTGGATGTGGAGAAAAGGGAACACTTCTACACTGCTGGTAGGAATGCAAATTAATACATTCCTTTTGGAAAGATGTTTGGAGAACACTTAGAGATCTAAAAATAGACATGCCATTCAATCCTATAATTCCTCTACTAGGCATATACCCAGAAGACCAAAACTCACATCATAACAAAGATATTTGAACCAGAATGTTTATTGCAGCCCAATTCATAATTGCTAAGTCATGGAAAAAGCCCAAGTGCCCATCAATCCATGAATGGATTAATAAATTGTGGTATATGTACACCATGGAATAGTATGCAGCCTTAAAGAAAGATGGAGACTTTACCTCTTTCATGTTTACATGGATGGAGCTGGAACATATTATTCTTAGTGAAGTATCTCAAGAATGGAAGAAAAAGTACCCAATGTACTCAGCCCTACAATGAAACTAATTTATGGCTTTCACATGAAAGCTATAACCCAGTTATAACCTTAGAATAGGGAAAGGGGGAGAGGGAGGGGAAATTGGGGGGCAGTGGGTGGAGGGAGGCTGATTGGTGGGATTACACCTGCGGTGCATCTTTCAAGGGTATATGTGAAACTTAGTAAATGTAGAAATTAAATGTCTTAACACCATAACTAAGAAAATGCCAGGAAGACTATGTTAACCAGTGTGATGAAAATGTGTCAAACAGTCTACAAAACCAGTGTATGGTGCCCCGTGATTGCATTAATGTACACAGCTATGATTTAATAATAATAAAAAAAACTGAAGTTTCCTTAAGGGCATAATTAAAGATAAGGAAGAAAATAATGATTCTTTCTTTTTTTATTATGCACGTAGGCCATTACTTAGATTCAACACATTGTATTCTAAAAACATACATGGACTCCCATCAAATACAGAGCTGACTTCTTGTTAATTTACCACATATTAAACCTTTTTCCTTGAATGTGGCATTATTCTCAGTTCATTTGGAATAAGAAATGTAAGAAAGTACCTTAGATAATATTTAAAAATAAGAGTAATGAGGATAGACTGTTCTTATTAGATATTAAGTATATAATAAAGATCCAATAATTAAGAAAATAATTGGGTACTAGACTACATTTAGGAAGATAAATGGAGTAAAATACAAAGTCCAGAAATAGACCTAAATAAAATAAGGCTAAGTACAGGAAAAAAGTGGCATCTTAATTAGTGGATAAAAGATAGATTATCTAATTAATAGTGTAGAGGTTACTATGCAGCTTCAGGGGGGTGGGTAAAGGGCATTCATTATTCACATATTACTGACAAATATATTTCAGATATATTAAAAACGTGTAAAAATGAAAGACAAAGTTCAGTTCTTGAACTTTTCTTCAGGTGGAGAATTACTTTTAAAGCTTATTACCAAATCAAATAAAGGAAAAGATTGATTCATTTAATTTCATAAAATTAAACACAGTAGCTCTATGCATTGAAAATAGTATGAACATAATCATAGTATAAACTACAAAGAGAAAAAATAATTTTCATTATGTATTAAAGAGCTATGATTTGAAATTTATACAAATGCTTTTTCAAATGAATGGTCAAGCTAAAAATTGCTTAGTCAAGGTTCATATCTTAACATTTTCCACTCAGTACATCAATAAGGATATTACCTGCTCTATAAGAGAAATATCCCCAACTATGATCAACTTATTCCATTTTTTTTTGCCTTTTTTTTTTTTTTTTTTGGCTATGGCTGGGTTCAAACCCTTCACCCCTGGTATATAGGGCTGGTGCCCTACTCTTTGAACCACTGGTGTCACCCCCATCTTTGTTATTGTACTTCTTGCTAAGCCTTCATTCCCTCTTATTAGAATTCTAACAACAACCTGGTCACACTCTTCCCTCCCTAAAATTGTTGCTCCTGTGGCACTGGAATAACCGTTAAAAGTTTAGCTCATCATTTCCCATTTTAGAAATTTCCAGCGGTTGTAGGTTTAGAGAAGAATCCTAAACCTCTTTTGTGGCCATTCTTCTTGGCTCAAGGTCTTTGCAATGACTTTTGCTGCTGTTTAGAACGCTTTCCTACAGATCTTTCCCCGAGAACCTTATTCTCATCATTCAGGTGTTTCCTTTTCAAGAGATCTTCAGTTCCCATCCAAGCTGAAGCAGTTTCTCTTCACATTGTTTATTTTTTTCATACTACTTGATACTTGTGGTAATTACCTCATTTACTTTTTTTTTCATCTTCTCGCCACTAGAAAGTCAAATCATTGAGAGTAGAATTACTCTCAGTCTATTTTGCCTAGAACAATCTCTAAAACTTATGAAAAAAAGAAAATAGAAAAGAAGAGAAGAAAATCATCAGCTTTTCCATCCAGAAGTGATCTACACCAACAATACATTTTTAACTTCTTGGGGTCTATATATCAGAGCTTTTTGTAGGCATACATACACTGATTTTTCTTCACAAATAGGAGTTATGGTACTTCATATAACAATATGTCTTATTATTAAACATCTTTCCACATTACTATATATTCCTTTCTGCAGATTTATCAAACATATACCACATTTTATTAATTCACTCATATGTTGTTGGGCACTTGAGTTGTTTCCATCTCTTTGCAATTGGAATTGTGGTGCTATAAACGTTTGAGTGCAAGTGTTCTTTTTTTTTTTTTTTTGATAAAATGACTTTTTTCCTTTGGGTAAATACCTAACAGTGAGATTGCTGGATCAAATGCAGTCCTACCACTTTTAGTTCTTTGAGCTATTTTCATACTACTTTCCATAGAGGTTGTACTAGTTTGGTAGTCCTACCAGGAGCATATAAGCAAGCCTTCCTTTCTCTCAGCATCTACACCAGCACTTGTAGTTTTAAGACCTTTTGGTAAAAACCATTCTCAGTGGAGTTAGATGACATATCATTTGGTTTTGATTTTCACTTCCCTAATGATGGGAGATGCTGAGGCTTTTTTCCCATGTGTTTTTAGGTCATTAAACTATCTTTGAAACTTTCTGTTCATGTCTTTTGCCCTTTTCAATGAGGTTATTTGATTTCTTTCTTGTCTATTCACTTGAAGTCTTTGTATATTCTTGTTATGAGCCATTTGTTGGACATACAGCATGCAAATACTTTTTCCTATTCTTTAGGTTGTCTGTTTTCTCTATAGAGTGTGTTCTTGTATGTGCAGAAACTTTAATTTGATCAAATACCATTTTTAAAATTTTTGTTGTTTCTGTGATTGGTTTTGGGGTCTTCTTAATAAATTCTTTCCCTTGGCTGATATCTATACGAGTTTTTCCAACATTTTCTTCTAGAATTATCATAGTTTCATGACTTAAGTTTAAGCCTTTCATCCATCATAAATTAATTTTTGTGAATGCTGAGAGGTGAAGATCCTGTTTCGGTCTCTTACATGTGGCTATCCAGTTTTCCTGGCAACATTTATTGAGCAGGAATTATTTCCCTCAATATATGTTTTTATCTGCTTTGTCAAAAATCAGATGGGAATATGAGGATGGTTTCACCTCTGAGTTCTCTGTTCTGATCCATAGATCTATATCTGTTTTTGTGCCAATACTATGCTATTTTGTTTACTACGGTCTTCTAGAATTGCTTAAAGTCTGGTAAATCAATGCCTCCTGATTTCTTATTACCTAAGGTGGCATTGGCTATTCAAGATCTTCACTGGTTATATACAAAGCATGGAATTATTTTTCTTGATTTGTAAAAAATGGCATTGATATTTTAATGGAGATTGCATTAAATCTGTAAATCACTTGGGTACTACAAGCATTTTAACAATGTTGATTCTGTTGATCTATGAGCATGGCATGTTTTTCCATCTTTTGACATCCTATGCAATTTCTTTTCTTGATGTTTCATAGGTCTCTCTACAGAGGTTTCTAACCTCCTATATGTTAAGTATATTTATAGGTATTTTATTTGTTTGTTGCTACTATAATAAGTATTGTGACTTTGATTTGATTCTCAGTTTGATTTGTTGGAGTATATGAAAGCTACTCATTTGTGTACATTGATTTTGTAACTTAATACTTTGCTAAATTTATTTATTCGTTACAGGAATCTCTTGGTTGAATATTCAGAGTTTGCTAGGTATGAGATCAAAACATCACCAAAAAAAAAAAAAAAAAGATAGTCTTGGCTCTTCTTTCCCCATTTGGATACCCTTGATTTTCTCCTCTTGCCTGATTGCTCTGGTGAGGACTTCCAGCATTATGTTCAATAGAAGTGGTGAAAGTGGGAGGAGGAGAAAAGATGGCTGACTGAAGCCAGCTTTCCACAGAGGCTCCTGCCCAGAAGGAGAATTAAAGGACAAAAATTCAGCGAGTAATCTGGTGGATTTGAGCTGCACTAAGAGAGAAGGTTGTAGAATGCAGGTCAACCCTGCTGAGGTGAGCTGCAACCACGAGGATACAAACAAAAGGTACAAAATCCATAACCAAGTGGATGGGAGTCCCCTCCCCCATGAGAATGGCTCAGAGTGCCCCACAAACAACCGGGCAGAGTTCAAAGGTCCTCCCACTACACTCCACGGGAGAGACCCTCTAAAAACTGGACCTACGTTCCCTACTGGGGTGCCATGGCGTCCTTCTGCCAGGCATAAAACTGTATAAATTGTACATAGTCTCTACCTGGAATTCTGAGCTCCCAGCACTCCCCTTCACTAACACTGGGGTCTGGAGGCCAGTCCCGGTCGGTCGGCGGAGAGGGGACTGCACCAGAATGGCAGTTCCCTGAGGCACAGTGCGACAGCTGTCTTTTGGTGAAAATACGGCCAGGCATAAAACTGTGTAAAGCTGTGTGTGTTCTCTGCCCGCAACCCCAGGCTTCCAGCGCTCCCCGTGCTCCCCTCTGCTCTCGCTCCAAGGTCTGGAAGCCTGTCCCCAGGGGTCCAGACGCTTCGGCGATTGCTCAAGGGGTGTAGTCAGTGCTGGGCTGCAGCTGGTCGGTGCAGACTCTGGGGTACGGGAACAGAGAGAGGACGGTTGGCCAGATGGGAGCTAAACGGGAGCAATGGTTGCCTGAGCCATAAGGCATCAGCCCTCTTTTGCTAGCAATACAGCTCACTACCAAATATTCTGAAGCCACACCCACTGTCTCCCTGGGCAAGCAGAGACTCTGAGTTTGACTGAGGCAACTCCAACTTGCAAACCAGGGAAACTCCCAGGGTGGGGCTGACCCAGAGGTCTGCTTTACTAAACCTAAGATGCACCTGGCCCTCAGGGGATCGTCAGCCATTAGACAATACAAGAGCAAAGACAAGCTGATTTGGAACTCAATTCAGCTTCTCTTCTGCAGGGGAACCGCAGAGTTGTTCTGTTCTGTTCTGTCAGTAACATTAATCAGGGGCGAGACTGGACCTGAGTGAAAACACCTCAACCTTCATCAAGCACCCGAGGTTGTCAGGCATCACTTCCTCCTGCTGGAGAGAGGCAGAGCGCAGTAGCCAGGCAGACTTCCTTGTGATTCAGGCAGGTACAAACTCCTGGAGTACCGATTCACTACAGTCAACAGGGTCAGCCAAATGCAGGGCTTTCAGTGACTGGGTATGAAGTGGTGCAAGGTGGGGAAGGAGGCAGCAATCTTCCCAGACTGATTTCTTGGCTGGGTGGCTTCTCCTGACTCCACGCAGCACTGGAGCAAGCCACACCAGAGTAGTCACCAGACCCCTGTGATCCAGTTCCCAGAGAACTCTTAAACTCTCTCACCCGAGACAGGTGAAGACTGAGACAATTGATTTGGACATTTTTGAACTGAACCAATTGCCTGAGGACAAATCAGGTGGTGCCCTGGGTGCATGGTGGTAGGAAGGTTTGATTTTTTTTTTCTAATTGTTTGCCGGTGGGGGGTGGGGTGACTTAATTGCTGATAATTCTCCACAGCTGAGACTCCAATCCAAAGTATCTGTTTCACTAGGGTGGAACAGAAACCAGCTGAAAACAAGATAGAACCACTTAGCCCCACCACACCAGACAGGGCCCCAGTTTCTCAGGCCACAAGACTGTACAGGCCCTCGACAAAGCCCCAGGGGAAAAAATCAGAGGGAGTAAAACAACCATGGGGCGGAATCAGCAGAAAAGCTCTGGTAACATGAATAACAATAATAGATCAAGCCCCCCAAGGAAAGATATGGCAGATGCAATTGAAGATCCCATTAATAAACAACTGGCTGAGATGTCAGAAATAGAATTCAGAATTTGGATTGCAGACAAGATTAACAAAGTGGAATTATTAATTCGAGGAGAAATTCAAAAGTTGTCTCAAGAATTTAATGAATTTAAAGACAAAACCACCAAAGAGTGCTATAAATTTCCCTCTTAGAACTGCCTTTGCAGTGTCCCAGAGGTTCTGATAGTTTGTGTCTTCATTGTCATTTTGTTCCAAAAAATTGGCGATTTCTTTCTTAATCTCATCTCTGACCCAGCTATCATTCAGCATAAGGTTATTTAACTTCCATGTTTTTGTATGGGTATGCAGATTCCTGTTGTTACTCAATTCAAGTTTCATTCCATGATGGTCCAAGAAGATGCATGGAATAATTTCTATTCCTTTAAATTTACTGAGGTTAGACTTGTGACCTAAAATGTGGTCAATTTTGGAGTAAGTTCCGTGGGCTGATGAGAAGTACGTGTATTCAGTTTTGTTGGGATGAAATGTTCTGTAGATGTCTGCTAAATCTAAATATTGGATGGTTAGGTTTAAATCTAAGATTTCTTTGCTCAGCTTATTGTTGGAGGATTGATCCAACACTGCCAAGGGAGTGTTGAAATCTCCGACGATTATGGAGCTGACAAGTTGCTCATGTCTGTTAGAGTTTCTCCTATAAATTGAGGTGCATTCTGGTTGGGTGCATAGATATTAATAATTGAGATCTCGTCATATTGAGTATTACCCTTAACAAATATGAAGTGACCATTCTTGTCCTTCCTTACTTTTGATGGTTTAAAGCCTACTGTATCTGCAAATAAAATTGCAACACCTGCTTTTTTCTGATTACCATTTGCCTGAAATATGGATGACCATCCTTTCACCCTGAGTCTGTATTTGTCTTTTAAGTTGAGATGTGACTCTTGTATGCAACAAATATCTGGCTTGAGTTTTTGTATCCAGTCAGCTAACCTATGCCTCTTTAGAGGACAGTTTAAGCCATTCACATTGATGGAGAGTATTCATAAGTCTGGTGGAATTTTGGGTATCGAGTTTTTCAAAGGTCCAGTGGACATTTTTAATCCTTTCGCCAGTGTGGAAGTTGGAGTTTGATCCGAAGTTTCTGAGTGAGTTTACTTTTGTGGTATAGGATTGGGTTGGTCATTGTGGAGGATAGGTCTGAGAACATCCTGAAGAGCTGGTTTACTTATGGCAAATTTTTTCAACATATGAATGTCATTGAAGTATTTAATTTCTCCATCATAGATGAAACTCAGTTTAGCTGGATACAAGATCCTGGGTTGAAAGTTTTTTTGCTTTAGGAGATTGAAAGTTGATGACGAGCCTCTTCTTGCTTGAAAAGTTTCAGCAGAGAGATCTGCAGTTATTCTAATATTCTTACCTTTGTACGTTATAGTTTTCTTTCGCTGGGCTGCTTTGAGAATCTTCTCTTTCATGTTAACTTTAGTGAAGCTAATTATGATATGTCTGGGAGATGGCTTATTGGGGTTGAATCGTGCTGGGGTTCTGAAGCTGTCTGCTATCTGAATTTCAGATTCTCTAGGCATGTCTGGAAAATTTTCTTTCATAATTTCATGTAGAAGGGCCTCTGTGCCCTTGGCAGCCACTTCATCGTTCTCCGAAATTCCTATAACCATTATGTTGTTTTTTTTCGAATTATCTGAGAGTTCTCTGAGTGAGTGATCCGTTTTTGCTCTCCATTTCTCTTCCTCTTTGAGAGATTGGGAGCGTTCGAAGACTTTATCTTCAATGTCAGAAATCCTTTCTTCTGCTTGCTCCATTCTGTTACTGAGGGATTCTACTGTATTTTTCATATCTTTGAGGGCTGTAAGTTCTTGTTTCAGTGTGTCTAAGTCTTTGGTGGTTTTGTCTTTAAATTCGTTAAATTCTTGAGACAATTTTTGAATTTCTCCTCGAATTCCTAATTCCATTTTATTAATCTTGTCTGCAAACCAAATTCTGAATTCGACTTCTGACATCTCAGCCAGTTGTTTATGAATGGGATCTTCAATCACATCTGCCGTATCTTTTCTTGGGGGGGTTGATCTATTCTGGTGATTCATGTTACCAGAGTTTTTCCGCTGATTCCGCCCCATGGTTTACTCCCTTTGGTTTTTCCCTGGGGTTTTATCGAGGGCCCGTACAGTGTTGTGGCCTGAGAAACTGGGGCCCTGTCTGGTGTGGTGGAGCAAAATGGTTCTGTCTTGTTTTCAGCTGGTTTCTGTTCGATCCTATTGCAACTTCTACTCTGGCTTGAAGTGTCAGCTGTGTGGAAAAATCAGCAATTAAGTCACCCCGCCCGCCCACCTCTGGCCCCAGTTGGAAAAGGAGAATCAAACCTTCCTACAATCGCACACCCAGGGCACCGCCTGGAAAGTCCTCAGTCTATTAGCCCAGTTCAAAAGGTCCGAATCGACTCTCTAAATCAGCACTTGTCTTGGGTGGAAGGGTTCAAGAGGTCTCTGGGAACTGGATCACAGGGGCCTGGTGACTCCTCTGACACAGCTCACCCCAGTGCAGCGTGGAGTCAGCAGGAGCCACCCAGCAAACAGAGCAGTCTGGGAAGGTTGACGTCTCCTTCCCCACTTTGCCCCTCTGTCGGACCCAGTCACTGGTATCTCTGCAGATGGCTAACCCAGTTGCTTGCAGTAAACAGACACTCCAGGGGTTTGCACCTGCCTGAATCGCAAGGAAGTCTGCCAGGCTCCCGCAGACTGCCGCTATCTAGCAGGAGGAGATGGGGCCTGACATCTTTGAGTGTTTGATGCAGGTGATGGGAAGGAGGTGTTCACTCAGGCTTAGCCCCGTCCCTGATGGATGCTGCTAACAGAACAGAACAGAACAGAACAGACAACTTTGTGAGGTTCTGTCTCTGTTCCTGTCGTCGCCTACAGAGGACGGGCTGTTTTGAGTTCAAACGTCTTTGCTGCTGGAGAATTGCGTCTGAACACCTCTCTGGGTCGGCCCCACCCTGGAAGCTTCCCGGGTTTGTGAGCCGTGTCACCGGTGGCCTCCTCTGGTTGCCCAGGGAGACAGGGGGTGTGGCTTCAGAATATCCAGAAGTGAGCGTTCTGCCGTTAAAGAAAAAATGGCTGTTGATCTACCTCCAGGGAACTGCTGTTCTGGTGTGGGCACTCAGGCGACCCTTTTCTCCTCTGTCCCGCGCCCCAGAGTCAGCACTGAGCGGCCGCAGTTTGTGCTGGGTCCACACCCCTTAAGAGATCCCCCAAGAATCAGAACTCTTGGGGGATGGGCCCCCAGACCCCGATTGGGAGTGGGGGGGGTAGCTAGAGTTTCTTTCAGTTTTACGCAATACTACGGTCCGGGGAGGGCTCCTGCACTGCACTGCAGGGAAGTGCTGCCAAGGCTTTATTTCCCCTCAGCAGAGTGCCCTCTCCTCGCTCAAGTATCCCAGAGTCAGCGCTGACCTGACGCAGCTCAGGCACTGTGCACTCCCCTTGAGAAATCACCCAAGGAGCCGAACTCCTGGGGGATAGGCCCTCAGACCCCGAGTGAGAGTAGGGGTTCTCAGCTCTCAGCGGGGAGGCCAGAGTCTTATTCAGTCTTGGGCCCCATATGCCTGGGGAGGGTTGGTGCACTGCACCGCAGGGAAGTGCCGCGAGGCGTGACTGCCCCTCAGTCCGGTGCCCTCTCCTCACTTGCATGCCTCAGAGTCAATGCTGACCAGTCGCAACTCGGGGACTGTCCACTCCCCTTGAGAAATCACCCAAGGATCCGAAGTCCTGGGGGACAGGCCTCCAGACCTCAGTGGGCTGGAGAGGAGCGCCGGGGATTCAGGGTTGCCGGCAAAGGATTCTCCAAGTTTTATTCAGCCCTATGTCTGGCAGGAGAACGCCACGGCACCCCAGTAGGGGAGGTAGGTCCAGTTTTTAGAAGGTCTCTCCCGTGGAGTGTAGTGGGAGGGCCTTTAATTTCTGCCCGCTTGTTCACTTGTGGGGCTCTTGAGCCGGTCTCATGGGGGAGGGGGACTCCCGTCCGCTTGGTGGTGGATTTTGTACCTTTTGTTTGCGTCCTTGTGATCACAACTTGCCTCAGCGGTGTTGATGTGCGTTCTTCAGCCTTCTCTCTTGGTGAGGCTCAAGTCCACCAGGATACTTACTAAATTCCTGTCCTTTAACTCTCCTTCTGGACGGGAGCCTTTGTTGAAAGCTGGCTTCAGTCCGCCATCTTGTCTCCCCTCGTCACTTCTTATTTGTTAAGGGTAATACTCAATATGATGAGATCTCAATTATGAATATCTATGCACCCAACCAGAATGCACCTCAATTTATAAGAGAAACTCTAACAGACATGAGCAACTTGTCAGCTCCATAATCGTCGGAGATTTCAACACTCCTTTGTCAGTTTTGGATTGATCCTCCAACAATAAGCTGAGCAAAGAAATCTTAGATTTAAACCTAACCATCCAACATTTGGATTTAGCAGACATCTACAGAACATTTCATCCCAACAAAACTGAATACACATACTTCTCATCAGCCCATGGAACTTACTCCAAAATCGATCACAACTTAGGTCACAAGTCTAACCTCAGTAAATTTAAAGGAATAGAAATTATTCCATGCATCTTCTCGGACCACCATGGAATAAACCTTGAACTGAGTAACAACAGGAATCTGCATACTCATACAAAAACATGGAAGTTAAATAACCTTATGCTGAATGATAGCTGGGTCAGAGATGAGATTAAGAAAGAAATCGCCAATTTTTTGGAACAAAATAACAGTGAAGACACGAACTATCAGAACCTCTGGGACACTGCAAAGGCAGTTCTAAGAGGGAAATTTACAGCACTGCAAGCCTTCCTCAAGAGAACAGAAAGAGAGGAAGTTAACAACTTAATGCGACATCTCAAGCAACTGGAAAAGGAAGAATATTCCAACCCCAAACCCAGTAGAAGAAAAGAAATAACCAAAATTAGAGCAGAATTAAATGAAATTGAAAACAAAAGAATAATACAACAGATCAATAAATCAAAAGGGTGGTTTTTCGAAAAGGTCAATAAAATAGATAAACCTTTGGCCAACTTAATCAGGAAAAAAAGAGTAAAATCTCTAATCTCATCAATCAGAAACAACAAAGACGAAATAACAACAGACTCCTCAGAAATCCAAAAAATCCTTATTGAATATTACAAGAAACTTTATTCTCAGAAATATGAAAATCTGAAGGAAATTAACCAATACTTGGAAGCACGTCACCTTCCAAGACTTAGCCAGAATCAAGTGGAAATGTTGAACAGGCCCATAACAAGTTCAGAAATAGCATCAACCATACAAAACCTCCCTAAAAAGAAAAGCCCGGGAGTGGATGGTTTCATGTCAGAATTCTACCAAACCTTTAAAGAGGCATTAGTACCTATATTACTCAACCTGTTCCAAAATGTAGAAAAAGAAGGAAGACTACCCAACACATTCTATGAAGCAAACATCACCCTGATCCCCAAACCAGGAAAAGACCCAACAAGAAAAGAAAATTATAGACCGATATCACTAATGAATATAGATGCAAAAATATTCAACAAGATCCTAACAAACAGAATCCAGCAACACATCAAACAAATTATACATCATGACCAAGTTGGTTTTATCCCAGGATCTCAAGGCTGGTTCAATATACATAAATCTATAAATGTAATTCAGCACATAAACAAATTAAAAAACAAAGACCATATGATTCTCTCAATTGATGCAGAAAAAGCTTTTGATAATATCCAGCATCCCTTCATGATCAGAACACTTAAGAAAATCGGCATAGAAGGGACATTTCTTAAACTGATAGAGACCATCTACAGCAAACCCACAGCTAATATCATATTGAATGGAGTTAAATGGGAAACATTTCCACTCAAATCAGGAACTAGACAAGGCTGTCCTTTGTCTCAATTGCTTTTTAACATTGTAATGGAAGTTTTAGCCACTGCAATTAGGGAAGAAAAGGCGATCAAGGGTATCCGTATAGGGTCAGAAGAGATCAAACTTTCACTCTTCGCAGATGATATGATAGTATAGCTGGAAAACACTAGGGACTCTACTACAAAACTCTTAGAAGTGATCAAGGAATACAGCAGTGTCTCAGGTTACAAAATCAACATTCATAAATTGGTAGCCTTTATATGTACCAACAACAGTCAAGTTGAAAAAACAGTTAAGGACTCTATCCCATTCACAGTAGTGCCAAAGACGATGAAATATTTGGGAATTTATCTAACAAAAGACGTGAAAGATCTCTATAAGGAGAACTATGAAACTCTAAGAAAAGAAATAGCTGAAAATGTTAACGAATGGAAAAACATACCATGCTCATGGCTGGGAAGAATCAACATAGTTAAAATGTATATACTACCCAAAGCAACATATAATTTCAATGCAATCCCTATTAAAGCTCCACTGTCATACTTTAAAGATCTTGCAAAAACAATACTTCATTTTATATGGAATCAGATAAAACCTCGAATACCAAGACATTACTCAGAAATAAAAACAAAGCAGGAGGAATTATGCTACCAGACCTCAGACTATACTACAAATCAATAGTGATCAAAACAGCATAGTTTTGGCACAAAAACAGAGAAGTAGATGTCTGGAACAGAATAGAGAACCAAGAGATGAATCCAGCTAATTACCGTTATTTAATCTTTGACAAGCCAATTAAAAACATTCAGTGGGGAAAAGATTCCCTGTTTAACCAATGGTGCTGGGTGAACTAGTTGGCAACCTGTAGAAGACTGAAACTGGACCCACACCTTTCACCATTAACTAAGATACACTCTCACCGGATCAAAGATTTAAATTTAAGACATGAAACTATAAAAATACTAGAGGAGAGTGCAGGGAAAACCCGTGAATAAATCGGGCTGGGTGAGTATTTTATGAGGAGGACCCCCCGGGCAATTGAAGCAGCTTCAAAAATACACTACTGGGACTTGATCAAACTAAAAAAGGCTTCTGCACAGCCAAGAACACAGTAAGTAAAGCAAGCAAACACCCCTCTGAATGGGAGAAGATATTTGCAGGTTATGTCTCTGACAAAGGTTTACTAACCAGAATCCACAGAGAACTCAAACGCATTAGCAAGAATAGAACAAGGGATCCCATCTCAGGCTGGGCAAGGGATTTGAAGAGAAACTTCTCTGAAGAAGACAGGTGCGCGGCCTTCAGACATATGAAAAATTGCTCATCATCTTTAATCATCAGAGAAATGCAAATCAAAACTACTTTGAGATATCATCTAACTCCAGTGAGACTAGCCTATATCACAAAATCCCAAGACCAGAGATGTTGGCGCGGATGTGGAGAATAGGGAACACTTTTGCACTGCTGGTGGGAATGCAAGTTAATACATTCCTTTTGGAAAGAGATATGGAGAACACTTAGAGTTCTAAAAATAGATCTGCCATTCAATCCTGTAATCCCTCTACTGGGCATATACCCAGAAGACAAAAAAGCACATCATAATAAAGATATTTGTACCAGAATGTTTATTGCAGCTCAATTCATAATTGCTAAGTCGTGGAAGAAGCCCAAGTGCCCACTGATCCGCGAATGGATTAATAAATTGTGGTACATGTACACCATGGAATATTATGCAGCCTTAAAGAAAGATGGAGACTTTACCTCTTTCATGTTTACATGGATGGAGCTGGAACATATTCTTCTTAGTAAAGTATCTCAAGAATGGAAGAAAACGTACCCAATGTACTCAGCCCTACTATGAAACTAATTTAGGGTTTTCACAGGAAAGCTATAACCCAGTTATAACCTAAGAATAGGGGGTAGGTGGAAAGGGATGGGAGGGAGGGGGGAGGTGGGTAGAGGGAAGGGGATTGGTGGGATTACACCAGCGGTGCATCTTACAAGGGTATATGTGAAACTTGGTAAATGGTCTGTGAAGCTAGTGAATGATGCCCCATGATCATATCAATGTACACAGCTATGATTTAATAAAAAAAAAGAAGTGGTGATGGTGAAAGTGGCCAACCTTGTCTGGTTCCAGTTCTGAATGGGAAAGCTTTCAATTTTCCCCTGTTTAATATGATGCTGGCTGTGGGTTTGTTGGCCTTGATAATTTTTATAGCAATTTTATTAAGCATTCTTATAAAAGGGTATTGAATTTTGTCAAAAACTTCTTCTGCAACTATTGAAAGGAACATACAGTCTTAGTTTTTGCATTTATTTAGGTGATGAACAATGTTTATAGATTTGTTTTTATTGAATCATCCTTGTATCTCTGCAATGAAGCCCACTTAGTTATGATGAATTTTTTTCTTGATGTGCAGCTGACTTTGGTTTGCTAAGATTTTACTGAGATTTTTTGCAACTATATTTATAAGAGATGTAGTTTTCTTTTAGTTTTGTCTTTTCCTGGTTTTGGTATTAAGGTGATTTTAGCTTCATAGAATGAGTTAGGGAAGATTGCTTCCCTCTCAGAGTTGCAAAATAATTTCTGTAATATAGGTGTAAGTTCTTCTGTATAGGTTTGGTAAATTTGAGGTGTGAAACTATCTGTTCTGTGATTTTTTGTTGTTGTTGTTGGAAGATTTTTTTATTGCTGCTTCGGCTTTGGTGTTTGATTTGGGCCTATTGAAGAGTTCTTTCTTCCTGATTTGGCCAAAGGAGATTGTGTGTTTTGAAAATTTTACCATTTCCTCCATATTTTCATATTTATGAGCATACAGAGTTTTCCAGCATTCTGAGATGATGCTTTGTAGTTCCATGATATCAGTTGTGATTTCTCCTTTTTATTTTATAAGTGAGCTTATTAGAGTCTTGTCTTTCCTGTTTCTGGTCAATCTAGCAAGATGCTTGACAATTTTGTTTATTTTTTCAAAGAACCAGCTCTTTTCTTTATTAATCTTCTGTATAGTTCTTTTGTTCTTGATTTCATGTAGTTCTTCTCTGGTCTTTGTTATTTCTTTTCTTCTGCTGGTCTTGGGATTGGTTTGCTCCGAAACCTTTCCCAGTTCCTTGAGACTACTCATTAGATTATTGATTCGTGATCTTTCTGTCTTTTGGATGTGGGCTTTTAAGGCTATGAGTTTTACTCTCAGGACAGCTTTTGCTATATCTCACAGATTTTGATAATTTGCATCTGCATTATCATTTAATTCAAAGAATCTGTTGATTTTTATCTTTATCTCCTTATTGACCCAACTCTCTTTCTGCAATAGCTTGTTTCCATGATTTTGGGGATGAGTGTTTCTGTTAAAATTGTGTTCTAATTTTATTATACTGTGGTCTGAGAGGATACATGGTATAATTTCTATTTTTAAATTGGAAACATGTCTTATGACGTATGATGTGATCAATCTTAGAGAATGTTCTGTCACCTGATGAGAAGAATGTATATTCAGTAGTTTTGTGGGAGAATGTTCCAGAAATGTCTGTTGGGCCATTTGATCTAGAGTTCTGTTTAAGTTCTTTGTTTCTTTCCTGATTTTATGTTTGGAGGATCTGTCCAGTTGTCAGTGGGGTATTGAAGTTCCCAGCAATTATGATGTTTCTCTTTATCATGTTGTTTAGATCAAGTAGAATTTGCTTTAAGAATCTGTATTCTCCTGTATTAGGTACATAATATTTAGGATTACTAAGGCCTCTTGGTGAATTGTTCCCTTCACCATTATATAATGACCATCTTTGTCTCTTTTACTTTGGTAGATTAAAAGTTTGTGTTATATGATATAAGAATGGCTATACCAACTTTCATTGGCAAGAATATTGGTTTTCATTGGCAAAAAATATTATTTTTCAGTTGAAAAATATTATTTTCCATCCTTTCACCTCGAATCTAAATGAGTCTTTGTAGATTAGATGTGTTTCCTGGAGACAGCAGATTCCTGGCTTGTATTTTTTTTTATTCATTCAGCCATCATATGTCTCTTCAGTGGGGAGTTCAAGCCATTCACACTTACTGAATGTACTAAAGCATGTGGTAGATTTCTGTTCATCCTGTTGGGTAGATCCTTATTACTTTGTTTTATTTCTTTTTAGCCATTGTAATATTTGGTCTCTGAACTTTAGTTTTTGAATGGTTTTATACTGGTGGGTGTCCATGGTGCTGATCACTGTATAATGCAGGTCTGAGTACTTCCTGTTGGGCAAGCCTGGTCTTCACAAATTTCCTCAGGGATTGCTTGTCTGAAAAAATCTTTGTTTTTCTCTCATATAAGAAACTTACATTTACAGGATACAAGGATTCTAGGCTGGCCATTGTTCTTTTTTGAAGGGTGAAGTTGAGTTCCCAGTCCGTTCTAGCTTGTAAGGTTTCAGTTGAGAAGTCTATTTGAAGTCTAATTGATTTTCCCTTGTAAGTAATCTACTGTTTTCATCTTACTGCTTGCAGGACTTCCTCTTTCGTGTTTACTTTGGCCAGCCTTAAGATTGTGTGTTATGGTAACTGCCTCTTTACAATGATTCTTCCAGGATTCTGGTGTGTTTCTTGTACCTGGATATCTAGATTGAGGCAAGGCCAAGGAAATTCTTCCAATAATTTACTCAAATAATCCACCTGTGTTTTGAAATTCCTTGAATTATTATTATTATTTTATTCTAAGAAGTTTTGTTTGGTTTTTCTTTAATACTTTAATTTCTTTAGAGAATTTTTCATTCATTTCTTTCATTGTCTTTGTGGCTTCTTTGTGTTTGGTCTCCATTTTCTCTTGCATTTCCATGAACTTACAAGCCATGTATGAAATTCTTCATTTGTCATTTTAATCTTATTTAGGTTGGTATCGACTGGTAAGGAGTTATTGTTTTCTTTACTTTTGTTGTCTCTTTTTACTTTTATTGATTAAAGGTCTGTGTTATCTAATATAAGATACAACAACTTTTTACAACAAAAGTAAAAAGTGACCTTTCACTTTGATTTTTCATATTTCCAGTATTCTTTTGCTGGTTTCTTTTCATCTGATGTTTTACTTGAGAGCCAAGGGTGTTAGGGCTGGCTTACAGTAGGCCTGTCTCTGAGTTCCTGAAGATTGGTCCTGGATTGTGTCAGGAAAAAGAGTGCTGGTCCTGAGTTGACTTTGGGTTTCTCTAGCAGGTGTAACAAACCTCTTGGGTTACCTCTGAATTGCTATCTTCATTTCTTCCTGACACTGTATATTGAGTTAAGTTCTCCAACTTACTGTTCATGATGGTAGGTGGTACTTGTGAGTGTGAATCAGCCACACCCTATGTGATTGAGCTGGAAGATAATTTGAAGGGCTGTATTTTTGTTATCCTTCTGGTTGATGATTGTGTGAATAAGCCAGCTGCTGAGATCTTCGGTGTCTATGATAAACCCTGATTCCTCAGGTTGAATACTTGAGTGCCCTCAAGCTTTAGGAGGAAACCTCTATCTCTCAGGGGGTTTCTTTATCTCCACCACCACTAACGTGAGGGAGGGGTAAGGAAGTTCATGGCTAGGTTGTGTGAGCCTCTCTGTCAGTAAGTGGTAATGTGGGAAGGAACAAGCTGCAGTGATGTTTCTGGGCCCTGGACTGGCTGCAGTTCCTCAGAAGCAGCATTCAGATGCCCCAGGTGGTGGGTGGGGTCCTGGAGCTTCCAGATGAGTCTTTAATATCTGCTATAGCTGAGGTAGGTGGGGAAGTACAGCTGGGTGGGACTAGGCTGGGCAAGCTTACCCTCAGCCTCAACAGAAGCTGACCAGTTAGCCATATGGCTGGGATTAAAGATCTCTTCCTGGTTTCTGGGAGGTGCCTCATCCAGGAGAGGATGAAAATCTTTATGGAGGCAGGCCATCAGAGACTCATAAACTGGTAGATTACAGTGAACTCTTCTTCCCATCCTCTGCTCCACAGTCTCCTTCTGGTATCTGTTGTAAGGCTGGAGTCCAGGCTAGCCACGGCTCTCAGCTTGAGCTGAGAGAAAGCCCAGTCAGGACTCACATTGTACCCTCTGATATGCTCACATGGACTCTCTTTTTTCCCTAGACCAAGAAGGCCAATTCCTGGCCATGTCAGGGAGAAGTACATTTGTCCTTAGTCTCCCACTGGCTGCCCAAGCAGGATTGTCACACCACCTCAGAGAGTACCCAATCTGATGGAGCTACTAGATACAAAGCACCAGTGTGAGCTGAAAAGCCAGAAGATCACAGTCTTAGCACCCCTGGGTCTGTTTCAAGACCTTAGTCCCACAAGCTATGTAAATCACACTGAGGTGGCTCAGGTGTTTGGATCTGTAGCCACATGTAGGGGAGGGAAAGTAGCATGAAAGAGTCTGTATTGGAAGGGTGCTAGCAGTCTGGTCAGGAAGGCATCTGTAGGCATCTGAAGTCATTTGTAGGTTCTGGCACTTCGCCTTCAGAATAACACCTGCTCCATGATTATCTGTTTGTTTGGTTTTTCTTTTCCATCTAAAACTTTTCCTTTCTAAATGATCTGGCAGCTGGTGTCCTGGTCAGCTATCTTGTCTCTTTTCCCTTCTTCATCATTTAGGTTAAGTTCTCATGACTGGAAACTGTTTACAACAAATGTGCTGAAGAATAAGTTGTATATGTAAGAAGTAGAAAATTTCTGAATAGACCTTTTATTCCTTTTATCTTTTCTTTTTTCTTCTTTTTTATCCTTTTTTCTTTTTTATATACAGTCTTTGTCTGTCACTCAGGCTGGAGTGCAGTGGCTTAATTAACTCACTGTAGTTTCTACTCCCTGGGCTCGAGCAATTTTTCTCCCTTATCCTCTAAGTAGCTGGAACTACAAGCATATGCTGTCACGATGCTCGGCTAATATTTTTGTTTTTTAGCTTTGTAGAAATTGGGTCTCACTATATTATCCAGGCTGGTCTTGAACTCCTGGCCTCAAGTTATTCCCCTTCCTTGATCTCCCAAAGTACTGGGATTACAAGTATAAGCCACCATACCCAGCCAAAAATAGGCTTTTAATACCATCCTATGTTTGAGCACCAGCTCAAATTTTCTCATTGGTCAGGAGAAAATTTAAACTCATAATAATAAGAGAAATAAAATAATGTGTGTGTCTCACCAATGACATAATATCATATATGGTGAATAGAGTAAAAAAAGTGAAACATTTTAGATTTATTTAAATAAAAGAGGCCTAATACTGTTCTCTCTATGAATTGTCTTTTTTTTTTTTTTGTGGTTTTTGGCCAGGGCTGGGTTTGAACCCACCACCTCTGGCATATGGGACCAGTGCCCTACTCCTTGAGCCACAGGTGCCGCCCTCTATGAATTGTTAATAAAGTACCTCTGAGCTCTTTTTTTATGCACTGTTTTCATCAGAAGCAGTGGAGGAAAGTGAACACAGTAGATCTGAGACTGCTTATCTTAGAAATACCTGCTTACAAGGTTGGCCCTTGACTTTGTCTGGGAACTTGTATTTCCCAACATGACAGACAAAAATGACTCACTCTGTGAAAACTCTTCTGCCTAATCCTAACATTAGGTTCCATCGAAACCTCAAAAAATGGTGTCTTTCTAAGAGTTTGGAATTTTGGTATATGCCAGGCAGAGGCCACCAAAATGACCAACCTAGTAAACATCATTGCCACTGAGTCCTAATGAGCTTCCCTGGTTGGAAACATTTCATGCATGTCATCACAGCTTTCCAATGAGAGAGGATCTTTATTTATTTATTTTCCTTTCTTTCTTTCTTTTTTTTTTTTTTTATTAAATCATAGCTGTGTACATTAATGTGATCATGGGGCACCATACACTGGTTTTATAGACTGTTTGACACATTTTCATCACACTAGTTAACATGGCCTTCCTGGGATTTTCTTAGTTATTGTGTTAAGACATTTAAATTCTACATTTACTCAGTTTCACATATACCCTTGTAAGATGCACTGCAGCTGTAATCCCACCAATCACCCTCCTTCCACCACCCTCCCCCCTCCCTCCCCTCCCTTTCACCCTTCACCTTATTCTTGGGTTATAACTGGGTTATAGCTTTCATGTGAAAGCCATAAATCAGTTTCATAGTAGGGCTGAGTACATTGGATACTTTTTCTTCCATTATTGAGATACTTTACTAAGAAGAATATGTTCCAGTTCCATCCATGTAAACATGAAGGAGGTAAAATCTCCATCTTTCTTTAAGGCTGCATACTATTCCATGGTGTACATGTACCACAATTTATTAATCCATTCATGGATCGATGGGCACTTGGGCTATTTTTTTTTTGTGTGTGTGTGTGCTTTCCTTTTATTTTTTTTATTTTTTTTTTATTAAATCATAACTGTATACATTGATATGATCATGGGGCATCATACACTCGCTTCATAAACCATTTGACACATTTTTATCACAGTGGTTAACATAGCCTTTCTGGCATTATCTCAGTTACTGTGCCAAAACATTTACATTCTACATTTACCGAGTTTCGCAAATACCCCTGTAAGATGCACCACAGGTGTGATCCCACCGATCCCCCTCTCTCTACCCACCCCCCATTCCCACTTCCCCCTATTGCTAAGTTGTAGCTGGGTTATAGCTTTCATGTGAGAGTCCCAAATTAGTTTCATAGTAGGGCTGTGTACATTGGGTACTTTTTCTTCCATTCTTGGGATACTTTACTAAGAAGAATATGTTCCAGCTCCATCCATGTAAACATGAAAGAGGTAAAGTCTCCATCTTTCTTTAAGGCTGCATAGTATTCCATGGTATACATATACCACAATTTATTAATCCATTCGTGGATTGATGGGCACTTGGGCTTTTTCCATGACTTAGCTATTATGAATTGGGCTGCAATAAACATTCTGGTACAAATATCTTTGTTATGTTGTGATTTTTGGTCTTCTGGGTATATGCCCAGCAGAGGAATTACAGGATTGAATGGCAGATCTATTTTTAGATCTCTGAGTGTTCTCCATATATCTTTCCAAAAGGAACGTATTAATTTGCATTCCCACCAGCAGTGCAGAAGTGTTCCCTTTTCTCCGCATCCACGCCAACATCTCTGGTCTTGAGATTTTGTGATATAGGCTAATCTCATTGGAGTTAGATGATATCTCAAAGTAGTTTTGATTTGCATTTCTCTGATGATTAAAGATGATGAGCATTTTTTCATATGTCTGAAGGCCTTGCGCCTGTCTTCTTCAGAGAAGTTTCTCTTCAAATCCCTTGCCCAGCCTGTGATGGGATCCCTTGTTTTTTTCTTGCTGATGCGTTTGAGTTCTCTGTGGATTCTGGTTATTAAACCTTTGTCAGAGATATACCCTGCAAATATCTTCTCCCATTCTGAGGGCTGTCTGCTTGCTCTGCTTACTGTGTTCTTAGCTGTGCAGAAGCTTTTTAGTTTGATCAAGTCCCAGTAGTGTATTTTTGAAGCTGCTTCAATTGCCCGGGGGGTTCTCCTCATGAAATACTCACCCAGACCAATTTCTTCAAGGGTTTTCCCTGCATTCTCCTCTAGTATTTTTATAGTTTCATGTTTTAAGTTTAAATCTTTAATCCAATGAGAGTCTATCTTAGTTAATGGTGAAAGGTGTGGGTCCAATTTCAGTCTTCTGCAGGTTGCCAGCCAGTTCACCCAGCACCATTTGTTAAATAGGGAATATTTTCCCCACTGAATGTTTTTAATTGGCTTGTCAAAAATCAAATAGCGGTAAGTAGCTGGATTCATCTCTTGGTTCTGTATTCTGTTCCAGATATCTACTTCTCTGTTTTTGTGCCAATACCATGCTGTTTTGATCACTATCGATTTGTAGTAAAGTCTGAGGTCTGGTAGTGTGATTCCTCCTGATTTGTTTTTATTTCTGAGTAATGTCTTGGCTATTCGAGGTTTTTTCTGATTCCATATAAAACGAAGTAATGTTTTTTCAAGATCTTTAAAATATGACAGTGGAGCTTTAATAGGGAGTGCGTTGAAATTATATTTTGCTTTGGGTAGTATGGACATTTTGATAATGTTGATTCTTCCCAGCCATGAGCATGGTATGTTTTTCCATTTGTTAACATTTTCAGCTATTTCTTTTCTTAGAGTTTCATAGTTCTCTTTATAGAGATCTTTCACGTCTTTTGTTAGGTAAATTCCCAAATATTTCATCTTCTTTGGCACTACTGTGAATGGGATAGAGTCCTTAACTGCTTTTTCAATTTGACTGTTGTTGGTGTATATAAAGGCTACCGATTTATGAATGTTGATTTTGTAACCTGAGACGCTGCTGTATTCCTTGATCACTTCTAGGAGTTTTGTAGTAGAGTCCTTAGTGTTTTCCAGATACACAATCATATCATCTGCGAAGAGCGAGAGTTTGATCTCTTCTGACCCTATATGGATACCTTGATCGCCTTTTCTTCCCTAATTGCGGTGGCTAAAACTTCCATTATAATGTTGAAAAGCAATGGAGACAATGGGCAGCCTTGTCTGGTTCCTGATCTGAGTGGAAATGATTCCAATTGAACTCCATTCAATATGATATTGGCTGTGGGTTTGCTGTAGATAGGCTCTATCAGTTTAAGAAAAGTCCTTTCTAGACCAATTTTCTTGAGTGTTCTGATCATGAAGGGATGCTGGATATTATCAAAAGCTTTTTCTGCATCAATTGAGAGAATCATATGGTCTTTGTTTTTTAATTTGTTTATGTGCTGAATTACATTTATAGATTTACGTATATTGAACCAGCCTTGAGACTCTGGGATAAAACCAACTTGGTCATGATGTATAATTTGTTTGATGTGTTGCTGGATTCTGTTTGTTAGGATCATGTTGAATATTTTTGCATCTATATTCATTAGTGATATCGGTCTATAATTTTCTTTTCTTGTTGGGTCTTTTCCTGGTTTGGGGATCAGGGTGATGTTTGCTTCATAGAATGTGTTGGGTAGTCTTCCTTCTTTTTCTACATTTTGGAACAGGTTGAGTAATATAGGTACTAATTCCTCTTTAAAGGTTTGGTAGAATTCTGACGTGAAACCATCTGGTCCCGGGCTTTTCTTTTTAGGGAGGTTTTGTATAGTTGATGCTATATCTGAACTTGATATGGGTCTGTTCAACATTTCCACTTGATTCTGGTTAAGTCTTGGAAGGTGGCGTGCTTCCAAGTATCGGTCTATTTCCTTCAGATTTTCATATTTCTGAGGATAAAGTTTCTTGTAATATTCATTAAGGATTTTTTGGATTTCTGATGAGTCTGTGGTTATTTCATCTTTGTTGTTTCTGATTGATGATATTAGAGATTTTACTCTTTTTTTCCTGATTAGGTTGGCCAGAGGTTTATCTATTTTATAGACCTTTTCAGAAAACCAGCTTTTTGATTTATTGATCTGTTGTATTATTCTTTTGTTTTCAATTTCATTTAATTCTGCTCTAATTTTGGTTATTTCTTTTCTTCCACTGGGTTTGGGATTGGAATGTTCTTCCTTTTCCAGTTGCGTGAGATGTCCCATTAAGTTGTTAACTTCCTCTCTTTCCGTTCTCTTGAGGAAGGCTTGCAGTGCTATAAATTTCCCTCTTAGAACTGCCTTTGCAGTGTCCCAGAGGTTCTGATAGTTTGTGTCTTCATTGTCGTTTTGTTCCAAAAAATTGGCGATTTCTTTCTTAATCTCATTTCTGACCCAGCTATCATTCAGCATAAGGTTATTTAATTTCCGTTTTTGTATGAGTATGCAGATTCCTGTTGTTACTCAATTCAAGTTTCATTCCATGATGGTCCGAGAAGATGCATGGAATAATTTCTATTCCTTTAAATTTACTGAGGTTAGACTTGTGACCTAAAATGTGATCAATTTTTGAGTAAGTTCCGTGGGCTGATGAGAAGTATGTGTATTCAGTTTTGTTGGGATGAAATGTTCTGTAGATGTCTGCTAAATCTAAATATTGGATGGTTAGGTTTAAATCTAAGATTTCTTTGCTCAGCTTCTTTCTGGAGGATCAATCCAACACTGCCAAGGGAGTGTTGAAATCTCCGACGATTATGGAGCTGACAAGTTGCTCATGTCTGTTAGAGTTTCTCTTATAAATTGAGGTGCATTCTGGTTGGGTGCATAGATATTAATAATTGAGATCTCATCATATTGATTATTATCCTTAACAAATATGAAGTAACCATTCTTGTCCTTCGTTACTTTTGATGGTTTAAAGCCTACTGTATCTGCAAATAAAATTGCAACACCTGCTTTTTTCTGATTACCATTTGCCTGAATTATGGATGACCATCCTTTCACCCTGAGTCTGTATTTGTCTTTTAAGTTGAGATGTGACTCTTGTATGCAACAAATATCTGGCTTGAGTTTTTGTATCCAGTCAGCTAACCTATGCCTCTTTAGAGGACAGTTTAAGCCATTCACATTGATGGAGAGTACTGATAAGTCTGGTGGAATTTTGGGTATCGAGTTTTTCAAAGGTCCAGTGGACATTTTTAATCCTTTCGCCAGTGTGGAAGTTGGAGTTTGATCCGAAGTTTCTGAGTGAGTTTACTTTTGTGGTATAGGATTGGGTTGGTCATTGTGGAGGATAGGTCTGAGAACATCCTGAAGAGCTGGTTTACTTATGGCAAATTTTTTCAACATATGAATGTCATTGAAGTATTTAATTTCTCCATCATAGATGAAACTCAGTTTAGCTGGATACAAGATCCTGGGTTGAAAGTTTTTTTGCTTTAGGAGATTGAAAGTTGATGACGAGCCTCTTCTTGCTTGAAAAGTTTCAGCAGAGAGATCTGCAGTTATTCTAATATTCTTACCTTTGTACGTTATAGTTTTCTTTCGCTGGGCTGCTTTGAGAATCTTCTCTTTCATGTTAACTTTAGTGAAGCTAATTATGATATGTCTGGGAGATGGCTTATTGGGGTTGAATCGTGCTGGGGTTCTGAAGCTGTCTGCTATCTGAATTTCAGATTCTCTAGGCATGTCTGGAAAATTTTCTTTCATAATTTCATGTAGAAGGGCCTCTGTGCCCTTGGCAGCCACTTCATCGTTCTCCGAAATTCCTATAACCATTATGTTGTTTTTTTACAAATTATCTGAGAGTTCTCTGAGTGAGTGATCCGTTTTTGCTCTCCATTTCTCTTCCTCTTTGAGAGATTGGGAGCGTTCGAAGACTTTATCTTCAATGTCAGAAATCCTTTCTTCTGCTTGCTCCATTCTGTTACTGAGGGATTCTACTGTATTTTTCATATCTTTGAGGGCTGTAAGTTCTTGTTTCAGTGTGTCTAAGTCTTTGGTGGTTTTGTCTTTAAATTCGTTAAATTCTTGAGACAATTTTTGAATTTCTCCTCGAATTCCTAATTCCATTTTATTAATCTTGTCTGCAATCCAAATTCTGAATTCGACTTCTGACATTTCAACCAGTTGTTTATGAATGGGATCTTCAATCATATCTGCCGTATCTTTTCTTGGTGGGGTTGATCTATTCTGGTTATTCATGTTACCAGAGTTTTTCCGCTGATTCCACCCCATGGTTATTTTACTCCCTTTGGTTTTTCCCCTGGGGTTTTATCGAGGGCCCATACAGTGTTGTGGCCTGAGAAACTGGGGCCCTGTCTGGTGTAGTGGAGCAAAGTGGTTCTGTCTTGTTTTCAGTTGGTTTCTGTTCGATCCTGTTGCAACTTCTACTCTGGCTTGAAGTGTCAGCTGTGTGGAAAAATCAGCAATTAAGTCACCCCGCCTGCCCACCTCTGGCCCCAGTTGGAAAAGGAGAATCAAACCTTCCTACAATCGCACACCCAGGGCACCGCCTGAAAAGTCCTCAGTCTATTAGCCCAGTTCAAAAGGTCCAAATCCGCTGTCTCAATCGGCACTTGTCTCGGGTGGGAGAGTTCAAGAGGTCTCTGTGAACTGGATCACAGGGGCCTGGTGACTCCTCTGACACGGCTCACCCCAGTGCAGCGTGGAGTCAGCAGGAGCCACCCAGCAAACAGAGCAGTCTAGGAAGGTTGACGTCTCCTTCACCACTTTGCCCCTCCGTCGGACCCAGTCAGTGGTATCTCTGCAGATGGCTAACCCAGTTGCCTGCAGTGAACAGACACTCCAGGGGTTTGCACCTGCCTGAATCGCAAGGAAGTCTGCCAGGCCCCCGCAGACTGCCGCTATCTAGCAGGAGGAGATGGGGCCTGACATCTTTGAGTGTTTGATGCAGGTGATGGGAAGGAGGTGTTCACTCAGGCTTAGCCCCGTCCCTGATGGATGCTGCTAACAGAACAGAACAGAACAGAACAGACAACTTTGCGGGGTTCTGTCTCTGTTCCTGTCGTCGCCTACAGAAGATGGGCTGTTTTGAGTTCAAACGTCTTTGCTGCTGGAGATTTGCGTTCGAACAGCTCTCTGGGTCGGCCCTGCCCTGGAAGCTTCCCGAGTTTGTGAACCGTGTCAGGAAATCCCCCGCTCACCAGTGGCCTCCTCTGGTTGCCCAGGGAGACAGGGGGTGTGGCCTCAGAATATCCAGAAGTGAGTGTTCTGCTGTTAAAGAAAAAACGGCTGTTGATCTACCTCTAGGGAACTGCTGCTCTGGTGTGGGCACTCAGGCGACCCTTTTCTCCTCTGTCCCGCGCCCCAGAGTCAGCACTGAGCGGCCGCAGTTTGTGCTGGGTCCACACCCCTCAAGAGATCCCCCAAGAATCAGAACTGTTGGGGGAGGGGCCCCCAGACCCCGATTGGGAGTGGGGGGGGAGGTAGAGTTTCATTCAGTTTTACGCAACTCTACGGCCTGGGCAGGGCTCCTGCACTGCACCACAGGGAAGTGCCGCCAAGGCTTGATTTCCCCTCAGCAAAGTGCCCTCTTCTCGTTCACGTGTCCCAGAGTCAGCGCTGACCTGACGCAGCTCAGGCACTGTGCACTCCCCTTGAGAAATCACCCAAGGATCCAAACTCTGGGGGATAGGCCCTCAGACCCCGAGTGAGAGTAGGGCCTCTCAGCTCTCAGCGGGGAAGCTAGAGTCTTATTCAGTCTTGTGCCCCGTAATGTTGCCCGGGGAGGGTTGGTGCACTGCACCGCAGGGAAGTGCCGCCGAGGCGGGACTCCCCTTCAGCCCGGTGCCCTCTCCTCACTCGCGCGCCTCAGAGTCAATGCTGACCAGTCGCAACTCGGGGACTGTCCACTCCCCTTGAGAAATCACCCAAGGATCCAAATTCCTGGGGGACAGGCCTCCAGACCTCAGTGGGCGGGAGGGGAGCGCCGGGGATTCAGGGTTGCCGGCAAAGTATTCCCAAAGTTTTATTCAGCCCTATGTCCGGCAGGAGAACGCCACGGCACCCCAGTAGGGGAGGTAGGTCCAGTTTTTAGAAGGTCTCTCCCTGAAGTGTAATGGGAGGACCTTTAATTTCTGCCCGCTTGTTCACTTGTGGGGCTCTTTAGCCGGTCTCATGGGGGAGGGGGACTCCCGTCCACCTGGTGGTGGATTTTGTACCTTTTGTTTGCGTCCTTGTGATCACAGCTTGCCTCAGCGGTGTTGATGTACGTTCTTCAACCTTCTCTCTTGGTGAGGCTCAAGTCCACCAGGACACCTACTAAATTCCTGTCCCTTAACTCTCCTTCTGGACGGGAGCCTCTGTTGAAAGCTGGCCTCAGTCCGCCATCTTGTCTCCCCTGGCACTTGGGCTTTTTCCATGACTTAGCAATTATGAATTGGGCTGCAATAAACATTCTGGTACAAATATCTTTGTTATGATGTGAGTTTTGGTCTTCTGGGTATAT